>NC_031999.1:12773977-13009628 GCF_001879085.1 Nicotiana attenuata
CCACCTAACGATTTAAGGTGCGTTAGGGCACCTATAAGGTTCATCTATAACTATGTTTGGTAACCAGAGATAGGGTAAGGGCTTGAAATTATCCTAAGGGGAAGGTGTTAGGCACCCCTCAGGATCCACTAGTGTGGTTCCCGGCCAGACAGTTTTTTGTGAATTTTTACAATTAGCAAATAAGCAAGTATGGCTCAAATAATAGGGGATTTAAGTTTAAACACACAAATGTAAGAAAACAACTATTGAAAAAGCTAGGTTTTGAAACGGATTACAAGTTAAGCATATTTGCGAATATAAATTGGTGTCCTAGGTTTGTTTATAATATGTATCACATCAATGCAATACCCGGTATGACACTCCTCAAAGAGGGGCTACGTGTGGTATTAATGCACCGGTCATCATATCCATATCTACCCTTTCCCGCCCCGTGAAGGTAAGTAAAGCGAGGGTTGGTCTCGTCCCTTATTGCATGGTGTTACTCGTCCCTTCCTATCAGTCCCGGAGGAATTTAGGACTCCTATCCTATAAAAAGGAGGTTCTAGGCAGACCCTCAGGTTTAAAGGCAAAATACTAAGGCGACATACAAAACAAGTAGGACTGCAATTAAAGGGGAGCATGGAAAATAAACGAAAGGCTCAAATACACCTCCACAGGTAAGGCACATAGACAGCATGACTCATACACAATTACAGTCTGAATTTAAATCCTATGCATGGTATCTAAGTGATAACAGCAGAACCAGATCTATTACATGACTCAGAAAAGAAGTCTGAATCAGGCTTGCCTACTGATTTTAACAGTTAAACAGTGATCGTAGAGACAGTTCTGGTTTTATTTGAAATTGATTACCCAAGGTTTGCCTAGGCGTAAAATAGTATGCAGCAGTTATTCAGAATTATTAAAATACAATTTGGAAATAATTTTACCCTAAGAGCATGTTGTTCTAGTTGATACGAATGCAGAGATTATTACCAGTTATTTTAAATAGGATAATCAAGTGTGAAGCTATTTTTACCTCTTTTATAACCAGCAGTTTACACTAAGTGTGAATGCGAATACGGATAAGATCCTAAAACATGGAATCTAAGATGCATGTATAAAACTCATGATGCAGAATTCCTAGAGTAGGATTTCTAAATGCATATGGCAGGATTTGCAGAATTTCCTAAGAGCAGGATTTCTAAATGCATATGGAAGCGTAGAACATAATAGTAAAGTCTTAGTTATTAGCAGATTTTAACACATGATTTTGTAAGGATGCACATGCTGAAACAATAAACATGAGACCTAAGAGCATGATTTCTAATGCATGTATGAACCCTAAGAATGGTTTTCTATTGCGCAATTAGGAACATGAACCTAATAACATGTTTTTTACCCTTAACAACTAAGCGTGCATATTTACCCTATCCTTTTTCACTAGCCAACCCCAATACTTGTTTACAACAAGTTATTACAGACCAACATTGAAATGAGTTACATAAGTAGCAATGAAAATAAGAAGTTGCACTATAGGAAGCTTGATTAGGGCTTTCTCTCTGAGTTATGTAATCAATCACCTCAAGTGCCATGATTGTTTCATAGCTTTTCCTCATATGTAGGTGTGTCAGAGTTCCCTAAGGACCTCAAGGGATCCTGGGCAGTGCTTACACCCAGATTTCATAGCCAAGACAGAGTAAGTGCAGTGTGGAAAGGCCAGCTTTCATGTGTCCAAGTCCAGATGGAGCTCAAGGGTCCCAAGGCAAGGCTCACACAAAAGGGGCAGAACCTAGTGGTCTAGGAGTATAGTGAAAGTGCAGGAAAAATATTTGAAAAGAGTTTGTTTTATAAAAAAACTGGACTGACAGGTCCCTTTTGAAAGCATTCACTAACAGAAATGGTTGAAAGCAGTTGCATTAGTAAGACAGAGTCCAAACATTTCAAGGTAAGACCACACATAGCAAGTGAATGAATTCAGTAATCACACTTAGGGTGAAAGGGGATTGGGGATACATATATATTGACTACAGACACCTAACCTCAGCAGAATATTAGGACTGGTAGGGACATGCTCAGAGATAGTTGGTCACTGGCATAATCACAAACCAGTCATGAAACACATAGAGGAGGGATAAGGGATTTGGCATTGACAAATTGGTAAGTGCACAATAGGTAAAAGAATATAATCGTCCAGGCATGCTTGAATCACATGAATTTAAAGGGAGGGGAATCACATCAACATGCTCAGATACAACAGGACCATAAGTAAAAGCAGGCCAGATATAAAAGAAACTGAAGCGGGAATAGAAACATGTTGTTGTTGAGGCTTTAAAATAAACTAGGACATACCAGTGAAGGTAGAGGTAAACAAAGTGAAAGAACCAAGGTTTGTAGATGATTAGCCTTGGCTTGCAGCCGGCCAATAGTAATAGAAGAACATAGAATTTTCTTTAAGTAAGAGAGGGGTTTTTTGAAAGCCAAGTTCGTGTTTTGATAATGAAAGACTTAGGGTATTTATAGCTTTGAAAATAGGTAGAAAATAAGGTAACAAGTAAAGGTTTAGCACAATTATAGAAGTAATCACAATTAGAATCCAATTAATACAAGTACTTCCTTTAATCAAGTAATTACAACTTAAACGGATACTAACAGGGATAACTAAGGAAAGAAAATCAGTAGAGAAAGATTGGCTTTTACCATATAAGGGGTAGTAAAAGTATAGAGCATATGATTGAGTCTAAGTACAGAATACACTAATTTGAGGAAAGGATTCAGCAAGAATGAAGCACCACAGCAAATAAGGGAATGGAATCATCAACTTAAACAAACGAGTAAAATATTAGGGGTTCATAAGAAAACCTTGCAATCAAATCGTAATTTAAGGAAATCAGGATCAATCAAAAGGGAGTCATGATTTTGCATTTCGACATATAAATAGAGAAGAATGAACAGGCGTATCGGACATGCGAGGTCAGCCATATCGATAGAGGAACAAACTAGATGAACATAATCATACAGAAGTGACACGAGTAGGCTAAGGAATCAGTAGCAAAAGGAACACATTCGAAGCATGGTGGTCAACAGAGTCTTTTATAAAGTCAAGTAGTTACAGCTAACACATAGAACCAGAGTGGAGAAACCAATCTAACACACAGAAACAGGTAAAGATGGTCTTTAAAGCTCACAGTAACAAGTGAAGAAAATCTTTAAGAAATTAGGGTTTTAACAAAGTTTAACAAGGAAAAAGGTCTCACCATAAAGAAATCAATGAAAACGGGTATACATACAAATCACATAAGCAAAGATAGTTCAAGAACCCCGGATAAAAACCAAAATAATTAGGGTTTTCAACGTGACGAGTCAGGTAGAAGAAAAACATAAATAAACCGTTTAAACATGGTAGAATCATATGATAGTACTGAAACTCAGAGGAGAAATCATTTAAAAGAGGTTAAGAAACCCTAGTCTTGAAGACGAAGAGTCATTTTGGTAAAATCGGGAAAATGCTTTGAGGAAAACACTTAAAAGCTCATAATATACACAGATATAAAACAGATCTAAAAGAAATCGGAAAATCTTTAAAGTTAGGGTTTCGGAGAACCAAGAGAAGGTGAGAAAACCTTGAAAAGTTACCGGCTTTAGTCGGAAAAGTCATAGATCTTACTCGAACGGCCATGGATGGCCGGAAAATGGCATGAGAAACCATGGGAGGCGAGTGAACCGCCTCTGGCTCACTTGAAGGCCTCAAAACGATGACACACGTTCAAGAGGGAGCCATAAGGTTGGTAGGTGGCGAGGCCAACATGGATTCAGGCAAGGAGATGACCGGAGAAGGTGGATGAGGTTCATCGGAGAGAAGGGGAGAGGAGAAGGTTCTAGAGAGAACAAGAGATAGAGAGAGAGATGAGAGACCGGTTGAGAGAGAATGAGAGGGGGAAATGAGAGATGGAGGGGGGGTAGTCTTTAGGGTTTAAT
Organism: Nicotiana attenuata; assembly: GCF_001879085.1. NCBI lineage: Eukaryota > Viridiplantae > Streptophyta > Magnoliopsida > Solanales > Solanaceae > Nicotiana > Nicotiana attenuata. The sequence continues at coordinate 12,777,935 of NC_031999.1, forward strand.
TTAGGAAGGGGGAATGGGGACCGTTGATCTGAATGATCAACGGTCAAGATTGAACGGGGTAGGTGGGTCGGATATGGCTTGGGTTTTGGGCTTGGGTCCGGTGGGGTTTTTAATTGGGTTGGGGGTCCGTTTGGTTTAGGCTAGAATTGAAAGCCAATTTTGGCGATAAGTTAAATGGCCATTTTTCCCATTTAATTTATAAAAAATAGTAGATAATTACTGGAAAAAAAATAATTTAAAATGCTAAAATGATTTATAAATACTTAGCAATTTGAAAATACAGGATCCAATTATATGCATATAAAACATAATTAAATTTGAAAAGGGCCAATATTGCAATTATGTGCAATTTAGCTTTAAATATACTAAATGTAATTATAAAAATATGTAAAAATTACCTTAGCCATATTTTGGTATAAATATAGAAATCCTATAGATGAATTATCAAAACAATAATTTTAGAAATGATTATTGGGAATTTTATGGATAAAAAGGGAGAAAATAAATCAATTTAAAACCCCTAAAATTATGAAAAAAATAATAAAAATCTTGGACATGCTTATATATGCATATATATGTTATTTTGAAGGTATTTTGCATATTTAAAATATATAGGGAAAAATTGGGTATCAACAGCAATCAGCATAGTTAAGTCTTATAGACAGGATTTCTACCAAATTTCAACAAAAGATATGAGAATAGAACCCCCCCCCCAGCTTTTACAAATAACCCCATATCTGTTTATTACAGAAATTATTACAGGCCAATATGAATAAATTACACAATAAGAATCATTATACTATAGAGAGCATTAGCAGGCCCAATATAAACCTGAGAGCCAGGCCTTCAGCACATTATTCTTAAAACAGTAGCAAGGATCCATTCATAGCATATTAAACCAAACTTCTAGTGTGTCAAAGTTCCCAAAGAGCCTCAAGGACCCCGGGCAATGCTCACACTAGAGCCATGTATTCAACACAGAATTCATAAAGGGTTGGAAAACCAGCCCCAATGTGTCAGAGTTCAAAGAAGTCTCAGGGACCCTAGGAAGTGCTCACACTAGGGGTGGTAGGAACCTAAAGGACTAAGAGTAGCAATTTGATAACCAGTACATAGAAGGTAAGGGGGCAGTTTTAGAAAACAGTTTAATTTTAGAAGCAAATAGATTCAGGCTACAAGGGTTGCAAACAGAGTCGTACAAACAGGATCCATACTCAGCACATGATTCAGGAAGATTGATATTTGTTTAGACTGGATACTTATATCAGTGATCACAAAAGCAAGGACACTTGAATTGTGACGACCCGGCCAGTCATCTCATGAGTTGCCGCTCTGTTTCCGCATTTCTGCTTCTTTATGCCTTGTTTATCCGTGTTTTGAGGTATCGGGTTGGTTGGATTGGTTTTGGTGAAGTTTGAGACACTTAATCTCTTTTATGAAAGCTTAAGTTGGAAAAGTCAACTGAATGTTGACTTATGTGTTAGAGGGCTCGGAGGTGAGTTCCAATGGTTTGGTTAGTTTTGGGAGGTGATTTGTGACTTAGGAGCGTGATCGGAATGGGTTTTGGAGGTCCGGAGTAGAATTAGGCTTGAATTGGCGAAGTTGATATTTTGGCGATTTCCGGTTGGTAGGTGAGATTTTGATCCGAGGGTCGGAATGGAATTTCGAGAGTTGCAGTAGCTTCGTTATGTCATTTGGGATGTGTGTGCAAAATTTCAGGTCACTCGGACGTGGTTTGGTTGGGTTTTTGATCGAAAGCGTATTTCGGAAGATTTTAGAAACTTAGGCTTGAATCCGATGTGTTTTGAGTAATTTGATGTTGTTTGAGGTGTTTTGACGATTGGAACAAGTTTGGATAAGGTTTTAGAATGTGTTGGTGCTTTTGGTTGAGGCCCCGGAGGCCTCGGGTGAGTTTTGGGTGGTCAATCGGACCATTTTGGAGTGTGAGAAATTCTAGAAAATGAGTTCCAGCTATTGCAGGTATTTTGGCCTTCGCGTTCGCGAAGGGCCGGATTTTGTAAGTTACGCGATCGCGAGGGCCTAGGCCGCGTTTGCAAAGGCTTGTGAAGGGAGTTCAGCACGTTTGCGAGTGTGTATACGCGATCGCAAAGAGGAATCTGGGTCTGATGGTCCAAGGAGATTTGTTCAACGCGTTCGCGTGAGGGTTTCCGCGTTCGCGAGGATATAAGTGGAATGGGCATTGTGTTTGCGTCTGGAATGTCATGTTCGCGTAAGCAAATATGTGGTCAACGCGAATTTGTGCATCGCGATCGCGAGGTGCTGACCCCGATCGCGAAGAAAGAAGGATCAGACCTGGGCAAAATGATTTAAGTCACTTCATTCGCAATTTTGGGTCTATTTTCACCTACATTTGATCATTTTGAGAGCTTCTTGGTGGAGATCAAAGAGGGATTCAAGGGGAATCGATTTAAGGTAAGATTTTTGAACTTAAAACTCGTTTTTATTGTGAAATGTACATAGAAAATCATGGAATTAAGCCTAAAATTGATGAACTAGGGCTTGGAAATTTGAAACCAAACATTTGGGATTTGAAGGGTCATTTGTGAATGGATTTTGATGTTCTTTGTATGTATGAACTCGTGGGGAGATAAGGAATCCGTTGATGTGAAAATTATTGAATTCCGAGACGTGGGCCCGAGGGGCCGGGTTTGAGCAATTTCGGGATTTTTGGTATTTTTCGATTGTTTTCGCTTGGGCTTTGTTCCCTTAGCATATTGTGACGTATTCGTTCTGATTTTGGATAGATTCGACGCGCGTGGAGGCCGATTCGAGGGGCAAAGGCGTCGCGAGCTAGAGATGTAGCCGGTTCGAGGTGAGTAATGATTGTAAATGATGTTCTGAGGGTTTGAAGCCCCGGATTGCACATCGTAGTGCTATATTGAGGTAAGGCACACGCTTAATGACGAGCGTGGGGTCATTCACTATCGGGGATTGTGACTTGGTCCGTCCCGATTGATGATTTTACCGCGTATTTGACTGAAATCTATTTGCTATCATCACTATTTGGGCTGAATTCCATATTTGGGCTCCGTGCCAATTATGTGAATCCTTCGGGGATTATTGTTGATGTTTCCTCACTGTTTTTACTTTATACTTGAACTCACTCATGTTATTTCCACTGTTTTCAAAACTCAGCCATGTTTACTCTGTTTTAAATCCTCAAATGATATTTGAATGATGTTTTGGGCTGAGAAATACCGTTTTACTGTTGCCCTAGAGGCTTATGTGATTTTTGACTGAGTAAGGCCGAGGGCCTGTTTTGTGAGGATATCCTTGGGATCGGGCTGCACGCCGCAGCGGTGATATATATCTTTGGGATCGGGCTGCACGCCGCAGTGGTGATACACTGATTTGATTATGAGGCCGAGGGCATGAGATTGTACGCCACGAGGTGGCTTGATATTGATATGAGGTCGAGGACCTGTTTATGATGCCACGAGATGGCTTGTTGTGCTTGGGCCGTAAGGGGACCCTCCCGGATCTGTACAACCCAAGTGAGCGCGGGTACCTAGTGTGATGTGAGATGTAGCCCGAGGGGCTGGTTCTGTTCTATGTGATTGCCCGAGGGGCTGGTTCTGTTCTTTGTGATTGCCCGAGGGGTTGGTACCATTTCTGAGATATTGCCCGAGGGGTGGAGTTGTTGATGTTGTGCCCGAAGGGCGAACCTTATGTGTTTATCTTTCTTATTTTCCTGTCATTTACTTGCTTGATTGTGTACTTGTGCCCGAGGGGCGAATTTCTGTGCTTATCTGCACTAGTTGTTCTGCATTTATTTGCATAACTGTTGACAAGGCCATTTCAAAGAGTTTTAAACTGAGCAATGACGTTTTAAGGGATTTTACAGCTTATTGCTTTCTCACTGGTTTTGAACTGCTTCTATACAGCATGTTGATGCTCTTTTCGTGATTTCTTATCGCTCAGTCTTTATTTATGATTATTACTCACTGAGTTGGAGTACTCACTTTACTCCCTGCACCATGTGTGCAGATTCAGGTATTTTACACCCGGTAGCGGGTTCTGGCTGATTGGAGGCAGAGTTATCGGAGTTTAGCAAGGTAGCTGCCGCGGTTCGCAGCACTGCTTTTCACCCTCCTTATTTTATTAGTCTTTACTTAGTACATTCCAGGCTTTGTCGGTTGTATTTAGACTTAGTAGATGCTCATGACTAGCGACACCCCGGTTTGGGCTGTGTTGGGTTGTATTCCGCGAATTGTGTTGTATTATCATTGTTACTTCTGAGGTTACATCTTGCTTTAGATGATATGATTATTGTTTAATTGCTTAAAAACTAAATTGGAAATGTTTCGGCTGGCCTTGTCTTCACGAGAGGCGCCGTCACGACCGGGTCTGGGTTTAGGGTCGTGACAAGTTGGTATCAGAGCCTAGGTTACATAGGTCTCATGAGTCATGAGCAGGTTTAGTAGAGTCTTGCGGATCAGTACGAAGACGTCTGTATTTATCCTCGAGAGGCTGTAGAACCTTTAGGAAAACTCCATATTTTTGAAATTCTTATCGTGCGTCCTTGATTCAGCTTGAAATATAACTCTTTGAACTCCTTCCATGCATTCGTATGCGCGAACGAGCGCTCAGTATCAGATGTGCATCGATGGCTTGTGATTCCCCGATCGAGGGGCGAGATGTGATCTCTGTGAGTTGATGTTGGGCCAGTCTAGAGGACTTGAGGCTGGATTTTTGTTTATAGCTTGAGCACCGAGGTGCTGATTGTGTGAGCACGTGTTTCTGGACCTATATGCTCTGTTGTGTCCCTATTAAGGGAAGTAATGGTTGGTTAGTACGTGATGAGGGTGATATGACCACGAGATGTGATCATGTGATTTGGAAGCGACAAGAAGGGTCTGCTGGAGGATAGATGATCTATTAGGTATTTGATTCTCCATTTCGATTGGATGAATAGCCCCGAGTTATGGGCGTGTGATGAATCCTTTCATGTTTCCTAGTTAGGAGTGAAGTAAAAATTTCATGTTACGGTATGAGTTCAGACTCAGGGGGACTAAGTTATTGTGTAATGGTTATGACGGTGGAAGGTATATATATAAACGTTAGTTTAAGGCGAAGCAGGTGGGTTATCTCCTACGAAGTGTTCTGAGGTTGTGTGATCCTTATGTTGTCAGTTAGAAGATCTCAATTACAAGTGAAATGTGTATGTTGCAATTTGAATTTGAGCAGCTTAGGAGAATGGGTTTAATTGTTACGAGAGTAAATGCGAGAGTCGTAGAAGATATGAAGTACCAGATGGTCTGTGTTCCACGAGCTTATGAAGGATTGAGTTAATCTCACTGTGGTATTATAGCAGCAATTAAGTATATGCGTTATGGGTTATGGTGTGTGTTTTGATCTATGACTTCGAGCCAAGTGGGAGAGTTTGCTATTGATTAAGCTGATTGCACGGTTATGTGCTATGTTAGTTCCAGTTTGAAGTGTACTGGTGAATCAGTTATGGCTTATAGAGATTGAGACCGAGGATGTCTCGAGTAAAGGAAAATTTTGACAAAGGTTATAGGATGCTTCATAGGTGTTTGAGAATCATAGAACGTCTTGAGTTGTATCTGGTAAAGGATGCTCAGTGCATAGAGCAGGAAGTTGCTTGGTTGTATTGGGATAAGGTTACATTCTGCGGTGTCAGAGTACTAAGGAGGCACGGGTTGCTCGGTTCGTTTGATCGGGCTAATTGCGGTTTGAGTAGAGTGGATGGCTCTCGGGAATGGTTCTAATGGGTTCAAGATTTTACATGTAACAATAGGGTATCTTAAAGTTGTATATGTGGTTAGAAACTGAGTTTTCATTGGAAGATTTCAAGACTTGTGGTATTATTTATGTTAATCATGGGATTCTGTGTATCAGTATCAGGAAGGTAAAGGTAATGGATGTAGATTCGCAGGAGATCTCTTCAGAGTAAGCACTTTGAATGTGGTTCTTGTGGGGATGTCTAAGAAAGTATTCAGCGGCTTATGAGCCTTATACGGTGTGTCTTTATGCTTGGGTCCCGTGTGGTAAGTCTGGGTTGAGGAATTGTGATGTTATAGCAAGAAGGAGCATCAAGTCGAAGGTAAATCAGAAGGAAACTCGGATAGATGGTATAGCTGGGTAGTGGGTCGGATCGGTATGGTAATTATATGATTAGCTCTTTGGATGCTTTCGGGGTAATGAGTCTCTACAGGTGTTTCGCGGCAATTCTTTTGGGTTTTAGTGTCATGCGTAGCTCAGTTGAGTTAGAAGGATTCAGTCCTGATGAGTTAGTGTTGTGCAAATGGAATTTGGAAGTTCTTGGCTAGTGGAATGCATAGTTGCTTGCGGTTTGGAAGGGATATGAAATTCTCATGGTTATCCTAGGATGGTATGGGTTATGCGGTATGTTGTAAATGATGGAGAATTGCGTGTGTAAGGCGGCGGTTCGGTTCTGAAAGGAAGGTCATAAATTCTTAGACAACACGGGCAGTTTCAGATGATTAGAGGAATGATCTTCAGATGATTAAGGACATGGTGTTGCTAATTGGAGTGATTTGACGAGGGTATATGTTTCAGGAAAGGCAATGTGATTAAGTGGATGGTACCTCGGTAGTATTGGGGCGCTTTCTTGTTAGATCGAGTGCTGATATTCGAGTTTACTTGGAGGCACAGAAGAATGTTAGAGTATCTCCCGTGGGGTGACTGGATACTAGAGATGGGGTATGTGCTCGGACGATGGAACTGGAACTGGATATGTGATTCGTGTGCTATATGGAGTTGGAGACTGGGAGTTCTCATATTCAGGCATGTCGTGGTTGTGGGTCGAGTGTATCGGCTCTGTTTAGCGACTATCGGGGTTCGGAGACCTGAGTGGATCTTTTGTTGCTTGGTATGTTAGATTGTGGAGGTGATATTGGGTATGGACAGGTTGTCTCAGTGTTGTGTTATTCTGAGCTATTGCGCTAAGGCGGCGATGTTGGTTATTCCAGGAATGCCACGGATCGAGTGGCGAGGTTCGACAGATTATGTTCTTAGTAGGGTGGTTTTATAGTTCGAAGGCCCAGCAGATGGCTGGGAAGGATTGTTTATCTTATTTTGGGCTCTCGTGATGGATGTCCGTGCAGAACTCCTCATATTGATTCAATTCCGGTGGTGAGGGACTTTTCGGATGTGTTTCTTGTGGCCGGGCATGTCGCCAGGCAAGGTTGCTGATTTTGGTATTGATTTGATGCCGAGAATCGTATCGTATGGCACCGGCAGAGTTAAAGGAGATGCAGGAATAGCTTCAGAGTTTCCTTGACAAGGGGTCCGTTGGCAGGCCAATATGGAAGTGTATTCTAGTGTAAGTCGGATTGGTTAGCTCCGGATGGCATTATTGAGGGATGTGTTCATTCGATTGTTTTTGAGCTTATTAGTATTCTGGGGAGGTCAATGAGTTATCTTTCTGTGTTGCGTAGTGTATGTTATTTGCTTCACCGTAGGTGTGATGATTTGCTTTGGTTCCAGACATCAAATTGTGCGTGGTTGTCGATTTCGAGCATAGTGACTTGAGGTGTTTCATGTGGAGCAGTATTGGATAGGATCGCGCATTGCAGCGAAGTTATGTGGAGATATGACCTTGCGGGTTAGATTCGTGTGTTCTGTTTCTACGATGTGAGACGGGTCTCATCCTTGTGTTGTGGTGGTGCTGGTGAGCTTGCGGTGCAGCTCTTTCATTTGAGTCATTTTCATGAATTGAGTATGTTCGCATTGTTATTTATTGGAGCGCGTAATGCGCAAGTTGTGGCCTTAGTCTGTATTGACGTGTCATGTCACCAGAGTGTTCGTGTGGATTAGATGAGATCGTGGGGATCTTTAATGAATACAACGGATTCGATTTCAGCATGTTGGAGGGATAATATCGAGGTTCGGCTCAGAGATTTGCTATGGTTTTGCCAAAGGAGAAGAGGCTTCATGAATGGTTGATCTAAGAAATGGTTATGGCTTACTATGTGTTTTATTTATATCTGGCAGTATATGAAAGCGTTGGGATGAGACTTTAGTTGATAAGAGGTTTTCTATCGGTATTCGGTTGTTGTGTGCAGCTGCTGTGAATAGAAGTTATCGCTACAAGTGTTTGAGTTATGCGGTATATCTTGTAATTGCACCTGAGGTTGTAGGTAGGGGTTATTACAGCTTGTTCGGGCTTATTCGCAATATAAATGTGAGATTCTGACCGCATTGAGGATTTCAGAGGTGGAAATGTGGTTCTCTGGTTTGTGGGCTAGATTTGATTGTGAAATGTCAGTTTATATGTGTTACCAGACCTATATGAGATAGGGTGACGTGGGATCACCCCCGGGTATGTGCATGGTAAGGTTATTCAGCAATTGGTTGGCTTTTGGAACAACTCTGGGCACGTTCGAGGACGAACGTTTGTTTAAGTTGGGGAGGACGTGACGACCCGGCCAGTTGTCTCATGAGTTGCCGCTCTGTTTCCCCATTTCTGCTTCTATATGCCATGTTTATCCGTGTTTTGAGGTATCGGGTTGGTCGGATTGGATTCGGATTGGTTTTGGTGAAGTTTGAGACACTTAGTCTCTTTTATGAAAGCTTAAGTTGGAAAAGTCAATTGGATGTTGACTTATGTGTTAGAGGGCTCGGATGTGAGTTCCGATGGTTCGGTTAGTTTCAGGAGGTGATTTGTGACTTAGGAGCGTGATCGGAATGGGTTTTGGAGGTCCGAAGTAGAATTAGGCTTGAGTTGGCGAAGTTGATATTTTGGCGATTTCTGGTTGGTAGGTGAGATTTTGATTCGAGGGTCAGAATGGGAATCCGAGAGTTGTAGTAGCTTCGTTATGTCATTTGGGATGTGTGTGCAAAATTTTAGATCATTCGGACATGGTTTGGTTGGGTTTTTGATCGAAAGCATATTTCGGAAGATTTTAAAAACTTAGGCTTGAATCCGATGTCTTTTGAGTAATTTGATGTTGTTTGAGGTGTTTTGACGATTGGAACAAGTTTGGATAAGGTTTTAGGATGTGTTGGTGCTTTTGGTTGAGATCCCGGAGGCCTCAAGTGAGTTTCGGGTGGTCAATCGGACCATTTTGGAGTTTGAGAAATTGCAGAAAAAGAGTTCCAGCTGTTGCAGGGATTTTGGCCTTCGCATTCGCGAAGGGGAGCTCGCATTCGCGAAGGGCCGGATTTTGTAAGTTACGCAATCGCGAGGGCCTAGGCCATATTCACGAAGGCCTCTGAAGGGAGTTCAGCACGTTCGCGAGTGTGTATACGCGATCGCGAAGAGGAATCTAGTTCTGATGGTCCAAGGTGATTTGTTCAACGCGTTCGCGTGAGGGTTTCCGCGCTCGCAAGGGTATATGTGGAATGGGCATCGCGTTCGCGTCTGGAATGTCGCGTTCGCGTAAGGCAAATATGTGGTCAACGCGAATTTGTGCATCGCGATCGCGAGGTGCTGACCGCGATCGCGAAGAAAGAAGGATCAGACCTGGGCAGAATGTTTTAAATCACTTCATTCGCGATTTTGGGTCTATTTTCACCCACATTTGATTATTTTGAGAGCTTCTTGGTGGAGATCAAAGAGGGATTCAAGGGGAATCGATTGGAGGTAAGATTTTTGAACTTAAAACTGGTTTTCATTGTGAAATCTACATAGAAAAACATGGAATTAAGCCTAAAATTGAAGAACTAGGACTTGGAAATTTGAAACCAAACATTTGGGATTTGAAGGGTCATTTGTGAATGGATTGTGATGTTCTTGGTATGTATGAACTCGTTGGGAGATAAGGAATCCGTTGATGTGAAAATTATTGAATTCCGAAATGTGGGCCCGGGGGGCTGGGTTTGAGCAATTTCGGGATTTTTGGTATTTTTCGGTTGTTTTCGCTTGGGCTTTGTTCCCTTAGCATATTGTGACATATTCGTTCTGATTTTGGATAGATTCAACGCGTGTGGAGGCCGATTCGAGAGGCAAAGGCGTCACGAGCTAGAGATGTGGCCGGTTCGAGGTGAGTAGTGATTGTAAATAATGTTCTGAGGGTTTGAAGCCCCGGATTGCACATCGTAGTGCTATATTGAGGTGAGGCACACGCTTAATGACGAGCTTGGGGTCGTGCACTATCGGGGATTGTGACTTGGTCCGTCCCGATTGATGATTTTACCGCGTATTTGACTGAAATCTATTTGCTATCATCATTATTTGGGCTGAATTCCATATTTGGGCTCCGTGCCAATTATGTGAATCCTTCGGGGATTATTGTTGATGTTTCCTCACTGTTTTGACTTTATACTTGAACTTAGTCATGTTATTTCCACTGTTTTCAAAACTCAGCCATGTTTACTCTGTTTTAAATCCTCAAATGATATTTGAATGATGTTTTGGGCTGAGAAATACCGTTTTACTGTTGCCCAAGAGGCTTATGTGATTTTTGACTGAGTAAGGCCGAGGGCCTGTGTTGTGAGGATATCTTTAGGATCGGGCTGCACGCCGCAGCGGTGATACACTGATTTGATTATGAGGCCGAGGGCTTGAGATTGTACACCACGAGGTGGCTTGATATTGATGTGAGATCGAGGACCTGTTTATGATGCCACGGGATGGCCTTTTATTGCTCTTGGGCCGTAAAGGGGCCCCTCCCGGAGTCTGCACACCCCAGTGAGTGCGGGTACCCAGTGTGATGTGAGATGTAGCCCGAGGGGCTGGTTCTGTTCTATGTGATTGCCCAAGGGGCTGGTTCTGTTCCATGTGATTGCCCGAGGGGCTGGTACCGTTTCTGAGATATTGCCCGAGGGGCAGAGTTGTTGATATTGTGCCCGAGGGGCGAACCTTATGTGTTTATCTTTCTTATTTGCCGGTCATTTACTTGCTTAATTGTGTATATGTGCCCGAGGGGCGGATTTCTGTGCTTATCTGCACTAGTTGTTCTGCATTCATTTGCATAACTGTTGACAAAGCCATTTTCAAAGAGTTTTAAACTGAGCTAAGATGTTTTAAGGGATTTTACAACTTCATTGCTTTCTCACTGGTTTTGAACTGCTTCTATGCAGCATGTTGATGCTCTTTTCGTGATTTCTTATCGCTCAATCTTTATTTATGATTATTACTCACTGAGTTGGAGTACTCAATTTACTCCCTGCACCATGTGTGCAGATTCAGGTATTCTACACCTGGTAGCGGGTTCTGGCTAATTGGAGGCAGAGTTATCGGAGTTTAGCAAGGTAGCTGCCGGCGTTCGCAGCACTGCTTTTCTCCCTCCTTATTTTATTAGTCTGTACTTAGTACATTCCAGGCTTTGTCGGTTGTATTTAGACTTAGTAGATGCTCATGACTAGTGACACCCCGGTTTGGGCTGTGTTGGGTTGTATTCCGCGAATTGTGTTGTATTATCATTGTTACTTCTGAGGTTACATCATGCTTTAGACGATATGCTTATTGTTTAATTGCTTAAAAAACTAAATTGGAAATGTGTCGGCTGGCCTTGTCTTCACGAGAGGCGCCATCACGACTGGGTCTGGGTTTAGGGTCGTGACAAGAATTAACAGACACAGTTAGTCACATTACATGCTTGCAGTATCCAGCCATGTTCAAAACAGGGAACGTACAACTGATTTAAACAGGGTTTCATATAACTTGGTTTATTAGCTATCACTAGGAGGACTCATATAGACATATATTGAATAGGAACATGCTGGAGTTTGAAATAACTAACCAACCAAACATATAGCACAGGATAGTAGGAACTGAAACTCTCTAGTCAAGAATGAAGTAAACAGAAGTCAAGGGTCGGACATGCTAAGGTAAGCCCATCACATAACCACGTAGAACAAAGCAAATTAACAGGATTTAAGGCATACTAGTCAAGGAGAATGCAAGCAGGAAACACATGGCAAACGGAAACATATCGCAGTTGGAAGTACACTAATTATATAATCATATGGAACAGCAATAACTGAGGCATAACATGTGAGAACAAGATGACCAGGAATCATGTATCAAATAGGAACATGTTAAGGTCTATAATAGACTGACTACATAGCATATAAAATAGAACATGGTAACAGGAATTGAGACATACTAGTAAGGAGAGCTGTAAACAGGAAACAAAAGAGCAAACAGGATCATATTGAAGTCTAACTACATAGCATATAGAAGAGAACATGATAGCGAAAATGGAGGCATACCAGTTAAGGAGATAGCAAACAGGAAGGTGAAGATGAATGAAATCCAAGAGTCTAGCCTTGGCTTTCAGCCGGCTAGACAGTGCAACAAATCAAAGAAACTGAAATTGTGTAAGTGTAAGTGTGTATCAGTGTGTGCTTGTAAGTATAATTGTCTGAGTCTGAGCGTGTGTCTTTGAATATCAGAACAATGGAGGGTTTTATAGCATATAGTAGAGTAAAACCAAATAAGGTAGGAGAATCAATGGTACCCCAATAAGGCAAAGAGATCAATCAATCAGTCAATTAGAGCTTAACAGGAATCAATTGATAGGCAGAATCATGGAGGTAGCGCTTAAAATAACATAGAATAAATCAGCAGCCGAGATTGAGGTCTAAATAAGGTAAGTAGTAGGTCCAGAAATCAATTAAAAGTCAGAACACAAAATCAGGCCAGCTGCAAGGATAATTAATCACATAATTAAGGTAAACAGGTAAAAATCTTAATAAGGAGATGCGGGTACTAAATTCAAGCCCTAATTTGGGTAATAAAATCAATTAACACTTAATTGACAGGATTGAAGGTAAACGGGCAAAAGACAGCAGCATAGACAATCAAATAATCAAAACCCAAAAAACACAAATACATATACATGGAGCTGGATTAAATCAAGCAAAAAATCAGTCGAAGAGCAAATAAGAAAGTCAGAGATGAGAACATTTAAGCACTAAAACCCTTTTTTTTGCAGAAATCCCTCAGAAATCAAAACCCTAGCTTTTCGAGTAAACGAAATCGGTCAGTAACAATAGTAAGAACAGAAAATCTTAAAGGAGAAATACCAAACAAACACAAAATCATTTCAGATCTAAAGAGATCTAGATGGATTCAACCAAAAAAATATCTAGGTTCACAAAAAGGACAGAAGCGAATCAAATCTGGTTTGAAGTAGAGATTGACACCCAAAAAATACGAAGATACTCATACTCACAAGTATCGGAGTGAACATAGACGAAAAAATCGATACAGGAGAGACTTTGAACCAGATTTGGTTCGAGTCTCTTGACATTCACATCAAACAGCGTAAAAATTGTATAACCAGTAGAGATAGGAGGCAAGATAAGGCCCGAGATCGAAGAGAAACCCCATAGATCGAAGGGGTTCAGGTGACGGCGGGCTAGGGTTTAAGAGTGAAGAGAGGGGAGATTGAGAGAGAAGAGAGGATGAGGGATTCAAGGGGCGGTGGAATTGGAAAAATGAGTAGGGTTTAGGGGGGTTATGGGTAATTCAAAAAGGAAAATGATCCTGGACCGTTGATCTTTTGAGATCAACGGCCAGGATTTGATCTGAGGGGTTGGGCGGGTATAAAATTGGGTCGGTGTATTGGGCTGTGATTTTTAATGGGCTGGGGGTAACAATTTTGGCTGAGGTCCGAAATTAACAAAATTAAAGAGGCTATTTGTTAAATACCCAATTAATTGATAAAATAATTTGTAAAAATAGTTCATTAAATCATAAAAATGATTTTTATGCATGAAAATAATTTAAAATAATTACTTAATATTATAAAAAATTCAAAAGGTTATTTTCTTGTGAAATAAGGTAATTATGCACACATGGGCCATTATCGCAAAGTTATTGCAATTATAACCCTGACATGTGAATGTGGCTATTCATGAAATAATTAAAGCTTAGTATAAATATAAAATAATTAAATTAAGCAATAAAATCGTCATAAAACCGTTTGTGATGCAATTAGTAATTATTTGGATAATAAAATGCTAGAATAAATTAATTAAAATCCTTTTAAAATTACAGAAAAAAAATTATGGAAAAAACTGGTTGATGTTCATGCACTATTTTGAAAGTATATATGCATTTTGAAATATATGAGGGGAAAATCGGGTATCAACAACTAGTAAGTGTCTATTTCGGCCCCTCGTCACTACTTCACTGGGGTTAGGCTGTATACTTACTGGGTACGTATTGATTTACGTACTCATGCTACACTTGCTGCACTAATTATGCAGGTACATATATGTTTCTGGTGGCCCTCTGGGTGCAGAGATGCGGCTACTGCAGGGACATTACAGTAAGCTGCATACAGAGTCTCCATCAAAGTTATTTATATTCCCCGTCTAACTTGTATTTCAGACGGATGTTGTATTATTATTGTACTCCTTAATAGATGCTCATGCCCTTGTGACACCGGGTTCTGGGGGTTCCTATTGGATGTTTAGTATGGTAGTTCACGTAATTATTATCATTTCACCCTGTAAATCCTATTTCATAGTATTAAATTAATGAAAATTATGATTTCAAAAGTAATAAAATGTCACGACCCAATTTAACCCCTCCGAAGGTGTCGTGACAGCACCTAGTTTGTACGACTAGGTAAGCCTAATATTATAGAAAATTTAAAGATAACACAACGATAAAAGATAAGACAGCATATTGTAAATAACAAGGATAGTGCCACTCGACATATACAAAATAATCTCCCAAGACCCGGAATGTCGCTAAATCACAAGCTTCTATAATCTATGTAGCTCTATAAAAAAGTTTGAAGATAAAAAAAAAAGGAAATCTCTAGGAGAGGGAATAGAAGGGGACCCTGAGGATCTGCGGATGTGAGCAGAAATACTTTGAAGTCTCCTGAAATCAGCGAGCACGAACTAACCTCGAGGCTGATAGCTCGTACCTGGATCTGCACACGAAAAAATATGTCCAGAAAAAGGGCATGAGTACACCACAATGGTACCCAGTAAGTGCCAAGCTTAACCTCGATCGAGTAGTGACGAGGTCAAGTCAGGGCCCTACTGGAGTAAATATAATACATTAAGTAGTAAGAGATATAAATAGAGTTTACGGTAAAAAATTAAAGAAATTCACAAATTTTAACAGTTAAGGGAGCCCTGGGATCAGAACAAGGTAAACCCAACAGGAAAATCTCCCAGGATACCGTCCCGTAGGTTCCGAAATGATTATGTAGTACAGGGGATCTCCCGATACGTCTGTAGTCCCAAAAATAAATATGCAGTGCTGGGGGATCTCCGGAATATGTTCGTAGTCCCAAAATAAATATGCAAGACAGGGGGATCTCCCGGAATACGTCTGTAGTCCCAAAGTAAATATGCAGCTCAAGATAAAATGACAGGTACGGCATCGAATTATACAGTTTAAACTAAACACAATCGAGGGAAAGAGGGGTCCACCTAAGCATGTCGCACAGAAATCAAATAGGCAGTTAAAACACGTAGGCATGCTTTCCTAATCTAATCTCAGCAATTAAACATACTAGTGTAGTCTAATAAGGGAAAACAATCTATGACTAAGGACCAAAATAGGATTTTTACAACAATAGCCCGTGTACGTACTCGTCACCTCACGTACACGGCACTCACACATCAAATAATACAAAAAATCCTAAAGGGAAGTTCCCCAACACAAGGTTAGGCAAGCCACTTACCTCGAATCGCTCAAATCAACCCGATATGACGCTCTTGCCACGAGTATCCGACTTTGAGTGGCCCAAATCTAATCAAACCAATTACATAAGGTAAATATAACTACAAGTAACTAATTTAACTAATGAAATCAAAGCTAGGGTAAGAAAATAGAAAAACGCCCAAATATCCTCCCCGGGCCCACATCTCGGAATCGGGTAAAAGGTACCAATTTAGAACACCCATTCACTACCGAGATCACTCGTCCAAAAATTATTCAATTCCGACGCCTAAAACCCGATCAAAACCCAAAAATTCGATTAGGGAACTTTTCCCCCAAATTCTTATTTTTTTTTCCACTCAAGTTCCTTGATTAAATGGAGAAAATTACTGTAGATTGATCAAATATAAATGAAATAGGGTTAGGAATAGTGACCCACTGACTTCCCCTTCAAAATCCTCCCAAAATCGCCTTCTCCCGAGCTAAAAATCCAATTTGGTGTTATGAAATTTCAAGCCCTCGAAATCCTCTTTTCTGCACAGCGATTTCCGCTTCTGCGCTCATGGGACCGCATCTGTGGTCCCGCACCTGCGAAAAAAGTCATCGTAGGTGTGAAGGTCACTTATCCGGCCAGGGGCCGCATCTGCGGTCGATGGGCCGCATCTGCGGTCGCTGGGCCGTATCTGCGGTCCCGCTTCTACGGTCCACCAGCCGCACCTGCGGACTCAGCTATAAAATCCCATCTCCGCTTCTGTGGTTTCAAAGCCACTTCAGCGGCACTGCACCTGCGGTCCAACATTCGCAGGTGCGAAAACAACAGGTGCAGCAAATCTTCATCCAAATGCCTAAGTCCCAAATCCATCTGTTAAGCATCTGAAACTCACCCGAGGCCCCCGACACCTCAGCCAAACATACCAACCAAACCTAAAACATCATACTAACTTAGTCAAGCCCTTAAATCACATAAAACAACGCTAAAACCACGAATCACCCTCCAATCCAAACTAAATGAACTTGAAATCTGAAAATTCTACAACTGATGCCGAAACTAACCAAACCATGTTCGATTGACCCCAAATTTTGCACACAAGTCATATTTAGCACTAATGGACCCATTCCAACTTCCGGAATCGGATTGCGATCCCAATATCAAAAATTCCACTATCGGCCTGAAACTCCAAAAATTCAACTTTCGCCATTTCAAGCCTAAATAAGCTACGGACCTCCAAAACACAATCCGGACACGCCCCTAAGCCCGAAATCACCCAACACAGCTAACGAAATCGACATAATTCCATTCCGGAGCCGTCTTCACATTTTTCCGACTACGTTCCAAATTCTAAGACTTAAATTCTTTTGGAGACTAAGTTTCCCAAAACACTCCGAAACTCAACATGAACAATCCTGGTAAATCACAACAGCAGAAAAAGACAAGGGGAAAGCAGTTAACAGGGGATTGGAGCGTAAATTCTCAAAACGAACGGCAGGGTCGTTACATCCTCCCCCTCTTAAAACATTCGTTTGTCCTTGAATGAGCATAGAGACATACCAGATGTGGTGAAAAGATGAGGATAACGGTTGCGCATATCCTGCTCGGTCTCCCAAGTCGCCTCCTCGACCGCCTAACCCCGCCACTAAACCTTTACTGATGCAATGCTCTTTGACCTCAGCTTTCAAACTTGCTTGTCCAATATAGCCACTAGCTACTCAACATAAGATAGATCCTTGTCCAACTGAACTAACTGAAATCCAACAGGTGAGACGGATCGCCGTGATATCTCTGGAGCATCAAAACATGAAATACCGGATGAACTCCTGCCAAGCTAGGAGGTAAGACAAGCTCATAAGCAACCTCCCCAACACGCCGCAATACCTCAAAGGTGCCAATAAACCTTGGGCTCTACTTTCCCTTCTTTCCAAATCTCATAACGCCCTTCATAGGTGAAACCCAAAGCAAGACCCAGTCTCGCACCATAAATGAAACATCGCGAACCTTCCGGTCCGCATAACTCTTCTGTCTGGATTGGGCTATGCAAAGTTTATCCTGAATAACCTTAACCTTCTTTAAAGCGTCCTGAACCAAGTCTGTGCCCAATAGTCTAGCCTCACTCAGCTCGAACCAACCCACCGGGGATCTGCACCGCCTGCCATCGGAGCCTCACACGGTGCCATCTGATGCTAGACTGATAACTATTTTTGTAGGCGAACTCCGCAAGTGGCAAGAACTGATCCCAAGAACCTCCAAACTCCATCACGCACGGACGGAGCATATCCTCAAAAATCTAAATAGTGCGCTCGGACTGTCCGTCCGTATAAGGGTGAACGCTGTGCTCAGCTCCACACGAGTACCCAACTCATGCTGTACGACTCTCCAGAACCGCGATGCAAACTGAGTACCTCTATCTAAAATGATGGAAACTGGAATACCATGCGGGCAAACAATCTCTCGGATATAAATCTCAGCCAGCCGCTCTGAATAATAGGTAGTACACACATGAATGAAGTGCGCGGACTTGGTCAGCTGATCCACAATCACCCAAATAGCATCGAACTTCCTCAAAGTCCGTGGGATTCCAACTACGAAATCCATGATGATTCGCTCCCACTTCCACTCCGGAATCTCTATCTGCTGAAGCAAGCCACCCGGTCTCTAATGCTCATATTTCACCTGCTGACAATTAAGGCATCGAGCTACAAACCCATCTATATCTTTCTTCATCCTCCTCCACCAATAGTGTTGCATCAAATCCTGGTACATCTTTGCGGCACCCGGATGGATGGAATACTGTGAACTGTGGTCCTCCTATTGAATCAACTCCCGAAGCCCATTAATATTGGGACACACATATCTGACCCTGCATCCTTAATGCCCCGTCATCACCAATGGTCACATATATGGCATCATTATGCAGAACCTTGTCCTTGAGGACAAGCAAATGAGGGCCATCATACTGGCGCTCTCTGATACAATCAAACAAGGAATACCAAGAAACCACACAAGCTAGGACCCGAATGGGATCCGAAATATCCAACCTCATAAACTGGCTGGCTAAGGCCTGAACATCCATCGCCATGGGTCTCTCCGCTGCTAGTAGATAAGCCAAACTCCCCAAACTCTCTGCCCGGCGACTCAATGTATCGGCCACCACATTGGCCTTCCCCGGGTGGTACAAAATAGTGATATCATAATCCTTAAGTAGCTCTAACCACCTCTTCTGTCGCAAATTAAGGTCCTTCTATTTGAACAGATGCTACAAACTCCAGTGATCAGTATAGATCTCACAAGGAACACCGTACAAATAATGACGCCAGATCTTCAAGGCGTGGACAATAGCTGCAAACTCGAGATCATGGACAGGATAATTCTTCTCATGCACCTTCAGCTGTCTGGATGCGTAGGCAATCACCCTACCATCCTACATCAATACCGCTCCAAGGCCAATCCTCGAGGCAATATAATAGACAGAATAAGACCCCAAACCTATAGGCAATATCAATACTGGGCTGTAGTCAAAGCTGTCTTGAGTTTCTGAAAGCTCTCCTCACACTCTTTCGTCCACATGAACGGAGCACCCTTCTGGGTCAGCCTGGTCATAGGTGCTGCAATAGATGAAAATCCCTCAACAAATCGACGGTAATAACCCACCAAACCAAAGAAACTACGGATCTCTATAGCTGAGGATGGTCTGGGCCAACTCTGCACTGCTTCCACTTTCATCGGATCCACCTTGATCCCTTCACTAGATACTACGTAACCCAAGAATGCCACGGAATCCAACCAGAACTCACATTTCGAGAACTTCGCATATAATTTCTTTTCTCTCAAGGTCTGAAGCACTCTCCTCATGTGCTGCTCATGATCTTCCCGACTCCAGGAGTACACTAGAATGTCATCAATAAAGACAATGACGAACGAGTCAAGATATGGTCGGAATATTGTGCATCAAATGCATAAATGCTGCTGGGGCATTGCTCAGCCCAAATGACATAACAAGGAACTCGTAATGACTATACTGAGTCCTGAATGTAGTCTTCGGGATATTTGGCTCCCGAATCTTCAACTGATGATAACCTGAACGCAAGTCAATCTTAGAAAACACTCGAGCACCCTGTAACTGATCAAACATGTCATCAATACGAGGCAAAGGATACAGGTTCTTCACTTTAACTTTGTCCAACTGGCAATAATCAATGCACATACGCATAGAACCATCCTTTTTCTTCACAAACAAGACACGAGCACCCCAAGGTGACAAACTTGGCCGAATAAACCCCTTATCAAGCAATTCCTGTAACTGTTCCTTCAACTCAGGAGGAGCCATACGATAAGGATGTATAGAGATGGACTGAGTGCCCCGCAACAAATCAATGCAAAATTAATATCTCTATCGGGCGGCATGCCCGGAAGATTAGCTGGGAACATATCAGGAAAATCCCGCACTTTTGGGACTGAATCAACTGTAGGGACATCAATACTGACATCTCTCACATAAGCTAGATACGCGTCACACCCTTCTCAACCATTCGCTAAGCTTTAAGAAATAAGATAACTCTACTGGGAGTGTAATCTAAAGTACCCCTCCACTCTACTCGTGGTAAACTTAGCATAGCCAGTGTCACGGTCTTGGCGTGACAATCAAGAATAGCATAATGAGGCGACAACCAGTCCATGCCTAAGATAACATCAAAATCTACTATGCAGAGCAATAAAAAATCAGCTCTGGCATCAAAACCACTAAGAGCAATCAAGCACGACCGATAAACACGGTCCACAACAAGAGAATCTCCCACAGGAGTAGAAACATAAATAGGGGAGCTCAAAGAATCCCGAGATATCCCAAAATGTGGAGTAAAATAACACATATGAATACGTAGAGCTGGAATCAAATAATACTAATCCATCCCCATGACAGACAGGGACAATATCTGTGATGATTGGTCTGAAGCGATGTCCTCTGAACGGGCTGGGAGGGCATAGTATCTAGCCTGGCCTCCCCCTCTAGGGCGACCACGACCTCCCCGACTTCCACCTCGAGCTTCCTGAGAAGGTGGAGCGGCAGCTGGGGCTAGGAGAATGGCCGGAGGATCCGATGGAGCACGTGGAGTCTGATAAGTCTATGGAGGTGCACTCCTCCTGGCTCTGGGGCAATCTCTAACCATGTGACGAATGTCACCACACTCAAAGCAACCCCTCAGAGAACGTGGTGGTTGAGACTGACTCGGACCTGGCCTGCTGGATTGGCCAGTAGTAGCACCTCGAGCAGGAGGCATACTGGATACTGGCGGTGCATAACAGGGCTCCTGAGGTATAGGAGGAGCTGGAACACGACTGGCTGCTGGCAGAGCTAAATGAACAGGGCGACTCACAAAACCCCTACCATAGCGTGCTGCTGGTGCACGGGCTCCTGAATAATGACCAGTCTATCGAGACCTCTTGGCCTCTCTCTCCTTTCTGTCCCAGGCAAACATGCCCTCCACTCTCCTGGCAATACTCACTGCCTGCTGATAAGTAATTTCCATCTCCACCTCCCTGGCCATACTGGTTCGAATACTAGGGTGGAGTCCCTCGATGAAGCGACGAACCCTCTCTCTGACGGTGGCAACCAAAGCTGGTGCATGACGAGCTAACTCACTGAACGGACTGCATACTCCGACATAGTCATAGCACCCTAGTGCAACTGCTCAAACTCTGCACACCAAGCATCCCTGAGGCTCTGAGGGACATACTCACGCAAAACCATCTTTGAAAACTGGGTCCAAGTGAGTGAGGCCACCTCGTCCGGGCTACTCAACTCATAGGCACGCCACCACTGATATGTTGCTCCCCTCAGTTGGAAGGCGGTGAAAGAAAACCCACTAGTCTCCACAATGCCCATAGTGTGGAGAATACGATGACACTCCTTATGAAAACCCAGAGCGTCATGTGAAGCTAGTCCGCTGAAGATAGGTGAGTGGTACTTCTTGTACCTCTCAAATCTGAGCTGCTCTGCACCAGAAGCAGCTACCCTAGTCTCATGCTTAACCGGAGCCACTGGGGGCATAGGAATATACTCTAGGGCCTGATCAACCTGGACCCTCTGCTCAGGAGTGCGGGTTGCGGGAGTCTGTGCCCCACCCCCGGCCTGAGATGTAGCGGGAGCTATTGGAAGTAGTCCAGCCTGAGCTAAAGTCTCCTAGAGGGCTGGAGTAGCAATAGCGACCTCCGGTGCCGGCCCTCCAGCTGAAGCTATTGGGGGCTCCTCTGTCGCAGCTTTCGCAGGTGCTCGGGCTGCACCGCGTGGTCGTCCTCTACCCCGACCCCAGCCTCTAGAGGCTCTGGCAGGGGGATCGGGTGTCTGGTCGTCATTCTTCCTGGTATGGGTCCTCACTATTTGTCAGAAAGAATAGAATAGAATTTTAGGATTTTTGATGTCAATAACTCGCACGACGAGGAAATCAAAGAAGTATGGTTGTTCTTAACAGCTACATAGCCTCCCGAAGATAAGTACGGACGTCTCCGCACCGATCCGCGAGACTCTAATAAACTGGCTTGTGACTCACGAATCCTATGAACCTAGAGCTCTGATACCAACTTATCACGACCCAATTTAACCCCTCCGAAGGTGTCGTGACGGCACCTAGTCTGTACGACTAGGTAAGCCTAATATTACGGAAAATTTAAAGAAAACACAACGACAAAATATAAGACATCATATTGTAAATAACAAGGATAGTGCCACTCGGCATATACAAAATAATCTCCCAAGACCCGGAATATCGCAAAATCACAAGCTTCTATAATCTATGTAGCTCTATAGAAAATTCTGAAGATAAACAAAAAGGAAATCCTTAGGAGAGGGTATAAAAGAGTCTCTGAGGATCTGCGGACGCGAGCAGAAATACCTTGAAGACTCCTGAAATGAGCAAGCACGCACTAACCTCGAGGCTAATAGCTTGTACCTGGATCTGCACACGAAAAAACATGTCCACGAAAGGGCATGAGTAGACCACAATGGTACCCAGTAAGTGCCAAGCCTAACCTCGGTCGAGTAGTGACGAGGTCAGGTCAGGGCCCTACTGGAGTAAATATAATACATTAAGTAGTAAGAGATATAAATAGAGTTCACAGTAAAACAATTAAAGAAATTCACAAATTTTAACAGTTAAGGGAGCCCTCGGCTCAGAACAAGGTAAACCCAATAGGAAAATCTCCTGGGAAACCATCCCGTAGGTTCTGAAATGATTATGTAGTACAGGGGATGTCCCGATACGTCCGTAGTCCACAAAATAAATATGTGGTGCTGGGGGATCTCCCCGAATACGTCCGTAGTCCCAAATAAATATGCAAGACAGGGGGATCTCCCGGAATACGTCCGTAGTCCCAAAGTAAATATGCAGCTTAAGATAAAATGACTGGTACAGCATCGAATTATACAGTTTAAACTAAACACAATCAAGGCAAAGAGGGGTCCACCTAAGTATGTCGCACAGAAATCAAATAGGCAGTTAAAACACGTAGGCATGCTTTCCTAATCTAATCTCAGCAATTAAACATAGTAGTGCAATCGAATAAGGGAAAACAATTTATTACAAAGGAGGAAAACGGGATGTTTACAACAATAGCTCGTGTACGTACTCGTCACCTCACGTACATGGCACTCACACGTCAAATAATACCAAAAATCCGAAGGGGAAGTTCCCCAACACATGGTTAGCAAGCCACTTACCTCGAACCGCTCAAATAATCCCGATATCACGCTCTTGCCACGAGTATCCGACTCCTAGTGGCCCAAATCTAATCAAACCAATTGCATAATGTAAATATAACTACAAGTAACTAATTTAACTAATGATATCAAAGCTATGGTAAGAAAATAGAAAAATGCCCAAATATCCTCCCCGGGCCCACGTCTCGGAATCTGGTGAAAGTTACCAATTTAGAACACCCATTCACTAACGAGATCACTCGTCCAAAAATTATTCAATTCCGATGCCTAAAACCCGATCAAAACCCAAAAACTCGATTGGGGAACTTTTCCCCCAAATTCCCATTTTTTTCAAATCAAGTTCCTTGATTAAATGGAGAAAATTACTAAAGATTGATGAAATATAAACGAAATAGCGTTAGGAATCGTGACCCACTGACTTCCCCTTCAAAATCCTCCCAAAATCGCCTTCTCCAGAGCTAAAAGTCAAATTTGGTGTTATGAAATTTCAAGCCCTCGAAATCCTCTTTTCTGCCCAGCGATTTTCGCTTCTGCGCTCATGGGACCGCATCTGCAGTCCCGCACCTACGGAAAAAGTCATCGCAGGTGCGAAGGTCACTTATCCAGGCTGGGGCCGCATCTGCGGTCACTGGGCCGCATCTGCGGTCCACCAGCCGCACCGGCGTTCTCAGCTACAAAATCCCATCTCCGCTTCTGCGGTTTCAAAGTTGCTTCTGCGGCACCGCAACTGCAGTCCAATATTCGCTGGTGCAAAAACAACAGGTGCAGCAAATCTTCAGCCAAATGCCTAAGTCCCAAATCCATCCTTTAAGCATCCGAAACTCACCCGAGGCCCCCGGCACCTCAACCAAACATACCAACCTATCCTAAAACATCATAATAACTTAGTCGAGCCCTCAAATCACATCAATCAACGCCAAAATCACGAATCACCCTCCAATCCAAACTTAATGAACTTGAAATCTCAAAATTCTACAACCGAGGCCGAAACTAACCAAACCATGTCCGATTGACCCCAAATTTTACACACAAGTCATATTTACCACTACGGACCTATTCTAACTTCCGAAATCGGATTCCGATCCCAATATCAAAAATTCCACTATCGGCCAAAAACTCCAAAAATTCAACTTTCGCCATTTCAAGCCTAAATAAGCTACGGACCTCCAAAACACAATCCGGACACGCCCCTAAGCCCGAAATCACCCAACGGAGCTAACGAAATCGACGGAATTCTATTCTAGAGCCGTCTTCACATTTTTTCGACTACGGTCCAAATTCTAAGACTTAAATTCTTTTGGAGACTAAGTGTCCCAGAACACTCTGAAACTCAACATGAACAATCCCCGCAAATCACAACAGCAGAATAAGACACGGGGAAAGCAGTTAACAGGGGATTGGGGCGTAAATTCTCAAAACAAATGTCCAGGTCGTTACATCCTCCCCATCTTAAAATATTCGTTCGTCCTCGAACGAGCATAAAGACATACCTGATGTGGTGAAAAGATGAGGATACCTGCTGCACATATCCTGCTCGGTCTCCTAAGTCACCTCCTCGACCGGCTGAACCCACCACTAAACCTTTATTGATGCAGTGCTCTTTGACCTCAGCTTTCGAACCTGCTTGTCCAATATAGCCACTGGGCTCCGAAATATCCAACCTCACAAATCGATTGGCTAAGGCCTGAACATAAACTGCAAGAAGTGTCTCCCCAACAGGAATGTATATCAAATTGCCCATACTCACCGCCTTCCTACTCAAGGCATCGGCCACTACATTAGCCTTCTTCGGATGGTACAAAATAGTAATATCATAGTCCTTTTGCAGCTACAACCATCTTCGCTGCCTCAAATTGAAATCCTTCTGCTTGAACAAGTGTTGGAGGCTACGATGATCAGTAAACACCTACAAGACACACCATAGAGGTAATGCCTCCAAATTTTTAACGCGTGAACAATGGCAGCCAACTCAAAATCGTGAACAGGGTAGTTCTTCTCATGGGGCTTCAACTGACGAGAAGCATAAACAATCACTCTACCCTCCTGCGTCAACACACACCCAATACCAACTCTAGAAGCATCACAATATACCGTATAAGAACCTGAAGCTGATGGAAAAACTAATACTGGAGCTATTGTCAAGGCAGTCTTGAGCTTCTGAAATCTCGCCTCACACTCATCCGGCCACCTGAAAGGAGCACCCTTTTGAGTCAGTTTGGTCAAGGGTGACGCAATAGATGAAAATCCCTGAACGAACCAACGGTAATAACCCGCCAACCCAAGAAAGCTGCGAATCTCTGTGGCTGAGGACGGTCTGGGCCAACTCTGAACCGCCTCTATCTTTTTCGGATCAACCTGAATACCCTCACTGGACACCACATGCCCCAAGAATGCCACTGAACTGAGCCAAAACTCACACTTGGAGAACTTTGCATAAAGCTTCTCCTCCCTCAATCGCTGCAATACAACTCTCAAATGCTCGGCGTGCTCTTCCTGACTACGCGAGTACACCAGAATATCATCAATGAATACAATAACAAACGAGTCGAGATAGGGCGGAAACACGTTGTTCATCAAATGCATGAACGCTGTTGGGGTATTGGTCAGCCCAAAAGACATCACAAGGAACTCATAATGACCATTCGGGTCCTGAAAGCTGTCTTTAGAATATCCGAGTCTCTGATCTTCAACTGGTGATACCCCGACCTGAGATCAATCTTGGAGAACACCCTCGCTCCCTGAAGCTGGTCAAATATATCATCAATACGATCCAAAGGATACTTGTTCTTGATTGGGACTTTGTTCAACTACCTGTAGTCAATTAACATCCTCATCATGCCATCCTTCATTTTCACAAATAGAACAGGTGCACCCCAAGGCAACATACTAGGCCGAATAAACCCATTATCAAGGAGTTCCTAAAGCTGCTCCTTCAACTCCACCGGTGCCATATGATACTGTGGAATAGAAACGGGCTGAGTGCCCGACACCAAATCAATACCAAAATTAATATCCCTGTCCGGTGGCATGCCCGACAGGTCAGCAGGAAACACATCTGGAAAATCTCTCACTATCGGGACTGAATCAATGGAAGGAGCCTCTACACGGACATACCTCACGAAGGCCAAATAAGAAAGACAACTCTTCCCAACCATCCGCTGAGCCTCCAGAAATGAAATCACTCTACTGGGAACAAAATCAGTCGAACCTCGCCACTCAATCTGTGGCACACCCGGCATAGCCAACGTCACTGTCTTAGCATGATAGTCTAAAATAGCACGACACGGAGATAACCAATCCATGCCCAATATTACATCAAAATCCACCATACAAAGCAACAGAAAGTCCACTCGGGTCTCTGAACCCCCAATAGTCACCACACACGACCGATATATGCGATCTACAATAATAGTATCGCCCACCAGAGTAGATAAATGAACCAATGAAACAAGAGACTCACGGGGCGAATCCAAATAAAGAGCAAAATATGATGACACATATAAAAAAGTGGAACCGGGTCAAATAATACAGAGGCATCTTTGTGGCAGATTGAAACAATTCCTGTAATCACATCATCTGAAGCAATAGCATCTGGTTTGCCTGGGAGTGCATATAAACGGGCCGGACCACCACCTGATCAAACTCCCCCTCTCGGGCGACCCCTAGCTGACTGTCCCCCACCCCTAGCTGACTGGGTGGGTGGTGAAGTAACTAGTGCTGAAGTCGACGGCTGACTCCTCTTCTAAGGCGGACCCCCTTGGCGACGAGGACACTGCCTCCACATATGCCCCAACCCTCCACACTCATAACAACCCCCTGGTGCTAGAGACGGGGACTGAAGGGAACCCCTATCACCGGGATGACTAGCAGAAGAACTTGGTATGGAAGAGCCATGAACTGATGGAGCACGAGACAAACTCTAGGCTGGAAGGGCACTAAGTGATGAATGGCCCTGATGAGAACCGTGAGAACGATGGCCCGATGATGCCCCACGATAAACTGGGTGAGCTGACTGAGCATGCTTGAATGGACGGCCTCTGCCGTGCTGAAACTGATGTTGAAAATCGAGGCCATCTATAAACCTCCTAATTCTCTCTCGGTCTATGGGAACCAACCAGACCGCATGATGAGCCAAATCGGAGAACCACATCTCATACTATGTAACAGACCTATCACCCTGACGAAGCTGCTCGAACTGCCTGCACAGCTCCTCTTGGTGAGACTCAGGTACAAATTTCTCGAGAAAGAGAATGGAGAACTGCTGCCAAGAAAGAGGTGCTGCGCCAATCGGTATACGCCTCTCGTAAGCCTCCCACCAACTAAGTGCAGCCCCGGAGAACTGGAAAGTAGTGAATGAGAACCCACTGGTCTCCAGAACACTTGTAGTTCGAAGCACCCTGTGACACTTATCCAAGAAGCCCTGTGCATCTTCACCTTCAGCACCACTAAATGACGGAGGCTGAAGTCTACCAAACCTCTCCAATCTATGATGCTCGTCCTCTGGCATAACAGGAGCTACATACTCCTGAGCAGCTGCAACCGGCTAGGCTGGAGGAGTCCCCGGTGTCTGAAGTCCCTGTATGACCTGCTCACGTGTGCAAGCGGTGGGAGTCTGAGTGCCTCCCCCGGCCTGAGAAGTAGTTGCGACCGTACTAACTGAGACTGCTTGAGCCAGGCCAGTGCACACTAATAGAATCTGCGCTAGGTCCTCCTAAAGGCTTGGAATAACAATAGGCATAGCTGGTGCTTGAGCTGGTCCTACGAGAGCGTCCGTAACTGGGACCTGATCACGAACTGGGGTGGCTGGTGGATCTGTAGGTGCTGCCCTAGCTGTTGTGCGGGCTACACCCCTGCCCCTACCACGGCCTTGACCGCGTCCTCAGCCTCTAGTGGCCCCAACTGGTGGTACTGGTGGTCGTCCGCCCTGATCGGTAGCACGTGTCGTCACCATCTGTGAGAGAATAGAATAACAGAAGTTTAGTTACCAGAATCAACAGATTCGCATGACAAGATTTCAAGAATGTGAAGTTTTTTCCTAAAGGTTCTGTGGCCTCTCAAAGATAAGTACGGACGTCTCCGTACCGATCCGCAAGACTCTACTAAACCCGCTCATGACTCGTCAGACCTATGTAACCTATGCTCTAATACCGACTTGTCACGACCCCAAAACCAACCTGGTCGTGATGGCGTCTATCATGAAACTAGGTCAGCCGACACAATCCCATATCAAACCAAGATTTCATTAAAAGACGTTTTAAGCTATTAAATAATAAAAATCCCATAACATGAGTCTAAATAACAAGTGCGGAAAATAAGCAGTTTTTAAAAGTTTGGTCAAACAAGCAAAAACGCTCTCTTCTCTCTCCTCTCTCCTGTGATCAACAGTGCACGCCGACGACTACCCTTCGTGGCCTCCACGGCCGGCGGCCAGCCTCCTCTTGAGGTTGGTCCGTCGTCTCCCCCCCCCCCCCAGCCGTTTCCAACCTCTACAAACCCTAATACAAACCCTAATCCACCTAAAACCTATGCGAATTTATTAAACCCTACTATCATAAATACGCCCATGCAAACCCTAGCTATATTACCATTGAAACCAGTTGAGTTCCTTCATGGAGAACCAGTTGTGAAGTGGAAGAAGCAAGAAGTGAAGCAATCCATCGTACAACAAGGGCTTCAACTTGCAGTTCTTGGGAAATTTTCATATGGGAAGCCTATTATTGGTGAATTACATAAAGTGATTCCAATTCAATGTGAGATTAAGGGTCACCGTTCAGTTGGATTGATTGAAGACAATCATGTGTTAATTAGGTTGTCTTTATTGGAGGATTATGTTCATCTTCTCTCAAAGCCAGCTTTTTATTTAAAGGCTCAATCAGACATGTGGCAGATGCGTTGTACAAAATGGAATCCATGGTGGACACCTGATGAAGAGACTCCAATTGCCATAGCGTGGATTAGTTTTCCAGAACTTCCTCCAAATTTCTTTGGTGAGGAATGTGTATTTTCATTAGCTCGTGCAGTTGGTAATCCATTACATGTAGACCAAGAAACTCAAAATAGGACTACCTAGTTGTGCTAAGGTAAAGGTGGAAGTGAATTTGCTAGGTAATTTCTCTAAACGTATTAAGATTGTTGAAGAAGTTGATGAATCTGGGCCAGAAGAGTTTAAATGGATTAGGATTAAGTATGATTATATGCCTAAATATTGCAAGCCTTGCAAGAAACAAGGGCATAGTGAGGCAGAATGCTGGGTAATTCATCCTCAATTACACAAGAGATTTGATGAAGATGTGGAGGATCATGGAGAGGAGAAGACAGTTGTAGTGAGCACTGAAGCAATTGGCACAGCTGCAAATTCAATAAAGGTTCTGCCAGGTGGAAAAGTGGTTGGTAAGCCTGCTACTAATCATGCCATGCAGGAATGGATACAAGCAAGGAAGAACAAATACCAACAGGATAATCGGGGTCATATTATTGATAACAAACAAGGTAAGGAAGCTGAAGGGTAAAGGGAAGGCCAAACTTGAGGAAGTAGCAACCAAGAACAAGTTTAATGCACTAGAGGTTGAGGAAGTTCATCAACCTACTCTACAAATTACTGAAGGCAAAGGTGAGGATCATAGCAATGGTGGGGAAAAGCAATCAAAGAAGGGCTATGAGAAGGAAAAAGAAGGTAATACCGGAGTGACAAGCCCTAATCCTAAGGCTTCTGGGTTAGGGTTGGGAAGGATGATAATACTAAACCAGCGGGAGAAGGTAATCAACAAGAACTTAAGCATGTAAAGAAGGAGGCAGTTGAGAAAGTGTTGGAAGAGCAGCCTAATGGGAACTTAGCTAAGGCTAATCCTATTGTTCCTAGTGATCAAAGTTCTGATGAAAAGGCTAATAAGGAATCCATAATCGACTGGGTTCATAGAAGGTTTGGAACTAGCAAAGAGGAGCTAAGGCAACTCAATGTGACTACAAACCAATCATGTCAAGATATTCCGTCTCAAACATTTGCAAATTCTGGGCAGCTTGAGAACCTTGATGAGATAAACTCAACAAAGGTTGTAGGGAGTGATGCAATTGAGGTGGAGGATGATCAACTAGGCATGACAAAGACAACAGGAGATAAAGTGAGGGACAACAGCCCACCTGGCGATAGGCTGGTGACGCCAGGCCTAAAGTCAGGCTCCCCGGGCGTTAGGCTGGCGACGCCAGGCCTAAAGCCAGGTACCCCAGGCATTAGGCTGGCGACGCCAGGCCTGCCAGGTACCCCAGGTGTTAGGCTGGCCACGCCAGGCATGGCGCCAGGGTCACCTGATGAAGCAACGATAGTTAACCCTATCCCTAGTGCAACTAGCAAGATTTTGGCATATGTAGATGTTGTTCCGGTGTATGCATTGGAGAACAAACTTGATGATAATGTGAAGGTTAGGGATGATACAGTAGGGTAAGAGAATAGCAATGAAAAGAATGATGAGCAGGCAATTGTTCTAAGAGCATCTGGGGAAATAGAGGAAGTGCCTATGGAATATGTCACTGATAAAATTATGCAGCTGCATCTTAATGTTCCACTGAAGACTCCACTACAACATTTACATGATTTAGTTACACACAATGTGGCACCAATTGATGAAGACTTAATGAGATAAAATCCTATGGAGGATGAGGGAGATGATGAATCAACAGTAGAAAACTTCAAACAGGTGGCTAGGAATGGGGATCTATCACCTACAGCTAGTGCTAAAAGAGGTAAGAAAACAAAGAAGAATCAGAATTAAGGGTCACAACAACCTTCAAGAATTATGCCAGGAGGGCAGGTTCTCTATCTAAATGATGATCAAAACATTAATATAGAACATAAAGTTTGTGAATACACAGCAGGCCTTTCCTAGGGTGATCAACATGAATAGGGAGCATAACTTTAGGGTAGTTGCATTGATGGAGCCATTTCAAAAGAAGAGACTCATTGATAGATATTGAAGAAGGTTGATTATGGAGATGGCTTATGCAAATATTAATGGGAAAATTTGGTTGTTCTTTGATGCAGTGGTGGAATGGGAATTAGTGGAGGATACCGAGCAACAGGCGACAATGAGAGTGCTTCACCATCACCTGGGACAACACATGATGATAACATTTGTTTATGCAAAATGTTCAGCAATGGAGAGGTTGGAATTGTGGGATCACTTGTATTACTTAGCAAGTGATATGAAATTGTCATGGTTGGTAGGAGGGGATTTCAATGTGATATTACATGAAGATGAGAAAATAGGAGGACTACCAGTACACCCGCCTGAATATGAGGATTTTGCATTTTGTGTAAACTCTTGTGGTTTGTTTGAGCCCAAGATACAAAGGAAGTCCATTTACATGGTGGAATGGGAGATCCAATGTTGCGTGTATATTCAAAAGATTGGATAGGATCTTTGTGAATTTTCCATTTCAGAACATGTTGCCAACTATTGAAGTTGAACATCTAAGCAGAACTGGATCAGATCATGCACCATTATTAATGACATGTGGGGAGCAGACCACCAATTTTGTCAAGCCTTTCAGGTTCTTGAACTTTTGGACTAATCATGCTACATTTATGGATGTGGTGAGGCAGAATTGGGAAGCTGATTTCATAGGGGATCCTTTTTTTATGTTCAAGCAGTAGCTCAAGAGGGTGAAGGCAACACTGTCAAAATGGAGTAGGGAAACATTTGGTGATATCTTCAAGCAGTTGGCTATTTTGGAAGACATTGTTAGGGTGAAAGAGATGTTGTTTGAAGAAGAGCCTACAATTGACAACAGGATTGTGCTTCAAAAGGCTCAATCTGAATTGAAGAAATACTTGAGTATTAAGGAGAAGTATTGGAAGCAAAAAGCTGGGATGACTTGGTTTGCTGAAGGAGATAAGAATACAAGTTTCTTTCACAGTCATGTCAATGGCAAAAGAAAGAAATTGCAACTGAAGAGGATCAAAAGTGGAAGTGGGGTATGGATTGAAGACCAGGAGCAATTGGCTAGAGCTGCAGTGGACTTCTATCAAAAATAATTCACAAATGAAGGTGATACATCTGACTTTTCCTTGCTCAATAATGTACCATCGATGGTCACTATGGAACAGAATTTGGAACTTAGCAGATTGCCAACAATTGAAGAGGTAAGGACAGCAGTTTTTGAGCTTAGTAGGGAGAGTGCTAGTGGTCCAAATGGATTCACTGGCTTGTTTTATCAAACATGCTAGGATGTTATTGGTGCTGATATACACAACATGGTGCTATACTTCTATGGAGGAGCTGCACTGCCTAAATCCATCACTCACACCAACCTAGTGTTTCTGCCTAAGAAACCTAGAGTTGAGACCTTCTCTTACTTAAGACCTATTAGCTTGAGCAACTTCATTAACAAGGTCTTGTCTAGGGTGTTACATGATAGATTGGAAAAAAATTTGCCTTCTCTAATATCCCCTAATCAATCCGGATTTGTGAAGGTAGGAGTATATTTGAGAACATCTTATTGACTCAAGAAATTGTCACTGACATAAGGTTAAGGGGAAAGCTAGCTAATGTGGTGATCAAGCTTGATATGGCTAAGGCCTATGATAGGGTCTTACGGAAGTACTTATTGCATGTACTAAGGAAGATGGGATTATCTGAGCACTTCATCAACATGGTGTGGAACTTGGTGTAAAATAACTGGTACTCAGTATTGGTGAATGGGCAGTCCTCGGGGTTCTTTAAGTCTACAAGGGGTGTCAATCAAGGGGATCCTCTATCACCAGTATTGTTCATTCTGTCAGCTGAGGTACTATCCAGGTCTTTGAATAAGTTATTTGAAGACAGGTCATTTGTGGGATTTGGAATGCCTAAGTGGTCGGATCCTTTGAACCATTTGGCATATGCTGATGATACTATAATCTTTGTTTCTGCTCATCCTCCATCTTTGAGCAAGATTATGGCAGTGTTGGGGAACTATGAGAAGATATCAGGCTAGATGATCAGCAAAGACAAGAGTTCATACTACATATATTCAAAGGTTCCTAATGGATTATGTCAGGCGGATGGAGCTATTACAGGATTTGCAAGAGGTAAATTTCCCTTCACATATCTAGGGTGTCCTATTTTCTACACGATAAGGAGGAAGGAATATTAAGAGGATCTTATCAAGAAAGTAAAGTCTAAATTGCATTCATGGAAAGGAAAGCTGTTGTCATTTGGAGGAAAGGCAACACTCATTTCTAGTGTGTTGCAAAGTATGCAAGTCCACATGTTATCAGTCCTGCATCCACCAAAAATTGTCCTGGAGCATCTTCATAAGATTTTTGCTAGGTTCTTTTGGAGCACAAAGGAAGAAGGGAGAAGCAGACATTGGGCCTCAAGGCAAAATCTTTGCCTTCCAAAAGAGGAAGGGGGCCTAGGCTTTAGGTCCTTACATGATGTGTCGAGGGCATTGTTTGCTAAGCTATGGTGGAGGTTTAGGACCACAAAATCTTTATGGTCTAATTTCATGTGGAATAAGTATTGCAAGAAGGTGACACCAACGGTGGTGCAGTCTAGACGAGGATCTCATGTTTGGATACAATTGCTGAATGCTAAGGAAGAAGTAGAACATGAGATCCTACGGGAATTGAAGAGTGGAACAACTAATATTTGGCATGAAAATTGGACTGGATTGGGTTCACTTTATCACGTATTACCTGAAGACTTTCCAATCAATGAAGATCTTCAGGATTTGGCAGAATTACGGCAAGGTGAAACATGGGATGATCACCTGCTAGATCAAATCTTCAATGAGGGAATTGCAGAACTTATAAGGCTAAATGTGCATTATGAAGGCAGAGAGGGATACTAGGATAGGCCATACTGGATGCCAACTCCTTCAGGCAAGTTCAGTGTTAGCAGTGCTTGGCAAATATTAAGGCATAGGGCTGATCCTAGTTAGGAATTCAAGTTAATGTGGATTAAAGGTTTACCATTCAAGATATCCTTCTTGTTGTGGAGATTATGGAGGTGGAAAATAGCCAGTGATGACATGTGGAGGAGGCAAGGGAAAATGGTGATGTCTAGGTGTTGGTGTTGTCAGCAAGAGGAATCTATTGAGCATATATTTGTCACAAGTCCTACTGCCTCTAAATTATGGAACTTGTTCATGGGGGCTGCTGGAATTACTGTGCCATTGATTCAATTGAAGCAGGTTATAAGGCATTGGTGGTATGCTCAATGTTGTCCAAAGTTAAAGCCATTGTTTCAAGCAGTACCAGCTATCATCACTTAGGAACTTTGGAAGAGAGGAAATGCATGTAAACATGGGGGTTCGGTGTCCACAAATAGGGTGATTCACGAGATCAATAGGACATTGCATCAACTGGCAAGGGTGAGGTATGCTTGGATGCCTAATATTCCATTGTTATGGCCATACATAATTCAATATTTTGAAGGACATAAACCTAGATTGATCACTACAAGAGTAACATGGCAGCTTCCTTTTCATGGTTTGTACAAATGCAATACGGATGGAGCGTCAAAAGGAAATCCTGGTCCTAGCTCATTAGGCTTTTGTGTTAGGAATGATAAAGGTGATGTGGTGTCTGCAAGGGCAGTAGACCTGGGGGTGACAACTAATGTGGTGGCAGAAGCTAAGGCTATTCTTCAAGGATTGGAATACCGCGTGGAGCATGATCTTCACCCTCTCATATTGGAGACTGACTCATTAGTGATAAAGAAAGTGATAGAAGGGGAATGGGATCCTACTTGGGTAATTGCAAATGATGTGAAGAAAATTATAGAGATGAAGAATTCAATGTGATCAGTCAACATGTGTTCAGAGAAGGCAACTCAGTGGCGGATATTATAGCTAACATTGTGTTTTCTTTTGCAGGTACATCTGAGTTTCACTCATTTTCTGAACTGCCTAGTGCAGGGAAGAGGTTGATTAATTTAGACAAGTCTCAAACTCCTAACCTTAGGGTTAGAATAGCAAAGAAAAGAGCCCTAGACTGATGGCTTCACACGATTGGAATCTGCACATACCTACGTGTTTCTTTTATGTCTCATTCTGTATGCTATTAAGGTACTTTCCAGTGGTATTAGCATGGTCACATGCTCATTATGGGGGTGCTTTGATAGTGTACAAGACCAATGTGATAAGCAGGTATTGGATGGTGCAATTTATTCTACTTCTGATATGTTCAAATATTAAGGTAAAGGTTGAATCTATTTTGTGGAATTTCTGGAGATTGTTGAATCATTTCTCAGTGGTATTAGCATGTCTTCATGCTCAATCTGAGGATGGCTTAGCAATGTTTAGAATGATTTCTACATTA
The DNA here is from genome assembly GCF_001879085.1 of Nicotiana attenuata. Taxonomy (NCBI): domain Eukaryota; kingdom Viridiplantae; phylum Streptophyta; class Magnoliopsida; order Solanales; family Solanaceae; genus Nicotiana; species Nicotiana attenuata. The sequence goes on from NC_031999.1 coordinate 12,813,525, forward strand.
AAGGTTCGGGAAGAGAAGGATCTGAGCTTACAAGATCATAAAATCACCCAGCTCCACAGGCTTGGCGGCGCCAGGCTAAAGCCTGATGGTACCCTGGTGTTACCCTGGCGTCGCCAGCTTAAAGCCAGCCCTGGCCTGGCTTTTGCCTTGCAAAGCCAGCCTAAAGCCAGCCCCAGCCTGGCCTTTGCCTTGCAAAGCCTGCTTAAAGCCAGCCCCAGCCTGGCTTTCGCCTTTCAAAGCCTTCCTAAAGCCAGCACCAGCCTGGCTTTTGCCTTGCAAAGCCTGCTTAAAGCCAGCCCCAGTCTAGCATTTGCCTTGCAAAGCCTACCTAAAGCCAGCACCAGCCTGGCTTTTGCCTTGCAAAGCCTGTTTAAAGCCAGCCCAAGCCTAGCTTTGGCCTTGCAAAGCCTGCCTAAAACCAACTTCAAGAAAGGTGTATCCAGGCTCTTTTACATGATAATATTGATTTATACTCGCATAGAGTTAGTACACTGCCTATGGAGATCATATTGTAGCAACTCTAATGATTGGAAGACTATGCTGGCTTCAATTCTGTGGTGGAGATGTTTGGAATTCATTTTAGCCTATGGACTGAATACCCTGGCGCCTGGTGAGAGCTTGATAGGTGTTGCTTGGTATTTGCCACTTGCAATTTGATTCACATACACAGAATGGAGAAGGAAGCATTCAGCAGACAATGTTGTAATAACTAGTTCATTAGACTTTAGCTTTTCTATCTTTTCAGTAGCTAGTAGCTTCATGCAACTTCTATTTTGGTTTGGACATCTTGTAAGCTTTGGACCCATTTTGGGATTTTATTTATATATTAGCCACTGGGCAGCCTGCCTAGTGGTGTATTTGCTATAAAAAAATAACAAGTGCGGAAAGAAAAATATAAGCCCGACATCGGGGTGTCACACGTTACCAGCATCTACTAAGGACTGTCAGAATACAACAAAGACTATTGCAGTCTGGAAAATACTAAAACAGTCTAGGAAGATAAGTGGGAGAAGAGCAAGGCTGTGATCGCCATGCAGCTACCTTGCCGACTCAAGGTATCCCCGATGGATGATGGATCAGCGCTCGCTATCACGATCCGCAACTCCTAGATCTGCACACAAGGTGCAGGGAGTAATGTGAGTACGCCAACTCAGTAAGTAATAAAAGTAAATAACGACTGAGCAATAAGTAAACACATAAATCCATTTCATAGCACCACAGTAAGTATAGTATGTTTCCAAAATAGTATTGAAATCAAATAATCTCGTTAAAATCCAATTTCTGTAAAAATCCTTTGAAAAATGTCTTTCTAACAGTTTCAACGGAGATTCAATGAGGTTTGGAGTAAGAATGATAAAATAAAATTCATAATAGCCCCTCGGGCAAGACATATATCATAAACCACCCCTCGGGCATAATATCAATCAGAACCAGCCCCTCGGGCAACCTCACAATTACTTGTAATCAGCCCCTCGGGCACAACATAAATCAAGAACAGCCCCTCGAGCAACAGCATATCACTCACTCTGGGTACCCGCGCTCACTGGGGGTGTACAGACTCTGGAGACGCTCCTACAGCCCAAGCGCTATCACAAGCCATCTCGTGGCATAATAAATCAGGACCTCGGCCTCTCATATATTACAAAACAGTACAACATGCTGCGGCGCGCAGCCCGATCCCATGATATCCTCACAACACAGGCCCTCGGCCTTACTCAGTCAGAAACTTCTCAAGCCACTCGGGCTAACAGTAAAACAGGGTGCTCAGCCAAAAATATCATTTTATATATCAAAACGGAATAAATAAGACTGAGTTATGAAATCAGTAAACTATAGCATGACTGAATACATATATTAAATCAAAACAGTGAGGAATAGTAGTAAAAAGCCCCTAAGAGTCCAAACAGCTTGGCACGAGGCCCAAATATTGCATTCATCCCAAAACATAGTAATACTTCCTAACATACAATAGTATCAAGTAGTTTTTAATCAAATATGCAACTTAGTAGTTGCTACGGGACGGACCGAGTCACAATCCCCAATGGTGCACGCCCTCACACTCGTCATCTAGCGTGCGCGTCACCTCAAAGTAGTGAAGCGATGTAAATTTTGGGGTTTCATACCCTCAGGACAATATTTACAATCATTACTTACCTCAAATCGGACAAAACACTAATCCGCGATGCCCTTGCCTCTCGGCTCGGCCTCAAATCGTCCCAAATCTATTCAAAATCAGTATCACATCATTAATACACACTAAAGGAACAAAGCCCATGCAAAAATTATCAAATTAAATAAAAAATCTCGAAATTGGCCAAACCCGACCCCCGGGCCAACGCCTCGGAATTCAACAAAAAATCACAAAACCAGAATCCTTATCCTCTAACGAGTCCATACACACCAAATTTACCAAAATCTAACTTCGTTTGACTGCTCAATCGCCCAATTTTAACTCTCTAAGTTCCAAGCCCTAATTCCCCAATTTTCACCCTTAAATCCCACAAATTTCATGCTTAATCAACTGAAAATCACCATAGAATCGAGTTTTAGGTTCAAAAAAACATTACCTTACCGTGTTTCCCCTTGAATCCCTCTTCAAAATCCCTCAAAAGCTTCAATCCTGACTTCAAAAATGGTGGAAATGGGCAAAATTTCGCGAAGAGGGTCAATTTATACTTTCTACCCCAAGGATTCTGCACCTGCGGACAATTCCTCGCACCTGCGGACTCGCACCTGCGGTCCCAGGTGCGCACCTGCGAAAAGTCACTTAAACTCCAGCTTCCGCACCTGTGCCACATGCCTCGCATCTGCGTGCTCGCAGGTGCGGTCAGATCCTTCACTCCTGCGACCTAAGCCGCATCTGCGATCTCCGTATCGCTTCTGCGGCCTCGCACCTACGGTCCCCAATCCGCAGGTGCAGAAATGACAGAAGCAGCAAAAAAATCAGCAGCAACAACTCAAAGCTAAACTTTTCGTCAACCACCCAAATACATCCCGAGGCCCTCGGGGCCTCAACCGAACATGCCAATAAGTCAAATATCACCATTCAAACCTATTCCAACCTTTGGAACACTCAAAACGACATCAAAACACTAAATCACCCTCAGATTCAAGCCTAAGGATTTCCAAACTTCCGAATTCCGCAAACGATGCCAAAACCTATCAAACCTCATCCGAATGACCTGAAATTTTGCACACACGTCACAAATGACACAACGGACCTACTCCAATTTCCGGAATTCCATTCTGACCCCGATATTAAGATTTCCACTGCCAACCGAAAAACATCAAATTTTCAATTTCGCCAATTCAAGCCTAAATCTACTACGGACCTCCAAATTACCGAACACGCTCCTAAGTCCAAAATCACCTAACGAAGCTATCCGAACCATCAGAATTCACATCCGAGATCTTCTACACATAAGTCAACATCCGGTTGACTTTTCCAAATTAAGCTTCTAAATAAGAGACTAAGTGTCTCATTCCACTCCAAGAACCCTCCGAACATAGAACAACCAACACGATATGATGAAATATAGCTGAACAACACATAAAGAAGCAGACATGGGGAAAGCGAGGTTGTAACTCATGAAACGACCGGCCGGGTCGTTACAAAAGGTATGAGTTTTTATATTAATCCTTTGAAATAAGCTTTGGAGCTGACAAACTCAAATTACTCGATTTCAAACGTATACAACCTTATGTTTTGGGTCAGTGTTTGCTTGAAAAAACCAATTATGAATAAAACTTTGATAATACAATTGTTAGAATATCAGATAAAATAGTAAATTTAATGAAGCTACGAGTATTTTATGGTCCATATATATTTTTAAAAAAATCAGCCTGTCAATCTTAGGTGGCATTTATGGAGGAGAATTTGTTCTTGTTTTTTTCCCATGTATTTGCGAAATATAAAACAGAAACATCCCTTTTATAAGTTTAAAGTTATTGTCCCTTTTTTGTCCATTTCAATTTATTGCAATCTCACGATATAATTATTTATTAAAACTCACGTTGACCCTCTTCACAATTTGATATCTAGGTGTAGGTACTGTCGTTATCTTACATCTAAGGAATTGAATGAATCTACAATTACAGTAGCTAATCTGGTTTAGAATGTTGTCGTCCTATCAATTGAAAAATATCGTTGTTGGACTGCAATTTATTCAAGTTATTTATAAGAGAAAATGGCATTGTATAGTCGCTCTCAAAATAAGAGCCGAAATATATATATATATATATATATATATATATATATATATATATATATATATATATATATATATATATAGTCGCGGGGTTTAAGTGATCTTTGCGCATTTTGTTAAAGCTTAAATACATAGCAAGGTTGTACCATTCAGAAAAACAACCCGCTAAGCAATTATCAAATTAATTAAGAGGAATTTTCAGAAATGACTATTGTTTAGTGGCTATTAACTTCCTATAACCACCATATACATAATTACTTTCTGTAGCTACCTTTCAGTTGTTATGGTAATGTATTCGATGTATTCAAGCTAATGTATTCATGAATACAGTAGCAAAAAACGGCTAAAAAATAGGGCATTCCAGCTGTCAGCCGCTGTATTCATATCATGTATTCATGAATACAATAATAGGTCTCTCAAGTTGTTTAATAACGGAAAGCTGCTAATTTAATAGGATACACCCTAATATAACTCACTTAAATCAATTATAATTGTCACAACCCAAAACTAACCCGGTCGTGATGGCGCCTAACGTGGTATTAGGCAAGCCGACACATTACCAATACCAATCAATATTTTCATTTTTAAGATAAAATCAAACTTATTTAACAATAAACCTTCATAAAGTGCTTAAATCAAAATAATAGTGCGGAAAAAAAGCCCGAGGGTGTCACTAGTCATGAGCATCTACTACAACCGTCTAACAACATCTAGACTAACATAGCCTGGAAACTACTGAATACAACTAAGGGAGGATAAGGAGGGAGAAAAGCAGGGCTCCGATCGCCAGGCAGCTACCTTGCTAACTCCGATGGACCTACCACTGAGTAATCAACACCAGCTACCGAGTTCAAAAATACCTGAATCTGCACACAAGGTGCAGGGAGTAATCTGAGTACTCCAACTCAGTAAGTAATAAAGGTAAATAAAGACTGAGCAGCAGTGATGTCACGACCCAAAATCCACTAAGGGTCGTGATGGCGCCGGACACCACTGTCAGGCAAACCAACACCATTTAACTAGAAATTTCTTGTTTTAGATATTTCTAAAATCACTTCTTTTATACATTTAAACAATAAATAATAAGTTCCACTGAATAAATAATGATGTCTTTACAAAACTACTGAACAATCCCGAAATTATCCCAGAACCCGATGTCACAAGTGCATGAGCAAATACTAGGAAATCCAATAAAGTACAATAGCTGTCCGGAATACAAACTTGGATAGAAAGTAAATATAATACACTGAAAGGGACTCTGCTGGCTGCGGGCCGTCTCGAGGGATGCAACTCACCTAAGTCTCTGTATCATCGTACTGCTACGCCCATTAGGCCACTAGAGGTACATGTGCATGTGCAACAAAATACACAACAAGTGTAGCATGAGTACAAAAACAACATGCACTCAGTAAATATCCCGCCAAAACTCGAAGAAGTAGAGACGAGAGGTCGACTTCAACACTTACTAATGGTCCAATAATAAAATACCAATTGTACAATAAATCAAGGATTTATATAAACATGGCAATAACTCAATAGAATGGAGCAAGTAAACAATTCTTTTATTCATAGGAAAATTTCCAAATCCGTTTTCATCATTTATACATTTATTCTCAATCCGGGAAAGCAATGTCCTCATTTATAAATATCAAGGCAAGCATTACAAGCATGCGCAAATCATGCCTAGGTCGTACGGCCCGACCAACAATATTTAAACTGTGCACTGCCAGAGGGTCGAATGGCGCGAACCATAGATGCATCTATTATCCCGCTCACGAATCATACATGTGACGCGGTCAAATATAAATAAACAATCACCCTGCTCGCGAATCATACATGCGATACGGTCAAATATAAATAAACAATCACCCTGCTCGCGAATCATACATGCGAAGCAGGTACACATAGAAACACACATTCAAACAGTCAGTGAAGACTTCATCAGGGAAACAATTATTCAAGGAGATGTAAATTTCTCTTTTACAAGTCAAGAAGATGAAGTTTAATTCTTTTAGAAAGTCATTTGCCACTTCGGTATGATTTAGGCAATTTAAAATATCAATAAGGTTACAATTATCACAAGTAAAATATGATTTTGGGTCCTAGACTACCCGGACAAAAGCATGATAGTAGCTACGCACGGACTCTCGTCACCTCGTGCGTACGTAGCCCCCACAAATAGGAGCACATAACCAATTAACTTACATATAGGGACAATTCCCTCTTACAAGGTTAGAAAGGATACTCACCTCGCTCCGAAGTTCCATAACCGTTATTCCATGCCCTTCCGAAAACTCAAATCGATGCACATTGCTCCAATACTAGCCAATAATTATGTAAACACATTAATATATGAACAATTACTCATTATGAACCAATTTATAACAATTCATAACCCCGATCGAAAAGTTGACAAAATTAACCTCGGGCCCACGTGCCCGGATTCCATTTTTTGAAGATAAAGTCTACCCATAACCTCACGAACTCAAATATATAATTTACTCCTAAAATAGTGCCCAAATCGTGGTCAAATTCCAAGAATACCAAATTTCTAGGTTTTTCTTCAAAACCCTAATTTTCACTAATTTCTCATGATTTTCCATGTTAAAATCTAGATATAATCCAAGTAATAAACTTGCAATAGGTGGGAATCACTTACCTTGACATGGATGATGAAAATGGAGCTCCAAAATCGCTCCTAGGTCGGCTCCCATGGAGGAAATGAGATGAAATGAGCCAAACCCATTTCTTTACACTTATACACTGCCCAGACGACTCCTCTTCGCGTTCGCGAGACCCCCGTCGCGTTCGCGAAGAAGAAAATTCCCAAAAACTATTTTTCAAACTCTTCTCAGACAGCCTCTAGTTTAATGGACATAACGTTATGTACAAAACTCCAAATGACAAATGGTTTAGGTTTCTGCAAACTAGACACCAAGATCTACAACTTTCATGTTTCGGAAATTTCCCAATTCCATGTAGATTTTGAGATATAAGCTGCCAAAGTCAGCCCTGTGCAACACAAATTTTTTCTTCATCTTCTCGGACAGCCTGTAGTGTACTAGCCATAATATTTTGTACAAAAATCCAAAATTCTATATAATTTACCTTTCTAAAAACTAGACACAAAGGGATACAACTTTCATTTTTGGATCATCTCCAAATTCTTTATAGATTGCGAGATATGAGCCTCCGAAGTCAGACCTGTGCAACAGAGATTTCGTTCTTCGCGAACGCGAGGATCCGTTCGCGAACGCGTAGAACAAAGTCCCTGAAGCCAAATCCTTCTTAGCGAACACGAGAGGATCTTCGCGAACGCGAAGAACAACACAAGATACCAGCATCAGCTATTGTAAAACAGCCCGAAATGATCCGAAACCACCCCGAAACACACCGGAGGCCCCCGGGACCCCATCCAATCACACCAACCAGTCCCATAACATAACACGGACCTACTTGAGGCCTCAAATCACATCAAACAACGCTAAAACCACGAATCGCACTCCAATCCAAGCTTAGTGAACTTTAGAATTTCAAGCTTCTATATTCGATGCCGAAACCTATCAAATCACGTCCGATTGACCTCAAATTTTGCACACAATTCATATTCGACATTACGGAACCTACTCCAATTTCCGGAATCGAAATCCGACCCTGATATTAGAAAGTCCACTTCCGGTCAAACTCCTCAATAACCTTCAAATTTCTATATTTAGCCAAATGACTCCAAAATGACCCACGGACCTCCGAATTCACTTCCGATCGCGCTCCCAACACCAGAATCACCATACGGAGCTATTCCCAGATTCGAAATCCCAAACAGATATTGATAACACTGAAATGCACTTCAACCCAAACTTATGAAACTCTTCCAAAAATGCTAACTTCCACAATAGGTGCCGAAATGTTCCCGGGTCTTCCAAAACACGATCCGGACATACGCCCAAGTCCGAAATCATCATACGAACCTGGTGGAACCTCTGAATCCCGATTCCGAGGTCGTTTACTCAAAAATCCAATCTTAGTCAATTCTTTCAACTTAAAGCTTCCGAAATGAGAATTCTCTTTCCAAATTAACTCCGAACTTCCCGAAATTCAATTCCGATCATGCGTACAAGTCATAATACCTGAAGTGGAGCTGCTCATGGACTCAAACTGCTGCACGACGCGCTAGAGCTCAAAACGACCGGTCGGGTCGTTACATTCTCTCCCACTTAAACATACATTCGTCCTCGAACGTGCTAAGAACTGCGATGCAATTGTCCGAAATCACTGTTTAACACCTCGTGCACCTACCCGTGCTACTACAACCCAGTTGAGCACATTAGCTCGATCAATTCCGAAGATATTCCCTTTTATTCAAGCAAATAAGCTTCCCAATTCCAACATCTGGAATTCTCTACCAGACCTGCTTCCAATATATGAACACCGTATCAATCACTATATGAGGTACCAGAACATGACGGCATGCCTTTGTTGAATTCTCACCATGCACCACATCATTCACAAGACCATAATAACATTCTCTGATCATAATAACTGACATTACTCGAATCTGATGCTCACAACGCACCTTATGATATATAAGTCTTGTTCCAACTCTCGCAATACTGCCACGACGGAAGAGATGTGTAGAAAATCATAACAAACTGCCGAGTCAACAAATCATTGAGTCTATACTTCTAACAAGAACCGTTACCTCATTATGAACCAAATAGTGATCTTTGCTCTTTAATATACTTCATATAATCCGACTGCACTGATCCTAGATCCAATAATCTCGTCTCACCCAGTACGAACTGCTCAGGCAATAAGCCACCCCGGTCATGATCAAAAGTCCCATATGATGCCACAACGTGCCAATAGGCCACAAGCTCGAACGTGATACATAAGGAAAATGAACTCTGGAAGGGACTACTCAACTCACGCAACTAATATGATCTTTCCTCAGAAAATGGGAAACAAAACACACAAAAACAGATATAGGGAATTGTACTTAACATCACACTGTCGCAGCGTGCAACCCGATCCAAACAACATACCCGTGGCGGCGTGCCACTCGATCCACACATAAAATTCACATAAGAAGATACACACCGAGCAAAATCGCTCATTACTACAAAATACCGAATATCGGCCACAAGCAAGCTAAGTGCATAATACCATCCTTAGGGAGACAGATAGCGCCATAAGCTACAAAACTCAAGCATAACTGAAGTGCGATATATGATCTGAATCTCAAGAGCCATCCTGCTCACATAACACCATCGCTACGCGGAATCTCAACACACAAGAAATTTATCAAGCCATTTCGCAACTCACACGCACAATGTAGCATTACATAAAATGGCCGACGATGAAATAACATCCAACGTCCGAATACTCCTCCATAAGGAGCGCTATGCTGAAATGAACACATCCGGCCTGATATAGAGCCCATATTCATATTTAAATCCACTTATAGACCTCAAGCCGATTCTAATCGTACCGAACTAGGCGAATAATATTTCCTAGGTCCATAATAACCCCTTTTTTCCCATAACACACAAGAACAGCCGTCCGATCCGGAACAACCTTCCACATTCCACAACCAAATGAACCGAGCGCCCTTCAGGCATAAATTCTCAATTGGCGATTGTAGCGCAATCTCCATACTTGGTTTAGATCCACAATCAATAAGTGACTACACGTCACACTTATACAATCTTTCCGTGGGATATGCTCCCATGGCATTCTGCACCAAGTAACAAGTCTGCACATCCATACCACCGGCCATGCAAATGTTGCAAAGTGAATCAAGGATCCGCAAGTCAATAACAAAACCTCTTACTTATGACACTGATCTCAGGTGACGCTGAAGATAATACCAGCTTACTCTAAACATCTAAATTCTTTTCCTGCTCATCCGAGCCCGTGACCTCCTTGTCAACACCGAACTGCAACCTTGATTCTCAACTTCCAAATCCCACGCTACTCACAACACTTAATCATGACAATGCGCAAGAGTACAAGAATTTCATCACAACTCCTGAACCACTAATAGGGTAAACACTTCATCATATAGAAGCCTTTTACTTAACTCATTTCAAGAGAATCATTACAACCCGTGACTAAATTCTCATAACCGCAGAATATACCAGCCTCAAGTAGTGGTCTAAACCACCATAACTCTTCCGGGATCCATCTGCACATAATAGGCCATAATACTCTAAAGCCTCCAAATAAAATCAACTAGGGCGACTGTCAAACCTCGCACGCATTACTGTAATCATGTGTATAACTTAACACGCTGAAGGAACTAATCGTTGCCACCATTATACCAATTCAACCATCGCTGACTGATTTTTTTTTTACTTCTCCAAATTTTCTCTGGGCTTGACTTAGGAATAGTAGTAGCCCCATTCAAAACATCACGAACCCAAATCCGCACTCATCTTGAGTGACCTTATTTCATGAGACCACGCTGTCTCAATTCCCACGAACCATCTCATACCCCCCTTATGCGCATATTCGCATCCTCAACTGGTACACCCATTCTGATAATTCCTCTATGAATCCGAAGTCATTTTCTCCCATTCCTCTCAATTTATACCGCAGACCGAAGATAACACAGAACACTCCAAGCTCCTTATCATAATATGCTGCAAAAGCTCGATACTCGAAACCATTAGGCACCACACCTTAACCTTTGAACCCACTAGGACCGTTATTGAGAGTCACCCACTCTGACTTGGTCCTAAATATAATCAACTGCAAGGCTCCGCTAGCACATGACCACCCTCTAAAAGAAGTACCCGGCCGAATCACCTTCTTTGCAACTCACTTCTACGCGAAGCATAATTCCTGAGTCTTCCCAAAGTATGAACATGAATCTATGATGCCAATTATAGAACACATTCTTCAATTCTTTTGCTCAAATTACCACTGATGTTCTCTTTCCTTAGTCGCAGCAACCCATCAATTTGCCAATAACTAGAAATCTCACAAATAGGCGACCAGGCAATCCAACCGTAGGTGGTGGGACTCTCCCACTTAGCTTGAAGCCACTATTACACAACTTTGGAACCCACCAAGATTCTTTATCTCTTATTGACATGACCTTGTGCAATTAAACCGCTAGATTCCTCGAAATCCTTCCATTAGCATTTTATGAACACTCTGAATCTCTAGCAACATTCACATATTAGACCTCTTACCGGATAGCCAGTAAAATCCTTCGCAGGAGCTTCATCAACCACGCGACCGCTGACCTGCTCATTGGAGATAACCCACCTGAGCCTGTGATCATTCACCAGCTGCACAAGTCCATTCACTCCTCGTGGACATCAACTAAATGTGCGACAATATCTTCCGATTCAAAGTCATGTTGTATCCTTCTTCCTATCTAGCAGCTCATTTCTGTCATATCAAATCTCCCGCCGTTATGCTAGCCAATTTCAAATTAAGCTCGTAGACCTAGTCATTACCCACCATGAATCCCAAATCAGTCTAAACTCCTCCCAAGGCACGTAGTCATCCTACCACAGAACCCCTATGCTGCTCTGCCACTCTCCCACTTTGGTCAAACTCACTCTTTTAAGCAACTACTCGACTCTTGTTTCCCACATTTGGCCTTCTAGGAGTTTAATAACCACAAGACACTTCCCACATGCCCTTCCTCATCCTTCGCTGCCCAGTCAAATACGTAGGAGGAAACATCTCGCTCCATATCTGCAGTACCATTTCAATTCCACAATTCCCGATTTATAATAAGCGCTTCGCGTCGCATAAGATTGAGTAGGAAGGAAACAAGAGCATAAGACTCAAAGGAACCAAACCGCACGATGAGGAATCAAGAAGGGGAGTGCTCCTAACAGCCATGTAGCCTCTCGAAGATAAGTACAGACGTCTCCGTACCGACCCGCAAGACTCTACTAGACTTGCTCATGACTCGTGAGACCTAAGGGAACCTAGGGCTCTAATACCATGTTGTCACGATCCAAAATCCACTAAGGGTCGTGATGGCACCGGACACCACTGTCAGGCAAGCCAACACCATTTAACTAGAAATTTCTCGTTTTAGATATTTCTGAAATCACTTCTTCTATACATTTAAACAATAAATAATAAGTTCCACTGAATAAATAATGATGTCTTTACAAAACTACTAAACAATCTCGAAATTATCCCAGAACCCGGTGTCACAAGTGCATGAGCAAATACTAGGAAATCCAATAAAGTACAATAGCTGTCCGGAATACAAACTTGGACAGAAAGTAAATACAATACACTGAAAGGGACTCTGCTGGCTGCGGGTCATCTCGAGGGACGCAGCTCACCTAGTCTCTGTATCATCCGTACTGCTACGCCCATTAGGCCACTAGAGGTACATGTGCATGTGCAACAAAAATGCACAGCAAGTGTAGCATGAGTACAAAAACAACGTGTACTCAGTAAGTATCCCGCCTAACCTCGAAGAAGTAGAGACGAGAGGTCGACTTCGACACTTACTAGTGTTCCAATAATAAAATACCAATTGTACAATAAATCAAGGATTTCAATAAACATGGCTATAACTCAATAGAATGGAGCAAGTAAACAATTCTTTTATTCATAGGGAAATTTCCAAATCCGTTTTCATCATTTATACATTTATTCTCAATCCGAGAAAGCAATGTCCTCATATATAAATATCAAGGCAAGCATTACAAGCATGCGCAAACATGTCGAGGTCGTACGGCCCGATCAAATAATATTTAAACTGTGCACTGCCAGAGGGTCGAATGGCGCGAACCATAGATGCATCTATTACCCCGCTCGCGAATCATACATGCGATGCGGTCAAATATAAATAAACAATCACCCTGCTCGCGAATCATACATGCGACGCGATCAAATATAAATAAACAATCACCCTCCTCGCGAATCATACATGCGACGCAGGTACACATAGAAACACACATTCAAACAGTCAGTGAAGACTTCATCAGGGAAATAATTATTCAAGGAGAAGTAAATTTCTCTTCTACAAGTCAAGAAGATGAAGTTTAATTCTTTTAGAAAGTCATTTGCCCCTTCGGTATGATCTAAGCAATTTAAACTATCAATAAGGTTACAATTATCACAAGTAAAACATGATTTTAGGTCCTAGACTACCCGGACAGAAGCATGATAGTAGCTACTCACGGACTCTCGTCACCTCGTGCGTACGTAGCCCCCACAAATAGGAGCACATAACAAATTAACTCACCTATGGGGACAATTCCCTCTTACAAGGTTAGAAAGGAGACTCGCCTCGCTCCGAAGTTCCATAACCGTTATTCCATGCCCTTTCGAAAACTCAAATCGATGCACATTGCTCCAATACTAGCCAATAATTATGTAAACTCATTAATATATGATCAATTACTCATTATAATCCAATTTATAACAATTCCTAAGCCCGATCGAAAAGTTGACAAAATTAACCTTGGGCCCACGTGCCCGGATTCCGAAATTTTTCGAGGATAAAGTCTACCCATAACCTCACGAACTCAAATATGTAATTTACTCCCAATTTCGTGCCCAAATCGTGGTCAAATTCCAAGAATACCAAATTTCTAGGTTTTTCTTCAAAACCCCAATTTTCACTGTTTCGATGTTAAAATCTAGATATAATCCAAGTAATTAACTTGTAATAGGTGGGAATCACTTACCTTGACATGGATAATGAAAATGGAGCTCCAAAATCGCTCCTAGGCCGGCTCCCATGGAGGAAATGAGATGAAATGAGCCAAACCCATTTAGTTACACTTATACACTGCCCAGACGACTCCTCTTCGCGTTCGCAAGACCCCCGTCGCATTCGCGAAGAAGAAAATTCCCAAAACCATTTTTCAAACTCTTCTCAGGCAGCCTCTAGTATAATGGCCATAACTATTTTGTACAAAACTCCAAATGAAAAATGGTTTAGTTAATTGAAAACTAGACACCAAGATCTACAACTTTCATGTTTTAGAAATTTCCCGATTCCTTATAGATTTTGAGATATAAGCTGCTAAAGTCAGCCCTGTGCAACAAAAATTTCTTCTTCATCTTCCCGGACAGCCTGTAGTGTACCAGCCATAACTTTTTGTACACAAATCCAAATTCTAAATAAATTACCTTTCTAAAAACTAGACATAAAGGGCTACAACTTGCATTTTTGGATCATCCCCAAATTCTTTATAGATTGCGAGATATGAGCCTTCGAAGTCAGACATGTGCAACAGAGATTTCGTTCTTCGCGAACGCGAGGATCCCTTCGTGAACGCGTAGAACAAAGTCCCTGAAGCCAAATCCTTCTTCGTGAACGCGAGTGGATCCTCGCGAACGCGAAAAACAACACCAGATACCAGCATCAGCTATTGCAAAACAGCCCGAAATGATCCGAAACCACCCCGAAACACACCGGAGGCTCCCGGGACCCCATCCAATCACACCAACCAGTCCCATAACATAACACGGACCTGCTTGAGGCCTCAAATCTCATCAAACAACGATAAAACCATGAATCGCACTCCAATCTAAGCTTTGTGAACATTAGAATTTCAAGCTTCTATGTTCGATGCCTAAACCTATCAAATCACGTCCGATTAACCTCAAATTTTGCACACAAGTCATATTCGACATTACGGACTTACTCCAACTTCCGGAATTGAAATCCGACCCCGATATCAAAAAGTCCACTTCCGGTCAAACTCCTCAATAACCTTCAAATTTCTTTATTTAGCCAAATGACTCCAAAATGACCCGCGGACCTCCGAATTCACTTCCAATCGCGCTCCCAACACCAGAATCACCATACAGAGCTATTCCCAGACTCGAAATCCCAAACGGACATTGATAACACTGAAATGCACTTCAACCCAAACTTATGAAATTCTTCCGAAAATGCTAACTTTCACAATAGGTGCCGAAATGTTCTCGGGTCTTCCAAAACCCGATCCGGACATACGCCCAAGTCCAAAATCATCATACAAACCTGCTGGAACCTTTGAATCCCGATTCCGAGGTCGTTTACTCAAAAATCCAATCTTAGTCAATTCTTTCCACTTAAAGCTTCCGAAATGAGAGTTCTCTTTCCAAATCAACTCCAAACTTCCCGAAATACAATTCCGACCATGCGTACAAGTCATAATACCTGAAGTGGAGCTGCTCATGGACTCAAAGTGCTGCACGACACGCTAGAGCTCAAAATGACCTGTCGGGTCGTTACTAGTGACGAGCAATAAAACATATACAGTTCATATCATGAAATCTCAGTAGAATACAGTAGGCTTTTAAAATCAGTTTTGAATCAACTCAGCTCATTTAAATCCAGTTTCAGTAAAACCATTTAAAACATCTTTCAACAAATTTCAAACGATGTGATAAGACAGTGAGTAGAAATGGTGAAAACATAATCAGCCCCTCAGGCAAAACTCACTCGTATACAGCCCCTCGGGCAACATAAATCACAAACAGCTCCTCGAGCAAACATGAATCATACACAGCCCCTCGGGCAATCATCACTGTCACTCATATACAGCCCCTCGAGCATACCTCACCATCAGCCGTAAATAGCCTCACGGGCACAACATGAATCAATAACAGCCCCTCGTGAAAAACATCATATCACTCACTCAGGGTACCCGCGCTCACTGGGGGTGTTCAGACTCTGGAGGGGCTTCTACATCCCAAGCACTATAACAAGCCATCTCGTGGCATAAATCAATCAGGCCCTCGGCCTCATAACAACAAGCCACCTCGTGGCATAAATCAATCAGGCCCTCGGCCTCACAATAACATAAATCACTAACGACATGCTGTGGCGTACAGCCCGATCCCATAATATCCCCACAAAACAGGCCCTCGGCCTCCCTCAGTTAGAAATCTCCAGCCACTCGGGCTATCAGTAAAACGGGTAATCAGCCCAAAATATCATTTTATGCATCAAAGACGGAGTAATAAAGACTGAGTTATGAAATCAGTAAGACATAGCATGACTGAGTACAGATCTTAAATCAAAATAGTGAGGAAATAATAAGAAAAGGCCCATGGGGGTCCAAACAGCTTTGGCAAAGGCCCAAATATGACATTCAATCCAAGTTATACAAATTCTTTCTAAATCACATAAGTATCATATAGCTTCAGTCAAATACACAACTATATAGTTGCTACTGGACGGACCAAGTCACAATCCCCAACGGTGCATGCCCACACGTTTGTCACCTAGGATGTGCGCCACCTCAAAGTAGTAAAACAATGTGAAATCCGGGGTTTCATACCCTCAAAACTAGATTTACAATCATTACTTACCTCAAACCGGTCAAAACTCTACACCGCGATGCTCTTGCCCCTCGACTCGGCCTCCAATCGCTCTGAATCTATTCATAACCATGACAATACCATCAATATACGCTAATGGGATGAATTCCACAAGAAAAACTATCAAATTAGGCACAAATCCCGAAATCCACTCAAACCTGGCCCTCGGGCCCACATCTCGAAACCCGACAAAAATTACAAAACCTGAAAGCCCATTCACTCATGAGTGCAAACATACAAAATTTATCAAAATCCGACCTCACATGGTCACTCAAATTCTCAAAAATCCACTCTCCAATTTCAAGCCCTAAATTCCCAAATTTCTAGTTCAACTTCTCAATTAGATGATGAATAAAATCATACATTCATGAAATTTAAACCATTATAGGTTAGAATGACTTACCCCAACGTTGCTCCTTCAAATCCCTCGAAAAATCGCCTCTCTCCTGAGTTCCTCAAGCCCAAAATTGAAAAATGAAGAACAAACCTCGAGCCGGGGTTGTTCTGCCCAGCAAAACCGCACCTGCGGTCGAATTCCCGCTTCTGCGGCACCGCACCTACGAAATTTCCCTCGCAGGTGCAGAACTCACTTACTGCACCATATCCGTATCTGCGGCCCCTACATCGCACATTTGACCTCGCAGATGCGGCCAGTCCTTCGCATCTGCGGTCCAATACTGGCCTTCCATTTCCGCATCTGCGGTCCTCTTAGTGCACATGCGGTTCCCACTCCGCATGTGCGGAAACATCAAAAGCAGCAGCTTCAGCTGCATTATTCCTCATCCAAACTCTCCGTTAACCATCCGAAATCATCACGAGGCCTTCGGGACCTCAACCAATAATACCAACAAGTCACATATCAACATACAAACTTCGTCGAACCTTCGGAACGCTCAAAACAACATCAAAAAACCGAATCACCCTCGGATTCAAGCCTAAGAATTCCTAAACTTTCGAATTACGCAAACCCGAAACCTACCAAATCACCTCCGAATGACCTGATATTTTGCACATACGTCACAAATGATACTACGGACCTACTCCAATTTCCGGAATTTCAATCCGACCCCGATATCAAAATTTCCACTACCAACCGAGAAACGCCAAATTTCCAATTTCGCCAATTCAAGTCTAAATCTACCACGTGCCTCCAAATCACATTCCGGACGCGCTCCCAAGATCAATATCACCTAATGGAGCTAACCAAATCATAAAAATTCAAATCTGAGATCGAATACTAAAAAGTCAAAAATTGGTCAAACCTTTCAAATTTAAAGCTTCAAGCTGAGAATCATTCTTCCATATGTGTTCCGATTAACCTGAAAACCAAAACCAACGACTTATATAAGTCATAATACATCATACGGGGCTAGTCATGCCCGAGAACTGGCGAGCGAAGTGTAAATGCTCAAAACGACCGGTCGGGTCGTTACAATAACACAGAACATTATCAATCCAATTAATGAGAAGATTTATCAGACGCTAAACACCAAAGAAAGACCATTCTTCAAAGTTTCAGTCCCTTTTTTTCTGATACAGTTCGAGTTTTTTTTCCTGACATTATTCGAGGTGCTTCTCGGAATTGATACAAGTATGTATAGAACTATTTTGAAATTCGATTTTCGGTATATGAATACATCATGTATTTATGCCGAATAGAACCTGTAATAGTAACCTACTGCCTGCATATTTCATTATAAACATAGTGCTTGTATTCTGTTGTATCTAACAACTGTGTTCAATGTATTCAAGTTTATTTTTGTATTCACAATATTTTATTCCTAATACATGGTATTTCTGCTTTATTGAGTATTTTTCTTAGTTGTATTCATTAATTTTCTATTTATATTGAGAGTATTTTATTGTAATGTTGTATAAATAAAATGGATATAGTTAGGTTTAAAATACAAATGAATACAGTTAGATTGAATGCATAACTAATTGATGAATAACATCAAAATGATAGAACTAAGAATGTATTTAAAATATTGTTGTAAGAACTCAAATACATATAAATACATCTAAATACAACAGTCAAAAATCACTGTACAAAATAAATTCAGTGTATGCCTTATCGAATACATATAAATATATCTAAATACAAGAAGAGAAAATCATTGTAGAAACTAAAAATCAATATATGCGGACTCGAATACATATAAATACATCTACAATTAGGGTCATTTCTTTTTGTTCTCCTTTCGGCTTCAATGGTTGCTGATGAACCTGCAAATACTGGTTCCTCTTGAGTGATCTGCAAAGCGAAAGATGGCCCTTCGAAATTGAGTGCTTTAGTGGGTATTCTGGAGAAAATCTAACAATGGTGAATTTTTTAAGAAAAACTGTTGGAGAGAAAAATAAGAAGCTTTAACCGGCCAAAAATCCAAAAACTTTAGTGGTGAGTGGTGAAAATTTGTGTTGATGATTTACGACTTGCACAATTTCATATTTCTTGACAAAAGCAAGAAATCATGAATCAGAAGGAAAAAAAGTTTGTTGTCACGCCTCCACGTCCTGTGGAATTGAGAAAGAACAATTTTGAAAAGGATGTTAAGAAAACTTGCAAGAAATCATGGAAAAGCTCACTGTTTTTATGGCTGAAGATTAGTGATAACCATGGAAATCATGGAAAAGCTCAGCGTCTGTCGGAGGAAACCAGTTTTCTGGTTCATATAGGAAAGAATGAGAGAGAGATCGTGGAGAGAGAAATAAGATACTTGCGTGATTTTGGGAGAGAAAACTGAAAGAATGAGAGAGAAAAATATTAGACAGCGTATTTAATGGCTTAACACTAGGAAGTGATCATAAATACATATTTTTCTATAAAAACTAAAAGGTAGCTATAGAAAATAATATTATAAAAGAATTTTTATTTATAATAAATTGGGTGTAAAATTTTGCTATAGGAGGTAAAATTTTCATTAATTAAAGGGAGAATTTCATAGACCCTCCTTCAGGTTTTCCTTGTTACACTGACCTCCCTTATGGTTTACAATACTGTGCTTACTTCTATTATTTTATTTTTTTGTTGTAACAATTATTTTAGTCTATTTTTCATTAATTGAAAAAATTGTAATTTGACTGATTTTCCCTTCCTAACGTTTTGCTCTTTTGATTAATTTATTTTAATGAATATCTTCCTCAAACTAATGGTATATGTTTTTATTAAATAGTACTGGTTGGGTCAGCACATGCGCGCATCGATTAATCTACCAAGAAATTATTATCTTCCACCAACACAGATAATGAGTATCTTTGTCCTCAAAACTTAAATAGATTGAAATAAATATATTTTCTTATAGATAAAAATAAATAAATTTTCTTATCTCTGCTGAAATTTAAAATTTGATCTCCGATGATTCAATGAATAAACTGCTAAAGTGGGCGCTTGGGCATAAGAATTGTGAAATTCCAAAGAAAAAAACTGAAAGAAAATTTGAAGTAAAAATGATTTATGAAAATTAGCGTTGTGTTGATATAATTTGGAGGTGTTTTTGAATTTTTGTGAGTGATTTGAAGTGATAATTTTGAAAATAGCCTTTTGGAGTTTTTCAAATTTTCGAAAAAAATCAAAATTCAACTTCAAGTGAAATTTGAAATTTTCATGGCCAAAGACTGATTCTAGAAAAAGTTAATTTTACCTCCTATAGCAAACGTTGATACCTTATTTATTATAAATAAATATCTTTTTAAAAAATTATCTCCTAGAGCTACCTTTTAATTTTTATAACAAAATATCTATTTATGGCCACTTCCTACCTTTAAGTCATTAAATATGCTGTGTATTATTTTTCTCTCTCCCTCTCTCTTCCCTCTCTCCTCCTTTCTCTTTCCTCTTTCTTCTCTTTTTCCCGCGTTTTTTTCGTCCCCTGCTTTTAGAAACCCTAGCAGGGGCTGTGTTCCGCCAACGACAAATCCGACTTGCGACCACTTCCTTCCTTCCTTGTTGTGTCACCCCTATCCCCCTCCTCCGGCCGGCAATTTCTTTCACACAGTTGTGTTACACATTATAAATTTTTCGTAGATTTTGCATTGATTGTTCATGTTTGCCTCGTGAGATCTGAAGAAGTTCTGTCTCTAGTTTCCCTTTGATCCTTTAAATTTGTGCTTCTTCAACAACTCTTCATTTAATCGGCAGTGACGCCCCACATAGCGGCGGCCTGGATATCGGTGGATTGGGTACGGAGTTTGGGGCTGAGGAACTTGAAGAGTCTGTTACCTTTTTTCATTGTATTCCAATGTATCTCGCTGTATTCCATGTATTTCATTGTATTCACTGTCCTTTTTTTCATTGTATTTCAATGTATCCATGTATTTCATTGTATTCACTGTCTCACTGTATTCCATGAATGTATTCATATGTCTTTTTAATTAATATAATTTATGTATTCAGATGTATATATGTATTCAAATGTATCTGCAGTATGTATTCATATATTTTTGAACTATAGATGACCTGCTATACTTCATGTATTCAATGTATTTTTATGTATTTAACTGTATTCAATGTAATTATATAATTTCAATATATAAATCTATTTGTAAAGATACCACTAAAAAATATTTTAGTAAAGATACCACTAAAAAAAGAAAGGATGGATTGAATCTCTGAAGATTGCCTTGTTTTTTGGGTGTTTTTCGGTTGAGAATATTTTCTATAACTGGAAATACAAATTTTTTATGTTATAATTGAGTTTGTTGAGTTATATATGGAGTCTATCACGTTAATTGATTCACTTATCGTTTTTAAACAGTTGAAGACCTTTTTTTCGCAATTCTGTTACTGTATTCACAAATACAGCTTGCGATACAGTCTAATACATTTTCTGCTTAGCTGGACTCTCCTGTTCTCCGTCGAGTTTTGCTTGAATACAGTAGCAAAAATATATCGAATACAATCTATAACAACTGAAAACATATCTATAGGAAATAATTTAGTAAATGATAGCTATAACAAACTAATAATCGCTAAAACATAGTAATTTCTGAAAATTTCTCTTTTCTTCTATGGCCTAACGGGCCAGGGCCTTAATTAAGTGCACCAAAATTCTTGATATATCATCTGATATGTTGATTTTTGTACATATTTTCTTGGTACTGTAAATGTCGTTAGAGTTTATTATTCAAATTTCCTTTGACAATATAGGTACAAAAATGAATCAAAGTGTTTAGATCTAGAATAATAAAAGAAGGAAGTGGTTCAAATAGTGCCAAATGGTCATATTAATGGCGAAAGAGATGGCAAATAAAGATGGGAAAATGTGGTGTGTCTATATCTGAAAGGACTATTTATTATGCCCCAGACATGGAAAACAACCCACCTAACTGCTACGTCCGGTCCAATTATATTTTTACCTCCTATAACAAAGGTTAACACCTTATTTATTTTAAATAAATATCATTTAAAAAAATTATATTCTATAGATACCTTTTAAGGTTTATAGCAAATTATTTAATTTTGGTTACCTCCTAGCCCTAAGCCACTAAATACGCTAATCAGTTACACTATTTTCTTTCTTTCTCTACTTTGATACATCCCATGGTAAAACATAACCCTTTATCTTAATACCCTCCAGAATTTCACTATACTTATCAATTGCGAACAGTCTCCTCGTCGTAAAATTCTTCGGCTAAATTCATCGGATCTTCACAGGCAGGCAAGAAAAAAATCACAACCCAAGAAAACTAGATAAGTTCAAACGGAAACGTGCTCTCCGTAGTCCACTCTCAGACAATTCTGGAGAAAGATCATTGTGAGTGAATATAATGCTCTAAATCATTGTGAGTGACAATAGGGAAACAATTCTTGAAAGTCTGAGCATCAGTTCTGCCATTCAAACCCTATTGCTCCAAATATTTTGTCCCTCCATTCTG
This sequence comes from Nicotiana attenuata, assembly GCF_001879085.1. Classification (NCBI taxonomy): domain Eukaryota; kingdom Viridiplantae; phylum Streptophyta; class Magnoliopsida; order Solanales; family Solanaceae; genus Nicotiana; species Nicotiana attenuata. Next base: position 12,835,913 of record NC_031999.1, read on the forward strand.
TTCCAGTATCTTTTTAAGTGTCTCTTCTTGAATTTTTTAAGTCATTCAAGGGCTTGTTTGTATAATCATGGGTTCTTTATCCCTATGGAGTGTATTGTTTAGATCTCTCATTCTTTCAGATGGAGGTTCGAAATCAAAGCCACGGCCATCGAAATCAAAGCGACGGCCATGGAAATCAAGCCCTAGGAGTGGAAAGGCCTCATCAAAATCGACGGCGTTCCGATCGAGTAGTCCAGCCTGAAATCCTCCGTTACAAACCTTTCGAACCAATTCTCCTCTTAGGCCGCCACAGATTCGCCGGAGTGGCTTCATGTATTTCATTGTATTCATTATCTTTTTTTTCATTGTAATTCAATGTATCTTGCTGTATTCCGTGTATTTCATTGTATTCACTGTCTTTTTTTTCATTGCATTTCAATGTATCCCGCTGTATTCTATGTAATCATATGTTTTTTCAATTAATATAATTTATGTATTCAGATGTATTATATAATTTCTCTGAAGATTGCTATGTTTTGGGGGGGTTTTCCAGTTGAGAATCTTTTTTATAACCGAAAATACAAATTTTGTGTGTTATAATTGAGTTTGTTGAGTTATATTAGTAGTCTATTATGTTAATTGGTACACTTTCCGTTTTAAAACAGTGTAATCACATGTTTCACGCCGTGAATACAGTCGAATACAGTAATATGTCCAGCTGTAATCCCATGTTTCACGCCATGAATACAGTCGAATACACTCGAATACAACAACTGATTAGCTGGACTTCCTTGATTCACGCCTATTTTACCTATTGTATTCATGAATACAATAGCTTAAATACATCGAATACATTATATAACCACAGAAAAGGTATCTATAATCCGTAATATAGCAAATGGTATCTATAGATGGCTAACTACTACTAAAAGATAGTGCTTTATGAAAAAATTTCATTATTTATTTCTCTGGCCTTATTTTCCTTAGGCTTTCCTTTTAATCATCTTTCTGTATTTTTCGAACTTCAGTTGCATGAATTTCGGGGCTTTTTTATTTATATCCGATTTTGGGATCACAATTGAACGTATACTTATTTTGTAAAAAATTTACAAGCCTACCCACTTTATGATCAACTTCAGACTTATTGGGTCTGAAGTTAAAAAAATTTAGTCTGAAGTTAATAAATTGCACTTCAGATACACTTAAGGCCAAATAGGTCTGAAGTGCAACCAACAGTTTCAGGCAGTTAAGGCCAATAAATCTGAAGTGAAAAATTGCACTTCAGATGCACTTAAGGCCAAAAGGTTTGAAGTGCAATAAACGTTTTCCTACACGTAAGGCCAATAAGTCTGAAGAGAAAAAATTGCACTTCAGATGCATTTAAGGCCAAGTAGGTCTAGAGTGTAACCAATGTTTCATGCACTTAAGGCAATAAGTCTGAAGTTGAAAAAATGCACTTCAGATGAACTTAAGGCCAAAAGGTCTGAAGTGCAACAAATGTTTTCCTACACTTTACGTCAATAAGTCTGAAGTGAAAAATTGCACTTCAGATGCACTTAAGGACAAAAAGTCCAAAGTCCAACCAACGTTTTCATGTACTTAAGGCCAAATAGGCCTGAAGTGCAAATTGCCCAGAAACAGAAATTTGTTATACGGAATTTTAACAATCCAATATACGATTTAATACCTAAATCTACTCCAAATTAGCTCAAATTCGAAACATAACCTCCAAATATTATCAAGAACAAACCCCAAATCAAGTTGTCAAAACAACAATAAATTTAACGAACCTATTTTGCAATTAAGAAAAAGAAGAAGAAGAAGAAACCCTAAGCAAAGAAGAAGAAGAAGAAGAAGAAGAAGAAGAAGAAGAAGAAGAAGAAGTGAGTACATGTCAAGTGGGGACGACCAAATAGGACGCCCGTACAATTTTTACTGAATTTGCTTACATTATTATTTTGAAGAAGAAGAAGAAGAAGAAGAAGAAGAAGAAGAAGAAGAAGAAGAAGAAGAAGTGAGTACATGTCAAATGGGGACGACCAAATAGGACGCCCGTACAATTTTTATTGAATTTGCTTACATTATTATTTTAACTTCAAATAAAGAAGAAGAATTGCAATAGATTGAGTTAATGAACGATAATTTTATGGTAAATACATAAAATGAATGTGGAAATTGTCTGGGCGTTCTTGGTATAGATGAGAAGAGATATATATATATATACAGTTAACACTCTTTATAATAGTCTTGTTTGTTGCGATATTTTTTTTGGCTTTTATAGTGAATGGCTGTTGTACACCTATAACAACATTTGGTGTTTAAATATGTTTTAGTTGTTGTTCAAATTTAAAATCTCAAAAGAAATGCATATTTCACTAGTTAAATATTGAAGAAAGCTAATACATTAATAATAAATTCATAACTAAACATATAAAGATTTAAACTCTAAGGCATACATTTTAAGCTACCTTGAAAAATAAATTCTTTCAAGATTGATGGAAGAACTTTGTAATTGTAGCTTGTTTCGTTGATTTTATTCTTTTACTAGCGATATAACGCTTGAATTGGCGAATATTCGTATCCAAACTTTTAGCAAAAAGGTATCTAATAGCTTTCCCCCTGAAGACAATCTAAGAGCTTAACAGTTAAATTTTTTATGTAAATATTCCTTGGAATTTGTCAATGAAAACGATATCATGTGCAAATCTTCAAATCTTATATCTTATGCAAGATACAGACTTTGTTTAATGAAAAAGTGTAACGACCCGGCCGGTCGTTTCGTAAGTTATAGCCCCGTTTCGCCCATTTCTGCTTCCTTTTGTGTTCTTTAGCTATATTTGATCGTATCGTGTTAGTTGGTTCGAGTTCGGAGTGGTTTTGGAGTGAATTGAGACACTTAGTCTCTTTTGTGAAGGCTTAAGTCGGGAAAGTTGATCAGATATTGACTTACGTTTGAACGACCTCGGATTTAAATTTTGATGGTTCGGTTATCTCGTTAGGTGATTTTGGACTTGGGAGCACATCCGGAATGTAACTTGGAGGTCCATGGTAGAATATGGGAATCGGGCGAAATTGGAAATTTGGGTGATATTTGTCGGTTGTGGATAAATTGATATCGGGGTCAGAATGGGATTCCAGAAGTTGGAGTAGGTTCGTAGTTTCATTTGTGACGTGTGTGCGAAATTTCAGGTCATTCGGAGGTGATTTGGTAGGTTTTGGCATCGTTTGCGGTATTTGGAAGTTTAGAAGTTCTTAGGCTTGAATCCGAGGATGATTGGGTGTTTTGATGTTGTTTTGAGCTATTCGAAGGTTCGACTAAGTTTTAATGATGTTATGGGATGTGTTGGCATGTTTGTTGAGTTCCCGAAGGGTTCGTAATGATTTCAGATGGTCTACGGAGGATTTGAAAAGGAATAAGGCAGCTGAAGTTGCTGCTTCTGATGTAACCGAACCTGCAGAGTGGGGACCGCAGATGCGAGGTCGTAGGTGCGGTGGGAAGCCGCAAATGCAGAATTGGAGGGCTAGGAGAGGAGCTGCAGATGCGGTGAGATTGACGCATCTACGGGACCGCAGGTGCGACACCTGGGGCGCAGGTGCAGTCTTTGGACTTTAAGTGACTTTCGCAGATGCGGACATTTAGGCGCAGAAGCGGAACCGTAGGTGCGTTATTCTGACTGCAGGTGCGGAAATGCCTGGGCAGAAGGTATAAATTAAACCCTTCGGGAATTTTGGGTTATTCTTCACCATTTTTGATCGGTTTGGAGCTTCTGGGAGTGAATTGAAGAGGGATTCAAGGGGATTTTCATTGAGGTGAGTTACTTGAGCCCTAATACTCATGTTTATGGTAATTTCTCGTTGTTTAATCATGTAATTATTGGTGATTAAGGTAGAAAATGAGGGGTTAGGGCTTAGGATTTTGGATATTTTGATTGAGGAATTGAGGGGTCAAATGGAGTCGGATTTTGATAAATCTTGTATGTATGGACTCGTGAGTGAAAGGGCTTTCTAGTTTTGTGATTTTTGTCGGATTCCGAGACGTGGGACCGGGGGTCGGGTTTGGGAGGATTTCTGGATTTGCGCCTAATTTTCTAGTTTTTCTTGTGGAATTCATTCCATTGGCGTATATTAATAGTATTGTGCTGGTTGTGAATATATTCGGAGTGATTGGAGGCCTAGTCGAGGGGCAAGAGCATCGCAGAGTAGGGATTTGACCGGTTTGATGTATATAACGATTGTAAATCTAGTCCTGAGGGTATAAAACCCTGGATTTTGTGTCGTTTTACTATTTTGAGGTGACGTGCATGCTAGGTGACGGGCGTATGGGCGTGCACCATTGGGGATTGTGACTTGGTCCGTCCCATAGCAACTATAAGTTGCGTATTTGGTTGAAACTATATTATAGTTATGTGTTTAGAAAGAGTTTCTGTAAATTGGGCTAAATGCCATATTTGGGCCTCGTGCCAGAGCTGTTTGGACCCTTAGGGGCCTTTTCTTACTATCCTCTCACTGTTTTTGGTTGAAAAACCTACACTCAGTCTTGTTGGCACTTATTGATTTTATAAATCAATCTTTACTACTCTGTTTTTATGCATATAAAATGTTGTTTTGGGCTGAGCACCCTGTATTTACCGGAAGCCCGAGAGGCTTGAGAGGTTTACAACTGAGTGAGGCCGAGGGCCTGATTTGTGAGGATATTTATGGTATCGGACTGCACACGCAGCATGTTGTTACGGATTCATGATTTAGTGAGGCCGAGGGCCTAGTTGATTTATGCCACGAGGTGGCTTGTTATAGCGCTTGGGCTGAAGGAGCCCCTCCGGAGTCTGCACACTCTGAGTGTGAGTGATATGAGATATGCCCGAGGGGCTGTATACGATTGACTGAGAAGCTTGCCCGAGAGGCTGTTCATGAGTGATGTTTTGTCCGAGGGGCTGTTTATGATTTCATTATTTTGCTCACTGTTGTACTGAGCCTCTATTGAGAACCGTTGAAAATTCTTCAAATAATTTTACTGAAACTGAGTTTAAATGAAATGATTTAATTCAAACTCTGCTTTTAAAAGCCTGCTTTACTTTTACTGAGTTTTCATGATATGAACTTATATGTTTTATTACTCGTCACTGCTTCTCAGCCTTTATTTACTTTGGTTACTTGCTGAGTTGGCGTACTCACGTTACTCTCTGTACCTTGTGTGCAGATCCAAGCACATCAGGACCCGTTAGCGGTTGTTTACTAGTCCAGCTGTAGATTCTTCTCGGAGTTGGCAGCCCTGTTCTTGTCACGATGCAAAATCCACTAAGGGTCTTGATGGTGCCGGACACCACTGTCAGGCAAGCCAACACCAAGAAGCTAATTAAATTCCCGTTTTAGTATTTATTGAAATCAATTCTTTTATACAGTAAACAATAAATAATGAACTTCACTGAAATAAAAATGATGTCTTTAACAAACTTAATATTAAATAATCCCATAATCATCCCAGAACCGAATGTCACAAGTGCATGAGCTATTTCTAGGAAACAATGTAATACAATAACCGTCCGAAAAACAAATTTAGACAGTAGAGAAAATATAATACAGTACTCAGAAGGAGACTCTGATGGTTGCGGGTCGTCTCGAGGAGTGAAGCTCACCTAAGTCTCCGTATCAACCATGCCGCTGCGGCGAACTAGGCCACTAGACATACATGAGCCTGTGCAACAAAAATGCACAGCAAGTGTAGTATGAGCACAAAAACAACGTATACCCAGTAAGTATCCCGTCTAACCTCGAAGAAATAGTGATGAGGGGTCGACTTCGACACTTACTAGTAGTCCAATAATATACCTATAACATAGTAAATCGAGGATTTTTATAAAGACGGCTGTAACTCAATAGCATGAAGCAGGTAAATAATTTTTTTATTAATAGGAAATTTCAAAATTCATTTTCATCATTTATACATTTACCTCAAGCCAGAGAAGCAATATCATCATTTATAAAATTGCAAGTCAAACAATACAAGCATGCGCAAATTATGCCGAGGTCGTATGGCCCGATCCAACAATATTTAAACTGTGCACTGCCAGAGGGTAGAATGGCGCGAACCATAGATGCATCTATTACCCTGCTCGTGAATCATATATGTGACGCGGTTAAATATAAATAAACAATTACCCGCTCGCGAATCATACATGCGACACAGGTACACATAGAACACACATTCTAATAGTCAATCAAGACTTCATTAGGGAAACAATTATTCAATGAGGTGTCAATTTCTCTTTTACAAGTCGAGAAAACGACACTTAAGTCTTTTAGAAAATCATTTACCACTCCGATACAATTAAAGCAATTTAAACTATCAATAAGGTAATAATTATTTCAAGTAAAGCATGTTTTTGGGTCCTAGACTACCCGAACTTAAGCATAATAGTAGCTACGCACGGACTCTCGTCATCTCGTGCGTGCGTAGCCCCCACAAATAGAAGAGCATATCCAATTAATTCACCTATGGGGACAATTCCCTCTTACAAGGTTAGAAAGGAGACTCACCTCGCTCCGAAGTTCCATAACCGGCATTCCACGCCCTTCCGAAGACTCAAATCGATGCACAACGCTCCAAAACTAGCCAATAATTATGCAAACCCATTAATATATGTTCAATTACTCATAATAATCAAATTTATAACAATTTCTAACCCCGATTGAAAAGTTGACAAAATCGCCCTCGGGCCCACGTGCCCGGATTCCAAAGTTTTCCGAAGATAAAGTTCGCCCACAACCTCATGGACTCAAATATATAATTTACTCTCAATTTCATGTCCAAATCATGGTAAAAAATTTAAGAATATCAATTTTCTAGGTTTTTCCTCAAATCCCAAGTTTCTACTAATTTTCATACTTTAATCTGTATCTAAATCATGTATTTAACTTATAATGAGTTGGAACAATTTACCTTGTGATACTTGAAGAATATCTCTCCAAAATCGCCCAAGCCAAGTGAAAAATGGGAGAAAAATGTCCAATTCCCGATTTTTAAAAGAACCCTTCTGCCCAGACGACTTTCGCATCTACGGTCCAATATCCGCTTCTACGGCTCCTCTTCTGTGGCGTCTTCTTCTTATCTACGCCCTTCCCCACTTCTGCGGCCTTCACCTTTGCACCTGCGCGCCCATGGGTGCGCCCAAATGTCCGCTTCTGTGACTCCCCCTGCTCCAGTCCTTTTCCGCTTCTGCGGCTTCCTTCCCGCTGCGGGCTCGCACCTGCGGTGCCCACGCCGCAGGTGCAATTACACCAGCAGTCCTCCAACTTCAGCAGCTCCTAAATTCCAAACCTTGATCTGTTAACCACCCGTAATCAAGACGAAGCCCCCGGGACCTCACCCAAACATACCAACAAATCCTAGAACACCATACGAACTTAGTCGAGCCCTCAAATCACACTAAACAATGCTAAAATCACGAATCAACCCCCAATTCAAACATAAAGAACTTGAAACTTCAATTTCTACTTTCGATGCTGAAATCCATCAAATCACGTCCGATTGACCTCAAATTTTGCACATAAGTCATATTCGACATTACGGACCTACTCCAACTTCCAAAATCGGAATCCGACCCCGATATCAAAAGTCCACTTCTGGTCAAACTTCTCTAAGACTTTCAAATTTCTAACTTTAGCCAAACGACTCCAAAATGACATACGGACCTCCGAGTCCACTTCCGATCACGCTCCCAATACAGGAATCACCAGACGGAGCTATTCCTAGACTCGGAATCCCAAACGGACATCAATAACACTGAAATGCGCTTCAACCCAGATTTATGAATTTCTTCCAAATATGTTAACTTCCACTATAGGCGTCGAAACGCTCCGGGGTCATCCAAAACCCGATCCAGACATACGTTCAAGTCCAACATAATCATACGAACCTATTGGAACCTTCGAATCCCGATTCCGAGGTCGTTTACTCATGGATCAAACCTTACTCAATTCAATCGACATAAAGCTTCCGAAATGGGAATTTTCTTTCCAAATCAATTCCAAACTTCCCGAAATTCAATTCCGACCACGCGTACATGTCATAATACCTGAAGTGAAACTGTTCATGGCCTCGAAATGCCTAACGACGCGCTAGAGCTCAAAACAACCGGTCGGGTCGTTACAGTTCTTCTCCCTCCTATCTTCCTGTAGTTTATTTTGTTGTTGCAGTTCCTGACTATGTTGGTCTTAGCATCTCGGACATTGTTTAGTAGATGCTCATGACTAATGACACCCCGATGTCGGACTTTTCTTTCCGCACTTTCATTGTTCAGTTTTTGTTCCTTTATGAAGTTTTATTATTAATTAGCTAGAAATCATCCTGCAAATAAAAAGTCGAGTTGTTTTTGGTAAAGAGTCGGCTTGCGTAGTTCCACGATAGACGCCATCACGACATGGTAGTTTTGGGTCGTGACAAAAAGATTGTGTGCATATTTTTAATATTATTTTAGTAATCTTAAGGATTCTATATGGCTACTATAGAGGGGTAATTTTACAAAGAATGTTCTGCTATAAATATGGCTATTGCTGTTAAAGGTAAAAAGCTGTTATAGAGAGGTAAAATATAACTTAAAAATTGGCTCTGAGGAAAACTTGGCATTTATAGTGAATGACTATTATATAAGGATGCAGTTATACAGAGGTCTGACTGTAGATAATTCACATATATATATATATAGTTTGTCTAGTAGATGAAAGTTGTCAGCTTGTCATTTTTATTTTTGGGAATATTAGAGAAATGTCCCAAATAAGGCCCAACTTACTAACCTCTAACCATTAATCATAAACTTACCAAAACTAATCAAGCACATATAAAAATTGAAAACATAAACAAATAAAGTTCTTTCTCTCCAAGAATCACACGCAAAGATCTCATTCTATATTTTTAAGTGTGATTAGCAATATCACATGCAAGACGAAAAGGAAACTTCATGGATGAGGTAGCAAATAAGGTGATGAAATATATGTATTTGTATATATATGGATGAAATATATATATATATATATATATATATATATATATATATATCTAAGTAAAAAAAAGATATTTTTCAATGGGTATGGTTGAAATTCATTGAAAACATATAGATGAGTCAAGATACAAAATTTGAGGATGATTGGAGGTAATTTGGACTGATTTGATATCAAAATTCGTAGTTAGAATCGAGTTCAAAAAATTTTTATGTGATGCATGTATCAAACATGCATCATGCATGTATCTCACACACATGTATACATGGATATATATATATATATATATATATATATATATATATATATATATATATATATATATATATATATATATATATATGTGTGTGTGTGTGTGTGTGTGTGTGTGTGTGTGTGTGTGTGTGATACACATTTGATACAAATATACAAAGTGTGATACATATATCATTTTTTTCATATTCACCTTCTACGTCGAATTTTCAATTCAAACCACCTCAAAACTCCATCAAATCATCCCAAAATTGAGATTCAAGCTCCTTAAGATGTTCCCAATCTATTCTAACAACACTCACTCAAAGGAAAGAAAAAATTTGACCTTTTTTTTGGCTACAAATAGCTAATTGGCTAATATTTGTATTAATTGGCTAATATTATGAATTGACCAATTTTTATAATAAGCTACTTATAAGTAGACATAGCTAGTAGTTTTCCTTTATTTTTTTTTTCCTAATTTCCTAGTATTTGAATTATTAACTATCTCATTTGTCTTGGCTTTGTACCATTTCCAATATATTTCTTGTCGAACATCTTCAGAAAAGAACATCTTTACCTTCACAGGGCAGAGGTAAGATTTGCGTAGATACTATCCTCCCCAAACTACACACAATGGGAACCAGGGGCGGCGAATCTATGTAAGGGGGCGGTATGCAACCTGGTCCCTCGAGTAAAATTTCATGTATGTATTGATATTTCATGTAAACATGTATATAAAGAAGAATGGCATCATAAGTCACAAAATTGTCATAGGTGCCATGGTCAGTGTATACGGTCAAAATCGGGTCAAAATTGGGCCTCTCTACCTTTGCATGGCTAATCGAAGGCCCGGCCTCGCATTGCATCAAACCATGGTACGGACATGAATCGCTAAGCTCGTGAGTTGATGATCGATCAAGATCAACACTAGCCGTGATCGAGATCGAAGCGAGAAAGGGACAGAGCGTGACCGAAGAAAGCCTGCTAAGCCGAATAACATGAAGCCAAGATATCCGTGACTGGGCAAGGATCGTGGCAGAAATCTCGAACATATCAAGTCATGACCGGACATTTAGCCAATCATGGAATTTCCTTCTGTATTTAGAATTGTACCATAAGTAGAATTCCTCTATTATATAAAAGGGGTTCCAATCATTTTGTAAGCATCATATTCACACATAACAAAGCAATATATTACATTTTCTCTCTTAATCTCTGTTGTTCAATTCATACTTTTTATAGCATACACTGTTGGTTTGGGGGCGATCTAGCTCGAAGGCCATAACCGCTGATTATATTGGTTTGCTTTATTTTACAGTTAACTTCTAACATTAATTCTCATATTTCTCAGTTTGTGCCAAGTGAAATCACATATCCTTAAAACCACTTATAAGTTTAATTGTTAACCAATTATAAGGGTAAATAGTTTGGCGCCCACCATGGGACTAAGGATAATAGTGATTGCCTGGTACAAATTTTCGTAACACATACTATTTTACGCTTGTTCTTCCAAGTGTCTTTGATTACAGGATTGAAAGATGTCAAACTCTCGATCAGCACCTCAACACATTAACAATGATCTCAACCACCATGGCGAAAATGAGAACATTACACCAGGAAACGTTGCACCCCTTGCTGTCCTCGAAGACGTTCTAGCTGCAGAATCAATCAACGTCAGTTCACATATAGCCAAAAGTGGAAATATGGCCATTGATCCCGAAAGCAGCGTTCGTGGGGGTACCCGATCAGCTACTTAGAATGTGCATGGCGGTGAAGATGGTGGGGTTAGCCTGCGGGTAATCCTCGAAATGTTGCAGGCCCAGCAGGCAGCAATAGCCATCTCAAAAATTAGAACAACACGCCGAGCAGGGTCGAACTCGAGCCATCCAAAGAAATTGTGCACGGGGTCGAATCGACTTCGAGAAAGTTGAACGAGAAGGAATCAGAAACAAATTCCGCTATCCTAAAAATGCTCGAAAAGTTGATGAAGTAGATCTAAAAAGGAGAAAAGAAGATCGAGGAAAATGATAAGAAGGTGGAAACCTATAACTTCAGGGTCGACCGAATCGCGGGGGCACCTCCGATATTGAAAGGACTAGATTCTAAGAAGTTTGTGCAAAAACCCTTCCCCCCAAGTGCCGCTCCGAAGCCAATCCCAAAAAAGCTCCTCGATTATCGGAATATAACTTCTGCGTAGATGCATCAGCCATCAGACGTATCAAGGATACTAGATAGCCTCGACCTCTGCTGACTGATCCGGCCCAGAAAAACCCCAACCAAATATGCAAGTATCACGGCACCCATGGTGATAAAATAGAAGATTGCAGGCAGCTAAGGGAGGAAGTAGTCCGATTATTCAACAAGGGTCATCTTCGAGAATTCTTGAGCGATCTGGCCAAGAATCACTTATAAATTAGAGATTCTAGTAGGCAGAACGAGCAGGAGGAGCCACAGCACGTGATCCACATGATCGTTAGAGGGGTTGATATTTCCCAAGGATCAGTATTTAAACGCACAAAGGTGTCAATCACAAGGGAAAAGCGAATTCGGGACTACAAACCGGAGGGGGCCTTGTCTTTCAATGACGAGGATGCAGAAGCGATCGAACAACCCTATAACGACGCATTGGTAATATCTGTACTAATGAGTAAAATTCAAGTTAAACGTGTTTCGATTGATCCAGGTAGCTTGCCCAACATTATTCGATCAAGGCTCCTAGAGTAGCTCGGCCTACAAGATCAAATTGTGCCCGCAGCCTGAGTACTTAACGGCTTCAACATGGCAAGTGAAACCACCAAAGGTGAAATTATCTTGCCAGTAAATGTGGCCGGGACAACCCAAGAAACAAAGTTCCATATGATCGAGGGTGACATGAGGTACAACGCAATGCTCAGAAGGCCTTGGATCCATAACATGAGGGCGGTACCCTCGACACTTCACCAAGTTCTGAAGTTCCCAACATCGGAAGGAGTCAAAACAGTGTACGGGGAACAACCTGCCGCCAACGAGATGTTTGCAATCGACGAAGTGGTATCGGTATCGGTACTTTTATCAACAAAGGAATCGGAGTCAATGGGAAAACTAGAGGATTAATAACAACCATAGTCACCAGCGTCGAATCAACCGGAGAAGCAGGGAACTAACGATGATGATGACTATATGATACCTTGATCCTTCATAATCCCCGATGATTCTGACGCCACAAAATCAACGGTCGAAGAGCTAGAACAAATCATACTGATCGAGCATCCGCCCAATCGAAAGGTATAGCTGGGCATGTGGTTAACTCCCGAGCTCAGGAAAAAACTTATTCAATTTCTTAAAGCAAATATGGATTGTTTTTCCTGGTCCCATCTCGATATGACAGGGATCCCACCGAAGATCACTACTCATAAACTATGTTTTGACCCAAAGTTCCGTTCGATGAAACAAAAAAGGAGGCCTCAGTTCGAGGTCAAACACGCTTTCATCAAAGATGAGGTGACCAAAATTCTCAAAATAGGATCCATTCGGGAAGTAAAGTATCCCGAATGGTTAGCGAACATAGTGGTAGTCCTTAAGAAGGGAAAAAACTTAGATTGTGCATAGATTATAAAGATCTGAATAAAGCATGCCCTAAGGATTCTTTTACTTTGCCTAACATTAATCGTATGATCGATGCCACGGCCGACCACGAGTCTCTCAGTTTTCTCGATGCCTACTCCGGGTACAACCTAATACAGATGAACCCGGAGGACCAGGAAAAGACCTCGTTTAAGTATGGCACCTACTGTTATAATGTAATGCCATTCGTACTAAAAAATGCTGGTGCAACCTATCAATGCCTAGTAAATCGAATGTTCGAACAACAAATAGGGAAATCTATGGAGGTTTATATTGATGACATGCTAGTTAAGTCCCTGTGAGCAGAGGACCATTTGAAGCATTTGCAGGAAACTTTCGATATACTGAGGAAGTACAATATGAAACTCAACCCAGAAAAGTGCACGTTCGGGGTTGGCTCGGGCAAGTTTCTCGGCTTCATGGTGTCCAATCTGGGGATCGAGATCAACCCTGATAAGATCAAAGATATCGAAGACATCAAGGCCGTAGATAACGTAAAGGTCGTGCAAAGGCTAACGGGGCACATAGCCGCCCTAGGACGATTCATTTCGAGATCCTCAGATAGGACTCACCGATTCTTCTCATTGCTGGAAGAGCAATTTTGCATGGACCCCGGAATGCCAGTAGGCCGTGGGGGGAACTAAAGTGGAACTTATCGAGCCCGCCGCTGCTCTATTGTCCAAAAGTGGACGAACAGCTTTACTTGTACTTAGTAGTCTCGGAGATAACGGTAAGTGGAGTCCTGGTCCGAGAAGAACAAGGTACGCAATTCCCTATCTATTATGTTAGTCGAACCTTAGGTGAGGCCGAAACTAGATATCCGCACTTATAAAAATTAGCGCTTGCTTTAATAAGCGCCTCTAGGAAACTAAAACCATATTTCCAATGTCATCCAATATGTGTCGTGACAACTTATCCTCTTCGAAACATATTGCACAAACCCGAGCTTTCGGGTTGATTGGCCAAATGGGCCATCGAAATCAGCGGGTACAATATTGAGTATCGACCCCGAACCGCCATCAAGTCTCAAATCTTGGTAGACTTCGTGGCTGACTTCGCGCTAGCCCTCATACCCGAGATTGAAAAAGAACTGCTGATGAAATTGAGTACATCTTCGGGGATCTGGACCCTCTTTACAAACGGTGCTTCAAACGTGAAGGGGTCCGGACTAGGCATCATGCTAAAATTACCCCGGGTAATATAGTTAGACAGTCTATCAGAACTAATATGAGGCCATGATTGCAGGTATCGAACTAGCTAAAAGTTTGGGGGCGGAGGTCATAGAGGCCAAGTGTGAATCCCTCCTCATGGTAAACCAAGTTAACAGGACTTTTGAAGTCCGAGAGGACCGAATGCAGAGGTACTTGGATAAACTACAGATGACTCTACATCAATTTAGGGAATGGAACTTGCAACATGTACCTCGAGAACAGAACAGCGAAGCTGACGCCCTTGCCAATCTAGGTTCGTCAGTTGAAGATAGCAAACTAAACTCGAGGACTGTCGTACAACTCATGAGACCGGTGATCGAAGAAGGCCACACCGAAATAAACTCCATGAGTTTAACCTTGGATTGGAGAAACAAGTACGTTGAGTACTCAAAGAACGGGAAGCTTCCATTAGACCCAAAAGAGTCGAGAGCTCTACGCACAAAGGCAGCACGATTCACTTTGTCCGAATAAGGAATGTTGTTTAGAAGGATGTTCGATGGACCGTTGGAACTATGTTTGGTACCGGGAGATACTGACTACGTCCTACGGGAAGTTCATGAAGGAACTTGTGGAAACCACTCAGGCGCCGAATCACTGGTTCGAAAGGTAATCAGAGCCAGCTATTACTAGATTGATATGGAATAATATGCAAAGGAGTTTGTGCAAATCTGTGATAAATGTCAAAGACATGCTCCGATGATTCACCAACCCAAAGAGCAGCTCCATTCGGTCTTATACTTATGGCCGTTCATGAAATGGGAAATGGACATCATTGGCCCTCTTCCATCGGCCCAGGTAAAGCTCAGTTTATTTTATTTATGACTGCTTATTTTTCTAAGTGGATTGAAGCACAAGCTTTCGAGAAAGTCAGAGAAAAAGAAGTCATAGACTTCATTTGGGATCACATCATATGTCGATTCAAGATGCCCTCCGAGATCGTATGTGATAACAAAAAGCAATTCATCGGCAGCAAAGTGACTAAATTCCTCGAGGATCACAAGATCAAAAGAATCCTATCGACGCCTTATCATCCCAGCGGGAACAGACAAGCCGAATCAACCAACAAAACCATCATTCAGAACCTTAAGAAGAGATTGACCGACGCAAAAGGGAAGTGGAGAGATATACTGTCCGATGTTCTATAGGCATACCGCACAACATCGAAATCCAGTACCGGAGCAACACTGTTCTCGTTAGTTTATGGCACCGAAGCCCTGATCCCGGTCGAAGTCGGAGAACCTAGCATCAGATTTCGATATGCAACAGAGGATTCAAATAACGAGGCTATGAATACGAGCCTAGAATTGTTGGACGAAAGACGCGAAGGTGCCCTCATCCGATTAGCCGCCCAAAAAAAGATGGTCAAAAGGTACTACAATCGAAGATCCAATCTTTGACATTTTAACATCGGGGACTTGGTTCTTAGAAAAGTCACCCTCAACACCCGAAATATGAATGAAGGGAAACTAGGTCCGAACTGGGAAGGATCGTACCAGGTTCTCGAAATCACAGGAAAAGGATCCTACAAGCTCGGCACGATGAACGGCGAACAATTACCAAGCAATTGGAGCGTATCGCACTTAAAACGGTACTACTGCTAAGGTACGACCCCTTCCATTTTCATTTATATTTTAAACTAACTCTTGCAGGTGTTCGATCAAAAACAACAAAGGACTCCTCGAAACAAAGTCTTTAGGTCTGAAAGCATGCGTTGTGCTCTTTTTCCCTTAGACCGGTTTTGTCCCAAATGGGTCTTCCGGTGAGGTTTTTAACGAGGAAACCATTGATCATGCTAACTTAGAACAATTCAACAGTATCCGAGGCTTCTTTACAATCAACCTCGAATACTGGGGGCATTACCCTCGAATGTCTACTTTGTTGCGAGGAAATTATTTCATGGCATCAGGGTCTCGATAGAAAACTTTTAAGGGCCAAACGGTCAAACGAATCGTGCCCGCTTAGTTTGCTCGAGCCCTGGCACAGAACATGTACGCATGTATAATCAATTATAAAGAGAAGTATTTTACCTTGCCAATATCTCATGTCTTAGAAAATTTCTTCTACTTCACAATTTCATACTCTCGATCTATTATGAAAACAGGCTTAAGGGCCGATCAGAACCAGAGTTCGGATAATTACGCCCACGCTCGTGGACTGTCGTCCGAAAAATAAACGAGATCGAATCATTAAAACATCAAGATCATAAGACCTTTTAGGCAACTCTCGATTATTATCGGCCATGGCCACCCCACTTGAGGACTGACACTTCGGGCAATCTAGAAGTAAAATGGGAAAATAAGCCCAAGGGACAAATCTCATACTAAAGAGTCTACGGCCAAATTAACACGGCTCGGAGACGTCCGAATTTCGTAACAAAATAGGCCTTCGAATCTTTCAAAAACCGATTAAAAAGGCTACCCCCGGCGAAATCATAAAAGGCTTCGATAATATCAAGCCTCGAAAACTCTAAAGAGTACAAAATTGTTCGAACTCTCCAATAGTTCCTTATTTCATGCTAAGATATTACAACATTTGTGAACACGAATGATAATCAAAGGCAAAACTTTGAAAGCCGAAAAGGGTAGAGAAGCCTTAAATATATGATCAAATGATCGTTTTACAAAGGCCAGATCAGCCAAATACAAAATTTACAAAGGCCTAAGGGCTACTTTTACTTCGAGTTCGAGAGATCCTTCTCACTTGACTAGAAAGCCTAAGGGCTACCTAATTCCGAGTTCGAGCATATTCTCATTCGATCATTAAGCTTAAGGGCTACATAAACTCAAGGTCGAGTTATCATTCGGGTTCCATCGATTAGAAAAGGTCGAAGGCGAGGCTTATTATCGGCCCTTACCTTCCCCAAACCTTGGACCCTCGAATACAACTTCATGATCTTATGCTAAGGCATTTTGACCTTTACATGAAATAACCATAAAAGACAACAGATTCATCAGCTATGAAAGGGAAAGAGTTTATAGATTCATTAAGACCTTCCTTACAAGGGCAGCATGACCCAATGGAAGTTCTTTACAAAAGGCCAAAACGACCACGACAATAAAAAATAATAAAAAGAGAGAGAGAAACTAAGAGCCTAAGTGTACTGGTCATCTCCGGGAGCGGCATCCCCCTCCTCGGGGTCTTCTGCACTTTTAGATCCGCTCAAGCTTTCAGATTCTTCATCATCGAGATAAGCTAATTTCTTAGCTTCAGCTTCAAACTTCTTGGCGCTCTCGATCTTGGTTGAAAGATCAAAACCCCAAGCGTGCATTTCCTCGAGGGTTCCCCTCCGAGATTGAAGCTTAGCGTGCTCGACAATCCTCTATGCTCAAATCTGAGCGACCTAAGCAACTTCCTTTGATCGGGCCTGAGCAGCCTCGGCATTAGCCCAGTAGATAACCACCACAGCATAAGCATCAGCTTTGGTTTTCTTGACATTCGATTTGGCTTCTTCAAGCTCTGTGACAAGTTTCACCCGAACAGAATCTGCTGAACCCAACTCGAACTGGAGCTCCTCGATTTTCTTGGCTTGCGCCAAGGTCTTCTCTTTCATACTTTGAAGCTTGATTTCAGCTGAGGCCAGCTGGGCGGGCAGTCTCCTTTTCTGAGGCCAAGCGATCTATGTTCATTTTCCATTCTTCGGCCTCAGTCTTTACAGCGTCTACTTCCTCATGGAGCTGCACGATCACATCAAGCTTTTGTTGGACCTGCGGATTCAGACCATCAGTCACCATGACCGAGTCATCATCTCTAACTTCAGATATTCTTCTTACCTGATCGGAGAATTTGGCGTGTTCTTTCTGAGCCATTTCTAGCTCAGCACGAAGGCCTTTAGCTTTCCTTTCTCTTTGCTCACTGAGAGCTTGAAGGCATATTTCTCCTCAGTAAGTCCTCGGACCTCGGCCACATGCTGACTCAACTCCCCTCAGAATCGGAGGAAAGCCTTGTGATGAAGCACCGAAGCCTGCAAACATAGAAGGAAAAGTTATACAAAGGGAGAAAAATCTAAGTATGAAAATTGACAGGGAAATCAGGGATTACTCGGTTTAGAGCCTATTGGGCTAGTTGAAAAGACAAGGCACTCCCACCGCGTCCATTTAGGCTCGGTCTTCTTTTGTGACCAAACACCGGAGGTAGCTGGCCACCCCTACAGGGGCAACAAGAACTCGAGCATCCTCCATGACCGTGATAAAGATTGCTCGCTTGCACCCGGGATCGGCACTAGGGGTCGAAAACTGGTTGGTCCATTTAAAACTTGAGGAAGCCTCGCCCGAGCTTTCCTTCAGAACCTCCAAGTCACTCAGACCGGTGACATCCTCTACCCCAACAAAATAACCACGGAAAAGATCTTCCTCTCCGTGGGCTCCTTCCCCGTGACAAGTCTCCGCGGCCCGAGCATCGCGTATCATCGAATCGGAAACTGAAGGAAACAAGGGGGAATCCCTGATCTCTATTGCCCTAAGCGAGTCCTTTGAGGCTCTACCTTCGTCTTGGTGGGCCTCGAGCCCGATTTCTGCACCAATGTCCACCACCTCTTCAACGGTCTCTTTGCCCCGAGGTAAAGCATCTTCGTTTCATTTTGGCTCGGAGACTTGGGCCGAAGTCTCCTCCTCGACCTCATCAAGCCTAGGTGGAGCAGTATCAACTCCCACCAGTTTCGAGGTTCTCCTAACCTCGGTGCTAGATCGAGCACAAGCCACCAACCCGAAATCATCTTCATTCTCTTCTTCTTCATCCTCTTCGGGCTCCTCCAGTGACCGACGGACTGAGTCCATTGTTAAAGGGATGACGTCCCCCTTGGGTTTACGGGTTGTCTTCTTTTTGGGCTTCTTCCCCTCAGAGTTCGCAGAAGTCGAAGCCCTCTTCCTCTTCTTCTGCCCTACTGGCTTCAAAAAAGATGACGCGGGAGGAATTTCTTGATCACCGGATGGAGGCCTCATCATTACCTCCTTCCCAAGACCTACAAAGAAGAGAAATAAATAAGTTCAGAAAAATGCTCGAACAGTAGTCAAATCATTAAGTCGTGGAGAGAAACGTACCGTGGCTACTAGCCTCCCATCGACCCCTCGCCAAATCATGCCATGCGCGCTCAGCGTTGGTCGATTGCGATATCAGACTCCTGACCCAGTCCTCAAGTTGGGGAACTGCACCCGACATCCAGACAATAGCTGCATCCAGTAAAACACTGATAAGAAAGGGTGAAAAACGAAGACAATAAGCAGGAATTAGGGACGGAGTCATACTTACGTTTCATATTCCATTTCTCAGGAAATGGCATACTTTCGGCCAGGATCAAGTCCGAGGTCTTCACTCGAACAAATCGATCCATCCAGCCCCGGTCTTTTTCCTCATCTATGCTCGAGAAAGGTGCCCTGGTGGCTCGACATTGAAGCGTTATTATTCCCATTCGATAGAGTCGGGGGCTATATAGGCGTATGAGGTGGTCGAGGGTGAAGGGAAGCCCATCGACTTTTCATGAAAAGAAATAGAAAATATCACTATCCTCCAGAAGAAGGGATGAATCTGACCGAGGTTCACCTCGTACTTCTTGCAGAAGTCTATAATGATCGGATTCAAGGGTCCTAATATGAAAGGGCAAGTGTAAACACTTAAGAACCCTTCCACATAAGTTGTGATTGCCTCTTCTGGAGCAGGCATCACCACTTTTTTTTTTTTACTCCAGTTGCAATCTTTTTTAACCTTGGAGAGAATTGTTTTTGGTTATTGAGCATATATATCTCGATACCAGCTCACATCGGCTCGGCACCGAGGAAGTCTTTTCAACCTTGAAATCACAATCGAGAACACACCCTCTGGGAAAAAACTCTTTGGGGCATGGCTCCGCCACCGGTTCCTCGCCGGCCGACCGTGACTATGAGGCAATCTCCTTTCGCGAAAATTTTAGATGTTTTGGCCATTTTAAGCAAGGAAGAATAGAGATTGGAATATTTGGTGTTTTGGGAAGAACAAGCAAAGAAACTCAATGATCTGGAGATAGGAAGCTCTGAGTGCAAAGAACTGCGGAGATTAGGATGAAGGAAATTGAAACTAAAGTTAGAAAGAATGAAGAGGGTGGATATCTATTGGTTTCGCAACGACGGTTCAATACTGGTAGTGGCTGATCGTCGACTAACCCGTATTAAATGCCTAGAAAACTGAACCACGGGACGTTTCGGTTGCGTTACGATGCTTACGTCATGGTAAATCGAGGGGAAGTTCGAAGACTCAATTCATTTCTTCTCATTACACTCCAAAAAATGAGGGGACTATCTGTATACGGTCAAAATAGGGCTTCTCTAACTTTGCATGGATAATCGAAATCGGGGTGGCAGACCAAGGCCTGGCCTCGCATTGCATCAGACCATGGTACGGAGATGGATCGCTAAGCTCGTGAGTCGATGATTGATCAAGATCGAGACCAACCGCGATCAAGACCGAAGCGAGAAAGGGACCGAGCGTGATTGAAGAAATCCTTCTAAACAAAATAACAGGAAGCAGAGATATCCGTGACCGGACAAGGATCGTAAAGGAAACCTCGGCACATATCATGTCGTGACCAGACATTTAGCCAATCATGGATTTCCTTCTGTATTTAGAATTGTACCATAAGTAGAATTTCTCTACTATATAAAGGGGGTTCTAACCATTTTGTAAGAATCATATTCACACATAACAAAGCAATATACTACATTTTCTCTCTTAAGCTTTGTTGTTCAGTTTATATTTTTTATAACATATACACTGTTGGTTCGAGGGCGATCTAGCTCGAAGGCCATAGCCACTCATTATATTGGTTTACTTTATTTTACAGTTAATTTTAACATTAATTCTCATATTTCTTAGTTTGTGCCAAGTGAAATTTTATATCCTTAAATCATTTATAAGTTTAATTATTATCCAATTTTAAGGGTAAACAGTCAGATTGCAACTCGCCATGCCCAAGGCCCAGGATCGATCCTAATCTCACTCATAATGCAAAGCCAATTTTACTTTTCCTTTTTCATTTTCCCTCTTTCCAGATTGTTTTCTTTACTTCTCTTTTTCTTAATTTCTTTTATCCTCATCTTTATATTTTCTCTCTCTTTGTATAAGCTCATTTTTATTAGTTATTTAGATTATAAAAGTATATTTGCTTATTTTTCTTGTTCTGGATCTCAGTTTTTTATATTTGAATATTCTTTTAATCATTTTTCTTTCTTATCTAGTTGATATTTTTTTCCTTGAAAGAACCAAATATTTTCAGTTGGATTATCATGTGTTTATTTATACACCAAAAAATCTTGTGAAGCAAACCAATTAATTCAAAATGGAAACGAACCGACCAAATATACATCCTAATTTTACCTCCTTGACTATTAGTTTATATTAAATACATTGGCATTCGTAACCATCAAATTCTTGATCCGCCCCTGATGAAAATATACTGAGTTTGTTGTTATTCCATGCAAGAGCTATTGAATAAGGAGGCTTTTATGAATAGTAGGAATAAATTTAAAATTTTTCAAAAAATTATCGGAGATTAAAATATATTCTGCATAGGTAGCCAATGAATTTTGAAGCTTATAGGAAAAAATTATCTAGTGGCTTTTATTATATTGGTGTTGTAAAATCACTTTCCTATGTCCTTTGGAATGCGCCACCAGAGTGTGAGTATAGCCGAGTCCGGAACCAAAATGTGATTCTTTTTTACTCAAGTGACCGAAATGTGTGGAAAAGAAGTTAGTTTCCAAAATATGTATAGCGTCTTTTTAAAGGACGCTATACTTTAACGGCCGTTTGGCCAGTTAAGTATAGCGTCTTTTAAAAAGACGCTATATATATAGATTCTTTTACTAAAACGCTATACATATTAAGTGGGCCCACAAATAATTCTTCTGTGGTTAACTGACATAACAATAATTCTACTGGATATAGCATTTTTTTTTAAAACGCTATACCTCTAATAATTGAACCCTCGGGCTGGTTTTTGCCTTATTTAAAGGGGTGAAGGATTTTGTAGAAATCCATTCATAAACATCTTCAAGTGTCTGAAATTTTTCAAGTGTTCAGAAATTTTTCTTTGTTAAGTTGTTTTGCATTTTGTCATAATGTCTGAAGAGCAAAAAAAATTAGGGTTTCATTATATTGGGGGAAGGGGAGGGGGGGGAAGCTGTCTGTGGTGGCGAATAACTCAGTAAGCTATAGTTTATCTCCATAGTATCATGTTAAGTTGCCACTTACAACGGAGTACGATAGATTGGTATCGTTGTTATGTAATAAAATGAGTGTGAGCAAACGTTAGGTGAATCTTAAAATAACCAGAAGATATCTGTATTCTATGACTCTGCAAGGGGTTGCTAGTTATGATGAGTTTAACATCGCAGACGATGAAACTTTGAGAGACTTTTTGGGGACTCCGGATGAATACAGGGAATTTATTGTGATAAAATTGTTGGAAATGTACGTCGAGGTTGAAGACGTTTGCAATAATGAGGTTGCGCAAAGTAGGGAAATCCCTCAATCATCGAGTGGTTATTTTGGAGCAATTTTAGCCGAACACGTTCCGACTGAAAGACTTTGGCCGGATCTAAGCATATCTCCACGGGCGAATGAGTAGCGAGAAATAATTTCTCCCCTAGTATACATAATCCCCAAGCCGAGTGGTAAGCTTCAATTATCCTATGTGTTACGATGTATATTTTTGTGTGTTGTATTTGTACTAACAATCATATATTCCACAGGAGGTACCAACCAGATATGAATTTTTCAAGTTATGAACCAACGGCCAGTTGGAATATGCCTAGTTTTGGTGTGCTGGATGATGGTGGTCCATCCGAGAGTCAGCATCAACAAGATAATGTGCATCATGGGATATCAACACATTATGATTTGTAAGTAAATATATAAAGTTATATGTATTGTTTGAACCAATTTCAGTAACTCATTATTTCTTTGGTTGTGCAGTGAAAACGAGCAACTTGATGGTCATGTCCTCACTCAATTGCCCGTAAACGACGTATTTACTCGGGATTCGGCAGATGCGCAGAGTTAGGAAGATAATAGTGATTATGACAACAATACCGACGAGTCTGGAGATGACACACCCTTCTGTGACGAGGGTTATGATGAGGAGGAAGAGAATGCCAAACCTGATTTGACGAGGGAGCATGCTCCACCTCCCGTTAGACCAAGAGTGTACGAGTCCCACGTGCCGTTTCATTCAAGGTATATTCCCTATCTTGATCATTTGCCAAGTACGCCGGATGTAGATGCCCTCACAAGGGATATTGACGAAATTTGGAAAGCAATGTGGGATGAATCTAGACCAACGGTGCTGTCAAAGGGCATGCTTTTTCCTTATAAGGTGCGCCTAAGCAGGGTGGTGAAAATGTACAGCATAAAAGAGTGTCATAAGATGATTGTATAGGAGTCATCTCCGGATGATACAAGGTTGTTTGCCGTAGATGGTTTACGGGTTGTAACTAGATGTTGCGTGCGATAAAGAAGAAAACAAATATGTGGAAAGTGGGTAAATAGAATAGCACCCACAATTGTGAAATGGATACATTCAGTGGGGATCACTTCAACTTGGATGTTGACTTGATTTCTCTTCTCTTGATTTCACACATTGAAGCGTCCATAAGGTACAAGATCAAAGAGTGTATTACATCCGTCCACCAGGAATATAGGTGTACTATTACCAAAAGAAAGGCATATCTCGGGCGCAAACGTGCATTTGAAATTGCTTATGGTGACTGGGATACGTCATTTGCATCTCTACCCAGGTACATGGCCGTATTGCAACACTTTAACCCCGGGACTGTTGTTGAATGGAAGCTTGAGCGGAGTGCAGGAATACCAAAATATATATTCAGATACGTGTTCTGGGCAATTAAACCAGCAATTGATGGTTTTGTGCATTGCCGCCCGGTAATATCCATAGACGCTACTCATGTCTATGGAAAGTATGATATTAAGTTGTTGATCGCTGTTGCAGTAGACGCCAATGGATAAATATTTCCCCTAGCTTTTTCCATCTATGCCAATGAAATCCAAGAGACATGGACACTATTTTTGAACCACTTGAAGGAGCACGTTGTCAAACAACGTTCAGGTATTTGTCTAATATTTGATCAGCATGGGGGTATATTAAGTTCTGTAGAGCATTTGCATGAATGGCAGGAAGTGTATGCATACCACCGTTACTGTGTGAGGCACCTGAAGGCCAATTTCCAAAAGAAATATCCCAACAAGGACTTGCATGATTTAATGTGGATGGCTGCAACTGATCATCACAAGTGCAAATTCAGGAGGCACAGGGAATCGATCCAGCAGGAAGACGAAAGACATGTCATTGGTTGATGCGACATGAGCTTCACAAGTGGACATTGCATGCGGATGGTGGAAGACGATGGGGAACCCTGGCTACAAATGTGTCAGAGTCTTTCAACGGGTTATTGAAGTCTGCACGTGAATTGTCTTTCACTGCCATAGTGCAGATGTCATTCAAACATATGGCAGTGTATTGCCTGTCACTGCCTGTCACTGTCCGTGTCTTGTATTTTCATTTGTTGTACTGAATTTAAATAATGTTAAGTTGTTGTATTTGTGTTTGTGTTTGTGTTGTAGTATTAAAATAACGAAGAACCAGAGAAATAAGAACATAATGCACATATAATGTAAACAATAAAAATACTTTTCATTATTTACTGATTGTCATATGTACATAAAATAAATAAAAAATCAATGTGTCTCACTTCCTTTATGCTTTAAAGCAGCCGCTGGCCTCAGGCGCATCCCATCCCGCCCGAAAACACTATCAGCATCATCCTCATCATGACGCCTCTTTATCGGAGGATGATCTGCAGCATGATCGTCAGTAAGGCTGGCAGGCTCGGTAGAAGGGGTCGTCGGTGCAGCAGTAACCTACAGAGTAATGACATATATTAGTATATGAAATATATAATAGTAAAGTAAGGGTTGATTGCATAAAAATAATTAAAATGTCTTACCACAGTCGCAGCGGACTCCTGAATATACTCATCCGTCTCAGGTATGTGAGTGTCGCACCTAGTGCCCTCTGCGACGGGCGAGGATGATGGCTTCAAAAAAAAAATATGCTTTAGATATTTATGACTAATCAATGAGATAAACACAAAAATTAAGTAATAGTAATACAAACTAACCAAATTCTGTAGAAGATCCTCATCATCCCTCGATGGTGAGCCTTAACTAAGTTGGTGCCCACTATCCACATCTCGTACCGGACGAGAATCAACAGCCGTCGATACCTTTGGAAGGTCAGGAAAATACGCATCCCAGTCCTATGAGGTAAAGGTCGTGCCCGCGATCAACAACGGAACTGACGGGGTCACCTGCGAAGTCCCTATAAGCCCCAGGCTAAATGACGGGATATCGCTAGGATCAGGGTGGTCACCCGGCTGATCAACTCCAACATCCTCAACAGGTGCCTCAACGCCCCCTTGCTGGGGACCATCTGCTCGCGGACCCCCACCTCCTCGCCGACCACCACGACATCGTGGGACACCCCTACCCCGTGGGACAACCCTACCCCGTGGCACACCCCTAGCACGTCGACCACGTTCAGGCTGCACTGCTGGCGCACGATGATACTGCTCTGGCGCCATATAGTCAGCCTCGTGTGCTAAGCGCTCACTATCCCGGGCTCGCTGCAATGTCCGGGCAGCCACATCTGTAACCTGCCGGCCATAGTCGTGCAAAGCGGCTGCTCCCTCGCCGGCATGCTGCTGCATCTGCAGTCCCAACTGGTGGAACATATGTAGTCCAATAACCTGCACAACATGTAAAATATTAATTGCAAAACAGTAATGTTAACGTTATAACTAAGTATTCATTAAACGGTAATGTTACCAAATATGATACCCGCGCCTCATGCCTCCCAGCGTATGGAACGAACCGACCGCCAGCTCGATGAATGGGATTCCCAGTGATAAGTCGGGTAATGCTGCGGTACCAGCCGATTTACGCATGCTCAATTATCCATAAGATGGGCTGGAGGGGGTGGTGGAATCAGGTCATGCCGCTGGTCCCAACTCTCGATCTGCGCCTCTAGCCATGCCTCATATGCCTGGTCAACCTTCGAACGATCATCCCGCTGGTAATGAGTCCTAACCCAAGCGAGTGGTGGAGGTACATGCTGCGGTCGACCAAACTCGCGAAGGACTCGCTCGGTGGCATGATGCTCGACAATATCGAGACATACCAACGGGATGGAAGAGCTCCACATAAGTCACCGGTCGAGCAATAATCGGGAAAACTAGCTATTAGCACGTCGCTATAGGGCGTTCAAATCACGTCAAAACAGGAACTGTGAGTATATGCAACACATATAAATCCAGGCCAAGTAAACTTAAGTATAGAATTACCTGCGCGTCCTCCAACAAATCTAACAAATCGCTGCAATACGGGAGATTATGTCGAGCCTCGTACTCGCGTCCGTATCCCCGCCTCTCAACCCACCTCCTAGACAAAGGGAAAAATGGTGGAGGTGGTGCATCCTGAGATATGGGTGGTAGAGGTGGCTGAAACTACAGGAATCGCTCCTAGGCCCACACCTAATATACAATTTGGACGTTAAATTTAGGTATATTTTTATGATGTATGTTATAATGAAGAGAGTATTTGTCTATGCTTTCACCTGCAGCAGTGGCATAAATCCTGCAATGTCTCGCTGGGTGCTCATGCATGCCCAGCACATCTGCTGGTACAAGTTACCAAGAGCAGCAGCACCCCAGATGTACTGAGGTAAATCATCTAGCAACTCAAGATGATGGAGAAATCTTAAGCTGACTAGATCTCCCGAAGTGTTCGAGAACAATACGCCTCCAAACATAAGCAGCAACACCGACCTCGTGTACCACCTAATATGAAGCTCTGGTGTATCATGATCAATGTCATCATGGATGGCCTCCAAATACTGCCGGATGGGCGTCAACGAAATACGACTAGCCCCAACCAATACACCTTCATCCTCTGGCCGGAAACGGGTGAGCCGCTGCAAAGTCTCCTGGTACTGAGCTCCCGTATAATCTCTCATGCCTCGCAGCAAAGCAACAGCAAGTCCATCAACCGGCAGCCCATGAAGGAGCTCCACGTCCTGCAGCGTGATAGTGGCCTCGTAAATGGGCAAATGGAATAAGTGCGTCTCTGGTCGCCACCGCCCTATCAAAGCCGTGAGCAATGACCAATTCAGCTGCAGCCGGCCGATCTCAATGATCCTATAAAAGCATGTATCCTGCAGGAGTCTGACTACACGGGGATGGAGCTGGCGTTCCTTAAGAAAGTCCCAGACATCGTCTATCTTCCTAGAACGTAAAGTGTGGGCCAATAACTCCCCCTTCCATATGTAGGAAGGCCTATGCTCGGCCTGTAGCAGTAGTAGCTCTAGGGAGGCAGGTCAGGGATGCAAAGGCGGAACGTCCATGACGACTACTGTAAATTGAACAAAATTAATTATATTATTTTTCTTTTGCACTGCTTAAATATATTGCAATACCTTGAATATTAGATTTTATTCGATATTTTTATTATATTGTTAATTAGGTTGATACATTTTCAATATTATACTTTTATTTTTTATACGTTACTTTAATATGTTAGTTTTATTATTTTATACGTTAGATATTTTATACGTTACTTTAATATGTATTCTTAAATCATACATGATACACTATCAGATGACCGAGAAGACGAAGCAACATTGTTACAAAATAATAAATGATGGGCTCTTTTATAAAATACAAAAGTTTGGGCAATTTTTAAAAATAATAGTGATATTTTGGCCCAGTACTCTTAATGTGTAATCCAAAGTTATCTAGTCTTAAATCAGTTCATAAATATGATTTAAGAATTTTCTTCGTTGAGAGTGCCAATATAACAACCTAACCTTCTAGCATTTAAATGGTTCAACAACTAATAATGTAGCTTATAATAGTTTAAAACTTCAAATTATTTGAAAAACAAGTGCATCATTTTAAATAGGCCAAACCCATAAATAGCCCCTTTAAGTTGGCCCTGTTTTTTTATTTGCACCTCAACTCAGAGCTTTTCCATTTTGACACTCGAACCCCTTATCTCATGTGCCATTTGAACACAAAGCACTGACATGTGCTAATAATTCAGGCGCGTGTTCATAACCGCTGCCAATGTGTAAAGCTAATGAATTATTTACTGCCACATGGATTTATTATCCACGTAATTCCCTCCCAGTAAATATGAACTCGTGCCCGTGCCCGTGAAAATAACCCGCACCCGGTAAAAAAAAACCACACCCAATTTCAGTAAACTAAACCTTTTCACTTTTTTACCTAATTCTCAAAATACACAAATCTTCTCTCACCCCGTTAACCAAAATCTCAAGCCCTAGGAGATGAAACCATGGGTTCTCAGTGTTGGTCTTTTTGTTTGAAGGCTGAAAAATCAAAATATCTTTCGAAATTTCATATGTATTTCATTGTGTTCCGTTTTAGTTTGGATCGATTCTTACAGTGGACTTTCATTGCTTGCTTTACATATCACATTTGTGCTTTAAAATACTAGTAAGTGTCGATTTACCTATTTTAATATTGTTTTTGTAGTTTATTTTTGGTTTTGTTGTTACAATAATGTTTTTGAAATTTTCAGATGGAAGCTTAGGGTTTTCATTTGCTGTTTTCGAATCTTCTGAATTGAGTCTTTCTTTTTATTTTTTCCTTTTCATTATAGGGTAAAATCGAAGACATGTTAGAATATATTCTTTTTCGTTTTCACCACGGTGGAGTTTTTATCGAAGCTTCTGTCGCCAAATACGTTGGTGAAAGTGAGGTAAAAGAGTTTCTTATAGATAAGGACCACTTATCCTTGTTTGAGCTTGAGTATTATACGAAACTATGGGGTATGTTTCTGTTAGGGGCTTTTATGTATTTAACTCTAGGTAAGAAAAGTTTGTACTAATTGAAAAAGATGAACAATTGTATAATATTGGCTGTCACTGTAAAGAGGGGGTATTAGACTTATTTGTTTGTCATGTTATTGAGGACCCTCATGTTGAGGTGGTCCCAACTGCTCTTATTTGTGGGCCACAAATGGTTGAAAATGAGTCTAGGACAACTTTAGATGGTGATTTAGCGTGTAAAATGCAGAACATTCTGTGGAGGCTGTAGTAAATACAATTATAGTTGAAAATGGTGAGACTGATTTAGATGCTGCTGGTGAAAATACAGAGGTGGATTTATCCGATTTGTTCTCTAGTGACACTGATTTAGATGATAACCTGAGGATGATGATAGTGAGTTAGATGAGGAGTTAATAGCAATAAGGAAAGAAAGAAGAAGGAAGATTGTGGAGAAAGAAAAGGTGAAAGAGAAGCCAAAGAAGAAGAAGAAGAAGCCTACTCCAACTGAGGAGAATGAGCTAGGGGAAGCTGGAGCAAACATAGGTTTTGTCATACCTCCTTTTTACTAACCCGAGAAGGGATATATGGGAATTTTTCCAATATAAGTGACAATACTAGAAATGGGATTATTTATTTATCAGAGTTGCCACTTGGGATAGTTTATTTGGTGTCCCAAATCACCGGTTTATTTTAAAATCCCAAATCGAGGAAATTCGACTTTTATTTTTAAAGTCTGCGAACCAGAAATTCTAGATAAGGAATGCTGTTAACCGGGGAGAGATTATTAGGCATTCCCGGGTTCCGTGATTCTAGCACACTCGCTTAAACCATTAAAATTGTCCTATTATCCGATTTATTACATGTTTTAGCCTATGGTGCATTTTAGCTTATTAACCGCTTTTAATTATTTTCAAAAAACGGTTTTAGGAAGATTCAACGTTATTTTAAATATGCCTTGAACCACGCCACATGAAATGCACCCGCGGTTCGCGACACGTTCTATTTAACATTGTCAAGAATTAAAATTGGGTCACATGAAATGTACAACCGAATTTAGTAATTAAAAGAAAATCAATTTAAAGAACGCGCCTAAAGCAACTACAAAAGTTCAAATTAATAACAAAAAAATTTGCGAGGGCCATGAAAAGTTCAATTGATGGCACACCTCGATTTTTAAAGAGTTAGTATTAATTATATGAGGGCCATGGGCTTAGGGGTTTTATTTTGGCATGGCACACCTCAAATTATTCTTAAAGGTTTCTTTATCTAATCTTTGAGGGCCATAAATCATTGATTTTGGTAACATGGCACACCTCAATCTAATTAAAGGAGTCATGTTTAATCAAAAGGACTTAAAGGCGGTTTGAGTTTTACCCAGATTAAATTTTATGTACACTGCCATGAATAGCTTAAACAGAATACTATATCGCCTATAGTTTTGGGGAGATTTTGGACTTAAAGTAACAAGAGCAATATTTTAAAAGGGAATTGGGCTAAACGGAAGGCCTAAAATCGAAATTGAAGCTGCAGGAAGCAACACGATTCAGCTGGGCCCCACATGAGGCCCAAGCGCAGATTATTGATTATCCCAAAAGTGATTTTATCATACTGCCAACTAAATTTAATTAATCTAAATGAGAACATCAAAGAACTAAACAATTGATATTGATTCTAAACTATCCCAACTTGAGATCAGGTCACCTGAAATTGGGCCCCATGTCAAACTCATTTGAAATATTCAGCAAGTTTGAGCATCAAATTGCAAGTAATTGTGGCATTCACGAATTCCTCATACATTGCATCAACTTTCATGTAAGTTCAACACTATTTAACAAGACTTTGAACTATTTGAAGAAACAATTAATTAGTATGTGAAAACTAACAAACCTTGACCTATAAAATGACCAAACGAAATTAATCTAAACTAACAGTCCCAAACACACACTAGGTTATGACCCTTCATCACACTGTCAGATATTCTCCACATTCCCATGTGTAATTGGAGAGGAATCCAGCAGCCATTTTAAAAAGAATACCAAAGCCTCAAACACAAGGTTACTTGAATTTCCATCCAGCTAAAGGACACAGAGAATATGAGCTAATTATACCATAGCTTTACTCTGAACCTTCATACAAACTTAGTACTTAAAACATAAACTACCTGAGCATGTATTACTGCATGTTTATTACACCTAAGAAAGAGAGAAAAAGGAGAAAATGGAAAGAAGCTAAATAGCCTAAGTAGAAATTTGAAAATAAGACTTCAAACAACAGGCAATCTTTATTGATTTCATCAGAAACAACATCTTCCAAACCAAACATATTCAAGCTGCAATGGTCAACTCAAGGTTCAAATGAGTACCTGGAATAACAAGAGACAACCAGAAAATTTCAGCAATGAAATAACAGTAGCAACAACTTTTGAACAGCAGTAAACAGCAGATTTTAAACAGCTAAAGCCATCTTTTGAGCCCAGAAGGAAGGTAGTGCATTCAGCTTTAGAAAGAATCCCAAAATATGAAGACCAACTGCAATGGAACAGTGATTGCAAACTTTTTTCTTTTTCTTTCTAATTTTCAAGCTATATTAGTGAGGATCTATTTTCCAACCGTTTCTGAACTTTTAGTCCCTAATCCTCTGCTTCTAAATGAAAGAAAGCAATCTTATATAGAAGGTCCTAGGGCAGCAAAATTGGTTTTAAGCTTTACCATTTACCCCTTCCTTGTTTTTTCATTCTTTCATTTTAAACCCCAAAATTAGAGTCTGCTTGTTAAACCAACCCCAATCCCCACATTCCTAGCAGCTTCCTAGGCAGTTATAAAAGATTCCCTCTATACAAATATCCTAAATACCCTTTAAGCCTTTGTAATTTACTTACAGAAAGTACCACTAACTGGGCTAGACCCTAGCATACTTGAACCCCTCCCCTTTTCCTTCGGGCTTCTGAACTATGAAGCCTAATTTATGGTCCAAAGACTACAAACCACAAACAATCAAACCAAAAGAGTTCTGAAACTCCGGGCATCAAAATTCTGAAGGAGCAAAACAAAATGAGAATGGAGCAGCAGGCATACATGATATCAAAAGTACTAAAGGAAACTGTTAATTAAGTTACTATGCAAATACCACTATAAACTAATATGACCTAAATCTAACATGCAAACAGAGATCAATTTGAACTAACAAAAGAAGAAGAAAGAAACAAGAAGAAACAGAAATATGCAACTAATTAACAAGGAAAAGAAGAAGAAAAGGCTGGCTGACCAAACGGAAGCATTCGCCAAAAATCGCGGATGAACAATATGGCCACTTGAACTGCTTCATCAAAACCGGAAACTTACCCTAATGAACACCCTTAGTCAGGAGTGCTCTATCAGGGCAAGCTTCGAGCCTTGATGAGTGGAAAACTTTGACAGAAATTAGGTCAAGACTTGAACTCCACATCTGACGCACTCTAAAGCTTGCTTGGGAAAATCATCAAGGGCTTTGGGTTTGGGGTGGGGACTGTAGGATGCTAATTTGGGCGGGTTTTGAGTGAATTAGGGTTTTGGTACTAGTATTAGATCCAAAATTGGAGAGGGTTGAGAGGGATTCGAGGGACGTTGTTTTGGGGTTTAGGAAGAGGAAGGCACAGGATGGTGTGGTGTTAATTTGGGGGTGGATTGAGGTTGCGCCGCCACCGGAGATGGTGAGGAATTTAGGGCGGCGCTAGGGTTTGGGTTCAAAGTCTGGGCAAGGTGAAATGAAGCAGATGGAATTTGGGGGGGGGGGGGGAGGTAGGGCTCGCTCGGACACTTTTATATTGTATTTGGGACCAGTTCCCATCCGTTCGATGAGAAGAAGATCAACGAATGGGATGCATTTGAGCGAAGCGACGCCGTTTGGCTTGAGGAAGGGCTGGACCGGGTACTGGCTGGAGTTTGGGCCTGGCCTGGAACGGGTTTGGGGGAAAAGTCGTTTGGGCTGTGAGAAATTGGCCCAAAATCAACGGCCTTTTTGATTCTCTTTTTCTTTTCTTTTTTTCTTTTCAATTTCCAATTTTTTTTCCTTCTCAAATTAATTAACAAACCAAATTAACTCTTAAATAAAAATAATTTACCAAATTAAGCTAATTACTCATTATAGTATTTACAAAAATTAATTAACTCCTATATTAAAAGAAGAACTACAAAATTTAAAATTAAAAGGTTAAAAATGCAAAGTGAGTCATTTTTTGTGATTTTTTTCCATTTTTATAAAACAACTAATTTACTAATTAATCTAAAAAATGTAAAAAAATAAATCCTAAACGCAAATGCAGGGTATTTTTGTATTTTCATGATTTAAATAAAAATTAAACATGCACAGAAAAATACAAGTAATTAAGAAAATTCTATAAAAATTCCTAAAATGGCAAATAACTAAAAGAAAAATCTATTTCCTTGGGATTCTATAGGAGTATTTCATATAGGGCAAAAATCACATGCTCACAGCTGCCCCTCTTTGCTCGGAGACACGAAGGGTTTTCGGGCAAAGATAAAATGAGCAATTACGAGGGATTTTTGGCCGTTTGAAACTCCGTGAGAAGCATTTTTGAAAGAGCCCGACCGAACCTTGCTTCAGAGGTTGCTTGCATATCCTTGGCCATAAAGGAATCAGGTCAGTGTAGTTCTGGAAGCTTTGGTAGCTGGGACTACCGGGAATTGTAATTTCGCTGCTGTTGCTGCTGTTTCTGCTTGCTGAGCTCCTTATTACACCAAAATAAAAGAGGAAAAGCTAAACTAGCTAAGCCTATCAACTACGAGTTACAAGATTCCTATCTATAACCTTCTAAATCTTGATCTTGAGTCTCGGTTGGTTCTTCCTGCAGACTCCAATCTGAATCTTGATGCTCGTTAGCTGCAACTGCTGGTTCACTTTTCTTCAACTTTTGGATTAGGGCGGGACATGCGAAACTTGTGACTTCGATCAAATTTTGAGTAGTCCGCCTCTTTTCTCCGCTTCTGCATCTTGAGTTCAACTTCATTTCTTGTTTTTCTTTTCTTTTATTTGAATCGAGACTTCTTCTTTTGGTCGCCTCGAAACTTGTGCCTCACGGTGAATAACCTGTTCAGGCTCCAAAGCAAACAAACGAACGAAATTTTTCTGCCCCAGTTTTTACTAGGAAAATTTCGTGAGTTATTGTAACAGAATCTAAACTACTTCTTTATTGAAAACAATAAAATCGGGATTGTGCATCCTTAGGAAAAAAAATTAGGGAGTGGAGACCCTGTATCTAAACTAAAATCAACTAGGGAGTGGACACCCTATGTTGGAAAAGTGACTAGGGAGTGGAGACCCTATGTCTAAAATAAACTCAACTAGGGAGTGGAGACCCTATGTTGGCAAAGGCGACTAGGGAGTGGAGACCCTATGTCTAAAAATAAACTCAACTAGGGAGTGGAGACCCTATGTTAGAAAAGGCGACTAGGGAGTGGAGACCCTATGTCTAAAATAAAATCAACTAGGGAGTGGAGACCCTATGTTGGAAAGGCGACTAGGGAGTGGAGACCCTATGTCTAAAATAAACTCAACTAGGGAGTGGAGACCCTATGTTGGAAAAGGCGACTAGGGAGTGGAGACCCTATGTCTAAAAATAAACTCAACTAGGGAGTGGAGACCCTATGTTGGAAAGGCGACTAGGGAGTGGAGACCCTATGTTTAAAAATAAACTTCAACTAGGGAGTGGAGACCCTATGTTGGAAAAGGCGACTAGGAAGTGGAGACCCTATGTCTAAAAATAAACTCAACTAGGGAGGGGAGACCCTATGTTGGAAAGGCGACTAGGGAGTGGAGACCCTATGTCTAAAAATAAAATCAACTAGAAAGTGGAGACCCTATGTTGGAAAAGGGACTAGGGAGTCGAGACCCTATGTCTAAAATAAACTTAACTAGGGAGTGGAGACCCTATGTTGGAAAGACGACTAGGGAGTGGAGACCATATGTCTAAAACTAAACTTTACTAGGGAGTGGAGACCTTATGTTGGAAAGGCGACTAGGGAGTGGAGACCCTATGTCTAAACATAAACTCAACTAGAGAGTGGAGACCCTATGGCTAAAAATAAAATAAACTAGGGAGTGGAGACCATATGTTGGAAAGGCGACTAGGGAGTGGAGACCCTATGTCTAAAAATAAAATAAACTAGGGAGTGGAGACCATATGTTGGAAAGGCGACTAGGGAGTGGAGACCCTATGTCTAAAATAAACTCAACTAGAGAATGGAGACCCTATGTTGGAAAAGGCGACTAGGGAGTGGAGACCCTATGTCTATAAATAAACTCAACTAGGGAGTGGAGGCCCTATGTTGGAAAAGCGACTAGGGAGTGGAGACCCTATGTCTAAAATAAACTCAACTAGGGAGTGGAGACCCTATGTTGGAAAGGCGACTAGGGAGTGGAGACCCTATGTCTAAAAATAAACTCAACTAGGGAGTGGAGACCCTATGTTGGAAAAGGCGACTAGGGAGTGGAGACCCTATGTCTAAAAATAAACTCAACTAGGGAGTGGAGACCCTATGTTGGAAAGGCGACTTGCGAGTGGAGACCCTATGTCTAAAACAAAATCAACTAGGGAGTGGAGACCCTATGTCGAAAACAAAATCAACTAGGGAGTGGAGACCCTATGTTGGAAAAGCGACTAGGGAGTGGAGACGCTATGTCTAAAAAAAATCAACTAGGGAGTGGAGACCCTATGTTGGAAAAGCGACTGGGGAGTGGAGACCCTATGTCTAAAATAAAGTCAACTAGGGAGTGGAGACCCTACGTTGGAAAGGCGACTAGGGAGTGGAGACCCTATGTCTAAAATAAACTCAACGAGGGAGTGGAGACCCTATGTTGGAAAAGCGACTAGGAGTGGAGACCCTATGTCTAAAATAAAGTCAACTAGGGAGTGGAGCCCTATGTTGGAAAAGCGACTACGAAGTGGAGACCCTATGTCTTAAAATAAACTCAACTAGGGAGTGGAGACCCTATGTCTAAAATAAACTCAACTAGGGAGTGGAGACCCTATGTTGGAAAGGCGACTAGGGAGTGGAGACCCTATGTCTAAAATAAACTCAACGAGGGAGTGGAGACCCTATGTTGGAAAAGCGACTAGGAGTGGAGACCCTATGTCTAAAATAAAGTCAACTAGGGAGTGGAGCCCTATGTTGGAAAAGCGACTAGGGAGTGGAGCCCCTATGTCTAAAACAAAATCAACTAGGGAGTGGAGACCCTATGTTGGAAAAACGACTAGGGAGTGGAGACCCTATGTCTAAAACAAAATCAACTAGGGAGTGGGTACCCTATGTTGGAAAAGCGACTAGGGAGTGGAGACCCTATGTCTAAAGTAAAATCAACTAGGGAGTGGAGACCCTATGTTGGAAAAACGTAACTAGAGATTGGGGACCCTAGGCTACCATGTTTTTGAATTTTTTCTTCTTATCCTTTTTTTTCTCTCTTTTTCTTTCTTTTTTTTTCTTTTCATTTCAAAGAATGAGTTAATGCAGGAAAGAATTTTGGAGGGGACTTTCCTTTATGGATTGTTGCTACAAAGCTGTTTCTAGCCCTTGCGTAGTTTCTCTTTGGTTGCACCTGCTTCTTGCAAGGTTGCTTTGGATTGCACATGTTTCATGTTTTCAAACAAAGAACAATTGTTAGTTTGAAACGGTGGTTGGTTTTGCGGCCTTGATTATTTCAATCATTTGATCTCGACCCTTTCAACTGCAACTAGTTGCTTCCTGAATACCAACTTTCTGACCCTGGAGAAACTCTAGTTTTTTCAGATTTTGCCATGACGATTGGTCGATAGGACTCAACCTTTTCGACTTTATTCTCTATAGGCCTTTCCCTTCTAACTTTTTCTTTTTTTCCTTCTTTTTTTTAACTTCGGAGCATTGGGGAACTTTTGGCTCCTCAACCTTTGCTGCAATGGCTAGTCGCGTGGGACTTAGCCTTTTCCAACTTTATTTTGCCTTCACAGGCCTTTCCTTTCTGGCTTCTTTCTTCCAACTTTAATTTCAGATCATTTGGGTACCTTGGCTTTTCAAACCTTTGCCGAGACGGTTAGCCACGTGGGACTCAACCTTTTCAACTTCATTTGCCTTTAGAGGCACTTCAATTTGATTTTCTCCTTCCGAGAGTTTTGATTTCGAAGCATTGGCCGCCAAGGCCAGTCGATGTCGACTTGATCCCCCTGACGAGGCTGGGTGCCCTGTTTGCATATTAGCTAGTGTCAAATGAGAACCCTGTAAATCAGTCTTACCATCCTTTCTTTGTCTTAGTTTCGAAACAGAGTTA
Organism: Nicotiana attenuata; assembly: GCF_001879085.1. NCBI lineage: Eukaryota > Viridiplantae > Streptophyta > Magnoliopsida > Solanales > Solanaceae > Nicotiana > Nicotiana attenuata. Next base: position 12,873,119 of record NC_031999.1, read on the forward strand.
GACCGAAAGGGATTTAACGAAAACAAACAATGGAATGGAAAATAAGTTTAAAACAAGAAATGTCCCTTTCGGGAAAGGAAAGAAGGACTTATCTGGAGTACATGCGGACTTCAATGAACATGACATGCCTTTTGGACTGGATGCCTGATCTGTGTAAACCGTCCGACTCTCAGAAATTCATCACAACTTTTGCCTCAAAATCGAGAAACCTCGCCAGGACTCTATCGATGCCGATGGCTGTGAGGATCCTCTTTTCGATCAGGGACGCCCTTTGCGGGTTTTCACGAGCTGATCTCTCTCATTTCTTTTCTCACCATCACCTTGTAGTGCTCTTTGTGAGTTTTCACTAACAAGACTCTCTCATTTTCCATTTCTATGCTTACCATCGCCTTACGGTGCCCGTGTGGGTTTTCACCGATAAGACTCTCTCATTTTATTTATCTCATTTTGTTGTGTCAGATCCAAGTAGCTGTATTCTCTGATCCTTGAACATTCTCACCGATTGATCGGAAGGACTTGAAAGGATTCAGGTAAAAATAATTTGGATTGAATTACAACTTTGGAACCATTCAGAGGGGATCATCGCCGAACCATCATAACTTTTGCCCCAGTTTCAACTTTGGAGGGGAATGTGGATTATGTTTTGGTGTGACTGAACCCCATAGAGGCTGCCTGCGTATCCTTTCGGAATCAAGTCGAACGTAGTTCAGGGAACTTTGTTTTTCTTTTGTTTTTCTTCTGTTTTGTTTTCCTTTCTCTTTCTTTTTCCTTTCCTTTTCCACTTCTCTTTTTTTTCATTTTTTCATCATTTTTTTTTCATTTTCTTTGTCTTTTCTTCCCCCATTTCTATTCTCTTTTTTTTTTGCATCTTTCTTTTCTTCTCTTTTTTCATTTTTCTTTTCATTTTTTTCAATCAATTTTTTTTTTATAACACTCTCAGGTTCCAAAGAGGGTAATCAAAGAAAAGTAACCGGCTCAAAGGGTTTGCAAGGGGTTGATAGTGTTTGGCTAGCGAGAATAAAGCCTTCTTCATCCCAACCGGAGAACAATAATGTTATATAGTGGATCCAACATAGTACCTTTTGGCTGCATTTGCATTGACAGTTGTTTCAGGAACATTCCTTCGATGTGTTCCAAATACAATGCACTCTTTTGGCAGTACTCTTGTTGCAATGTATGGACCTTTCCAATCTGGTACCAATTTTCCTTCAGATGTTCTGAGTCTTTGTTTTATTTTGCTCAAACTTATCTTCTTTGCATTCTGGCTCTTGACTCATTATTTCGAAGTCTGACAGCGTTTTGGGATCTGGGCATGAAGTCCACAAGCATGTCATATTATTGAAATCTGCATTTGACGGAACTAAAAAGAGAATAAGAAAAATGACAAGATTAAGAAAAGAGACATTCCTGGACAATGAAATATTAATTTCATTTGATTTTTTTGATTTTTGATTTTTTTGATTTTTTGATTTGATTTTTTTTCCAACTTCTGAAGGTAGTAGGGTTTACATCGGAAAGTAAGACAATAAAGTAAAACATCCGGATCACACCCTGAGATAATCCGGACGCAGAAAGGATAGCAAGACTGGCTACCGAGACTCCCGTCTAATTGGGAACTTTCAGGCTTGGCCACCGTTTTTTGGCTTTTCTTCTGTCTCGGCAATGGCTGCAATGGCCTTCAGTGCCGGATCAAATTCCTCATCTTTACAAATCATTCCGACTATTGGCCCGATATTGTGGGCAGGCAACAGATTGTTGATCATATCAGGAGCTTCTTCATCCCGAAAAATAATTCTTTCAGCTTCAATCAAATCTTCAACTGCCTTTTTGAGGGTCCAACAGTCTTTTGTACTGTGTCCCGCTGCTCCAGAGTGGTAATCACATCTAGCATTAGCTCCGTGCGAGGGGGACTCGGGGTTTGGCCGGTTCGGGGCCACTGGCTGTAACAGATTTAGCTTGATTAGCTTTCGGAACAAGCTTGAATACGATTCACCAATAGGGGTGAACTGATTCTTTCTGAAAGGCTCTCTTAGACGAGGATTGTATTGGGGATCATTTGGTTGAGGATTATATGGAGCTCGGTAAGGATGAGCATTTCTGGGAGGTAGAGCTCGATTTTGTGTATAATGTTGTGGCCGCGTGCAAGGTTGCGCGTTCATCACCGCATACCAACAAAACCAACCAACTGAACAGAACCTGGCTGATTTTGCTCACACCAACAACCTTGTTAGTTTTGAGACATTTAACATATAAGAAATCGCACATTGGGATGCAATGCACCTAACAGTTAAATGCTTCTACCGTGTGTTTGAACGGTTGCATGTTTCATCCCAGCCTTAACTAACCCTTTCAGTATGTACCTTTTTTCTTTTATTTCTGCGTCGCTCTTTTATTTTTGCACTCACTTTTTTTTTCTTTTTCTTTTTCTTTTTCACTCTTTTCTTTTTTTTTTTGCTCAAATTTTCTTTCTCTTTTTTTTAGTCCCTCAATTAATTTTATGGCTATCATCGAATCCAATGGGGATTGCCTACGTATCATGACCCCGCATGAATCAGATCTTGCGTAGTTCGGGAAGACCGAGAATAGAGTCAATAAACTAACTCTTTTTTTTTGTTTACTTTTTATAAAACTCAGACCATGAAAACTTTACGGCAAAAGAAAAACATATTTGAGTTTTGATTTTTTTTTTTTGCTTTTTTTTTTGAATTTTCGAAAGAAAGGCTTTAAAAGAAGAAAGGAAATTTTTTTTTTTGGATTTGTGATTTTGATTTTTTATTTATTTTTGAAAGAAAGACTTCTAAAAATTCGTTTTCTTTTGATTTGAACTTTGGAAATTTCAAAAGTAAAAAGAAAATATTATTGTTTGAATTTTCATTTGCTTTCTCTTTTTCTATAGAAGAAAGAAAAAAAAAATTTGGATTTCAGATGTTGCCTCTTAATTTTCGAAAGAGAAACTTTTAAGAAAATATTTTGGATTTCTAACTTTTTATTTATTTACAAAAGAACTTCTAAAGAAAAGAGAAAATATTTTTTGGACTTCAATTTTTTTTCAAAATTTTTTTTTTGAAAGAAAGACATTTAAACAAGGAAAAGATTTTTTTTTAATTCATTTTTTTTTGAGTTTTTGAGAAAAATACTTCAAAATAAAGGAAACCCGTATTTTGGGTTTTGATTTTTGATTGATTTTTTACTTTATTTTATTTTTTTCCATATGAAAGACTTCAGAAAGAAGGAAACTTTTTTTTTTTTAGTTTAAAAAACTTCTTTTTTTTTTTAATTTTCTAAGGAAAGATTTCTAAAGAAAGAACTAAAAGAAAATATTTTTGGACTTTTTGAAAATTGTGGTCGGAACCGATGAGGTTTGCCTACGCATCTCACATCCGGTGAGAATAAGACCCGCGTAGTTCGGTCAGTTTTAACGGTACAAGGAAACATGGCACTTGAAAATTTTGGCTCATTTTGAAATGACTTTCTTTTTCTCTTTTTTTCGGAACTTCGACGAGTTTCAGGATTTTCCAAATACCTACCTCTCACTCTTTTTCTTTTTCTTCTCTCTTTTTTTTCTTTTTTTTTATTTTTTATTTTTTCCCTATTCTAGAAGTCGGTCTACATGCAAGCCGGAACAAACAGATGCGCAAGTAGCACGTAAGATGCATCAGGATGGTCTTTTTTAATTTGGGTACAACTGTCCTAGACGGACCCAACCCCTGTGTTGAGTCCCCAAAGTTAGATGCACGTGATGCAAACAAACGTTCCTACTAGGGATCCAGCATGAGGCTATGTTATACTAGGCTTAAAAACCTGGGTGGATTGTTCTAGACCTGGCTTACCCGAGCGGACAGCTCGAGCCGAGGGGGGGGCAGCGCACCGGGAATACAGAAGCTTCACCGGCTTTGCAACTTGTCCGAACCTCGTTCTAAAATTGGGATATAACTCTAACAGAAAAGAAGTTACACGAAGTGCACACTTCCTAGATGATTTAGAAGACTCAGAGAGAAGAAGGTTTCGTAACAATTTATATACAGTCCAAACAATATCAAAGCGGTAAAAAGCGTCATTTAGCACATTATGCTCAAACATATAAAAATCAGATAATAAATAAAGCCAATTATAACAGTTATTCTATGCTCGAATTCTTGAACCCTGAACCAAAGTTCTGGGTTTTGATCCCTAGCGGAGTCGCCAGAGCTGTCACACCTCCTTTTTACTACCCCGAGAAGGGATATATGGGAGTTTCTCCAATTTAAGTGACATTATTCGAAATGGGATTATTATTTATCAGAGTCGCCACTTGGGACAGTTTATTTGGTGTCCCAAGTCATCGGTTTATTTTAAAATCCCAAATCGAGGAAATTCGACTTTTATTTTTAAAGTCTGCGAACCAAAAATTCTAGATAAGAAATTCTGTTAACCCGGGAGAAGGTGTTAGGCATTCCCGGGTTCCGTGGTTCTAGCACGGTCGCTTAAACCATTAAAATTGGCCTATTATCCGATTTATTACATGTTTTAGCCTATGGTGCATTTTGGCTTATTAACCGCTTTTAATTATTTTCAAAAAATACTTTTAGGAAGATTCAACGTTATTTAAAACATGCCTTGAACCACGCCACATGAAATGCACCCGCGGTTCGCGACACGTTCTATTTAATATTGTCAAGAATTGAAATTGGGTCACATGAAATGTACACCCGAATTTAGTAATTAAAAGAAAGTCAATTTAAAGAACGCGCCTAAAGCAACTACAAAAGTTCAAATTAATAATAAAAAAATTTACGAGGGCCATGAAAAATTCAATTGATGGCACATCTCAATTTTTAAAGAGTTAGTATTAATTATATGAGGGCCATGGGCTTAGCGATTTTATTTTGGCATGGCACGCCTCAAATTATTCTTAAAGGTTTCTTGATCTAATCTTTGAGGGCCATAAATCATTGGTTTTGGTAACATGGCACACCTCAATCTAATTAAAGGAGTCCTGTTTAATCAAAAAGACTTAAAGGCGGTTTGACCAAAAGTGATTTCATCATACTGCCAACTAAATTGAATTTATCTAAATGAGAACAACAAAGAACTAAACAATTGATATTGATTCTAAACTATCCCAACTTGAGATCAGGCCACCTGAAATTGGGCCTCATGTCAAACGCATTTGAAATATTCAGCAAGTTTGAGCATCAAATTGCAAGTAATTGAGGCATTCATGAATTCTTCATACATTGCATCAACTTTCATATAAGTTCAACACTATTTAACAAGACTTTGAACCATTTGATGAAACAATTAATTAGTATGTGAAAACTAACAAACCTTGACCTATAAAATGACCAAACGAAATTAATCTAAACTAACAGTCCCAAACACACACTAGGTTATGACCCTTCGTCACACTGTCGGATATTCTCCACATTCCCATGTCTAATTGGAGAGGAATCCAGCAGCCATTTTCAAAAGAATACCAAAGCCTCAAACACAAGGTTAATTGAATTCCCATCCAGCTAAAGGACAAAGAGAATATGAGCTAATTATACCTTAGCTTTACTCTGAACCTTCATACAAACTTAGTACTTAAAGCATAAACTACCTGAGCATGTATTACTGCATGTTTATTACACTTAAAAGAGAGAGAAAAAGGAGAAAATGGAAAGAAGCTAAATAGCCTAAGTAGAAATGTGAAAATCAGACTTCAAACAACAGGCAATCTTTATTGATTTCATCAGAAACAACATCTTCCAACCAAAACATATTCAAGCTGCAATGGTCAACTCAAGGTTCAAATGAGTACCTGGAATAACAAGAGACAACCAGAAAATTTCAGCAATGAAATAACAGTAGCAACAGCTTTTGAACAGCAGTAAATAGCAGAATTTAAACAACTAAAGCCATCTTTTGAGCCCAGAAGGAAGGTAGTGCATTCAGCTTTAGAAAAAATCCCAGAATACGAAGACCAACTGCAATGGAACAGTGATTGCAAACTTTTTTCTTTTTCTTTCTAATTTTCAAGCTATATTAGTGAGGATCTATTTTCCAGCCGTTTCTGAACTTTTAGTCCCTAATCCTCTGCTTCTAAATGAAAGAAAGCAACCTTATATAAAAGGTCCTAGGGCAGCAGGATTGGTTTTAAGCTTTACCATTTACCCCTTCCTTGAGTTTTCATTCTTTCATTTTAAACTCCAAAATTAGAGTCTGCTTGTTAAACCAACCCCAATCCCCACTTTCCTAGCAGCTTCCTAGGCAGTTATAAAAGATTTTCTCTATAAAAATACCCTAAATACCTTTAAGCCTTTGTTATTTACCTACAGAAAGTGCCACTAACTGGGCTAGACCCTAGCATACTTGAACCCCTACCCTTTTCCTTAGGGCTTCTGAACTATGAAGCCCAATTTATGGTCCAAAGACTACAAACCACAAACAATCAAACCAAAAGAGTTCTGAAACTCCGGGCATCAAAATTCTATAGGAGCAAAACAAAATGAGAATAGAGCAGCAGGCATACATGAAATCAAAAGTACTAAAGGAAACTGTTAATTACGTTATTATGCTAATACCACTATAAACTAATATGACCTAAATCTAACATGCAAACAGAGATCAATTTGAACTAACAAAAGAAGAAGAAAGAAACAAGAAGAAATAGAAATATGCAACTAATTAACAAGGAAAAGAAGAAGAAAAGGCTGACTGACCAAACGGAAGCATTCGCCAAAAATCGCAGATGAACAATATGGCCACTTGAACTGCTTCATCAAAATCGGAAACTTACCCTAATGAACACCCTTAGTCAGGAGAGCTCTATCAGGGCAAGCTTCGAGCCTTGATGAGTGGAAAACTTTGACAGAAATTAGGTCAAGACTTGAACTCCACATCTAACGCACTCTAAAGCTTGCTTGGGAAAAATCATCAAGGCCTTTGGGTTAAGGGAAACCTGGGGACTGTAGGATGCTAATTTGGGCGGGTTTGGATTGAATTAGGGTTTTGGTACTAGTATTAGATCCAAAATTGGAGAGGGTTGAGAGGGATTCGAGTGACGTTGTTTTGGGGTTTAGGAAGAGGAAGGCACGGGGATGGTGTGGTGTTAATTCGGGTGTGGATTGAGGTTGCGCCGCCACCGGAGATGGTGAGGAATTTAGGGCGGCGCTAGGGTTTGGGTTCAAAGTCTGGGCAAGGTGAAATGAAGCAGATGGAATTGGGGGGGGGGGGGGGTAGGGCTCGCTCGGACACTTTTATATTGTATCTGGGACCAGTTCCCATCCGTTCGATGAGAAGAAGATCAACGGATGGGATGCATTTGAGCGAAGCGACGCCGTTTGGCTTGAGGAAGGGCTGCACTGGGTACTGGCTGGAGTTTGGGCCTGGCCTGGAACGGGTTTGGGGGAAAAATCCAATTTTTCTTTTTCCTTTTCAAATTAATTAAAAAACCAAATTAACTCTTAAATTAAAATAATTAATCAAATTAAGCTAATTACTCATTATAGTATTTACAAAAATTAATTAACTCCTAAATTAAAAGAAGAACTACAAAATTTAAAATTAAAAGGTTAAAAATGCAAAGTGAGTCATTTTTTGTGATTTTTTTCCATTTTTATAAAACAACTAATTTACTAATTAACCTAATAAATGTAAAAATAAATCCTAAATGCAAATGCAGGGTATTTTTGTATTTTCATGATTTAAATAAAAATTAAACATGCACAGAAAAATACAAATAATTAAGAAAATTTTACAAAAATTCCTAAAATGGCAAATAATTAAAAGAAAAATCTATTTCCTTGGGGTTCTGTAGGATTATTTCATATCGGGCAAAAATCACATGCTCACAGGTTTTGATGATATTGAAAGGCCAAGTAAAACAGACAAGTATGCTGGAAAATTAGGGGGGATGCGGATTACTATAATAGTAGTGATATAGGAAGTGATGATAGTCAAGATGAGCTAGATGTGCTAGTTGAACCTGGTGTTGACTTACCAGCTAGAAGGAGTAGTAAGAAGCTCAGGTATGACCCAGAATGTTGGTTGGCTATTTTTGAACTTGGTATGGTTTTTGAAGGTGTTGTTGAGTTTAGGAAGGTTGTTCAATCTTATGCTGTTGAAAACAAAGTGCAGCTCAAACTTAAGCCTAATGAGAAACATAGAGTTAGAGCTAAGTGCAAAAGTAAGGGTTTGTGCAAATGGAGCTATATGCAAGCACTTATAGAGATTTTGGGGATTTTATGGTGAAAAAGCATCATCCATGGCATAAGTGTACCACAAAAATAAAAATAAGTTGTGCACTTCTAAGTATATTGCTCATAAATTTAAGGATAGAATAGTTTGACATCCAAATATTAAATTGTGGGAGATTCAGGAATGGGTTAGGAAGAAGTTGGGTTTGTATATTGGGAGGACTATAGCATATAGAGCTAAGTCTATTGTAGTGCAGGAGTTCATGGGGGACTGGAAACTAGAATTTTCCAAGTTAGCTGACTATGCTGACACAATTAGGAGGACAAATCCAGGGAGTTCTTGCTGGATCAGAACTGATAGTGATACTACACCAGGGAAGCACTTATTTGTCTACTTTTATGTATGTTTTGATGCTCTTAAAAGGGGATGATTAGAAGGGTGCAGAAGGATCATTGATTTTGATGGATGCTTCTTGAAGGGGTTATGTAAAGGTGAACTGTTGGTAGCTGTTGGAAAAAATGGGAACAATCAAATATTTCCAATAACATGAGCAGTTGTGGACCAAGAGACAAAATATTCTTGGACTTGGTTCATACAATATCTGGCTGTTGACTTGGAGCTAGGAGATGGAACATACTTAATAGTAATGTCACATAGTCAAAAGGTACATTCTATTTGATTACTTTATTTGTTCATCATAATCTTGTTTACTTATTTTGTATTCATATATGATACTGAAATAATATCTTGTATTTTTGTTGCAGGCATTAATCCCAGCAATTGAGGATTGTCTGCAAGTAAGAAGGATGCAAGGTTGTCAATGCTAGGGAGAAAGAAGGATGCAATTCTGGAGATGTGCCAAGTCATCATTTGTTTCCAGTTTAAAAATGAGCTTGCAAGGTTGTCAATGCAAGGGAGAAACATATGTGCGGATGCGCTAGATTACAACAAAGAGGTATGGGCAAGGGCTTATTTTAGTGATGTGTCTAAGTGTGATGTTGTTAAAAATAATATGTGTGAAATATTTAATTCCTGGATAGTGGGACCTAGGCATAAGTCAATTATATCTATGTTAGAAGAAATAAGGTGCAAAATCATGAGTAGGCATGTTGATATGAGGAGATTTGCTGAGACATGGATAACAGATATATCCCCAATAGCAAGAATGACATTAGAAGAAAATAAAGAGGCATCTAGGAGCTGTAAAGTTCTTTGGAATGGGGATGCTGGATTTGACATTAGTGATGGTGATATTAGGCATGTTATTGACCTAAGATGGAAGACTTGCACTTGTAGAACCTGGATGTTAAGAGGAATTCCTTGTTCTTATGTTGTCCCTTGTCCTCATGCTGTCTATGCATTATGTCACATAGAACAAAATCTAGATGAGTTGGTTGAGCATTAGTACAGGAATGCCACATTCATGAAAGCTTGTCAATACTTTATACAATCTATGCCCAATATGAAGATGTGGCTAGAATTAGAAAATCCTTTGATTGAGCCACCTGAACCAAAATCAATGCCAGGAAGACCTGAAAGATGTAGGAGACAGGCAAAGGATGAGCCAAGAAAAAAATTTGGCAAGCTATCAATGAAAGGAGTGAAGATGACTTGCTCAAAATATCACCAGTTGGGTCACAACAAATTTGCTTACAAATCTGGGGTAAGACCAATTTATTTTGAGTTCTTTTTAGCATTCTCTAATGCATACTAACTATTGTATATTCTCTTAGCCTACAATAAGAGATACAACTTAAGCAAGTAATCCAACTCAAAGAAGTTAGCCAACTCAATGGAGTTAGCCAACTACTGCTGCAACAACCATGCCTAGTATTCCATCTTCAATTTGTGATAACACATCTACTGTAAGAAGAAGTGGTCAAAGTCAGTCTACATCAAGAGGAAGAGGCAGAGGTCTAGGCCTAGGAAGGGGATATTGTAGATCTGCTGCCACTGCTATTGGAGGAAGGGGTACTAGCAATGTAAGCTCAAACATACAACAAGCACATGAAAATTAAGAGGCGGCAGGGTATAAAAGGCCTAAACAGGCAGGTTTTGGCATTTAACAAGGCACAATGACGGGAAGAAGTATATTGAATGTAAGCTAGTTCTATACCTCCATTTATTTCTTTTATATATCAATTGCTAATTTTACTATTTTACAGCTTGGTGCACCTTCTGAAAGAGTGATAGCACGTGGTACATTCAGAGATGCATCTGCAACAAATATTGATATTGGATTTTAGCGTAATGGTCTAAAATGGAAAGGAAAAAAAGAAATTAGAACATCCCAGCTTCAAAGGATGAGTGCAACCAGGAATAGGAGGACTTCCAGTCAACCAATGGAGGGGAAAAACAATTAAAATGCTTTAGAAGACTTTTGTTTATGTCGTAGGACTAGTTAAGTCAAGGTTGTTGAATCTTTTGTTTAATATTTTTTGGTATTGGATATGTAAGACCCTGTTGGAGATGCTTTCTATTGTGTTACACCTTGCCGACTTAAGTAGTCGACGCTCCAGCAGCCCCTTGTCCTTTAGTTTCTGTGATTTATTTTTTGGCAACCAAAGAATTGTTGATGCATTTTAACTCATTTGTTAAAGTTCAATTGTTAATTTTGCAGCAATGAGTTTCTGTGTTGTTAAATTTTAGTTGTTGGCTTTTGTGTTCAAATTCTGCTAAGTGAAGAGTTGTCGAGATTGACATAGCTTTTGGTTGTTAGTTTTGGAAATTGCTATTGTTATTCTGCAAAACGGTCAAACTATTTATAATTGCTAAACATTGGCCACCAAGTAGTGTTCTCAAAAGTAGCAGATGACTTGTTCTTGCAATTCTGTTGTGCTTAAACAACGTTTCTAAAGGTGCCGAGTGCTGAAACGTTTCTCTACTTGCCATTCCCATGTCAATTCCTTCAAAATTATTCTAAAACATTTTCACCCAAATAACAGGTGATAACTAACATTTCAAGGGAGAAATGGCTAGTGCCGGCCAAATTTAAGACTGCCATCTTCAACAATATTACTTCACTTCTTTCATAATCAGTAGATATACAAAGGACGAGATAACAAGTTTTATGAAGAAGATTAACAAGCAAAAGTTAAAGCTACACAAAATCCACCCAAAAATCAACATTAAGACTACCATCTTCAACAAAATGAAGGAACAACCAAACAATTCCATGTGATGAACACAACTACAAACACAAAAATCCACTTCTTCCTTGCCCGAGCCAATTTTGCATTATTTTCTTTGACCCTTTTCAGTAAACCATTAATGGTCCTCTTAGCTTGATCGAAAAAATCTTCGCCATACCATCTAAAGTACTCGCAAGCATCTCGATCCTTCAAAATAAGATAAAACCAATTTTTTTAACAAACTGAAACCAAGAATTCTAAAAATAAGTGCAAATAGATGGCCGACTTACTTTGTCAAATTTACACCCATAAAACCGTCGACCTGAATTTTTAGGGGACCATGAAATTCTCAATTTTGCGTTAAAACCACAACAACAGATATGCAATCCCTTTTGAGAACTTTCTGCTCATTCCGATAATGCTACAATAGCTATAGAGTTCAAGCTCAAAATCAGCGAAAAAGAAGAAGTAACTAACAAAGGTAGTATAATAAGGTTCACGTTTTTATTAATTTCAACTAAAGCTTTGGACAATTACAGAATGAAAGAAGCCTTTAGAATATTCATGGAGATGGATCTTTGGATAATTAGGGTTTTTTTACATCTGATAATAGAGAAAGGGTAGGAAGAAGTGAGGTATAAATAGGACTCTAACGGTAATATTTGATAGCGTTAAAAAAGGGAGTGAATTTACTGTCTCACACGCGACCAGGGCGACAAAGCTCTCTTAATGTGACAGGTCAGTATTTTGTGTTTAAATGGCACATGATATTAGGGGTTGGAGTGTCAAAATGGAAAAGAACTGACTAGAGGTGCAAAAATAAATAACGGGGCCAACTTAAAGGGGCTGGTTATGGGTTTGGCCTTTTAAATAAGGGTCACATGATATCAGGGGCAAAGCTATGTGTGGCCAAGGATGGTCAACTAAACACCAACAACAACAACTCAGTAAAATCCCACAGGTAAGGGATTTGGGAAAGGTAATGTGTACGCAGACCTTGAACCTATCACGAGGAGTAGAGAGACTGTTTCCGATAGACCCTCGTCTCAAGAAAACTAAAAAGACAAAAATGACAATATATCAGACCATCAACAGAGTCCATAGAAATAATAACGCATTATAAGAACCAGAAAATAGTTGAAATGCAGTAACAATAACCAGTAAATAGCGCCTGGTCCTATAAAAAAACGGGAGAATAGTGTTCACACAATATTAAACATTAGCAATCTAAGGCAAACCCTATCAGACCAGCCTCACACCCGGAACGAAATAGAAAACTTCTCAACTACCTCCTAACCTACAACCCCAACGCTCGATCTCCACACCTTCCTATCAAGGGCCATGTCTTCGAAAATTTGAAGCCACACCATGTCCTACCTGATCACCTCTCCCTAATACTTCTTAGGCTGCCCTCTACCTCTTCTAGTATCCGCCAAAGCCAACTGCTCACATGATCACACCCAACTATGGCTTATAAAAATTACTAAGCGGTCTTTGGAAATATAATCCGGTTTACAAGTCCGCAGTCGAATCCCAGAGAGAACTAAGGCTTAGCTACAACTGTTCAATATTGCTAAGAAGACAAACTCGAACAAATCTCATGTTATAAATATTAAGATTATTGTATCTAATTTACTAACAAATTAAATTAGTAGATTAACAACTAGGGATACTAAGGGTTGGAAAAAAGATTAAGGAGGTCTAGAGTTATGATTTCCCCTGTTGTCGGAATCCTTTCGGCTACGTTTTCTATAAATTTGCCTAAGTCTTCTCTATCGATCATGAGCGCTCTGACTGTCGTAACTCTCTTCCAAGTAATTACCATAGTTTACTAGACATATTCTCCCGAATTACGCTAGCTGGCATTAAGTACGGCTCACTCGGATCGCACCCAAGGTTTCTTTATCCCCAATCCCACCTTTAAACCCTCCATATTGATCCCTCATATACGTTAGGAATGATGTTGTTCAACAACTACCTAAATATGCACTCTCTCCCGAGTAATACACACTAAATAGGAACAGTCGATTGAGAGCACTTAAACCAACCACAATAATAACGTAGTTGAACAAATAGAGAAGATACTACAGCAAATCCATATTAACGTAATAGGAAAATCATCCTCCAATAGGTTCCATCAAAACCCTAGATAAAAAATTAGCTATTCATAATAGTATGCAAAACTACAATACTAGAATTCATAACAAATAATAAAAATAGGAAGAAGGAAGTGAAAAACTCGTAGAAGAATTCTCCGCCTTGCTCCTAGTGTGTTCTTGCCTCCTTCGGTCGAATCTCCGTCTCCACGACGGCTCCATGCTCTCCCTAGGTCTAAATTGTGTCCAAACTCGATCTTCCTCTCTGTCTGTCTGTCTAAAAAAACTCTCAAAGTAGCATTTTTGGGTCTATTTATATGTTTGGGACAAGCCCTAAACGTATAGGTCAACTCCTAGTCAAACCGGGAAACAATAAAAACCTTCAAAACTCGGACTCGGCCTAGCCTTAGGCCTGGCGTCGCTTGGATAACGCCAGTATAGGCCTGGCTTTAAGCTGGCCTCGCCTGGATAAAGCCAGCCTAGGCCTGGCTTTAAGCTGGCCTCACCTGGATAAAGCCTGGTTAGGCCTGGTTTTAAGCTGGCCTCACTTGGATAAAGCCTGGTTAGGCCTGGCTTTAAGCTGGCCTCACCTGGATAAAGCCTGGTTAGCTGACTTTTGCCCGGCTTCTCCTTTTCACCGTTCTCGAGCGTCCTTTTGACATTTAAGCATCCCTTTAGTTGTACTTTCATTTTCGATGCACCTACACATAAAATAGCCTCCATTATGCTCAAACAAAGTGTATTTTAACATTAAAGCGTGTAAAACGCAAGGCATATAATATGCAAAAATCATGAATTATTGCCACACATCATCACACCTTCTTACTGAGGCATCAGGGCTTATCCCCTGCACATGCCCAAACAATCTGAGCCTCGCTTCCTGCATCTTGTCATCTGTAGGAGCCAAGTCCACCTTCTCCAGAATATCTTCATTCATAATCTTATCCATCCTAGTATGCTCACACATCTACCTCAACATCCTCATTTCTTCTACTTTTATCTTCTGTATATGTGAGTTCTTAACCAGCCAACACTCTACCCCATATAACATGGCCGGTCTAACCACCGCTCTATAAAATTTACCTTTGAGTATCAATGGCACTTTCTTGTTTCACAGCACTCCAGATGCTAACCTCCATTTCATCCAACCCATCCGTATACGGTGTGTGACGTCCCCGTCAATCTCCCTGTCCTCTTGGATAACCGACTCCCGGTTGCTTTGCCCCTAATCATCTTACACATAGCCTCCACGATCTCCTTAACCTTAATACGCCTACAATATATAAATTCTCGGTGACTCTTCGAATGCCCCAAGTCACCTAGCACAATATCCGGGTCCCCCTCTTCATTTAGAAGTCTATGAAAGTAAGTCTTCCATCTCCGCTTAATCTGAGCATCCCCCATCAATACTCTATTGTCCTAGTCTTTGATGGACCTCACTTGATCTAGATCCCGAGCCTTCCTCTTTCTCGCCTTAGCTAGCCAAAATAACTTCTTATCCCGGACTTTGTCCCCAGTTCCTCGTACAACCGGCGAAACGCTGTAGTCTTGTCCTCCATGATCGCCAACTTCGCCTCCTTCCTCGCTACCTTATACCTCTCCATGTTATCTCTCCTCTCCTCCTCGCCTGAGCTCCATACTAACTTCAAGTACGCCGCCTTCTTCGCTTCCACTTTGTCTTGTACCACATCATTCTACCACCAGTCGCCTTTATGCCCCTGCCAAAGAAACCCTTCGAGACCCCTAACACATCTCTCACCACCTCCCTTACACAGTTCGCCATCGTCGTCCACATAGCGCTCGCATCCCCACTACTCCTCCGAGCTTCCATAGCCGACCATTCGCCGAAAAATTATATGATGTATAAGGTAAAATACTACTCTTTGGTAATTAAATGATTTTATTTACCAAGTAAAGTTATTTACAAATCCAAACAAAACTGACACTGTTCTTTAGCATAACTCCTGATGGACATAAAACCCCAGCTTAGAGTTACCTAAACTTTGCTACTTACCCACCTCCTGCTTCTAATTACTCCTGGTCTACATCAGGATACCAGTTTAGTGTTGACATGGTCCGTACTAGTCTATGGAATAAACTGGCCCTGACATGTATTTCCTGGATGATCAATCATAGGATAGCTTTGGTTGATCTCTTCTTCTTCTTCTTCTAGAAAATTACATTATTCCTCTCTTGCCAAATGTGATAAAATGTTGTTGCTAATGTCATTATGCACATTGCTGCCCCTCCACTCTTGCCTTACCAACCTGTTCTAACCACTTTAACTCCTCCTGCCAAGTTTTCTTTATTCTCTGTATACCTTGCCAATTCAGTAAATGCTACCATATAGTTCCTGATACTTCACAGTCAAAGAATAGATGTTGTAGTGTTTTATTCCCTCTTTTATAGAGTGAGAATGTTTGATCTAGAATAATCCCCTGTCTGGCTAACCTTTCTTTCGTAGATAGCATGTCTTGTATTGCTAGTCGTAATATAAAAATCCACTTGGGCAATACGTGAGTATTGCACACTAGCTTCGTCCATATCATCTTTTGAAATTCCCCTTGCAGGGCTTTCTATACTTGCCTCACTAAGAATCTCTTCATCTGTTAAACATCCTCTTCTTTAAATCCAGCAGCCTCAAAGTAGTACTTTGCCTTGAATATCTTTTGGATGATCCATGAGGCACTCTTAGGCTCTGTGTTCCAGACAATCTTTCCTTTTATGTAGTATGAATGTACCCATTGCACCCGCAGTTTCTCCTTCTTTGTGCGGATGTTCCATAAGAGTTTTACAAATAGCTGCTTTATTCTACATATTCACATTGAAGAAATTAAATCTCTACCTTTAGGGCACACAACTTGTTTCAGGTAATCAGTGCCTTTTTGTAGGCTGAGCAGCTCATGTCCCTAAGAATCTCCTACAAATTGTCTCTGTGAACTGAATACTTTTCCTTGACAAAATGAATACCGGAGCCCATAATGTTTGGATAGCAAATAGAACATTTTTAACTGACATTGCTCTTCTATCATATAATAGAAACTTTTTTATCCAACTTTGAATCCCACTTAGCATCCTATCAATTAGAGATTCACATTGTATAACTGTTAACCTTTTAGTGCTTAGTAGGACCCTAGGTACATAAAAGGTAGTTCTCCTTTAGAGTATCCTAACATGTCCATAATGTGTTCCTGAGTCATGTTGCTCACTCCACCAAAGCAAATACAACTTTTCTTTGGATTTGCAATTAAACATGAAGCTACAGAAAATCTTGAAATTGTTGGTGGAGTATCTTCACTGACTGCAGGTCACCTCTGCGAAAAAGAAAGAGATCATCAGCAAACCCCAGCTGTACTAGGTTGACTTTGGCACACTTTGATGAAATTTAAACTTCTTGTTGTACTTGAGTGGCTTCAGTAATCTACTTAGATATTCCTTGGCCATCACAAATAAGAATGGAGAAAGGGGATCACCCTGCCTCATCCCTTTTTTTTCCTCAAACGGTACAATAGGCTTACTATTGATAATTACTTAGTAGGACACTGTGCAGATATAGGCCATTATCCATTTCACGAACAACTTAGGGAATCCTAGCATCTTCATCACTTGTTCAATGTACACCCATTCAATAGAGTCATAAGCCTTCTGCGTATCTATTTTGAGAGTATATCTTAGTGAGATGTTCTTTCTTCCTTAACCTTTAACCAGCTCATGGCTCATGATGATATTGTTAAAGATCACTTATCTTGGTACAAAGGTCGTTTGTCAATTATCTATTAAGTCTGCCATACCATCATGTTGTCTTGATGTTAGAACTTTAGATATTATCTTTTAAAGCACTGTACAACATGAGATTGGCCTGAACTCCATAATGGTAGTTGGGTTCTTAGATTTTGGTATCAAGGTAATGGTGGTGCAATTGATGGCTTTACATATATCAGTAGAGTTAAAGAACTCCATCACTGCTACAGTAATTTCATCACCCAAGATGTGCCATGTCTTTTTAAAGAAGAATGAATTATAACCATCGCACCCTGGTGCTTTATTGTCATCAATATACATTATAGCTTGCTTTACTTATTCTTTAGTAACTGGTTGGATAAGCTGCAGTTGTTGATTTCGCTTACAGTATACCCATTCTGCATGACATATGGAATAACTACTGGCAATTGTGGTGCAGCAATCCCAAGTAGTTCTTTGTAGAAGCTCAATATTTCCTCCTCAACTTCAAGTGCACTTTGGAGGATTTGCCTGGCACTATTACTTAGCCTGCCAATATAATTCTTTGCCTTCCTATTTTTCATGCAAGCATGGAAGTATGTTGTGTTAGAATCTCTCCTCGACCACCAGCCATTTTTCAGTTCTAGTTTTGCAGGCTTCTCTTGTAGTACTGCCTTAGAGTCATGTCCTAGCTATAGGCATCTGAGCTTGGATGCCCAGTTTGTCCCTTGCCACTTTGATCTTATTCCTTATACCACTAAAGTCTTGTTTGTTCAATTGCTTTAGGGCTCTTTTTAGCACTTTGAGCTTTTTCCACACACTTAGCATGATAGGTCCTCTGCCATTTATTTCCCTGCAATGCTTTACTGTTGCATCAAATTCTTTGTTGCTTGCTAAACAATTGTGAAATTTGAATGGTTGCATTCCTTCTTCATTTGTACCATCAAACCACACACTTAATGGGCAATGATCTGAAACCCAGGAAGTTCCTGAAATCCCTTACCTCTATGTCTTGAACTGGATTCCCATGTACTATATCCTCACTAGAAAGGATAGTGTTAAAGTCACCCCTAACTAAACTAGGCCCGCTGATTCCATTCATAGTCACCTTTAAATCCTCCCAATAGAATTTTCCTATCCTGTATTGTATGCATTTCATATACCGCACAGAAATTGAAATTGATCAGGCGCTGAATCATAGTAATATACCTAAGTATAAATTTTTCGGGTGTTCTTATCATAAAGAAATTCATCTGTGACTGATCGCATACTACCCATATTCTACCACCTGGTGCTTCATCATAATTTTTTGCCCATTGCCAGTTGCTAAGTATCTTCTTCATTATTGAAACTGCATTGTTCTTATTTACTCCATTCTTTATAACTGCCATAAGTACCACTTTATTCTCCCTACAAATTTTTTTAGTTCTTTTTGTTTATAGACTTTATTCAGCCCCCTAACATTCCATGATGTGATGTTCATCATAATATAGCGGATCGTTGTGAGCCTTCTCCTCTATCACTCCTACTGTGCTGCCCTCTTACATCCTGATTTTCAGATAGTTGTACTATCTTCTGCGCTGTATCAACCAGTGCTTTGAAGGCATTACCAATGTCTACTTTACTCTCCTTTAAGGGTCCCATATTCTTCTTTGATGCAGATTTTTCCCTTGCAGATTCTTCTTTAAACAGTTGTTGCCATTGGGATATCTGCACATCTCCTACAGTCTCTAGTTGTTCAAGGAACCTACCTTGATCATCAATTTTGTCCACAATGGGTTCAAGCACCCTCTGATGGTGGCCCTCATGTTTCTGTGTCTTTTGATCTCTACACGAGTGACCAGTTGACAGAAGGTCTGGCAATAATGTAGTTTCTAATCAAATTGCACCATATGCTCGATCATATTGCCTTTAGGATCATGTAGTTTGATTTTCTCTGGTAGAGGCCTAGTGGTGTCCATTTCAATTCGAACCCTAGCATATGAGACTTTACCAGCAACTCTAGTACAAGCATCAACATACAAAGGGTTGCCTAAACCACTTCTAGTTTCTCTTAGGGCCTGCTTGCTCTAGTAATTGAGCGATAATTTAGGGAACTGAACCGTGGAGGAATGGTTTTCAGAACTTCCTCACTGAAATCAAAGCTTGTAGTCTATGGTCTAATTATGATTGGCCTACTATTGATAGTATATGTACCATTCAGCGGTACATCATCCCTCTCTTCACTACTATTCAACAGAATCACAAAATATCCATCATTATGGAAGAGTACCTTAGATATTTTTTTATATTACTCCACTGAATAGCTATGAATCATTCAATTGCCTCAATAGTTGGAGTATTGCCCACCACATACATGATTATTGCTCGATTCCACTTCTGATTCTCTTTCGCAATGTCCTCTTATAATAGTTGTAGTACAGCCTCACCATCTTGCATCACTAGAGGAATATAGGACAGATTTATGCCCTTAGCAGCTAGTTTGTTCTCCTGAAATAACCCTGCCCATGATCTCCCCCCATCTCCATTCTACTCTGTTGCGTTGTCCTCTATGTTCTTCCGATTGACGATCTCTAAAGGTCTTTGTTCCTTTGGTGAACTTTCATGTAGTTCCGTTGCTCTGTGACTTGCTCGTACTCGCATCGCCATTTGTGACCGGCATTAGAGCTGGTCCTTTAGCTCTAGAGTTCACCGCAGTTATCAATTCAGCACCAGAGCTCACCGGCGTTGCCAATTTAGCTCTAGCACTACCCATATATGGCCAATTTGGGTCGCTATCACTTTCCTAATCCTAATCTTCATCTTGCATTTTCTCTTTTGCTTTTGCAGTGCTTTTTCCTTGTTCTCGCATGATAATGTCCGTTAGATTCCTTTCTACCACTGGTATTTTGCTGGTGTTTTTGTTCGTTCTTCCTCTTTAACCCCNTCGCTCTTCCTCTTCCCTCCTTTCCGGTGAAGGCGCAGGTTAGCTAGGTCACCTAACGTGCGCTAAGAGAGAAAAAAATTAGACACAATATTATTATAAAATACTACTTATTATTGATTAGAAAATAGACTTTGAACACTCTTGCATAGCCCACTAGCAAAGTACGTTTAAATTTTTAACACCCTTATTGAATTTTCTGGTTTCGCTACTGCATGATGCACAAGAAAGAAATTCAGGTCAAGTTTTTAAAATTTCTTTCTAAGGATGAAGTCTTAGTTTTGATTATTTTTAATTGTTCAATCATACTTGTAATTTTTTACATAAATTTCCTCCTTTTCCTTTTCTTTTTATAATTTATATTTTCGACATGCTTCTCGTCCTTATTGAAATTCATATAATTTTCAAATCCAAATAGAAAGGAAAAAAGTATGCTTGAATATTGTCTTTTTGCTAATAAGGTTTTAGCTGGCATATAGAAAGCAAAGCTAGCTAGTAATCCGACTTTGAAAGTTGGTTGATATATAGAGTATCAAGAAACAATGAACAAAAAAGGAGTCAGAACAAAGAGAGATGCTTTAGAATAAAGCACCAACAAAATCTGATACTTTAACCCTGTTAGACCTCATAGCATTTCTTGTAGATATATACTGTTACTATAACTAATGCATAAATCGTACACGTGTTTTTATATCGATTTAGTTTACACACCGACATTAAAAAATTCAACATCAATGTAATTTAACCTTTTTGTGGGGATACCTACCTTATTTTTTAGAGTTTATGTTCTATGTATTAACAGTGTAAAAACTATTTATATAATTAGGTTGCGTAAAAGGTTATTGTATATAACTATATTTAATGCAATATTAATTGACAATCTAGAATAAATGTAAATTACCTATTATAACAAGTTAAAGTACGCTGAAAAGTTTATTACCCTGAGAGTGTATATAACTTAAATTTTATTTTTTCCGCATTTTATGGACAGTTAATTATATCAATAATCTTTTAGGTGTCTAATAATATAAAAATTCTTTCACATAACAAGTAGACAGAACAGTAACATGTTGTATTGCTATATCTTGTAGCGGTTTTTATACATACACAAAATGAAAGAGAAAATGAAAAATACATAAAAAAGAAATAAGAAATTATATGAATATAATTACAGGTCGAAATTTCGCCCCCCTCGTCCGCTGTGGTGTTTCAGAGGTAGGGAAAGGGAATGGCCACACCACACTTTTTTCAATCAATATTACAGCATATCGTAATGGCAAGAAACAAACAAACAATACTGAGCCCCCCTACCCCACCCCTACCTTCACCACCAAAAAAATAATAATAGAGAATTTAAAGAAGAATTTAAATTATATATAATGGCGGTAATTTTATTTCAGGTTGCAATCAATGCTATTAAACAGAGTCATTTGTAATTATCATTTAAATGACTTAATTATTTATATATTTTTTATACTATTCAAAAATAAAAACTCCTACCAATAAGTGTTGTGGTAGAATTGTAAGTATTTCTTCATCTTTAACTAGAGATCTCAGGTTCGAGCATCCAAGTACACCCAAATATGGGACTTTCCAATGCGAATTCAAATTTAGTCGAACTCGGGTACCGGACACCAGGAAACAAAAAAAAAAAAAAAAAAAACCTCCTCCTTCTGTATTTACCATCTTCTGCTTGACTTATTCTGTTGTAGACTGTTAAGCTAGTATAATGCAGCCAAAAACTTTCTCTTCCCTCTTTCCCCCATGAAACCCTAGACTTTTATTTGGCTAATACATAATCTGACAATTTCTGAAAAGAGCCCACCTTAAAATCCCTAGCTTAATTCCTAAAATCCCAGTTTTCTATGTACACTTTCCTCTATATATACACCATATAACAGGAGTTAACCTGTATTCTACTAGTTTTAAAAATTCTACTGTATTTCTCTATATCCTTATTACCGTGGGAACTATTAAACATATGATCAGATTAATTAGCAGAAGCTATATAACCCCTTTTTTTGCTTTTCTTTTGTAGGCACTAAGCTAGTGTTTTGTTTCTATACTTAGGTTTATACTGTATAGGAGAAAAGGGAGAAGAAAAGGGAAACCCTGATTGGGAGTAAAAAGAAAGGACCAGTTTATATTTGGTTTTGTTTTGCTTTCTAAAGATAGATGTATTTTGTAGGGAATAGTATTATGTCTTTCTTTATATATACACAAGTTTTACTGTTTTTTATAGTACATTATATTAGCCCTTCTAAAAGGCTACATATAATAAAGAGAGAATAAATAAAAACCTTTTTCTCTTTAGTATTGTCCAAAAAGTTCTATATATTTGGTGTTGTGTTCCTTCTTCTTCCTTCTTGAATTTACCCCTTCACTCCTCTTCTTCTTTTTCTTTCCTAAGTAGCTTCAAACATTTTCCATTAAAATGGCAAGCTGCATCGATGTTGCCTCTGAAAAACTTTGCTATATCCCTTGCAACTTTTGCAATATTGTTCTTGCGGTATAATTTTTCATATTTCTTTCTTGGTTTCATCTTTTTCTTGTATTTTGTATGAACGTTTTTATCTAGTCCGCTAGCAGATACAGAATTCAGGATCTAGAGTCAGTGAGTTTAGAATTCGTACGATTTTGTGATATGCATACATACATAGTAATTTTTTTTTTTCATAATTTTAACAGAAAATTTTGAGTTTAATCAGTTGAACCCACAGAACTCGCTCTAAATTTGATTATGTATATGTGAGTGTGCTTGTATGTGAATTTGGTACTCTTTCTATTTTTTTTTTTCTTTTTGTGCTTGAACTTTCTTTGTCATGTGAGAGGGTAGTCTAAGAAGAGAAAAAGATGTTACCAAGCTGAATAAAGCTGATTTTGAGAATTCAGAGTTAGTTTGGTGGTATTATATATACACAAATCAAGTGATCTAGTTTCTAGGTGTTTTCTTTGTTTTTAATTTGC
The DNA here is from genome assembly GCF_001879085.1 of Nicotiana attenuata. Lineage (NCBI taxonomy): Eukaryota > Viridiplantae > Streptophyta > Magnoliopsida > Solanales > Solanaceae > Nicotiana > Nicotiana attenuata. Next base: position 12,896,116 of record NC_031999.1, read on the forward strand.
TTTGAGAAGTCAAGTCCCCATCCATATATAGACTTTTCTTTTTCTTCTTCTTCTTCTCTTTGATCTTTTGCAGTCAAAGAAAAAAAAGTCATACCTTGAAAATTCTGAACCTTCCAATCAGCTAAGAGAAAGAGAATTCTTTCCTCTTTTGATTTTATATTTTGAAGATAATTTGATGAAGACAAGTCCTTTAATTTCTACTTATTAGAGATTTAAATCTTTCTCTCTCTTTCTAGCTCTGTGCTATATACCTTTCTTCTTCTTTTTTCTACTGAAAAGATTGCACTAAGTGCAGGCACCATATAGCTCACTAAGTTCTGATGAAGTGTGCTATCAAAAAGATAAGCTTTTTCCTCATGTATTTTTCAATAATTATCAAGCTCTCCACTTCCTTCAAGATAACCAACTTCTTCCCCTTACTTTAACAGATTTAGGGTTTGTTCTTGATCTTTTTCAAGAAATCACTCAACTATATTCCACGAAATAGCTATATTTTGTAGGGTTTGAAATGTTGTTGTACATAAAAGGATGCCTTTAGGATGAGTCTGGTCTTATTTGTATGTCTTTCTTTTTAAGCACAAATATACATAGTTCGAGTCGAAGGTAACATTATGTTTAATTGAACTCAAAAATTCACCCTAAATCCACCTCAACAAAGAGATCTCGAGATTTAGAAACCCCATCTCTCAAGAAAGTTTTAGTAATCTTTATCTTTAATTTTGTGAGGTTTTAAGTGGTTTTTTTCGTCTTAATTTTATGGAGTGCGCAAAGTAGATTGTGCACCTCTATACCTGTTGGTCGAAAGCAATGTCTTGCACGAAGCGACTCGTCTACTCTCTCTAAGAGGGAAAAAACATATGATTATTTTCTTTTTTATGAAGATTTTGTTAATGTTTTTTTTTTTTTTTGGGGGGGATAATTTTTACAGGTGAGTGTACCATGCAGCAGCCTATTTGATATTGTGACAGTTCGATGTGGTCACTGCACAAATCTGTGGTCCGTCAATATGGCAGCTGCCTTTCACTCTTCTTCTTCTTCTTCTTCCTCTTGGCAAGACATTCATCAACTTCAGGTTATTGTTTTGTCCAGCAACAATAATTAACTTTTATTTTGTTTTTTCCTTTTGCAGCTCAAATTGTGGGCGTTTTGTTCTCTATATATCATAGGCTGGCTTCTGAATTCTAGGGTTTTCCTTCTTTTGAGGGAATAAATAACTACTCCTATATGCAGACATATTAATACTCAGATCGAGTTTTTCAAAAAATTAGTAGTACTAGCTACTAATATAGCCGCCATAACTAAAACCTATATATTTATTTTTCTATTTAAGGGGTGCAGCTTTTATAATCTATAGGGACTGTCCTTTGACCCATCAAAAGCATTTTCTTAGGTTACTTTTTTCTTGTGTAATTGTTTGATTTGATAGTTTAGGTTTTTTGAATTATATTTATTATTAGTGATTTTATTTTCTATCAGGGGTTTGTCCTCTACTGTGGAAACAAAGCCTCAAAACTAGATTATGGGTTCCCTTTTGGAAATCTTTACAACAACTACCTATTTTGGTTTCATTTATCATTCAATATCCTAACTGATTCAGTCACTTCAATGCTGTTATGACATCTTTTTTCATAAAACATCACTTCAACCTTTTTGGTCAAAACAGAAACAAACCCTCTTAGACCCCCCCCCCCCCCCCCCCCCCCCCACCCAGCTCCTCTTTTACCAATACCCTAAAAAGAAATTGAGGTTCATCAATAATAAAAGGAAAAATAAAGAGAACTCCTCTTACCTGTACTTATTAGTAGCAAAAACAAAATTAAGTGAGCTGCATTACATATTCTTTTGATGCTTTGCTTCTACTCTTACACATTAAGAAGAATTTGGATCTTGGAAACTCCACACAAAGGGTAAAAAAATTGTAGTGCCATATCTAGTAAGAGCTTCTGAATTTATGTTTAGGGTAATCAATATAATAGCCGGGTTTGGCTTTATCGAAGACAGAGTATGTAGGTAAAATATTAGGTTTTAGATGTATATAACATATATTAAATACTCTTTGTCGAAGAATTTGTTTCACTTCTTTCAAGTTTGAACACTCTTGAGAAAATTCTTGGCTTCGCCACTAACTGAAGAAGAAGGAGGGCGAATAACTCACAGAATTGATAGTTGAGTGATTAGACTGATACTAGAATATTAAAGGACACCAATCAATAAAAAATAAGTAGCATAAGTTTAAGCTTTTTTTTTGACAATTAATTTGTACTATGTATTAGCAATATCATTTCTCTTTGTTTTTATAAAGCCATGTATATGTTTGACTTAATTTTGTAGGTGCCAAACTACACTGCTCCTGAGTATAGAATGGATTTTGGTTCATCAACCAAATGCAACAACAGGATGACAATGAGAACACCAATCACAAACAACACTCACGAGGAGAGGATTGTGAATCGACGTAATTAAATTCTTTTTTTTTTTTAAATTGGGATATTTATTCCCTTCATATTGTTTTAACTATTTATTTATTTATTGGGGGTTATTAATGGTTGTTGGTGTTTTCTTTTACAGCTCCCGAGAAGAGGCAGCGAGTACCTTCTGCATATAATCAGTTCATAAAGTAAGGCAGCTGTAACACTGATGACTTGAATATATGTAGAGATATCTTTATTGAAGCTGTGGAAAATTAACCTAACCACTATACATCAATTTCTTTTTGTCACAAAATGCCTAAATGTACAGAGAAGAGATTCAGAGGATCAAGGCTAATAATCCAGATATCAGTCACAGGGAAGCATTTAGTACTGCTGCCAAAAATGTAACTCTTTTACCCTTAGATTCTTGAAACATTACTTTATTACTTTAATTTTACTTCCTCCACTTTTTGCTTATAATTTTTCGATTTAAGTTGCATACACTAACGCGAAAAAAAGTTACAATGTGGAGAATGTTTATATTATCAATGTATTTTAATTTGTTATAGCATGTTATTTATTCTGTTTTTCAAATTACAAGAACATGTTTGCTATTAGAAAACACATGTTATTACAAGTAACTTAAGCTGATAGTGTAAGTGTATTATACACTTAGAGAATTTAAACTCAAAGTTTTTTTGTTATATTTTTCTGGATTTAACCTATATACACTAACCGTGTTATGAATTTTTAACTGTTAATAAATTTTAACCTGTTGTAGCAGCTAATTTTTTATTTTTATTTTCTAAGTTACTAATTACACTTTTTTATGATTACAATTATTTTTTAGATGATCTGATAATTCAAAGTTCTATTATTGTGTATATATAGAATAGTTAAACTCTAATTTTTTGAAGAGTTGGCTGATGACTAATTAGCTTTTTTGTGGTGTAGTGGGCACATTTCCCTCACATTCACTTTGGACTCATGTTGGAGAGCAACAATCAAGCCAAACTTTCTTGTGGTAATGCACCTATTACTCAAGCTATATATATATATATATATATATTGCCTCCCTTAAACATTCATGTGCATAAATTTTAGTACTACTATTAGACAATATAAATTTTTTAAAACCCTTGGGGTTTTTAACTAATTATAACAAGGTATTTATACTCAACTTGTTCAGGATTGCGGTGTTGTTGTTGTTATTGTTGTATAACAGATTATTTGTTTCATTTTTAGATTACGCGTGCCACAATAAGTTTTATGTTACATATATATCGTTTTCTTAGTTTGCAACATTTCCTTAAGGGGTTTCATTTTCTTCCTTTACTATTTTCAGGGAGCAGAAAATTGTCCAAATCATAGAGCTCTTTGCTAAAGAAATAAAGATCTTCTTCAGTTTATGGAGAGTTTCTACAAGCTGTGTGTTGAATTGAGGACAAGAGTGTGACCTCAAGTTGTTCTACGGAGTGTGGACATAAAACTATATTTTACAGCCTTTCTAATTTTTGTTGTATTTCACTTATATATTATGCAAGTTGAAAAACTAAGTTCCTTTATTGTCTACCTCTATCAATATTCTTTCTCTAATGAGAGGAATTTAGAGAGGTTTCCATATGTCTTGTTCGTTAAATTTGATCGTTGAATGCTATATATCCCATTGAAATCATGTTAAGTTACATTGTGATATAATATGTCAAGAATTATATCAAAGATAGCAACAAGTGGTCAGCACAAAAATGTTTGTAAATGTTGAAATAAGAGAAACTATAAAAAAAACTAAAACTTTCTTTGCTAAATGTTGAAATATGATTAAGTTGGTATAAGAATCCATAAATGTAGTTGGAAAACATCAACATCTTTAAGTAAACAGATTAGTGAACATGTTCATGATTCATGCTTTGTCTAAACATGTTAAAAATGAAATTTAAAAGGGCAGATTGGCCATAGATTTTGGCTGTTTTTTCCAAAAAAAAAAAAAAGGATTGAAAACATTGTTTGTTCATAAAATATGATCAGTTAATTGAATTATTTTTTTCAAGTTCCCAAAAATGATTTAGGGAGCAGTTTTGGGTGAAACTTTTTCTTCCACTCACAAAGCTTCAAATAATTTCATAAGTCAAACCCTCCACCACAACCGAAGGTGAAAGCTTGGATGACAAAGTTAACTAAAAAAATAAAAAATAAAAATCATTTCATTACCAATTACCACCTTTTCTTTTTTACCGATTACCACTTGTTATTAGAAATAATACATACAAATTTCAAGTACTAATATGGCATATAAGCTTCGATTACAATTTGAAATCCAAATATGGAAAAATTAACTTTTTACTGAATTATATTATAAGGTAACAAAGGCAGTGAAGTTATTTATGTCTTGTAGCTTGATGAAGGGTCTTATCTTGAGTACTTATGTTCATTGTAAACTTCCTCTAAAGTCTTGTCAATGGGACATTTTAAATGCTGCAGATGTACCACATTTAGAAAATGTGTATCCATTCTATTTTGGTTACTTCTATTTCCTATACTTCATTCGAATCATGTCCTATAACATCATAACCAGAATTTGGACCTTTCATTTTAGGACAAGCAAAAACCTAAAACCTTTAAAACCTTTTGACATGTTAGTGTTAGTCTGTTAGGTCTTACTTTTGGTCGGACGATATATATATATGACTTGGATTCCTGCTTCTTAATTACGCCCCTCCCACGGTAAAAACTTATTCGCACATATGCAAATCATATATCTTATCACGGTTAAATGATAATTAAATTAAGGTAAGTTTAGTAATAATCATGTTTGTGAAGACATGTATCATATATTTATTAATTTTGTATAAACAATTTATGGGGGTAATTTTTATTCCCCTCTCTCTCTTTGTCTGATTCTTCATATGAAATTTAAAAATCATCGTGAAAAACACGAGTTAATAGTTATTTACTTTTTGTTAAAATAAGTAGTGTATACGTCTTTTTGTCCAATACATCAAAGAGTTTTAATAGCGTAAATATCGTTTACAGTTGGTTAGGATATATAACTTCAAATTTTAAGGTCACTAGAAAACAGCGGCGGATGTATAGCCCAAATCACGGGGCACGTGAACCCATGATCTTTTCATCAAATTAGGTATTTTACGTACATACTTCTTAGAATTTGTCTAATATTATGTGTTGGCACCAATGCTTCAAAGACTAAATGGTGCACTTGGTTGAATATTGAGTTATTCACTTTGAGGAACATGGATCAATTCCCACCTAATACCCTTTTTTTTATTTTTTTAGTGGTGCACCCCTATTCACAAAATCCTAGATCCGCCTCTACTAGAAAAGGACTTGTTTTCTTTGGCGTGTATGCTGTAAAAATATAATTAAACAAATAAAAGTGTGTTATCTCTAACCGCTTAAGTTTTTCGATTAAATGATCACGATCTTACAATGCTAAGATATCTTAGTCTTTTTTTTTAAAAAAAAAACAAGTTGCATGCAATTAAAGAACATGTTTATTACAGTTTGTGCTTTATTTTCCTTAAAACACAAAAAGAGCCTTTTTTATTTTTCACCCCCTTAATTTCTCTTTAGACCTAATTGGTTCCAAGTATATATCAAACTATTGTCTACTGTTTCGTGAAAAGGAAAATATTTGGAGAAAATTAGAATTTGAAAGATAGTGCTTTCAATTTGAAATTCGATATGAGATCGAGTTGAAAAAAGATCACCAAAACTCTTATTCTTTTGAAATATCACCACTAACAGCTTATACTTTTTTTCTTTGTTACTAAAATGGATTAATATTAAATAATATTAAGCTGCATCATTACAAAATACATTTTTATATTATATAACAGCTGATACTATGTTGTACCAAGTTCTCAAACATCACTGTTTGACTTTGTGCACCCATGTCACTGTGTGTGTGTGTGTGAAATTATTTATGTAACATTCTCTAGTAAGTTGGAGTCATATTGATGGCGAAAGTTGTTTTCTTCTTTTTCACCCAAAGGTGAACATATCTAGTAAAAGACCTTTTATGTCCAAGCATATCATCATATAGTTTACAACTCTCTAACAAAATGAATCAATATTACCAAAATATGAGTCATTGGACCACCAAAATGCCTATCCTGGCATCAAAGCACTAAGAATAAACACTTTAGCAATTTGCTTCACAATGACTTACTCAACATTTTTCTTTTATACTTTTCAAAAGAATAGGTTGTTGTGGTCCAGAACTTTTCCTACATGACTGTGTTTACCAATAAAAGGGGATCAAGATTATATGTCATCAATTGTTTCCCACTTTTGATGAGCACTTGAAATATTGTACCTTTCATCATGGAGCACCTACTTCACTGTTTTGTGGAGTATATAATTTTTACAGGTAAAGTTTACGTGCAACAATAGATAACTCTTCTTATTTCGCTAATTCAGTAATCCAAGTTATGATTTTTTTTTATTTCTCACCCCGTATTCGGTACCCATATTGGGGTCCAACTAATGCAGATTCGTGAGGGGAAGTCCCACATTGGGANCACCACCACAAACCCACTTCTTCACTATTCCTGATACTACTGTACCCATACTGGTTTCCTCTTCATCTCCAGTCACCTCTACTCCTCCATCACACCCTTGCTCCCTAACAAAGACGTCGCCATACCCAGGGGCTCGAACTCGAGACCTCTGGTTAAGGATGAAGGGGTACTTACCACTCCACCACAACCCTTATTGCTAATCTAAGTTATTATGATTAGCCGTAGTTGGTTAAATTGCAACCATAGTGTATAATATTTATAGTATTAGTGTAAATAATATATAACTTAAATTAATAGTATTTTGTGACTCCTAGGAAAATTCTATGTCGATAAAATACGGGAGAGATGATGGGTATATAAGTAAACAGGCCTTAGATCCTAATAATACGTTTTAAAATCATACGGGCCTAGACCTAAAACGAATAATTCACTAGTGGAATGAACTGTTACATATTCTGTCAAGCCTTATAAGAATTTAAGGATTAACTAAGATTCCATCGTATTGTGTGAGTTTGGAACATGTGTCATTAGTTGTTCCGGTGAGATGAACAGCAGGGGTGGAGGCAGAAGTCCAATACGGATTTGGCCGAACTCGATAACTTTTGCTCAAAAAATGTATATATGTTAACAAACTCATTAAATATATACAAATATTAAATTTATAATCCAATTATCAACACTTAAAAGAGTGATTTCACAATTGTTGTAATCTTTGAGACGAATCAGTCGTTTAAATCACTTGTACAAATGTGCCATATACAGGGAAAATTACATTCTTCCATGACATAATAGTCTTGCTTCAGCTATTGCACTTTCTTTTCTCTTTTATTTTATTGTTATTCCTTTTTGCTTTTTCTTTTTTATGATCGACGGCCAGTTGATTTAGTTTTTAAAGACTGTGTGAAGTAGCAGCACAAGTTTCACTCGAGTCAATCTTAAATCAGACAGTGAACAAATCAGACAGTGAACATCTTAAATAAGTGATGGTGAACATTGACCGACTCGAGAACCCAAGGCATTTTATGTTGGGAAAAATAATATCCCGTCCAGGAATAATATCCACGATAAATTAAATAATAGTATTAACACAAGAGAGTAATAAAGACGTCAATTTTTTTAACGGGGTAAACCCGAGTGGAGCAATATTACCACCATAACATTACAACTTAGTAGTGTCAAAAGACTACTACAACTTCGAAAGAAATAACACTCTTTATTTTAAACACCTCACTACAATATTACTGTAACAACCCGGCCGGTCATTTTGAGTGTTGTAGCCCCGTTCCCCCATTTACTACTTATTCTATGCTAAATTTTCGTTATGTGACTTGCCGGGGTAATTGGGTTAGTTATGGGGATGTTTCAGAATGAGTTGAGACACTTAGTCTCAAGTTTGGAAGCTTAAGTTGAAAAGGTTGATCGTATGTTGACTTATGTTGTCACGACCCGGATTTTCCACCCTCGAGGGTCGTGATGGCGCCTACTAATGGGAGCTAGGCAAGCCAACTTAATTAACAAATTCATTAAACACATGTTCCTTTTTAACAATTAACGGCATTAAATAAAGGCGACGAAATTAAAAACACTAGCGGAAGTCTTAAATTTTTATAACTGAATGAAATACAGAAATTTCCAACATACGTCTCTACTTCGGGACTGGAGTCACATACTCACGAACATCTAGGGAGTACTACATACAAAGTCTGAAAGAAACACAATCTGTTTATCTCGGGTACAATGAGATGACAGCCAAATGTAAAGATAGAAGGGAGACGCCGGGCCTGCGGACGCCTGCAAGCTACCTCGAGTCTCTCTGGACTGAAGGTTCGCCTCCGTGCTAATGCTGCTGCGGCTACTCAATACCTGGACCTGTGCAAAAATGCACATAGTGTAGCATCAGCACAACCGACCTCATGTGCTGGTAAGTGCCTAGCCTAACCCTGGCGAAGTAGTGACGAGGCTAGACTGGACCCCACATAAACCTGTGCAATTATAAATATACAACGAAAGTCGAAGTACAAGGCAACTAATAGTATGGAAGGGGAAACATGATGTGGGGAGATAACAAGAATAACAGTAAATCCGAAGTAATCAATCTAGGTGCAATTTACAATTTTAAAGCGAACAAGAAACTAATACCAACACTAAACACATTTGCATCAATAACTATTGCGGCGTGCAACCTGATCCACAATTATCACTGTTGCGGCGTGGAACCTGATCCACAATTATCACTGTTGCGCGTGCAACCCGATCCACAATTATCACTATTGCGGCGTGCAACCCGATCCACAATTATCACTGTTGCGGCGTGCAACCCGATCCTCATATAACATTGTTGCGGCGCGCAACCCGATCCGTAATGTATACCTCTCAACTTTGCCCAAGCAACAGTCACAAATAAAGGGCAAAGGAGTGAACAAGTAATTGGAAGGATATTCCAACAAGGGTACACAAACAACCAATAACAACCATGCAAGAGTAAATCGTTATTTCTCTTTTTCTTTCATTTCCATATCCTAACTCTCATTAGCACTCGTGTCAAGCTCTAAGGCATTTCTCATTCCACATACCCTCGCCATTTGCATATCAGACCGAGCCAATGCTCCACGAAGTTCTACAATCACAATGTCTTTCACAAGGTGTTTACCACGTATAGAAGCCATTAATAACATGGAAGGCATAACAATATCCAAACAACTCACATATAAGGACTCACGGTCGTGCTAAACCCCAATATATAGGAACTCGTTACCATGCCTATACATCGTACTCGATCATTTCGCAATTAGCAAACAAGACTCGACTCCTATTCCCTCAAGCTAGGGTTAAATCAAACACTTACCTCAAATTCTGCAGCCGGTACAATCCTCCACAACCGCTTTCCCTCTCTAATTCGGCTCCAACTCGACCAAATCTATGCAATAAGGACTTCATGATATCAATATGTGCTAAACAAATCAAACCCAATGACTAATTATAGCTTTTTCATCAATTTACCCCCAAAAGGTCAAAAATGTCCCCGGGCCCACATGGTCAAAACCCGAGGTTCGAACCAAAACCCGTTTACCCATTCCCTCATGAACTCAAATATGTAAGTTATTTTGGAATCGGACCCCGAATTGAGGTCCAAAACCCCCAATTTTAGAAAACCTAGGTTCTACCCTAAGTTCCCAATTTTCCCATTAAAATCTTTGTTTTGAAGTTGAAATTATGTTTAAGGATGTTAAGGAGTAAAGAAAATCAGTCAGAAAACACTTACCAATCGTTTTGAAGAAGTGGAATCGTTTGGAAAATCGCCTCTTATGTTTTAGGTTTTGAAAAAGTGAAAAATGACTGAAAATCCCGAATTTATATACTGTACTGAAGACTGGCGCGGACCGCACAAAAATGCACCGCGGCCGCGCCGAGGAAGGGAAGAAAAATGACTCTCTGAACCTACCCAGCGCGGACCGCACTGATTTGGTGCGCGGCCGCGCTGGTCGACCTAGACTTCACTGGCCCTCTGAACCTAGCCACGCGGACCGCGCAAGAACGCACCGCGGCCGCGCGGCTTCCAGCGCGGACCGCGCGGAAATGACCGCGGGCGCTGGGGGCCTGCAACACCTGGACCTGCAACCATCTAATATTTCTAGCCTAAGACCTCCCGGGACCTACTCAAAACTCACCCGAGCCCTCGGGCCTCCAAACCGAACATGCATATAAACTCAAAAATATCCTACGGACTCATCCGTGCGATCATATCGCCCAAACAACATCATAATCATCAAATTAGGCCTCAAGACCCAGGATTTCCTTCTAATTTCCATGAAACATCAAATTTAGTGCTTCTAGCTCAAAACACGTCAAATGACGTCCAAATCTAACCGAACTTCACAGCATTGCTTAACTCATTTTTAAGACTTGTGCCGGGCATCCGAACCAAAATACGAGCCCAACAACACAGTCTTCTAAACAAATAACACTTTCCAATTCTTTAATTATTATCAGAAAATAATTTTACACAAAAATTCATTCCTCGGACTCGGGACCTCGAAATTTGATTCCGGGCACACCCCTAAGTCTCGTATTTTCCTACGGACCCTCCGGGACTGTCGAATCACGAGTCCGGGTCCGTTTGCCCAAAATATTGACCGAAGTCAAACTTAATCAATTAAAACATCAGAATTTATTATTTTTCTCACAAATTCATATTTAAACTTTTCCGGCTATGCGCTCGGACTGCGCACACAACTCGAGGCAACCCCAAATGAGGTTTTCACGGCCTCAGAAGTACAAAGGAAGTAGGAATACAGGTGACGACCCCTTTGGGTCGTCACATTCTCCACCTCTAAAACAACCGTTCGTCCTCGAACGGACAATACAAAGAAGTACCTGAGTCGGGGAAAAGATGGGGATAACGGCTCCGCATATCGAACTCGGACTCCCAGGTCGATGCCACAGGAGGCTGACCTCTCCACTGAACACGAACAGAAGGAAAACTCTTGGATCTCAACTGACGAATCTGCCGGTCCAGAATAGCTACTGGCTCCTCCTCATAGGATAAGTCCTTGTCCAACTGGACAGAACTGAAATCTAACACGTGGGCAGGATCGCCGTGATACCTCCGAAGCATGGATACATGGAAAACTGGATGCACGGCTGATAAGCTGGGCGGCAACGCAAGTCTATAAGCCACCTCTCCCACTCGATCAAGAATCTCAAACGGGCCAATGTACCTAGGGCTAAGCTTGACCTTCTTCCCAAATCTCATCACGCCCTTCATAGGCGACACTCGGAGCAATACCCGTTCACCAACCATGAAAGCTACATCTCGAACCTTACGGTCTGCATAACTCTTCTGCCTAGACTGAGTTGAACGAAGCCTTTCCTGAATGATCTTGACCTTATCCAAGGCCTCCTGAACTAAATCCGTACCTATCAATCGAGCCTCTCCCGGCTCAAACCATCCCACCGGAGACCGACATCGCCTACCATATAAAGCCTCGTAAGGAGCCATCTGGATGCTCGACTGGTAGCTGTTGTTGTAAGCAAACTCCGCCAATGGCAAGAAACTGATCCCACGAACCTCCAAAATCAATAACACAAGCTCGGAGCATATCCTCCAAAATCTGAATAGTCCGCTCGGACTGACCGTCCGTCTGGGGATGAAATGCTGTGCTCAAGTCTACCCTTGTGCCCAACTCTCGCTGAACTGCTCTCCAGAAGCGTGAGGTAAACTGCGTACCCCGGTCCGAAATGATAGACACGGGCACACCATGAAGGCGAACAATCTCCCGAATATAGATCTCAGCGAACCTCTCAGAAGAATAGGAGACTGCCACAGGAATGAAATGCGCTGACTTGGTCAGCCTATCAATAATAACCCATATCGCATCAAACTTCCTCCGGGTCAACGGAAGTCCAGTAACAAAGTCCATAGTAATCCGCTCCCATTTCCACTCGGGAAGCTCAATCCTCTGATTTAAACCACCAGGCCTCTGATGCTCGTACTTAACCTGCTGATAATTCAAACAACGAGCCACATATGCTACGATATCTTTCTTCATCCTACGCCACCAATAATGCTGCTGCAAGTCCTGATACATCTTTGCGGCGCCCGGGTGAAGGGAGTACCTGGAGCTATGGGCCTCCTCTAAAATCAACTCTCGGATCCCATCGACATTGGGCACACAAACTCGCCCCTGCAATCTCAAAACACCATCATCACCTAAGGTAACCTGCTTGGCACCTTCTCGCTACACCGTGTCTCTAATGACACATAAATGGGGATCATCAAACTGCCGATCACGGATACGCTCCAATAACGAAGAACGAGCAACCGTGCAAGCTAACACACGACTGGGTTCAGAAACATCCAGTCTCACGAACTGATTGGCTAAAGCCTGAACGTCCAAAGCAAGCGGCCTCTGACTGACTGGAACATAAGCAAGACTGCCCATACTGGCTGACTTCCTACTCAACGCATCGGCCACCACATTGACCTTCCCCGGATGATATAAAATAGTGACATCATAATCCTTCAACAACTCCAACCACCTCCTCTGCCTCAAATTCAACTCCTTCTGCTTGAACAAGTACTGAAGACTCTTGTGGTCAGTGAACACCTCACATGCCACGCCATACAAATAATGCCTCCAAATCTTCAAGGCGTGGACAATAGCTGCCAACTCTAAATCATACACTGAATAGTTTTTCTCATGAATCTTCAACTGCCTCGAAGCATAGGCTATAACCTTGCCATCCTGCATCAATACTGCACCAAGTCCAATACAGGAAGCATCACAATAGACGGTATAAGGCCCAGATCCTGTGGGCAAGACCAACACCGGTGCCGTAGTCAGGGCTGTCTTGAGCTTCTGAAAACTCGCCTCACACTCCTCCGACCATCTGAATTGGGCCCCTTTCTGGGTCAACCTGGTCATCGGGGCTGCAATAGATGAAAACCCCACCACAAACCGACGGTAATAGCTTGCTAACCCCAAGAAACTCCGAATCGCCGTAGCTGATGCTGGTCTAGGCCAGTTCTTGACTGCCTCTATCTTCTTCGGATCCACCTGAATACCCTCAGCTGATACAACGTGACCCAAAAATACTACTGAACTCAGCCAGAACTCACACTTGGAGAACTTGGCATATAACTGACTATCCCTCAGAGTCTGAAGAGCCACTCTAAGGTGCTGCTCGTGCTCCTCCTGGCTGCGGGAGTACACCAAAATATCATCAATAAAGACTATCACGAACCTATCCAAATATGGCCTGAATACTCGGTTCATCAACTCCATAAATGCTGCTGGGGCATTGGTCAACCCAAACGACATGACCAAGAACTCGTAATGCCCGTACCGAGTACGGAAAGCTGTCTTAGGGACATCGGATGCCCTAATCCTCAACTGGTGGTAGCCAGATCTCAACTCAATCTTGGAAAATACCCTGGCACCCTGAAGCTGGTCGAACAAATCATCAATCCTCGGCAGTGGATACTTATTCTTAATTGTTACCTTGTTCAATTGCCGGTAATCTATACACATCCGCATCGAACTATCCTTCTTCTTGACGAATAACACTGGCGCGCCCCAAGGCGAAACACTGGGTCTAATGAAACCCTTATCTAACAGATCCTGCAATTGGTCCTTTAACTCCTTCAGCTCCGGCGGGGCCATACGATATGGCAGATAGAAATGGGCTGGGTGCTTGGAACCAAATCAATACAGAAATCGATATCTCTATCGGGCGGCATACCTGGCAGGTCCGAAGGAAAAACATCGGGAAACTCCCGGACAATAGGCACAGAATCTATGGGAGGGACCTCAGCACTGGAATCACGAACATAGGCCAAATAGGCCAGACACCCCTTCTTGACCATACGTCGAGCCTTCACGCACGATATGACACTACGGGTAGAATGACCTGGAGTCCCCCTCTACTCTAAGCGAGTCATACCCGGTAAGGCTAAAGTCACGGTCTTGGCATGGCAGTCCAAGATAGCGTGATAGGGTGATAACTAATCCATACCCAGAATGATATCAAAGTCAACCATATCTAAGAGCAACAAGTCTACACGGGTCTCAAGACCCCCAATCACTACAACACACGAACGATGGACTCGGTCGACCACGATAGAGTCACCCACCGGTGTAGACACATATACCGGAATACCCAAGGCATTACTAGGCATGACCAAGCATGGTGCGAAATAAGATGAAACATATGAATACGTAGATCCTGGATCAAATAGTACTGAAGCATCTCGATCAAAAACCAAAACCGTACCTGTAATCACCGCATCTGAGGCCTCTGCCTCGGGCCTAGCCTGGAGTGCATAGCAACAGGGCTGGGCCCCATCACCCTGAACTGAATCCCTAGGTCGATCCGCTGCTAGCCGACCTCCGCCCCTAGCGGTCTGAGCTCTACCTCTATGGCCTCTACCTCCACCTCTAGCTGGCTGTGGAGCATCCGGTGCCTGAATCATAGGACGGGGACCCTGCTGCTGCGACTGAGTACCCCTCACTCTCGGGCAAGCTCTTCTGATGTGACCATACTCGCCACACTCATAACACCCCTCTGAACGCTGTAGCTGGCCCTGGCGACCTGAATGACCTCCACGGAAACTCTGAAGTGGCGGTGCGCTGATGGGAGCTGACGGTACACTAAGGGTCTGCTGATCAGAATAATGCCCACGGTAACCACGATCACCTGGGGCACCCCGAGAAACCTGGAGGGCTGACTGGAAAGGCCTGGAGGGCTGACCCCTATCATGAGAATCCCTGCCTCCAGATGAGGCACCACTAAAACGATGTTAGTGACGGGGTCTCTTGTCTGCTCTATGGCTACCCCCCTGTGCCAGAACCATCTCAACTCGGCGGGCCACATTGGCCGCCTCCTGAAAGCTGATCTCACTACCAGTCTCCCTGGCCATCTGGAGACGAATTGGTTGAATCAAACCATCAATAAATCTCCTCACCCTCTCCCTCTCAGTGGGGAGTATAACAATAATATGGCGAGCAAGATCGATAAACCGGGTCTCATACTGAGTGACTGTCATAGAGCCCTGCTGGAGACGCTCGAACTGCCTGCGAAGAGCCTCTCGCTGAGTAACTGGGAGAAACTTCTCCAAAAACAACTCTGCAAACTAATCCCATGTCAATGCTGGCGACCCCGCTGGTCTGGCCAAACAGAAATCCCTCCACCAAGTCTTGGCGGATCCTGCTAGATGAAAAGTGGCAAAGTCGACCCCATTGGTCTCCACAATACCCATAGTCCGAAAAACCTCATGGCAGCTATACAAGAAATCCTGGGGGTTCTCTGAAGAAGCACCGCTGAATGTGGTGGTGAAGAGCTTGGTGAACCTATCCAGTCTCTACAAAGCATCTGCGGACATAGCCGCTCCATCGCCGGTCTGAGTCAAAATACCCGGCTGAGCTGCCACAGCTGGCTAAACCACTGGAACCTAAGCTTGGGGAGCTACCTGCTCCGGAGTACGTGTAGCAGGAGTCTGAGCTCCTCTTCCAGCCTGAGAAGTGGCTGGTGCTACTGGAAGCAAACCCGCTCTAGTGACGCTATCCACAAAGCCTACCAATCTGACCAAAGCGTCCTAAAGAACTGGGGTGGGTATAAACCCCTCTGGGACCTGAGCTGGGCCCACTGGCACTGCTGGGACTGGGGCCGGAACCTCCTCGTCAAAACCGGCCTGGGGCTCCACTGCTGGTGCTGCTGCTCGGGGCTGAGCTCTGCCCCTACCTCGGCCTCTAGCACGGCCTCGTCCTCTGCCCCTAGCAGGAGCTGCCTGGGGCTCGGGCTGCTGGTCTAAAGATGAGGAAGCGCGTGTTCTCGCCATTCTGCGAGGAAACAGAGTAGAAGTTCAATTAGCATTGAGAAACCAAACCGCACGACAAGAAAGAACAAAGGAGAGGTTTTTCCTAACTTGGCAGCCTCTGGGGGATAAGTACAGACGTCTCCGTACCGATCCCTTAGACTCTACTAAGCTTGTCCGTGAGTTGTGGGACCTATGCAACCTAGAGCTCTGATACCAACTTGTCACGACCCTGATTTCCCACCCTCGAGGGTCGTGATGGCGCACACTAATGGGAGCTAGGCAAGCCAACTTAATTAACAAATTCATTAAATATATGTTCCTTTTACAATTAACGGCATTAAATAAAGGCGACGGAATTAAAAACACTAGCGGAAGTCTTAAATTTTTATAACTGAATGAAATACAGAAATTTCCAACATACGTCTCTACCCCGGGACCAGAGTCACATACTCACGAACATCTAGGGAGTACTACATACAAAGTCTGAAAGAACCACAATCTGTTTATCTCGGGTACAATGAGATGACAGCCAAATGTAAAGATAGAAGGGAGACGCCGGGCCTGCGGACGCCTGCAAGCTACCTCAGGTCTCTCTGGTCTGAAGGTTCGCCCCCGTGCTAATGCTGCTGCGGCTGCTCAATACCTGGACCTGTGCAAAAATGCACAGAGTGTAGCATCAGCACAACCGACCCCATGTGCTGGTAAGTGCCTAGCCTAACCCCGGCGAAGTTGTGACGAGGCTAGACTAGACCCCACATAAACCTGTGCAATTATAAATATACAACGAAAGTCGAAGTACAAGGCAACTAACAGTATGGGAGGGGAAACATGCTGTGGGGAGATAACAAGATTACCAGTAAATCCGAAGTAATCAATCTTGGTGCAATTTACAATTTTAAAGCGAACAAGAAACTAATACCAACACTAAGCACATTTTCATCAATAACTGTTGCGGCGTGCAACCCGATCCACAATTATCACTATTGCGGCGTGCAACCCGATCCACAATTATCATTTTTGCGGCGTGGAACCCGATCCACAATTATCACTGTTGCGGCGTGCAACCCGATCCACAATTATCACTGTTGCGGCATGCAACCCGATCCTCATATAACATTATTGCGGCGCGCAACCCGATCCGTAATGTATACCTCTCAACCATGCCCAAGCGACAGTCACAAATAAAGGGCAAAGGAGTGAACAAGTAATTGGAAGGATATTCCAACAGGGGTACACAAACAACCAATAACAACCATGCAAGAGTAAATCGTTATTTCTCTTTTTCTTTCATTTCCATATCCTAACTCTCATTAGCACTCGTGTCAAGCTCTAAGGCATTTCTCATTCCACATACCCTCGCCATTTGCATATCAGACCGAGCCAATGCTCCACGAAGTTCTACAATCACAATGTCTTTCACAATGTGTTTACCACGTATAGAAGCCATTAATAACATGGAAGGCATAACAATATCTAAATAACTCACATATAAGGACTCACGGTCGTGCTAGACCCCAATGTATAGGAACTCGTCACCATGCCTATACATCGTACTCGATCATTTAGCAATTAGCAAACAAGACTCGACTCCTATTCCTTAAGCTTGGGTTAAATCAAACACTTACCTCAACTTCCGCGGCCGATACAATCCTCCACAACCACTTTCCCTCTCTAATTCGGCTGCAACTCGACCAAATCTATGCAATAAGGACTTCATGATATCAATATGTGCTAAACAAATCAAACCCAATGACTAATTATAGCTTTTTCATCAATTTACCCCAAAAGGTCAAAAATGCCCCCGGGCCCACATGGTCAAAACCCGAGGTTCGAACTAAAACCCGTTTACCCATTCCCCTATGAACTCAAATATGTAAGTTATTTTGGAATCGGACCCCGAATTGAGGTCCAAAACCCCCAATTTTAGAAAACCTAGGTTCTACCCTAAATTCCCAATTTTCCCATTAAAATCTTTGTTTTGAAGTTGAAATTATGTTTAAGGATGTTAAGGAGTAAAGAAAATCAGTTAGAAAACACTTACCAATCGTTTTGAAGAAGTAGAATCGTTTGGAAAATCGCCTCTTATGTTTTGGGTTTTGAAAAAGTGAAAAATGACTGAAAATCCCGACTTTATATACTGTGCTGAAGAGTGGCACGGACCGCACAAAAATGCACCGCGGCCGCGCCGAGGAAGGGAAGAAAAATGACTCTCTGAACCTACCCAGCGCGGACCGCACGATTTCGGTGCGCGACCGCGCTGGTGTCTTACACCTTGAGCGTTCTCTGAATCTCCCAGTGCGGGCCACACGAACTTGGTGCGCGGCCGCACTGGTCAAACCAAGGCCGAGGACCTCTCTAAACCTGGCCACGCGGACCGCGCGGACTGCACCGCGGCCGCGTGGCTTCCAGCGAAGACCGCGCGGAAATGACCGCGGCCGCGCTGGGGCCTGCAACACTGCAACATCTGATACTTCAAGCCTAAGGTCTCCCAGGACCTACTCAAAACTCACCCGAGCCCTCGGGCTCCAAACCAAGCACACACACTAACTCAAAAACATCCTATGGGCTCATCCGTGCGATCCAATCGCCAAAACAACGTCGTAATCATCAAATTAGGCCTCAAGACCCATGATTTCCTTCCAATTTTTCATAAGACCTCAAGTTTAGAGTTTTTAGTCCAAAACGCGTCAAACGACGTCCAAATCTAACCAAACTTTACAGCAATTGCTTTAATCATATTCAAGACTTGTGTCGGGCGTCGGAACCAAAATACGAGCCCAACAGCACAGTCTTCTAAACAAATAACACTTTCAAATTCTTTAATTATTTTCAGAAAACAATTTCACACAATGATTCATTTCTCGGACTTGGGACCCTGGAATCTGCTTCCGGGCACACCCCAAGTCCCAAAATTTCCTACGGACCCTCCGGGACTGTCGAATCACGAGTCCGAGTCCGTTTGAACAAAACGTTGACCAAAGTCAAACTCAATCAATTTAACATCAAATTTATTATTTTTCTCACAAATTCATATTTAAACTTTCCGGCTACGCGCCCGGACTGCGCACACAGCTCGAGGCAACCTCAAATGAGGTTTTCGCGGCCTCAGAAGTACAAGGGGGTAGGAATACAGGTGATGATCCCTTTGGGTCGTCACATTCTCCACCTCTAAAACAACCGTTCGTCCTCGAACGGACAAAAGAAAAGAGTACCTGAGTCGGGGAAAAGATGGGGATAACGGCCCCGCATATCGGACTCCCAGGTCGATGCCTCGGGAGGCTGACCTCTCCACTGAACACGAACAGAAGGAAAACTCTTGGATCTCAACTGACGAATCTTCCGGTCCAGAATAGCTACCAGCTCCTCCTCATAGGATAAGTCCTTGTCCAACTGGACAGAACTGAAATCTAACACGTGGGCAGGATCGCCGTGATACCTCCGAAGCATGGATACATGGAAAAGTGGATGCACGGCTGATAAGTTGGGTGGCAATGCAAGTCTATAAGCCACCTCTCCCACTCGATCAAGAACCTCAAACGGGCCAATGTACCTAGGGCTAAGCTTGCCCTTCTTCCCAAATCTCATCACGCCCTTCATAGGCGACACTCGGAGCAATACCCGCTCACCAACCATGAAAGCTACATCTCGAACCTTACGGTCTGTATAACTCTTCTGCCTAGACTGCGCGGAACGAAGCCTCTCCTGAATGACCTTGACCTTGTCCAAGGCCTCCTGAACCAAATCCGTACCTATCAAACGAGCCTCTCCCGGCTCAAACCATCCAACCGGAGACCGGCATCGCCTACCATATAAAGCCTCATAAGGAGCCATCTGGATGCTCGACTAGTAGCTGTTGTTGTAAGCGAACTCCGCCGAGGGCAAGAACTGATCCCACGAACCTCCAAAATCAATAACACAAGCTCGGAGCATGTCCTCCAAAATCTGGATAGTCCGCTCGGACTGACCGTCCGTCTGGGGATGGAATGTTGTGCTCAAGTCCACCCTTGTGCCCAACTCTTGCTGAACCGCTCTCCAGAAGCGTGAGGTAAACTGCGTACCCCGATCCGAAATGATAGACACGGGCACACCATGAAGGCGAACAATCTCCCGAATATAGATCTCAGCGAACCTCTCAAAAGAATAGGAGACTGCCACGGGAATGAAATGCGCTGACTTGGTCAGCCTATCAACAATAACCCATATTGCATCAAACTTCTTCCGGGTCAACGGAAGTCCAGTAACAAAGTCCATAGTAATCCGCTCCCATTTCCACTCGGGAAGCTCAATCCTCTGATGTAAACCACCAGGCCTCTGATGCTCGTACTTAACCTGCTGAAAATTTAAACAACGAGCCACATATGTCACGATATCCTTCTTCATCTTACGCCACCAATAATGCTGCCGCAAGTCCTGATACATCTTCGCGGTGCCCGGGTGAATAGAGTACCTGGAGCTGTGGGCCTCCGCTAAGATCAACTCTCGGATCCCATCGACATTGGGCACACAAACTCGCCCCTGCAATCTCAAAACACCATCATCACCTAAGGTAACCTGCTTGGCACCTCCTCGCTTCCAAGGACACATAAGTGGGGATCATCAAACTGCCGATCACGGATGCGCTCCAATAACGAAGAACGGGCAACCGTGCAAGCTAACACACGACTGGGCTCAGAAACATCCAGTCTCACGAACTGATTGGCTAAAGCCTGAACATCCAAAGCAAGCGGCCTCTGGCTGACTGGAATATAAGCAAGACTGCCCATGCTGGCTGACTTCCTACTCAAAGCGTCGGCCACCACATTGGCCTTCCCCGGATGATATAAAATAGTGACATCATAATCCTTCAACAACTCCAACCACCTCCTCTGCCTCAAATTCAACTCCTTCTGCTTGAACAAGTACTGAAGACTCTTGTGGTCAGTGAACACCTCACATGCCACGCCATACAAATAGTGCCTCCAAATCTTCAAGGCATGGACAATAGCTGCCAACTCTAAATCATGCACTGGATAGTTTTTCTCATGAATCTTCAACTGCCTCGAAGCATAGACTATAACCTTGCCATCCTGCATCAATACTGCACCAAGTCCAATACGGGAAGCATCACAATAGACGGTATAAGGCCCAGATCCTGTGGGCAAGACCAACACCGGTGCCGTAGTCAGGACTGTCTTGAGCTTCTGAAAGCTCGCCTCACACTCTTCGACCATCTGAACTGGGCACCCTTCTGGGTCAACCTGGTCATCGGGGCTGCAATAGATGAAAACCCCTCCACAACGGTAGTAGCCTGCTAACCCCAAGAAACTCCGAATCTCCATAGCTGATGCTGGTCTAGGCCAGTTCTTGACTGCCTCTATCTTCTTCGGATCCACCTGACCCTCAGCTGATACAACGTGACCCAAAAATGCTACTGAACTCAGCCAGAACTCACACTTGGAGAACTTGGCATATAACTGACTATCCCTCAGAGTCTGAAGAACCACTCTAAGGTGCTGCTCGTGCTCCTCCTGGCTGCGGGAGTACACCAAAATATCATCAATAAAGACTATCACGAACATGTCCAAATATGGCCTGAACACTCGGTTCATCAACTCCATGAATGCTGCTGGGGCATTGGTCAACCCAAACGACATGACCAAGAACTCGTAATGCCCGTACCGAGTACATCGGATGCCCTAATCCTCAACTGGTGGTAGCCAGATCTCAAGTCAATCTTGGAAAATACCCTGGCACCCTGAAGCTGGTCGAACAAATCATCAATCCTCGGTAGTGGATACTTATTCTTAATTGTTACCTTGTTCAATTGCCGGTAATCTATACACATCCGCATCGAACCATCCTTCTTCTTGACGAATAACACTGGCGCGCCCCAAGGCGAAACACTGGGTCTAATGAAACCCTTATCTAACAGATCCTGCAATTGGTCCTTTAACTCCTTCAGCTCCGGCGGGGCCATACGATATGGCGGAATAGAAATGGGCTGGGTGCCTGGAGCCAAATCAATACAGAAATCGATATCTCTATCGGGTGGCATACCCGGCAGGTCCGAAGGAAAAACATCGGGAAACTCCGGACAATAGGTACAGAATCTATGGGAGGGACCTCAGCACTGGAATCACGAACATAGGCCAAATAGGCCAGACACCCCTTCTCGACCATACGTCGAGCCTTCACGTACGATGTGACACTACGGGTAGAATGACCTGGAGTCCCCCTCCACTCTAAGCGAGGCATACCTGGTAAGGCTAAAGTCACGGTCTTGGCATGGCAGTCCAAGATAGCGTGATAGGGTGATAACCAATCCATACCCAGAATGATATCAAAGTCAACCATATCTAAGAGCAACAAGTCTACACGGGTCTCAAGACCCCCAATCACTACAACACACGAATGATGGACTCGGTCGACCACGATAGAGTCACCCACCGGTGTAGACACATATACCGGAATACCCAAGGCATCACTTGGCATGACCAAGCATGGTGCGAAATAAGATGAAACATATGAATACGTAGATCCTGGATCAAATAGTACTGAAGCATCTCGATCACAAACCAGAACCGTACCTGTGATCACCGCATCTGAGGCCTCTGCCTTGGGCCTAGCCTGGAGTGCATAGCAACAGGGCTGGGCCCCACCACCCTGAACTGAATCCCTAGGTCGATCTGCTGCTAGCTGACCTCCGCCCCTGGCGGTCTGAGCTCCACCTCTATGGCCTCTACCTCCACCTCTAGCTGGCTGTGGAGCATCTGGTGCCTGAATCATCTCAACTCGGCGAGCCACATTGGCCGCATCTTGAAAGCTGATCTCACTACCAGTCTCCCTAGCCATCTGGAGACGAATCGGCTGAATCAAACCATCAATAAATCTCCTCACCCTCTCCCTCTCAGTGGGGAGTATGACAAGAGCATAGCGAGCTAGATCGATAAACCGGGTCTCATACTAGGTGACTGTCATAGCGCCCTGCTGGAGACGCTCGAACTGCCTGCGAAGAGCCTCTCGCTGAGTAACTGGGAGAAACTTCTCCAAAAACAACTCTGCAAACTGATCCCATGTCAATGCTGGCGACCCCGCTGGTCTGGCTAAACAGAAATCCCTCCACCAAGTCTTGGCGGATCCTGCTAGACGAAAAGTGGCGAAGTCGACCCCACTGGTCTCCACAATACCCATAGTCCGAAGAACCTCATGGCAGCTATACAAGAAATCCTGGGGGTCCTCTGAAGAAGCACCGCTGAATGTGGTGGTGAAGAGCTTGGTGAACCTATCCAGTCTCCACAAAGCATCTGCGGACATAGCCGCTCCATCGCCGGTCTGAGTCACAATACCCGGCTGAGCTGCCACAGCTGGCTGAACCACTGGAACCTGAGCCTGGGGAGCTACCTGCTCCGGAGTACGTGTAGCAGGAGTCTGAACTCCTCCTCCAGCCTGAGAAGTGGCTGGTGTTACTGGAAGCAAACCCGCTCTAGT
Organism: Nicotiana attenuata; assembly: GCF_001879085.1. Taxonomy (NCBI): domain Eukaryota; kingdom Viridiplantae; phylum Streptophyta; class Magnoliopsida; order Solanales; family Solanaceae; genus Nicotiana; species Nicotiana attenuata. Next base: position 12,919,848 of record NC_031999.1, read on the forward strand.
GACGCTCTCCACAAAGCCTACCAATCTGACCAAAGCGTCCTGAAGAACTGGGGTGGCTATAAACCCCTCTGGGACCTGAGCTGGGCCCACTGGCGCTGCTGGGACTGGGGCCGGAACCTCCTCGTCAAAACCGACCCGAGGCTCCGCCGCTGGTGCTGCTGCTTGGGGCTGAGCTCTGCCCCTACCTCGGCCTCTAGCACGGCCTCGTCCTCTGCCCCTAGCGGGAGCTGCCTAGGGCTCGGACTGCTGGTCTGAAGATGAGGAAGCGCGTGTTCTCGCCATTNTACTGTATTGTTCTGGACATATACTGTTTTGCTGTAGTGCTATGACGTGGAATTGCCTTATTTTCTTACTGCTCAACTGCCTTTTACTTTTATTACTTACTGAGTTGGCGTACTCACATTACTCCCTGCACCTTGTGTGCAGATCCAGGAGCCTCAGGACGCGATAGTGAGTGTTGATCAGTCTTCCAGCAGGCCTCCAGAGTTGACTAGGTAGCTGCTTGGCGTTCGCAGCCTTGTACTTCTCCTTCTTATCTTACTCGTTTGTCTTAGTATTTTTTTTGGACTATGTTGTCCTTTTCTTATTCCTAGACGAGTTTGTAGTTGCTCATGACTGGTGACACCCCGATGTTGGGCTTGTGTTTTTTTTCTTCCGCATTGGTTATTTGAACTTACACTATAGGATTTCAGTTAATTAATGACTTAAATTGACGTTTCATGATTTTTTGGTTGGTTTTGGGTTTGTGTCGGCTGGCCTAGTTTCACGATAGGCGCCATCACGACCGTGTCCGTTTTAGGGTCGTGACACTTCAGGTGGATTTCGGATGGTTATCGGAGTGGAATTTGACTTGGAGAAATAGCTGAAGTGTGCTGAAGTTTGCTGGTGTTCAGGTCTGGTTTCCTTGTACGCGATCGCGTGGGAAGGTCTGCTATTGCGTAGGCTTACTTGGGCAGCTAAGATTCTTGTTCTAAGCATTCGTGAGTTGAGAGCTGCGATCGCGTAGGTTAGTGAAGCAGTGAATCGTGAACGCGTGGTCTAGGCCGCATTCGCGATGAGGAAATGAGGCAAGAGCTGGCCACCCTCATTGTTCTATGCGAATGCGTGGGGCTGTCCGCGATTGCGCTGACCTGGAAAGGTAGTGCATCACATTCACTTGGCTTATCCGCCTTCGTGTAAGGTTAAGTTGGGTAGCTTAGGATTTGTGCTTCGCGATAACGAAGCATTTCCCATGATCGCGAAGAAGGGACTTCTAGGCAGAATTTATAAGTCTCAAAAAATGAGGGTTTGAGTTTATTTCACAATTTGATTTTGGGAGCTCAGGTTGAGGCGATTCTTGGAGAGATATTCAAGGGAGTGATTGGGGTAAGTGATTCTAACTTGGTTTTGGTTAAATTCCATGAATATATCTTTTATTTCATCATTTAATTAGTGATTTGGGTTGAAAAATTAGGAAAAAAAGGTGAAACTTCTTAGGCCGAATTTTGGGGATTTGAGCGGAATTCTGGTATCGGATTTGAGTAATTTTGGTATGGTTGGACTCATGGATGAATGGGTTTTCGGATTTTGTAACTTTCATCAGATTTCGAGATGTGGGCCCGGGGTTGACTTTGAGTTGACTTTTTGACTTTTCATTACGAACTTAACATTTTCATACAGAATGGATTCCTATAGCTTGAGTTGATTGTGTCGAACTGTTTGTGGCTAGATTCGAGGCATTCGAAGGCCGATTCGCGAGTAAAGGGCTTGTTGGAGTAGAGATTTCCATGATTTGAGGTAACACTCTAAACTTGGTTATGAGGATATGAAACCCTGAATTTTATGTTATTTGGTTAATGTTGAGGTGACGCACATGCTAGGTGACGGGCATGTGGGTGTGCATCGTAGGAATTGTGACTCGGTCGATTCCGTGAAACTGTATAGTTGAATAACCTTGTTGTTATCCGTATATTCTCCATGTGTTAAAGAAATTGAGCTACGATTCATTTTAAAAATCATGCTTAGGCTATATGTTGGTACTGTGGGGACCCACAGAGATCGTATTGTTGTTAAATTACTTGCTTAATTTGCAATTATGTGTGTAGTCAAATCCATCATCCGCATGTCATATCTCAGTCTCTGTTGCCATTTATTGATACTTCGTATCATCATTACTTGGGCTAATTTTCATGACATTGTGAGCCTGAGAGACTGGGAAGATTGGAGACTTAGTGAGGCCGAGGGCCTGATTGTGAGGATATTTATGGGATCGGACTACACACGCAATATGCTGTATTGATTCATTCCAAGATTGAATTATTATAGTGCTTGGGTTGGATCTGCCCCTCCAGAGTCTACATACCCACAGTGAGCGCAGGTACCTACTGAGTGCGAGTGCCGAGAGCGAGTGACGAGCGATTGGGAGGATTGAGTGGCTGTGAGGATGGAGTGACAGTGAGGAATGAGTGACTGTGCGGATTGAGTGAATGGGAGGACTGAGTGATTTGTACTTTGAGAGTATGCATATGATTCCATCATTATTTTCTATTTCAGTTGGCATACATAACTGGACTGTAGATATCAAGACGTATCATTCTCATTTCAGTTACACTTGACACTTCTTACCTCTTTGAGCTTTAACTGTTAAACTTGAAAGCACGTTTACATTTATGTAATGTATTTCTGTAATTGGACTGTACCTGTGAGGCTCATCACTGCTTTCAGCGCAAAGACTAGACTTGTTACTTATTGAGTTGGTTGTACTCACGCTACACCCTGCACTACATGTGCAGATCTAGGTGCTTTTAGGTTACGGTGGTTGCTGACTTTGGAGTTATTATTCTGTTTGGAGATCCTCAGGTAGTTGCTTTGGCGTTCGCAGTCCTTGACTCTCCTCCTTTATCATCTTGTTCTATTTGTACTATTCTATTCTCTTAGAGAGTGTTTTTCAGACTTTGTTATCGTATAGTTGCTCATGTACTCAGTGACTCCCGAGTTTTGGGAAATCCTGTATTGAGTTGTGACGTTTTCATCCAGTTTTATGAGATTTTCACTTAATTAAACATGTTTTAGTATATTTTGAATTTGAAAGTATTGGTATGTATGAGTGGTCGGCTTGCCTGTTATCATGATAGGCGTCATCACGACAGATTGAGGTTTGGGTCGTGACAAGTTGGTATCAGAGCCTAGGTTACATAGGTCTCACGAGCCATGAGCAGATTTAGTAGAGTGACGTCTGTACTTATCTTTGAGAGGTTGCCAAAATCTTTGAAAAACTTCACATTCTTGTATTCTTATCGTGCGAATTTGTTGATTCTGGGAACTAAACTTCTATTATTCTATTCTCTCACAGATGGTGAGGACATGATAAGTGGAGATTCTAACTTATTAGCATCTTTTAGATTTTAGTTCAGTCCGAAAGTATTGAATTATGTTCCTGAAACTAATGAAATTGTGCAAATTGCAAGAATATTGGAAATTTGGTCGCTCGAGATGAAATCCGACTCAAAAAGGAGTGTTCCGAAGCACAAGAAAATGAAGGGCGCCAAAACACAAAAGTGCGGTCCGCAGAAGGAATTCTGCGGCCGCAAACCAAGAAGGAAAATCTAGCAGAACTTTCAGCAATGTGCCCACCGCAAATGAATTGTGCGGCCGCAGAACTAGGCTAAGAGTCAAAGATCAGAGAGTATGCAAAAAGACCAAGTTCAGGAGCCTTTGTGAATTGCGGACCGTAAAAGAATTGTGCGGCCGTAGTCTAGAAATGTGCGGCTGCAGAACTCCACTTCCTGCCAGCTGAAGAAATCTGCAGACCGCACATGGAATTGCGCGGTCGTAGAACCTCCCGAGGGGTATTTTTGTCCGAGATTTTCAGCCCTGTATAAATAGACGAGTTTCAGAAAATTAGGTCAAGTTTGAACATTTGAAGTTGCTATAGCCGTCTTTCTTTACTATTTTAGGAAGTTTTACATTATTTTGATGTTTTAACATTAGATTTCATCATTTTAATTTTCCATTATGAGTTTAATTAGCTTTTCTTCTCTACTTTTTGTAATTTCTATTATGAGTAGCTAGATTTTTACTAGGGTTGTGACACAATCCTAGTGTGTAAACCTTATAGGTGATTAATTTAGTGCTTGTTTATGATTGGGTATTGATTACTTAGCTTAGTTCATGCTTCAATTGTAGAATTAATGATTGTAAACATTGATTCATGCCTATTTGACTTAGTCTCTACTTGAGAAAGAGGGACCTAGTCTAAGATAACTTAGCTAACAAAGAAGTGGGTCAATTGAGAGATTGATTAACCCAATTGAAGGATTCAACCTACAGATAGTATTAACCCAACTTGAGCTCTTATCAACTATTCTGGTTGATACCCATTTGATCTTGAGAAAGCCAAATTGGCAAAACCACTCTCTGACTGAGAGATATTGAGTGGGTAATATAGAGGTGTGAGCTATAATACACCCTAATAAACAAAACAAGCATTAACGTATTTATCCCATTAGGCAAACACCTAGATTATGGTCACAGCCCTAGGCCTTTCATCCAATTGGAAAAACCTCAAAAATATTTATCTATAATCTATTTTCTTTAGCATGTGTTCATTAGAGTAACAGTAGAAATAAAAAACAAAACCTTGTTGTGAAAGTGCAATATAGATAATCCAATTGCTAATTTCAAATATATACCCCTAACTCTCTTCATAACTCCCGGTGGATTCGACCCCGACTCTGAGTTGGGTAATTATTATTGCATACGACTGTTTCATATCTCTATTGAGGTGTGCGGTGGACGTGATCAATTTTTGGCACTATTGTCGGGGAGTTAAAAACGGTGTTAGCTATATATTTGGGTTTATTTTTGGACTATCTTTCTTTCCTTCCGTTGTTACTAACTTGTGTGAAACAATTTTCGGTACAACTATGGAGGCAAACAATGAACTCAAAAATAGATAAGGTTCCTCTTGAACCTCAAGCCAATAGAAGAGGCCTAGCACCTTATGACAATGTCCCCGCTCCAGCCACACCTCCACCAAGAGTGTCTCCACACCGGGTGTTACCCAATAAAGGGTGCTAGTGCAATAGTCCCTACCCGTATAAAGGCGGGAAACTTTTAAATCACCAATGTGATGCTCACTTTGCTAGAGAAACGAGTTTTCTTCACCGGCTCTCCAAGTCAAAATGCATATAAACATCTTAAGGGGTTTGTGGACACTTGTTGGGGGAGAAAACAAACAAATGTCTCCGAGGATGCATCGAAGCTAAGGCTTTTTTCCTTCTCTCTACGGGGGAAAGCTTTAGATTGGTTGTCACGACTATCTAACCATTCCATTCGTACTTGGGATGAGTTGGCGGAGAAATTTATTGCTAAGTTCTTCTCTCCCGGGAATGTGGCTACACTTCGAGATGAGATTTTGGCATTCAAGCAACAGCCCAATGAACCACTACACAAGATATGGGAGCACTATAGAACAATGGTCAAGGAATGTCCTAACAACGATATGATGGAAAACATGATTCAACAAACCTTCTATCGTGGGATTAACACGACCAACCAATATGTAGTGAATCAACTTTTCGGTGGAAATTTTATGACTACGCCTTATGCGGAAGCTTGTGAGGTTTTGGATGAAATGGTGGAAACATCATCGGCGTGGCAATCCCGGGCTAATGTTCCACAAGGTAATCCGAACATGATCCACCTTCATAAAGAGTTACATGACCATGGGCAAGCCATTGCCGAATTGACAACTACAATGAATCAACTAGCAAAGGCTCAACTTCGTCAAGTGCAAATCCTAAGCAAGTCAATACCATGGAAGGGGTGAACATGATGGTAAATAAGAGAAGGACCAAGGGTCCACAAGTAAAATCGAGTGGAAAATTATGTGCAGGAGGATAGTGGGTTTCAACAAGATGATTCTTATAATAAACAAGATGAGGAGGTGCAATATGTGAACAATTTTCAAGGGCAAAGAAACAACTTCCAAGGCCCAAACCAATAACAATGGCAACCTCAAAACAACCAAGGCAATTGGAATTCTAATAACCAAGGAAATTGGAGTGGTGGCAACAATCAAGGGAATTGGCATAACAAAAACAATCGAGGAAATTGGAGTGAAAATAATCAAGGAAATTGGGGGGGGGGGGTAAAAATCAAGGCAGATGGAACAATAATCAAGACAATCGGGGGTCGGGGTTGCAAGGCCCCCGATGTATCAACAACCGAGCAACCCGCCTTCTTATCCTTCCATTGGTCCAAGTTATTGAAACAATGAAATGGGGCATATTGAGAATATGTTCAAGCAAATGATGGAAAATAATGCCGATTCGGATGCCCAACTTGCCTCACACAACACATGAATCCGCAACGTATAAGTTCAAACGGGGCAAATCCCTCAAACTCTAAATTCTCGCCCTATGGGGGCACTACCAAGTGACACGGTGGTAAACCCAAAGGGTGGAAACAACACGGGGCATGACATGGCCGTTACTATAAGAAGTGGAAGAGGTAGGAATACACCTACCTCAAGTCAAAGGCAACTCGTGGATGATGAGCAAGTGGTGTAAGAAGAGGAGATCTTGAACAATGTGGTGCAACCTAATGATGAGGTTCGAATTGATATTGATAATAGTGTGGAAGATACTCAAGAGGATTTGAAACCGTCTAGGGATCACATTATTGACATACCGAAACCGGTAGTGCAAGGGCTAAGGAACTATTGCCTAAGCCTCCACCTCCATAACCTCAAAGGTTTGCCAAGAAAAATGGTGAGAATCAACTCAAGAAGTAATTCAAATGATGAAGAGTCTCTAAATCAATGTGCCATTAGTTGAAGCTTAGGAACAAATGCCCAACTATGCAAAGTTTATGAAGGATCTCGTGTCAATGAATTCTGAAACCATCTAAGTCACTCATCAAGTGAGTGCAATTGTGCATTCAATGGATCCTAAGTTGGAGGATCCCGGTTCTTTCATGATTCCTTGTACAATTGGAAGTGCCGAGTTTGCTAAAGCTCTTTGTGATCTTGGGGCTAGTATCAATTTGATGCCTATTCGGTTTTCAAGACATTTGGAATTGGGCAACCAAGGCCGATCTCTATGAGATTGCAAATGGCATATCGTACTATGAAGAGACCTTTGGCAGTGTTTGAAGATGTCTTGGTTCGTGTTGATAAGTTCATTCTTCAGGGGGATTTTGTCATTCTCGTTTGTAAAGTTGATTATGAGGTGCCGATTATTCTAGGGAGACCTTTCTTTGCTACAGGGAAGTCTCATTGTGATGTTCAATCCAGAGAACTTACATTTCGGGTTGGTGATGAAAAAGTGGTTTTCTATATGTGTAAGTCCATACGGCAACCGAATAGCAATGAGGTATGCTCTTTTGTTGACTTAGTGACCGATGTTATTGTTGATGAAGCAACTGTTATGATCAATGTGGGTGATATGTTGGAGGCCGTCTTGCTCAAATTTGATGATGACAAGATGGATGGTTTCACAGAATGTGTGAACTCTTTGCAAGGAAGGGGTTTGTACAACTACGTACCCCGAAAATTATTCTTGGATCTTGAAAATAGGACAACTCCTCCTACAAAGCCTTCTATTGAAGAGCCTCCTACCTTGGAGTTGAAGTTGTTGCCTCCACATCTTCGGTATGAATTTTTTGGTCCTTGTTCTATTTTACCGGTTATTCTTTCCTCTTGTTTGACTAACGTGCGGGTAGACTCCACTTTGGCGGTGCTACAAAAGAGGAAGAGGGCTATTGGGAGGACATTGGTGGATATTCAGGGGATAAGCCCCGCATTTTGCATGCTTAAGATCAACTTGGAGGAACGCGCCAAGCCATCCATTGAACATCAAGGGATACTCAATAAGCATATGCAAGAAGTTGTCAAAATGGAGATTATCAAGTGGTTGGATGTCGGGGTTGTCAACCCCATCTCCAATAGTTTATGGCTTCTCCGGTTCAATGTGTTCTGAAGAAAGGGGCATGACAGTGATCAGCAATGACAAGAATGAGTTGGTTCCTATAAGAACGGTGATTGGTTGGAGAGTGTGCATGGACTATCGCAAGCTCAACAAAGTCACAATGAAGGATCACTTTCAAGTTCCTTTCTTAGATCAAATGATTGATAGATTGATCGTATGTGCTTTCTATTGCTTTCTTGATGCGTATTCGGGCTACAACCAAATTCTTATTGCTCTGGAGGATTAAGAGAAAACAACCTTTACATGTCCCTATGGTACTTTCGCATTCAAACGGATGCCATTTGGTTTGTGCAATGCACCGGCGACTTTTCAAAGGTGTATGATGGCTATCTTCACGGACATGGTGGAGGACTACCTTGAAGTTTTCATGGATGACTTCTCGGTGGTTGGAGATTCTTTTGATGATTGTCTTGCAAATTTGGATAAAGTGTTGGCAAAATATGAAGAAACAAATTTGGTGCCCAATTGGGAGAAGTGTCATTTCATGGTCGAGGAAGGCATTGTCCTTGGCCACAAAATCTCAAAGAATGAAGTTGAAGTTGATAAGACAAAGATTGAGGTGATTTCTAAACTTCCACTTCCAACTTCGGTGAAGGGGGTGCGGAGTTTCTTAGGCCACGCGGGGTTTTACTGGTGCTTCATCAAAGGTTTTTCTAAGGTAGTGAATCCGTTGTGCAAGCTTATCAAGAAATATGCTAAGTTTAACTTCAATGATGATTGCATGAGAGCTTTTGAATGTTGTTAAATTTCAAGTTGACAACTATTCCCATCATCACCGCTCCAAATTGGAGTGTCCCTTTTGAACTCATGTGCGATCCAAGTGATGTAATGGTTGGGGATGTTTTGGGGCAACGCATCAACAAGATTTTTCATCTGGTCTACTATGCTAGTAAGACCATGAATAGTGCCCAAATCAACTATACCATTACGGAGAAAGAGCTCCTTGCCATTGTGTTTGCAATTGAAAAGTTGTGCCCGTACTTGATGGGTGCAAAAGTTATTGTCCACACGAATCATGCGGCGCTTCGTTATATTATGAGTAAGAAATATTCCAAAGCTCAATTGATGAGATGGGTGCTTTTGTTGCAAGAGTTTGATATTGACATCCAAGATAGAAAAGGGAGTGAAAACCAAGTGGCGTACAACTTGTTTCATCTAGAGAGGAGGGGAGGCCGCATGATGGCCTTAAAATCAATGACTCCTTCCCCAATGAGTAACTCTTGGCTATTTCAACGGAAGAGGTGCCATGGTTCGTGGATCTAGCAAATTTCCTTGTGTGTGGAATCATCTCGGATGAGTTCTCTTCAAACCAAAGGAAGAAGATCAAACGTGATTGCCAAGATTATAATTGGGATGAACCACACCTCTTCCGGATTTGTACGGATGGGGTGATTAGAATATGTGTACCGGAAGAAGAACAAAGTGAAATTCTCAGGGCTTATCATTCTTCACCATATGGTGATCATCATGGAGGAGAAAGAACGGCGGCCAAAGTGCTTAGTTGCGGCTTCTATTGACCCACTCTTTACAAGGATGCAAGTGAGTTAGTGAAAAGATGTGATGAATGTAAATGGTCCGGTGGAATCTCAAAGAAAAATGAAATGCCTCTCACTACCATTTTGGAGATCGATATTTTTGATGTGTGGGTAATGACTTCATAGGACCTTTTGTGAGTTCTTGTGGAAACACCTATATCTTGGTCGCGGTGGATTATGTGTCCAAATGGGTTGAGGCCGTTGCTCTACCCAACAATGAGGCGAGAAGTGTGGTGGCATTCTTGAAGAAGAATATTTTCACAAGGTTTGCAATATCGCGGGCTATTATAAGCGATGGGGGGTCATATTTTTACAACAAGGCTTTCGACACTTTACTTAGAAAGTATGGTGTTACTCATAAAGTCACGACTCCCTATCATTCACAAGGTAGCGGTCAAGTGGAAGTCTCTAACCTGGAGATAAAGAGTATTTTGTCCAAAATAGTGAATGCTAATCAGACCGATTGGTCCAAGAAGCTTGATGATGCATTATGGGCTTATCGAACGACTTACAAAACACCTATCGGAACATCTCCATATCGGTTGGTGTTCGGAAAAGCTTGTCATCTTCTAGTGGAACTTATGCACAATGCCATGTGGGCTCTAAAGAAGTTGAATCTTGATTGAGATGTAGTTGCTAAATTGAGGGTTGCACATTTGAATGAATTGGATGAGTTCCGGTACCACGCTTATGCAAGTTCGTCCTTGTACAAAGAAAATATGAAATATTTTCATGACAAATACATTTGTAACAAAGAGTTCAAGGTGGGCGATTTTATATTGTCGTTCAACTCAAGGTTGAGGATGTTTCTCGGGAAGTTAAAGTCTAAATGGAGTGGTTCTTTTGAAATTGTGGGTATGACACCTTTGGTGCATTGGACTTGAAGAACAAAAACAATGAAGTATTCCTAGTTAATGGTCAGCGGATGAAGCACTACATGGGAAAAGTGGGAGATAGCCACGTCGTGGCGGTCATTCATTTCAATTGATGGTTCTGCGTCGTGTCGCGACGTTAAATCATGCGCTTCTTGTGAGGCAACCCATGTTTCTTTTCATTTTTTTGTAGTTAAGTGTTATTTTTGTGCCAACTTGATTTGAAGAGTGATATAGGACTGAGTATGACTTATACAGGAATTGTGGACAGAAATCTAGCTAAGTGTTACGAGAATTGTGGACCGCAGTTGAATCGTACGGACCGCACATTTATAGTTGCAGCAGCAAAAGTGCACTGCGGCTTCACAATTATCTTGCGTACCGCACAAATGGAAGCTCGAAAATCTTAAATCTCTAAAGTTTAGTCTATCTGAGAAAAGTTCAATGTGCGACCGCAAAAGAAAATATGCGGCAGCAACATGAAATATGCGGCCGCACACAAAATTGTGCGGACTGCGGATGAGATGCCGAGTTGAGGTCACCAGGTAACAGAGTGCCGACCGCACATGAAATTGTTCGGCCGCACTCGACCCTCCTTCCCTTAGAAAACCAAGTAGTATAAATAGAGGAATAGGGGCAAATGTTACATTTTTTTCCCTCTCTGAGCATAAACACAGTAATCTCTTGGAATTTCTTGGTGAATCTATTTGTACACACACACAACATCTTTGATCAGTAATTCATCACACTCATTCATCTAGTATGTTTCAATTTCTTGTTAATCTTTTTATTTTAATTTGTAGATTTTTAGTTATTTTTAGGCCATTTATCAATAGAATTCAATTGTGTATCCATGTGGGAGTAAATCTGTAATGGGTTAATTGATGCATGCGCTATGGGGATTGGGTCAACATATTTTCATGCCTCTATCATGTTGCCATGTCAAATTTTGTACAAAATTGCGAAACCTAGAATGAACCTAACTAAATTGTTCGAAGTTTTTGAATTTTGCTGGCGCACCTAAAATTGTGCGGTCCGCAGAAATTGATTCTAGAGCATCATTAGTGAAGAAGGGGTCTGCGGCTGCAAGGTAAAATGTGCGGACCGCAGAATTCCTATTGAAGCCGCAGAACAACCCTTTTACTGTCATCAGAGGGTCTACACTTTATGACTCAAATGTGCGGCTGCAGGTCTAGTTGTGCGGATCATAGAAATCATGTTGCGGCCGCATATTAGCCAATTCTCTATCATCAGAGAGTTGGCATATTTTGGGATTTTGAGATGCGGCCGCAAGTAAAATTTTGTGGACCGCACTTTAGTTTAGCAACCGCAAAGCAAAATTGTGCGGTGCGCAAGGCCTCATCCGCGGCTGCAAGAAAATTGTGTGGACTGCTTATCCTTATCCTGCAAGCATGCTTTAAATGTGAACCTCACTGTGTTTTCTAGTGTATACTTGAATATCTCCTTGTATGTCTGAACATTAAATTGCAACTAACAGTCGTCTTTGCTTGATACAGACAATGGTTCGATCTAGAGGTAGAGGCGACACTTCTAAAGGGAGGGGTGAACCTTCTCGGGGTCGAGGAAAGAGTGTCTTACCCCTCGGTCAACAAAGGATAATTACAAAGAAAGCCACAACGGGTAGAAGGAGATGTATAGATCTCTCCGAGACGAGCCCTTATGTCTTGTCTAGGGAAGCATCAGAGGGCAACTCAGCCTCTAATCAGGAGCAGCAGGCCGTATAGTCAAGGCCGCAAGGGAGAACCAACTCAGGTACGAGTCGTCCTCATCTCATAGCACTTCCGAGAGATCCTAAAGTGCTAGTCAAGCGTCTGAGCCATCAACTAAACATGTCCCTAAGGCACAAGATACACTAGTTCAGGATACTCCCGATGATGGCAGGGGGGAGATGCTATAGCTGCCGGTCTTGAAAGATCGAAGAAGAAAGAATTTTGGGAGGACCAATTTGTTAGCTTGGCTGCCTTTACCAGCTTTCGTACTTGGTGGCCGATAAGGTCGCTAACTCTTGAGCGACAGTTTCAGTTGAAAGATTTGGAGAGGTACAACCCAGCAGTGCTGAGAGAATTCAGGGAACGCAAGGAGTGGATGTGGTTCACTCAGAGTGTTGTGGATGCCAAAATACCTTTTCCATGAATTATACGCCAATGTGGCTCATATCCAAAAGGGAACAAAGGTAACCAAAGTGCATAACCTCAAAGTGAGATTTGATCAGCATACACTTAACACGTACTTGGGCTTTGAAAATGTTGAGCCAAAGGAGTATTTAGAGAAGTATGAAATGGGAGATACAGCCTGGCCTTGGTTAGCAAAGATTCTAGCAGCACCAAAGCCACCACCACCATGGATTGCTGCTGGGGTTCCTATCCACCGGAGCACTCTGAGTTTCGAGGAGAAGGGGTGGCAAACCTTTGTCTGCAGCGACTGGACCCGAGCCAAAGTGAGACATACCTTTCGATTCCTTAGACAATTCTAATTTCTTCTATTATGGTTGGGTACCCTATCAGTGTGGGCGACGTGATGTCGGCTAACATCTGATTGCTCGACAAAATGACTTATCCTACCCGTATCCCAACACTATTACATAATATCTTATGGATGCTAAGGTCGAGCCGAGGATTTTGATACAAAGGTGTGGCCGAAGAAGCCTTTCACTTAGTACTCACTGATGGATGCGAACAACCCGAAGAGAAAAGGTCAGCCTTCCACCACCACAGGCCAGTCTTATGAGCCACCCATGGTAGTTGCGGAGGCAGTTGATGTTCCATCTATTTTGGTCGAGCCTTCCTCTAGTGCCGCAGCTATGCCTCTACCATCATCTTCAGTCCCAACTAAAATTCCTGCTACAGCTTCCACCTTGTCTTTGAAGCCAGTTCCTATGCCTACTGTCCCACTTTCTACACTGCGAGTCTCCTAGACATTGGCGAGCCTCAACGACTAGATGCAGATAGCCACTGCAAAGCTGCATGATTTATCCAGTACTGTTGCAGCATAGTCTTCTATTCAGGCACCTCAGTTTCCTCCGACCATGGAAGAGACATTGAAGAAGCTCCTAGAAAACCAGAACATCATTATGGCTACATTGGTACAGCACGGGTCTGTGATCGAAGAGCTGGGAAAAGAAGTAAAGAAGATGAGGAAATCCCAGGCTATCAAGAAGTCAGTGGACAAGCTCCGAATAGAAGTGAAAAGAACTGCTACAGCCAGAGATCTCCCCTTTGACATGATGATTGATCCACACCATTCAGGCCTAGATCCTACAGCATCATCTGTACCGATGGCACCATCTGGCCAGTCTGAGGAGCTAGACCGTGCTGCCGACACTGATTAGGCAGTGCGCGAGATGTTCACCAACCCATCCACTCCCAGAGTTGAGAATGATGAGATTCAGTTGGATGAGCCTGAGGGCGGTGACACTGCTGGGGACGTGGAGATGTCCAAGGAGCTATAGGGAGTTTTCTTCACTCTTTACCCTCTTTTACTCTTATTTTGTTAAGCATTGGGGACAATGCTTATCTTTATTTGGGGGGTGGAGTTTATTGATTATATTTGATACATTCATAGACATTTGGCCTATAATATTCTATTTTCTTATTATGTATATATTTTCTCTCTTTCTCTCATTATGTATATTCATTCTATCTTCAGTATTTTTTGCTCATTAGATTCTTTATTTTTGTTTCTTTATTAGTTCTTGGTTTGATTTAGTAGCTTCTTTGGTTGACTGAATAGCTTATTTTTATGTTTTTGTAGATAATAAGCCTTTGGTTTTCTTAATGCTACGGTTCTTTCCAAAGGTATTTGTTGTGTGAACCGGGTGACTCGTCCCAACGATGGATGGCGTGACAACCTTCTTAAGGAAATGAGTCTATTTTTGTGTTAAGGAAATAATAGTAGTAGTAATGAATAAAAATACCTAATTAAGTCATGCTCGAAGAGTCAACCATGCTTCAATTGATACCAACACACTTAACTATGCGCTTATAGTTAGAGGCAAGGTTTTTGAAAGAAATAGCTCTAGTTAGTGACTTTGTAACTCTTGTGTTGACTTTGGCAATCATCGAGTGGTTTAATTGGACCGTAGTGATCTATAAATATGAATGTGGTCGTTGTGGGCCCTCGACTCTTTCCTCTTTAACAATCCAGTTGCATTAGGGGTGAGATGAATTGTTGCTAGTCCAAGTATCCGTGCTAAAGGTCTAAAACTTGCCTCGAATGTGTTTCAAAGCGAAATCCTAAGTGTTGCTTGGTTTGAGAAGTAATGGTAGGCTCTCCTTGGCCCGTTTGAGTTTTCTATCGCCAACCATTGTCATTATCCCTAGTCAACCCCTTTAAGCCTCTAGCCTTTCTCATTTGATAACCATATTACAAGTCGTTACCCATTTTATTGTGCCCCTCTCTTGGCACCCGAGCTTTCCTTAACACTCTCGTGAAACAAAAGGCTTAAAACTCAAGTTTGGGAGAGAGAGAGGAAGTTGAAAAAGGTATCAAGGCACAAAAAGAGAAAAGAAATGATCTCTATGAGAAAAGAAGGCAAGAAAAGAAAAAAGAACTAAAAGAATAATGCAAAAAGAAAATAAGTGGAAGGGATGAAGGGATTCAAAAAGAGGTAATAATCTCAAACATGGACAAATCAAAAAAAAGAGAAAAAGAATGAAATGATCAAGAAAGAGTGATGCTTAATCTCTCTAGTCCCCAATGAAAAGAAAGTGCCTCGAAGAATTGACAAGGTGTGAGCCGAGAAATGAAAGATGGAGTGCTTAAGGAAAGTTGTAACCACTTACCCATACGGTATCCTACCCTAACCCAAAATCCTTCATTACATCCCAAAAGAAGGAGCTTACATTAGTGGCGATCTACATGAGGGGCAAGCCTATGGTACTTGAAGCCGTACTTGTGACATTCTCTTGAGAGAGATGAGTGAAGCTTTCATAGATCTTTGGATCGAGTGTTAAATTTCTTGAGTGAGCTTGGAAAATGGAAAGTAGAGGAGGAAGATTTTGGAGTCCACCATGACCTACATGATAGAGCAAGAGTCCTTGATGAGTAAAGTCAATTCTTGAAGCTCAAATGTCACATTAGAACAATATGTACATGAATGTTTCACTCGTCGCCTAGTTGATAATACATGAGTAGTGTGGGTGATTGTTGGTCCCAACTGATGTGTCGAAGGCTTACCTTTGACTCGTTGAAATGACCCTTAACTTTTGGAGGTGGGAACTAATTTATTTGCTTGAGGACAAGCAAAGACTTAAGTTTGGGGAAGTTGAAAAGTGAAAATTTTGACTGTTTATTAGCACCTTTTAGCTTTTGTTTTAGTCCAAAGGTATTTAATTGTGTTCCCGAAATTAACGAAATTAAACAAATTACAAGAATACTGGAAGTTTTGTCGCCCGAGATGAAATCCGACTCAAAAAGGAGAGTTCCGAAGCACAAGGCAATAAAGGGCGCAAAAGCACAAAAGTGCAGTCCACATAAGGAATTCTATGGCCACACAAGAAATTGCAAACCGCAGAATTCCATTTGCGACCGCAAACCAAGAAGTAAAATCTAGCAGAACTTTCAGCAATGTACGGACCACAAATAAATTTTGCGGCCGCAGAACTGGTTAAGAGTCAAAGATCAGAGAGTATGCAAAAAGACTAAGTCCAGGAGCATTCGTGAATTGCGGACCGCACAAGAATAGTGCGGCTGCAGAAGAGTGCCTCGCGGACACAGTCCAGAAATATGCAGTCGCAGTTCAGAAATGTTTGGCCGCAGAACTCCACTTCGTGCCAGCTAAAGAAATCTGCCCTCTCGAGGCGCATTTTTGTCTGAGATTTTTAGCCTTGTATAAATAGACGAGTTTTACAAAATTAGGTCAAGTTTGAATATCTGAAGTTGCTGTAGCCGTTTTTCTTTACTACTTTAGGAAGTTTTACATTATTTTGGTGTTTTAACATTAGATTTCATCATTTTTAATCTTTCATTATGAGTTTAATTATCTTTTCTTCCCTATTTTTTGTAATTTCTATTATGAGTAGCTAGACTTCTACTAGGGTTGTCAACCAACCCTAGTGTGTAAACATTATGGGTGATTAATTTAGTGCTTTTTATGATTGAGTGTTGATTATTTAGCTTAGTTCATGCTCAAATTGTAGAATTAATGGTTGCAAACATTGATTCATGCCTATTTGACTTAGTATCTACTTAAGAAAGAGGGACCTAGTCTAGGATAACTTAGCTAACAAGGAATTTGGTCAATTGAGAGATTGGTTAACCCAATTAAAGGGTTCAACCTAGAGATAGTATTAACCCAACTTGAGCTCTTATCAACTATTTTGGTTGACACCCATTTGATCTTGAGAAAGACAAATTGGGCAAAATCACTCTCTGACCGAGAGGTATTGAATGGGTAATGTAGAGTTGTGAGCTATAATACACCCCAATCAACAAAACAAGCATTAACGTCTTTATCCCATAAAGCAAACACCTAGGTTATGGCAATAGCCCTAGGCCTTTATTCCAATTGGACTCAAAAACATTTATCTATAATCTATTTTCTTTATCTTGCGTTCATTAGAGTAAAAGTAGAAATAGAAAATAAAACCTTATTGTGGAAGTGCAATCTAGATAATCCAATTGCTCATTTCAAATATATAACCCTAACTCTCATTATAACTCCCAATGGATTCGACCCCCACTCCTAGTTGGGTAATTATTATTCCATACGACCGTTTCATATCTCTATTGAGGTGTGCTATGGACGTGATCAGGACACATACTACCAGATCAGGGGGACGACCACCAGTTCCACCAGCCAAGGCTGCGAGAGGCCGAGGCCACGGTAGAGGCCTGGGTGCAGCTCGTACAGTAGCTAGAGTAGCACCTTTAGACCACCAGTTACGCTGGCTCACGGGCAGGTTCCATATGTGGTTGAGCCGGTAGGACCAGCTCAGGCACAAGCTGTGCCCATTGTGATTACAAGCCTTCGGGAGGCTTTGACTCAGATATTGACTATTTGCATCAGCCTTGCTCAGGCGGATTTTGTTCAGGCCGCACCATCTACTTCTCAAGTTGGGGGAGGTACTCAAACTCTCTCCGCCCGTACTCTAGAGCAGGTGGTGTAGGGACTTTTGACACCGGGGGTAATACCAGCCCAGCCGGTTACTGTTGCTCTGGCCTAGGTGGGTCCTGTTATGAGTGATGAGGAGCAGAAGAGACTAGAGATGGGAGGCTCCAGCCCCCATCATTTAGTAGGCTGAGTCAGAGGATGCTTAGGATTTCTTGGATAGGTGCTGGCAGATTCTTTGCACAGTGGGTATTCTGGAGATTAGTGGAGTCTCCTTTACTATTTTTCAGCTATCAGGGGCTGCCTTCAAATTGTGGGAGGCCTATGAGAGGAGCAGGCCAGTCGATGTAGCACCACTTTCATGGCATGATTTCTCCATTCTCTTCTTGGAGAAGTTTGTTCCACAGACCGGCAGGGAGGAGCTGTGCAGGCAGTTCGAGCAGCTACGTCAAGAGATATGTCTGTGACCCATTACGAGATGACGTTTTTAGAGTTGGCTCGTCACACAATTTGTTTGGTTCCCATTGAGAGGGAGAGGATTATGAGGTTCATTGATGGCCTGACCTATTAGGTGCAGTTTGTTATGAGTCGAGAGAATGTATCAGGTGCTAGATTTAACGAGGTAGTTATTGCTCAGCGGCTAGAGTTGGTCCATAGTCAGGAGCGTGAGGAGAGAGAGGCCAAGAGGCCTCGTGGTTCAGGTGGTTTTAGTGGTGTTCCTTTTGGGGGCAGTTCTACCACAATAGGGGGTCATCCTTATAGGCCCGCTCAGATGGCTCGTCCAGTTTATCGTGGTCCATCGGCTAGCCATGGTTCGTACAGTGCTCGTCTAGGTCAGTTATCTCCTAGCTCAGAGTTCATCCGTGCTCCACCATTTCAGGGTTCATCTGTGTCAGGTTCTTCTAGTAGTTTTTCTAGTGCTCGGGGATCGATTCAGTCCCCACAACCACCACCCAGGAGTTGCTTCGAGCGTGTGGAGTTTGGGTGTGTGTGGAGACAATGTCCCCGTCGCTCGAGAGGTCCAGTCCAGTAGAGAGGTCAGGCTATGACTTCCGCACTAGTTACTTCACCACCCTCCTAGCCAGCTCAGTGTGGGGCTCAGGCAACTAGAGGTCGCCCTAGTGGAGGAGGTCGATCAGGTGGCGGTCAAGCTCGATTTTATGCTATCCTGCCAGTCCAGAGGTTGTTGCTTCAGATGCAGTGATCACTGGTATTGTTTTAGTATGCCACAGAGATGCTTTCACACTATTTGACCCTGGTTCTACTTATTCCTATGTATCATCCTATTTTACTCACTATTTGGATATGCCCCGTGAGTCCTTAGTTTTACCTATTCATGTATCTATGCCGATGGGCGATACTATTGTTGTGGACTATGTATGCTGGTCGTGTGTAGTGATTATTGGGGGATTGGAGACCAAAGGTCATCTCTTATTTCTTAGTATGGTTGATTTCGACGTGATATTGGGTATGGATTGGTTGTCTCCATGTCATGCTATTCTGGATTATCAGACTAAGACCGTGACATTGGCGATGCTTAGGCTGCCAAGGATCAAGTGGAGAGGTTCTCTAGATTATGTTCTCAGTAGAGTGATTTCATATTTGAAGGCCCAACGGATGGTTGGGAAGGGGTGTCTATCATATTTGGCCTTTGTGAGAGATGTTGGTGTTGATACTCCTATTATTGATTCTGTTCCAGTAGTGCGAGACTTTTCGGATGTGTTTCCTGCAGACCTGCCGGGCATGACACCCGACGGGGATATTGACTTTGGTATTGACTTGGTGCCAGGCACTCAGCCCATTTCTATTCCTCTGTATCGTATGTCACCAGTTGAGTTGAAGAAATTGAAAGAGCAGCTTCCGGAGCTTCTTGATAAGGGGTTTATTAGGCCTAGTGTGTCTTCTTGATAAGGGGTTTCTTGATTGAACAAAGTTACAATCAAGAACAAGTATCCTTTATCGCGCATTAATGATCTATTTGACCAGCTTCAGGGAGCGAGGGTGTTCTCTAAGATTGATTTGAGGTATAGGTATCACCAGTTGAAGATTCGAGACTCGAATATTCTAAAGACGATATTCAGGACCCGCTATGGTCACTATGAGTTCCTTGCAATGTCTTTTGGGCTGACCAACGCCCCAGCAACATTCATGCATCTGATGAATAGCATATTTCAGCCATATCTTGATTCATTATTCATAGTATTCATTGATGATATCCTGGTGTACTCACGTAGCCGGGAGGAGCATGCACAACATTTGAGGATTGTACTACAAAGGTTGAGGGAGGATGAGTTTTATGCCAAGTTCTCTAAGTGTGAGTTTTGTCTTTGTTCGGTGGCGTTCTAAGGGAACATGGTGTCTAGTGAGGAGATTAAGTGGATCCAATGAAGATATAGGTGATTCAGAGTTGGCCTAGACCATTTTTAGCTACAGAGATTCAGAGCTTTCTCAGCTTAGCCAGATATTACCGTCGCTTTGTGGAGGGTTTCTCGTCCATTGTAGCGCGTTTGGCCAAATTGACCCAAAAGGGTGCTCCGTTCATGTGGTCAGATGAGTGCGAGGAGAGCTTTCAGAAGCTCAAGACTTCCTTGACCACAGCTCCAGTTCTAGTTTTGCCTTCAACGTCAGGCTCCTATACAGTGCATTGTGATGCTTCTCGGATCGGTATTGGGTATGTGTTGATGTATGAGGGTAGAGTGATTGCTTATGCTTCGTGTCAGTTGAAGCCCCATGAGAAGAACTGCCCTGTCTAGGATTTGGAGTTGGCAGTCAGTTGGAGCCCCATGAGAAGAACTGCCCTGTCTAGGATTTGGAGTTGGCTGTCATCGTTCATGCATTAATGATTTGGAGGCATTATCTCTATGGTGTGTCTTGTGAAGTATTTACAGATCATCAGAGTCGCCGAAACTTGTTCAAACAGAAGGATTAAAATTTGAGGCAGAGGAGATGGTTGGAGCTGCTAGAGGACTATGATATCACCATTATGTATCATCCTAGGAAGGCCAATGTGGTGGTCGATGCTTTGAGTAGGAAGGCAGTGAGTATGGGCAGCCTTGCTATTATTCCTATTGGTGAGAGACTGCTTGCATCAGATGTTCAGGCCTTTGCCAATCAGCTCGTGAGATTAGGTATTTTGCAGCCCAGTCGGGTTCTAGCTTGTGTGGTTTCTCGGTCTTCCTTATATGATTGCATCAGAGAGTGTCAGTATGATGATCCCCATTTGCTTGTCCTTAAGGACACAGTTCAGTACGGTGATGCCAAAGATGTTACTATTGGAGATGATGGGGTGTTGAGGATGCAAGGTCGGATTTGTGTGCCTAATGTAGATGGTCTGCATGAGTTGATTCTTGAGAAGGCCCATTGTTCACGGTTTCCATTCATCCGGGTGTTGTGAAGATGAACCAGGACTTGAGGCAGCACTATTGGTGGAGGAGGATGAAGAAATATATAGTGGGGTTTGTAGCTTGGTGCCTAAGCTGTCAATAGGTGAAGTACGGGCATCAGAGACCGGGCGGATTACTTCAGAGGCTTGAGATTCCAGAGTGGAAATGGGAGCATATCACCATGAATTTTGTAGTTAGGCTCCCACAGACTTCGAAGAAGTTTGATGCTATTGGGTGATTATGGATCGGTTGACCAAGTCCGCGTATTTCAATTCAGTTGGGACTACTTATTATTCGGAGTGGTTGGCTGAGATCTACATCCAAGAGATTAATCGCCTTCACAGTGTGCCGATGTCCATCATTTTAGATCGGGGCACACTGTTTACATCACAGTTTTGGATAACAGTGCAGCGAGAGATAGGCACACAGGTTGAGTTGAGTACAATATTTCACCCTCAGACGAACGGGCAGTCTGAGTGCACCATTCAAATAATGGAGGATATGCTACGCGCTTGTGTCATAGATTTTGGGGGTTCTTGGGATCCGTTTCTGCCGCTCGCAGAGTTTGCCTATAGCAATAACTACAAATCGAGCATTCAGATGGCTCCGTATGAGGCTTTGTATGTGAGACGGTGTCGGTCTCCGGTGGGATGGTTTGAGCTGGGTGAGGCTAGGTTGTTGGGTACTGACTTGGTTCAGGATTCTTTGGATAAAGTTGATTCGGGATCGGCTTCGCACGGTGCAGTATAGACTGTACAAGAAACAGCTTCGGCCTAAAATTCCTTGGGCATACTTTTAGCTTTCAGCATACATCTAGCCATATTAAGAATCGTTCGATTCTTTCTCTGTGCAACTCTATTTTGTTGGTGTGAATAAGGTACCATTAGAGGGCGACGAATTTCATGAGACTGACAAAAGTCATTAAATTCTTTTGAACTGAATTTCCCTCCTCTATCGGACCTTAAAGCTTTTATTTCATAGTCACTTTCTTTTTCCACAAGTACTTTGAAAAATTTAAAAGCAGCAAAAGCTTCAGATTTTTGGTTCAAGAAATAAACCCAAGTCTTTCTACTAAAGTCATCAGTGAATAGCAGAAAGTATTTACTTTTACCAAAAGAAGGTGGATTGATTGGCCCGCACACATCAGTGTGAACAAGTTGGTGTGGCTTGGTTGCTCTTGATATGGACTCCTTCGGAAAACTCCTCCTTGTATGTTTTCAAGAAGACAAGCTTCACACAATTGATTGGGATGGTTGATTGATGGTATCCCATGCACCATGTTCTTTTTTCCCATTGATTTGAGCGCTTCAAAATTCAAGTGCCCAAATCACATGTGTCGGCACCATGATTCATCTTACACATTAGCCTTTAAACACTTTGCTTCATTTGTTTTAAGATTCGGAGAAAATAATCTATTCTTTGTCATATGCACTTTAGAAATTAGAATTCCACTTGAATCCCTAAGCCAAAGATGCATATTTTTCATGTGGATATCATATCCTTTTTCAAGAAGTTGGCCCAAACTTAAAATATTACTTTTTAATTTTGGCATATAATAAACATCTTGAATTAACTTGTGGCCACCATTTTTACAGGAGATCAGAATCGTACTTATCCGTTCGATTTGAATCTTTGAGGTATCTCCAAAGGACACATTACCTCTCATCGTTTTATTGATCTCCACAAAATTCTCTTTGCATTCACACATATGATTGCTTGCTCCATTGTCCAAATATCACAAGCTACAATCATCCTATCTTCTTCCTTGAGTGCCAACAATAATGTTGACGCATCTTCTTCTTTCTTGTTTTCTCTTCAACATTGCTACGACATTCCCAAGAGGCCAAATTTATGACAATTATAACACTTAATTTTTAATTTGTCATACCTTTTTTCCATTATTTTCTTGATAGTAGTCACGCCCTTTTCCTCCTCTTTGTCCACGACTATGACCTTTGAATGTTTGGTGGATTTTAAATTCATTATTGAAATTGTTACTGTCACGACTCAAACCGATGGGCCATGACGAGTGCCCGAGTCCTACCTGTTGGACACCCCTAAGAATACTTCTAATATATAACCATGAAATAAGGGTAGGTCATGCATAACACTGCCAATAAACTGTTGAATCATATGAATAACATACGTGAGGAAACATGCCCAAAAACATATATACATATACATGCGGAATACGGTAGGGCGAGCCGACAAGGCCACATACTATGCAACTATACATGACTATCTACAGACCTCTAATAGATGTACAACTGTATAAAGGATAGGACTGGGCCCCATCATACCCATATATGTATACAAAAATATCGTACCAAAACCAAATAGCAGCTCCGGATCAAAATGGAGCAAACCAACTCTCATTGATCTAGGATCCTAAGAAGGGGGACCGTCAGCCTGTCTACCTGAACCTGCGGGCATAAAACGCAAGCCCGGACGATAGGGGTTTCAGTACGAATAATGTACCGAGTATGTAAGGCATGAAAAATAGTATATAAAAGACATGAAAGAAACATGGAGTAAAGGACTCAACCTGTAAGTCTGAATAGCTCTGTGAATCATGAAACATTTATAATATCATACACATGCGTATAAATGTCATATCATGCATAGGTATATGCGTACATAATATCATCAAGCCTCTGATGGCGTCCCATCATATCATCTCGGCCTCAGTGGGCAAAATCATCAATGTATACCAATTGATCAGGTGATGGTGCATATATAATGCGGTAACCTGTCTCCATACCCCAAGCACATATAATATACACGTATATAACGTCATCTGGTCATGGGTGTATATGCATAAATGAATACAATGCCTAATGAAGTAAGTCAATAAGATCTCTCGGGATGTCATAAGATCAATATTCCTTGGGTTAATATCATGAAATAATTTTTATCAACTTACGTATTTTCTAAGACCCGTGAACAGATGATATAATAATAGGACATATAGGGAATCAAGAACATAGGCAAACCTAGTACTTCCAAGAATAGAGTTATTTGTGAAAGGTGCTTGTTTGCTCGTTTCATTTGTCTCATATGGATCATGCCAAAAGGGCAGAAGGGATAGCCTTAACATACCTCAAGTTGTCAATGCAACTCCACAACAAGCTTATGACAACCATTGCGCGAACCCTATAACAAAGAAATACATGTACAACTTAGATGGCCCTAGTATATCACGTATCTCAAATGATAACTCGATTCTAAAATAAAACAGGCAACATTTCCTTTACTTCCAAACTACCCTACAATCTACAACCAAAACAACAACAAGGATGTTAATTAAATCCCTTTTGAACTCAATCCGTCAATATACATGAGTATACACCAAAATAGTCCGATCTACGCTTGTATACGATATTCTTACGCTCTTTCTTAATTCATATTCATGTAATACACCCACAACCACATAACCACAACATCAAGTAGCTAGATATATACAACGAAACTCCTTCAATAACACATCAATACGCTCTCACAAACCAAAAAAATTTTAATCCTAACTTTCAACCTATACTTCACAAGTTCTTTATCAATAACTAAACTATGATCCAAATGACCTCAAATACATAGAGAAGAGTATGATATCACCTTGAATAGCAAGGATAACAACACATATACATATCTATAGATATATTTCCAGCCCTTCAACACAACCAAATACATTACAAGAACCTTTATTTCTACATCAAGAAGAATTTAAAGTGGATTTCTCCAAGTTGAAGATGAACTTATTTAGAAGGATTGTTGAATTCTTACCTTAATTATTTGAAGAAAAGGGATAGGACGAACTGGAGATAAGCCTTCCCAACACCTTTACACACAAAACCTCCAAACCGAGAGGAAAGTTGCACAATAATTGCCTTAAAAAGAGCTGTGCGTATGGTGAAATTGTAAAGAGTTTCTAATTGATTAAGATGGTGCTTATAGGAATTGTATACGTATAGCAGCTCCTAAATGACTTCCTTCCCTTTTAAAACTTAATATATATCAATTTGTAATGGCTAAAGTGCCTTGGACAGTGGAAGAGGCAATGTTTGTCTTTACTTGTCAATAGATCTTTTACAAAGAATACATATATACACATAAGCACCTCAACATTGCTTTACTAATAATAGGACTTATATTATATTAATCATGTGTATATTGCATATTACATGGTAGTATATGTCATTTTATCATCATAACCAATCCTTATTAACTTTCTAAATTACTCGGCTTCTAATCTCTTCCAATATGTACTTAGCACTTGTTAAACATTGTATAAATACTTATAACCTAAAGGATAATCTTTCTCTTTAAGCTTATGTCGAGTACTTATGACACAACTCGACGTGCAAAGGTACGAGATGTAACATCCTTCCCGCCTTAGAATCATTCGTCCTCGAATGTTAAACTCCCAAAGATCTATAAAAATTTTGGCATGAGTCTCCTCTGTAACGGTACTACGACCAACTTGTCACGCATCAAACCCAACAATACAAATCCACACAGTGCCACAATCATCAATAATGCCTCGTCTTTCAGAGGTTTTCCACCCTTCTGTTGAGCACCAATTGTAAATCCAATCTGACTTCTAAAACGGAAGTGAGCACAGGTGAGAGGCGCATTCCTCTCCCCATGAGCAGAACACTAGAGATGCACAGCATGTGGGCCTTGTCTAACTAGGAAGCTTGAAAGCCATATCATACCATATGGATTTAGAAAGTCCGATCAAAAAACAATAAAAAAGGACTGGTAAGGCTTGAATGGATGGCTTCCTTTCCAAAATTTCATAATCCCTTCCTGAACCAAAGATGAATCTTTTGATTCATTTGGCTCTCACGCTCAATTACTTAAGCGAGTGGAAACAGGATCTCCTACTGCTGATAGGTATGCAATCGAAGAATCTGGCGAGATATGGAGAGGATATGCTCGAGACTCCCCAAGCCATGACCTATTTGATCCTTTAGAACCAGCTTCAGTGTTGAGTAAAGAAAAGAAGAATTTCGCCGCAAGGCTGGCTAATCGTACGCAGCAGGCTCGAATACCCCTGGTTCTGGAAGGCACATGAGTCCGAACGCTATGTTGAATGTGCGCGCGAGCTGAAATACAGTTAGTTTCATTAGAGCCATTTTCTCACTTAGTTACCAACTTCCAATTCAAGTGCCACCGAGTAAATGGTAGATTCAGATGAGATAAACACTTGAGAAGAGAGGTTGCCTGGGACAGGGAGAACCTTTCCGGTAATACAGATTCCATATCCAAAATGCTCGGAAGGAACCTTCGATATCCAATCCCGCATGGAACCTGCCCTAAGAGCGGTTTTTGAGATAAAAACTGGTCATTCTGTGGATCCGAGATAGAACTCCGGTCCACTAGCAGCCTCACACGACCAATGACTGTAACTAACATAAGTATTCAGTAACATACACGCACCTAAAGGCTGTGATGTCTCAGTCTGACCTTCCTCTGGAATCGGAAACAAGTGAGGATACCTAGACTTCATGCCTTCTTCAGCTTCCCAAGTCATCTCCTCCACATTATTGTTTCTCCAAAGTACTTTAACCGAAGCTACATCCTTAGTTCTCAATCTCCGAACTTGTCTATCTAGAATAGCAATGGGAGCTTCCTTATATGATAGCTGCTCTGTGACCTAAACATCGTCAACTAGAGCGACTCTAGAAGGATCTCCGATACACTTACAGAGCATAGACACATAAAAGACTGGATGTACAGACTCTAAGTTGGAAGGCAAGTATAACTCATATGCTACATAGACTACTCTACGTATGATCATATAAGGTCCAATGTACCGAGGGCTAAGCTTTCCTTTCTTACCGAATCTCATTACGCCTTTCTTCGGTGATACCTTTAGGAATACCTAGTCGTCTACCTGAAACTCCAAGTCTCATCGTCGATTATCAGCATAGGACTTCTGATGACTCTGAGTTGCTAATAGCCTTTCCTGTATACGCTTAATCTTCTAAACTACCTGTTGTACCAACTCTGGTCCTACTAATTTAGTTCCCTCAACATCGAACCATCCGATAGGTGACCTACACTTTCATTCGTAAGAGCTTCGTATGGATCCATCTGAATGCTGGAATGATAGCTATTACTATACATGAACTCAATAAGCGGCAGATGATCATCCCAGCTACCCCTAAAGTCTATCACATAAGACCGTAACATATCATCAAGTGTCTAAATAGTACGCTCAGCCTGACCGTCTATCTGGGGATGAAATATTGTGCTAATACTTATTTGAGTCCCCAATCCTTTATGGAAAGACCTCCAAAAATTAGTTGTAAACTGAGCACCTCTATCTGAGATAATAGATATAGGGACACCATGAAGTCATATTATCTTCTTAATGTAAAGCCTTCCATAATCCTCCACTGAATACGTAGTCCTGACAGATAGAAAATAGGCTGATTTCGTAAGTCTATCAAAAATCGCCCATATAGAATCGAACTTAAGATGGGTACGAGGTAAGCCTATGACAAAATCCATACTACTTACTTCTCATTTCCAAGTCGGAATCTCTATATCCTGCAATAATCCACTAGCTTCTGATGCTCAATCTTAACCTGCTGACAATTAGGGCACTGAGCAACAAACTTTTCTATATCCTTTTCATTTAGTCCCGCGAATATATTTTTGTGATATCATGATGCATCTTCGTTGCACCTGGATGAACAAAATAACGAGAATAGTGAGTTTCTCCCATAACCTTCTAGCGCAGCTCTGCAACATTGGGGACGCATAATCATCCTCGATATCTGAGGACCCCATCTTATGTAATCTTAAATGGAGTCTTCTCCTTCTAAGGGGATTTATCTCTGTAATGAGCTAACACAGGATCCTCATACTACCTTTCCTTCACTTCAGTTACTAAAGAGGATGTTGTCGTGTCCTGAATAGTAACTCTGGTATCACCTGAATCCAGTAATCGAACTCCAAGACTAGCTGGCTGATGAATCTCATGGGCTATCTCACTCTTCTCTGGCTGTAAATATGATAGGCTACCCATAGATCTACGGCTGAGGGCATCGTCTACTACATTCGCCTTCCCTGGATGGTATATAATATCAACGTCATAGTCATTCAGTAACTCCAGCCATCTTCTGAAGTAAATTCAATTCCTTTTGCTTGAAGATATACTAAAGGCTCTTATGATCCGTATAGATATCAGCATGAATACCATACAAATAGTGCATCTACATCTTTAGTGCATGAATCACCGCGGCTAACTCTAAATCGTAGGTCGGGTAATTCTTTTTGTGCTTTCTTAGTTGCCTAGAAGCATAAGAGACAAACTTACCATGCTACATCAATGCACAACCTAATCCAACGCCCGAAGCGTCATAATAGATAGCATAATCATCGGTTCCCTCTAGGAGTGTCAGAATCAGTGTTGAAGTCAACCTGTCCTTCAATGCCTAAAAACTCCACGCACAAGCATCAGTCCACTGAAACTTAGCTTTCTTCTGAGTCAACTTTGTCAATGGTGCTGAAGGAGAAGAAAAGTCTTCTACAAATCTCCTGTAATAACTTGCCAAACCCAGGAAGCTACGAACCTCTGTCGGTCTCATGGGTTTAGGCCAAGTCTTCACTGCCTCAATATTTTGTGTATCAACCCGGATACCCTCACCTGAAATAATATGCCCAAGGAAAGCTACAAAATTCAACTAGATTTCACATTTAGAGAATTTTGCGTACAACTTCCTTTTTTGTAAAACTTTAAGCATAGTACGCAAATGATCTGCATGCTCCGTCTCTGAACAAGAATAAAACAATATATCATCGATAAATACAATCATGAACAGATCTAGAAAGGGTCTGAACACACGGTTCATCAAGTCCATGAATATTACTGAGGCATTAGTCAAACCGAACGACATAACACGAAACTCAAAGGGCCGTATCTGGTCTTGAATGTTGTCTCCGAAATATCTTTCTCTTTAACCATTACCTGATGGTACCCAGACCTCAAGTCTATCTTCGAGAAACACTTGGCACCCTACAACTGATCAAATAAATCATCAACCCTCGGGAGCAGGTACTTATTCTTGATCGTCGCCTTATTCAACTGCCTGTAACCAATACACGTCCGCAAGGAACCATCTTTCTTCCTCACAGATAACATATGTGCTCCCCATGGTGATGTACTAGGTTTGATAAATCCTTTATCAAGCAAATCCCTCAATTGTTCTTTCATCTCTCTTATCTTTGCAGGTGTCATTCTATAAGGAGAAATAGATATCGGCTGAGTATTTGGTAATATGTCAATAGAAAACTCAATCTCCCGCTCTGGCGGAAGGCCCGCAAGCTCATCGGGAAACTCATTAACCACAGGGATAGACTAAAGGGTCGTTGATTCTACTTTCACATCCTGTACCCGAACTAAGTGGTAAATATATCCCTTTCTGATTATCTTTCTTGCCTTGAGATAGGAAATAAACCTACCTCTCGGCGATGCCGTATTACCTTTTCACTCCAAAACTAGCTTCCCTAGAAACTGGAATCGAACCATTCTTTGATCTACAATCAATGCTAGCATAACAAGAAGCGAACCAATCCATACCATTATAACATCAAATTCTACCATATCTAACTCAATCAGGTCTGCTATTGTAGAACGACTATGAACTACTACTATACAATCTCTATATTCCCGTCTAGCTATCACCGGATCCCCAACAAGTGTAGACACCTCAGAAGGATTAATCAACTCAAGTTCTATCCCAAACTTACTAGCAACCAACGGAGTGACATACGATAAAGTGGAACCTGGATCAATCAATGCATATACAATATATGAGGAGACTGATAATATACATCATCAGGTGATGACTCCTGATCATGTTGACATGCTAATACATAAATGCGGTTCTGAGGACCGCTCGAGCTAGATGCTCCACCTCTTCCTCTACCGCGACCAATTGGTGCCTCTGAACCTTGCCCAGGGGGGCGTACTGATGATGACGAACCAGCTACAGATCCCGCTGGCTGAACTATACCTACGTCACCTCTCGTCGGACAATCTCGCATAAATGTCATTCATTGCTACTTATTATTGTTTAATGTTATTTTTTTTTAATTTTTTTGGATCATTGAATATTGTTATTTTGCTCACGTTTATTGCTATTTGATCAAATATACATACTATCTACCATAAAATTGATAACTTTGTCTTTTGGATATTATTATTCGTTAAAATTAACACTATTTTATTTAAATCTAATTGGTTGAACCCAGATCTAAATTTTTGGGTCAAAAAGTCTAATCTTAATATATCTATTATATCGATAACGAAGTACAAGAGTAGAACTCCGACAACAAAAGGGGAAGAGGAGATGAATACCACCATGATTAATAAAGAGTTTTAAAAAAAATACTCTCTCCGTCTTATTGTTTGTGTTTTTTTATTTGGAAAACAATACCACTTTCTAATGATGAGTAAGTTTTAAATTCTAATATTTTTAATGACATTCAGTTTCCTTATGGGAAATCATACGATTTAAAGGGTATTTTTGATATATTTATATACATTTTTAGTTTTAAAATATTTTTTATACTTTTAAATTTTTGTATCCAATTAAAATACAACACATAAAATGAAACGAGGGAGAATAGGACGTACAGATGAAACGATATTAAATGGTTGGCATGAAAAGAATTTATGAAGTACATGTGGTTATAAACATGTAGGTCCATTTAGCTATTAGCATCTTTGAACCCTTTGGTTGATGACTTATAGACCAAAGGATGAGACCTTGCATTTATGCATGTGAAAGCACACAAAGTTAGTAGGAATTTATGAAAGAAAGAGAAGTATGTATATAACGAATGATTGAGACAAAGACTCCTTGGGATCTGCAAAGTTGGATTACAAGTTAGAAGAACTTAACAAATCGAGTACTGGTAAATAGGAGAAATAGGAATAGTTGTTAAAAGTTCATCAAGCTGGCAATATCACACTATTGAGAAAACCATCAAAAGTATGTATCATTTATACTTAATTAGAGGTCATAAATTCGAGCCAAGAATCTATTAGAAATAATTTTTTCTATCTTATATACAGGGGCAGATTTAGGGGCAAAGGGGATTTAGCCGATCCCCTTTCGTTAAGAAATTACACACTATATATAAGGTAAAATATATTTTTACTTCTATATATTATGTCTTGAATCTTCTTGACATAGCCCAAAAGCTTAGCTTAGTGGTCAAATGGGTTCAAAACCTTTGTAAGGTTAATGGTTCATATCTCACTAGATATATTCTTTTTTAACTTTTTTTAAACCCTCATAACGGAAATCCTATCCTCGTCGCATCTTATACAAGGTAGGGCTAAGGTTTGAGTACACTTTATCGTTCTCAGCCCTCACTCACTCGTAGAATCATACAGTCATGCTAAATATGTTGTTGTTGTTATTATAAATTCCAATATTGAGAATGAAACCGTGAAAAGTGTTTTGCTTCAAGTAAAATCCAGATTAGTTGGATTCCACAGTAACTATTGAATACTGAATGAAAACCAACAAAATATTGTTGACAGAGAGAAAGAAAAATATTACTCCTAGTACGATTTTAGATATAGAGAGAGAAATGTGAATACAAAAGACTGTAGCATAGAATCTGAAATGTCAAATTCATGTCTGCTTAGCATTCATTTCATTTCTTGTCATTTCATCTCTGACTTTACACCCCTTTTCCCATAACCCCATTCTCTGACTAGTGAGCCTTCTTTTGGACACATATTCTGATTATTTATTGTTAAAAATTTCATATACGTACACATGCACATTTATTTTATTTATTCATGGGTGCCATTTAAGCAAAATGTATTCTTAAAATTAATCTCTCATCCTAAATTAGGAGCAAAAATGCATGTATGCTTTAGGAAAATTCTTGTGACATTGTTTGACTAGTAATTTTAGTTTGTGCCAAAAGTTGCATTTATGAAATCTACAGTATTCAATGGAACCAACTTGACAATATGATAATAAAACGTGTTACTACTTTCAAAAGATGTGATATATTTGTACATACATTTTTTTTTTTTTGGTTTCCCACCGATATCCGATATCTACGTTAGGGCCAGACTAAATCCGGTTTTGTACAAAAAAGTTCAATGGCGAATCCAGGATTTCAAAGTCATGGGTACTCACCGATAAAAGTTATGAAAGAAGAGAAAAAATAAATTTAGTGATGGGTGCTAACTCGATACTTATCTAAAAAAATTTATAATTGACTATGTAAATCTACTAATCATAATCAAAGACCATGGGTGCTTAAGCACCCATATGTTCCATGTAGATCCGCCAATGGGAAAGTCCTACACTAAAGGGTAAAGCGTTTCTTAACAAAGGCGACTTCATACCCACGGCTCGAACCCGAAACTTCTGATTAAGGATGAAGGGTACTTACCACTCCATCATCATAATAATTGCTGGTTGTACGTACATGCTACAGATCTTAAACCTAATTATCGTAAAGCATGTCTATCAAACACAACATTTTACAATAGATCGATCATTCGAATGATTTCCTTAATATCCAGGAAAAAACGATCAGGTCTAAAAACCGGCGTCATAGATTTAATCCTTTCTTATTTTTGTTATCATATACTTCCTCCTATCTACTTCAATTAATTTTTTGGTTTTTTTTCCGTAGTCTATATTATTTGATTTTTTCAGATATCAAGAAGAAACTAACTTCTTTTTTCAAAGTTTTCCTTGGAGTAAAGAACCTAGGAGTATTTGTTATATTTTAATGAACAAATTAAAGTTAATATGATTAATTTTATTGTTAATTAATGTTAAAAGATGGATTTCTTAATATATGTAAAAATAGCCAAAGCATCAATTAAAATTGACCGAAGGAAATAGTTTTGCAAGAAGCTAATGTACCTCTCAAAGAAAAAGAATCAAATGAGAGAAAAAGATCCCAATCTCAATGACTTTGGATATTAAAGATGTTACTATAAAAACATTGGAACTAGGTCACATCAAAGCCAAGACTCCATATCTGGATATTGTATAGTATAAAGTGAAATTCATATATGTTAGTCCATTTTCTTTTGAATAGATAAGAGATCATCTAAAGCTCCTCCCCCCATTTGTGGAAGATATTTTAGGTAATCATGTCAATCTATGGACATAATATTATCTAAAAGTAAATTCATAATTTAAATTTAATGGGTCTTAATATTTATTCTCATAAGTAAACGCGTTGCACTTTCGCAATTATGGGTTCGTAACTTGTATTGGCTAAAATTTTAGTAATTTATATTTAAGTTTCGTGTAAAAAATATTGAGTTCAATTGAAGCCATCGGGACTACACTGCATTTGGCTTTGTAGCAATTACAACACTAGGTTGAACAAGATCATGTGTGAGTAGGGCCATATTATCAACAACTTGGGATTTATATGTATCTTTCTTATGACTTATCTGGCAAATAGAATAAATTCTTTTGTCAGCAAGGCTAACTTGTGATTGAATAGAAAGTACTCCTTTATCTTAATTAGAGGTCTCCGATTCGAACTTTGAGTATGAGATCGCCTATGTTAGGGATTGCTCTACCTTTAATGTGGGACTTACCTGGCGAATCAGAATTTAATCGAGCCCCAATGCGAATACCAAACACGGAGTGAAAATCAAAACACAAAGGATAAATTCCTTTCAGTTGGAAAAGGTTTTGAATATTTAGTACAATGCCTGATTATTGAGGCATCATGTTCTCTAGTTGTGTTAAGACTAGGGAGTTAAAATTCCTTTTATGTGACAGAACAAAAATAATATGTCGTACGTCAAGAATTGGTGTGTCTGAAATTAAACTAGATCCTAGTTGTAACCTAAGGATATTGAACTAGACTTTGTTATGTTTGGTTGGGGCTAAAGGGAGGGTAATTAGGAGAAAGGGAAATAAATCAAGAATATTATAAGTCAATTATGCTTGTTAAGATGGTATTTTCTTCATCTACTTTTCACTAGACACAAAGTTTAAATGATTATATATTTGTGAAATTTGATAGAGATAACATTAATTACGTTAAAGTTTAAATCTGATTAGTGAAATGAATTCCTAAAATGTAAATAATAATTCCTAAAATGATTAATAAATTTAGTCTTGAATTCCTAAAATGATTATTATTTTGGGATAAATTTTTTAAGCTAAAGCGACAATTAAAATGTAAAGGAGTGATTATGATTTTTGTAGAGACTACTTCCTCCATCTCAAAATATGTGGCACAATTTGATTGCTGGACAGCCTGTTTGAGAGAAAAAATAAGACATTTTTACAAACATAAGCTGAAGAGCACAAAATACTGAGAACGCTCTTTCACCAAACAACTACTTTTTTTGTTAAATCAAGTGGGCCTATAGAACGACCAATTAAATCATACAAATTAAATGAGTGGTGCTAAACTTATTGTGAGGAGGGAATATCATATAAATTAGGACACTGAAAGGGAAGTTAAATCGAAGAATTTGATATATATTCGGCTCAACGCTTGATATCTATCCAATTGGTCAACCTTTTTTCACTTTTCTTAGTGTTTACTGGCCATTTTTTGGTCTTTATCATTGGAAAAAAAGTCATTATCCTAGAGTTTCAAATTTCACTAATTAAAACAACAACAAACTTAGTGCAATCTCACATGTGGGGTCTTGGGAGGGTAATGTATACGCAGATCTTACCCCTACCTTATGAAGGAAGAGGTTATTTCCAATAGACCCTCGGCTCAAGAACAGTGACAAGGACACAATAAACCAACATTAACAATAGCAAGGAAATAAGATAAAAGAAATATATAGCATATCATGTAATAGCAGAGAACTGGGAATACGAAGCTATAAGAGTAGTGCGAAAATTACCGGCAATAATGCCACATCGTCTAATAGCATGGAACTCGGAATAGAAGAATACAAGAGACTAAGAATCACAGTCAAAATCAAACTTATCTTTGCAGCGAAAATGGCAAATGCGGAGGAGGCAGTGGATTTCGAGGTAGAGAAGGACGATCTGAGGTACAAAGAACTGCTGGGTTTCATGATTTTGCAATGCAAAGAGCTGCTGGTTTGAAAGTCTATGGTAGAGGAAGTAGGTCTAAGTGTAGAATGTATTATAATTATTTTAAGTGTATCTATTTAATATAAATATAGTGGATAAGTCAATTATAGCATACAAATTTTCCAATTTTCTTATCTTTTTTACTTCTTCCATGCCACTGGACTCGTCAATCTATTTGGCCAAGTCTTAAATCGATCATCAACACAAGGATCAACAACTTCCCACATGTAATGAGCAAAAATTGCAGAAAGTACTATAAAGGACCAATTCAGCTGTCATAAAGTAAATGCACCAGCACTCAACGCAATAACCTCGGATGTATTAGAAGACAACCATAATCAAATCTATCCCCAATTATATGTTTATTAAAATGGGACTTAGAGCTTGCAAGTTGCAACTCACCATCAGTCAATCTGCAATAATATGTTCACTGAAACTTTTAATATCAGGTATTCATCCATCCTATAAAATGAAAGCTGTGGCAAAAACAAGTATCAAGATCCTAAATGTAGGTGAGAATACAAAAAAAAATTATGAAACAAGTCTCCCATCATGGGGTGGATCCTGGAGCTAGTGTATTACCAAGTTTCACCTAGCATGTTGCTTTTCCTACTGCACCGAAAGATAGTCTTGATCTCCTGTCTGCTCCAAAGCTAAACTTTAGATCTGAAGCATCCACAGGGACAGACGCATTGCTCGTAGAGGGAAAAGAGAAGACCAAGCGTTCAGCTGATTTCCCCGTGCCAAAGCTGTATACTGGAACAGTGGATGCATCCGTGGGCTGAGAGAGGACACTGGCTGAGGACGATGGCATGATGGATGGTGTTGGTGGTTCTGAAAGTGCACCAGATGATGCAGCTACTGGAAAAGTGAATCCAAACCCATTGTCAGGGAACGTTGCATTTCTAGGATTCCGCTTATTAATAGAAATGGATGGCAAAGTAGGTTTTGTCCCGGAGGTCTGTCCAGCAGCATTTCTTGGTAGCTCAAAACCCGTGGAGTTGGATAACGTTGTGGCGTTCTGCCCATTACTTTGATTATGAAAAGGCCACCCGGGGGTAGTACCTTTATCTTTTTTTCCTTCATCAGTACCTTTATCTTTCTTGCCTGCAGAGTCCTGAAGCATAGACATACCATGTTAAAGCGGTGATTCTGTAAAATAATTAGCGACGCTTAAAATCAACATCCTCTGATGGTTTCTAACTCTTGCACCCTCCATTTCCAAATACATAAATTTAATGTTTTAACTCTGTAAAGAAAGGGTTGTCTTTTTTAACAAACTCAAGAATGGCAGGAAGGTGCAAAATAATGTCATTTTTAAAGGTAACTTTCAATAACAATTAAGTACCTGGTCCAAACTTGGAGTGCGAGAACCAGAAAAGAAATTTTTAACTTGGGAATCAGCACCCTTAAAAGTGAATGAAGGCACTGTATCAGCTCCAGTCGTCGCAACAAATACACCAGCTATGCTAGAAGCTTTAGCACTAGCATCCGCAGCAGCGTCAGCTTCACGCACAGTTTGCTCCTGAGATATTTCCACGTGATTGACTGTGCCAATATCTCCATCCTTGGACAATCGGGAAGCTGCCAGCCCATTGTTCCTACGCATACCATATTCTCCAAAATGTGATGATTTTGTTTTACCATTTGGTGTGGAATCAGAGATTTCATTGCGGGGATATTTCTTCCATTCGCTGGCCAGCTTCAATTCAGCTTCCTTTTCTGCAGGAGTGGGCTTGTGTCTATCAAGTTGCTCTAATATTTTTCTTACAGTCTCATTGAGCGGCATTGCTTCTTCAGACCTGCCTGCTCTATGCTCCACTGATTGGTCCTTCTCAACACCACTAGGTTGACCAACTTCCAAGTTCTTCCTAGAAGCAGGCGAGAAAACTTCAGAAGCACCAATTTTTCCTAAAGGTGAAGAAGCATTTCTGGGATTCAGGAATATGGATCTCTGAGGACGAGATTCTGATCCAAATTTATTCCGTATACGCCGAATGGGTCCCGCAGATCCATAGCTTAGATGAGGTAAATCACTCCTAGTCTTCTCCTGAAATTTTTATAGCATGAGAACATTCAGAAAGATCCCAACTGCTGCTTGAAAGTATTCTAATTAGATTACAATAAAGATTAATGATCACAGAAAATCTTATAAACATGCAAAAACCATCGAATCAGTAGAGGAAACTTCAAATAAGAAGTTGCTAAAAACCGTTAGATCAGTACAGGAAACTTCAAATAAGAAGTTGCTTTGATAGACAGGAATTTTGTCATTGAATAAATTTTAGACTTGCTAAGACGAACATATACCTGGCTGTAGATTGATGATTGAGATTGTTGGAAGGTTTTCGCTGAGAGATCTGGCCACCTGCTACCAGCCTGCGACTGAGTCTGCTCACAAAATGTAAGTGCAACAAGAATAAATATTCCTGGATTAACAAAAGTATAGTATGCTTGAAACACAGCTAAATTTTGTCACAATACAAACCCTATCTCTGGATTTCGGCAATGAAGTTCTAGAGTACGGGGTCCTCGGAAACTCAACAAGCCCATATCCTCTCTGACTCTGTGGAGTAATATGACACTGCTGATCTTGCAGTATGGCAGCCGGCCAACAAGTCGATGACTTAAGCGAAGGTGGCGGATGAAACCTGTTTTGTGGAACTTGTTCTCCCTTGGATACAAGACTGCAAGAATCATATCCTTTTTCCAACCTACGACTTCCCATGTAAGCTCTTGCAATATCAATGGGTGAAGCGCCAACTTCATCTTGTACCTGCAGTAGTGGACTATATTTGATAAATACATCCTAGTATCAACACCAAAACTCCGAAAGAAGACTGCATCAATTTGGGTAATTTCATGAAATAATTATTTCCATTTGTTACTTCGGAGCTATTCCAGACTTTATTCGCTAGTGCACTTTTCACCTGTTAAGGCTTCATTTGAGACCATCTCTCGAGATGAGGTTCAACACGCTAAAGTACTATTATCATGGACATTTCACAAAACAAACGTGTGGTAATGACAGACGGGTTGATAATGATAATTAACTCACATTTGTTTGGGGAAGAGGCGTTGAAGTTCCTGGCATAGCAAAATTTGCTTGGGGAAGAGGTGTTGAAGCACCTGGCGTAGCAAAATTAATTTGAGGAAGAGGTGTTGAAGTTCCTGGCATAGCAAAATTTGTTTGGGGAAGAAGTGTTGAAGTTCCTGGCATAGCGAACTCTGTTTCATCCTGTTTCTTGTGATATGGTCTTCTAGGTGTCTCGTTTGTTAAATGAAACCTTCCAACGTCCCCTTCAGCTGTTTTGCTAGTTTTCTTTTCTTGGTCATCAATAACCCTCGAGTTTAATATCTCTGTCAAACGCATTATTTCATCTCTGCATATAGTGAAAGACTGCTTTTGAATAAGAAGGTTTAACTGACAAAATTCAAACGATATACATGGTGAAAAGAGTTTCCTGAATGTACACAAGACATAGGAATCCAGCATCAAGTCTGGACGTGCAAAGCATTGGAGGATCACCAAAAAGAAAAAAGGGTGATAATGTCAGAAGCTCAGTTCCCAGCAATTATAAAGAACTGCATTCTCAAACCAACATGGGCTACGAGGAAAATAAGCAATTTTAAAGGTGCATGCATTTTTCACAAGAAGCAGGCATTGGTTCCTAACTCTCACTAATGAGGTATAATGAGGTAGCACTGCAACAACATGATAGAAAAAAACACAGGCGTGAAGAATGATATGCTACCTCGAAAATGATTTCCCCTGCATGAGCCGCTCAATTCTGGAAATCTCAGATTTATCAGAGGAATTCTGTGATTTCTCTTCTTCCTGCTTCTCTGCTTCAGAGATCCCATTCAATTTTCCCCTTCTTTGATCCTCTTCCTCCCATTCAGAAGATCTGGATATCACATACTGCATAAACATAACATCCAACACTTTGAAGAAATTCTTTTTAGTAGAAACAATCTTACATATAAAAATTCAGTTCCTTCTCTCTTTTTTTTTTTTTTTTGGTTGGGGGGTGGGGATAACTTTCCTTTCACCACAACAATTTCTAGTAAGACCACAGAATTAAACATCCACTCCTCCTCACATACTTGACCTAGCAACCTTTTTACTCCAGTAAAAATGTGTTTCAGTCCCTTCTCTATTGGTATTAAAAAATAATATCAAAATTATAATATGACATGATCCATTCATGGGAACCGAAAAATTTAGACACGCCACTGACAAATATTATTTATGCAACTTTCACAACAACAAACCCAGTATAATCTCACGAGTGGGGTCTGGGGAGGGTAGTGTGTACGCAGACCTTACCCCTACCTTGAGGTTAGAGAGGCTGTTTCCAATCAACTTTATGCAACTTTCACGAGTTTCAAAAAAGAAATAACTATTCTCACAAAACACATTACAAGTAGCCTTCACAAAACACTACATGCTCCTAACCCTGAGAATACAATTCCCCGGTTTTCCCTTATTGTTCACTATCACACTTAAGGTTGGTAACCAACCCTGTTAACTCAATAACCCTCTTTTTTATTTCATTAGTTCCCTATTTCCATTTAATATCCTCTTCCAAAATCGAAGCAAAGAGATTTCTTGCTTCCTTACCACTAGCCCAATTTTTACTTGCAAAAATTCCTTAAAAGCCTTAAAACTGTTACAGTTCATAGTATGACATCTGACACTGATCCAGAGCATTGTTTTGTGACTATAATGGCAAAATTATTCCTCCACCTCAAACTAAACCTCTTAGTTACAAATTCAATCTTTACTTCTATCAACAATTTTTGTAAGTCTAAATTTACCTAAAAAGTGGCATAGAATATGACATACTTAAACCATAATGTTATTTGGGTCTGGAACTGTATCTTCTCAACAAAGTACTTCGGGGTTTCAAATATACTGCAACAATTTTTCTTTTTGATGAAGCAACACTGCAACGATTTTCAAACACATACTGCCAAAAGCTTGCATACTAACCTATTCAAGCTTTCGTTATTTAAGCTCTGTGCAAAACAAAAAGGAAAATGGAGTAGAGAGTAACATGCCTAGAATTAGTGGTACCATGGCCACAGACAACCTTTAATCATAAAAGAAACAATATTTGGCCTACTTTGACTTTCGGACCGGAACATTATTTTTGCACCTTCATGAAATCTCATCAGATTCCATTAGACCTACCTCTTTTTAATAGGCAAAAGGGATAAATTGACTTCAGAGAACAAAATTCGGCAGAAGCCTTTTTTTCTTTTTTTATTACTGTATAAGTATAAACGGCCTCTTGCAGAAATGCAGGGTAAGGCTGTGTACAATAGACGGTCCGGCCCTTCCGCGGACCCCGTGCATAGCGGGAGCTTAGTGCATCGGGCTGCCCTTTTTGGATATTGATTTCAGCTACGATTGCTGCAAAGTATTTAGGGACAAATATCGTAGTTTCTTTGAAGGATTTATCAGAAAAGCATATATAGAAGGTTTCGAACATAATATGCCAAAAAAATTATTACAATAGAGGAAAAAAAAAGTGTCAAGAAAATATTCTCACTTATACGTAGGCATGAATAACTTCGTTAAAAGAGAGAATCATCTGTTGATAATTTTTTTCTGTTCTTGAACTCCAGCTACTAATGACTTTGCTAAATGCCAGCAAAGAGGAAAAAGGCAAATGGGAAACTAAAGACAAAAGCAGCCGAATCACATTTTTGGGCACGTAAATGGAAAAGAAATAGAGTGGAATTAGGGGTATTCTAGGATTATAAGAAAATGTAAGGGATAGCAAAACAAATTACTTGGTCAAACAAAAAGACTTTACGTTGAAAACCCATAAGTTGGGGGTACCCAGCTTATGGCTTATTTTAGCTTAAAAGCACTTCTCGTGTTTACCAAACACCAAAACAAGATAAAACCAGCTTTTAACCCAATCCAAATACCCTCAAAGTTAGAGCCCCATGAAAAAAAATTCACTGTTTTTTGAAAAAAATCACTTTTTTTTGAAAAATTTTCACTTTTTTCGAAATAAGTGTTTGGCCATAAAATTTGCAATTTTCACTTGAGCATGAATTTTGGAATTTTTCAAGAATTTGAAAAACTCCTAAAAGTTGCTATTCAAAATTTTCACTAAGATCCTTCACAAAAATTCAAAAACAATCCAAAATTATATTCATGTCCAAACAAAATTCTAATTTTCAAATACCATTTTCACTTGAAATAAAATTTCACTTTTTTCGGAATTTTACAATTCTTATGTCCAAACGCCCACTAAGTTACCTAAAAGCTATTCATTCTCCAAGTTTCTTGCCATATTTAAGCTTTACGATGAACTCACAAGTAGGTCATGATAATTTTAATCAGTAAATTGTAGAGCCGTTTCTAAAGTTTAACTCAAAAGCATTTTATAATTCATAATACCTCGGTACAAGTTTATGAAATGATTTCTTTTCTAGGACGGTATGAAGTATTTTACATACTCAACAGATGAAAAGTTGTTTCTGTTAAGAATACAGATTCACAATAATATATATGATTAAATATTTTCTTTTTTGAGAATGGTAACGTTTTATGATTGATTAAATATTTTCTTGAATACAAACTAGTAAGAGCTTATTTCAGTGTGATTTTGATATGCCCAGAACAAAATAAACTTTGCACTTCTCTTTATTAAGATGAACTTTACATATAAAACTATTGTAGCATTGCTTTTGTCTAACACCACTAACATAATATAAGCCCTCACTGTCCTCTTAACACTTTCTATTAAGAAACACAGAAGTTTGACAAAACACAACAAACAAACAAACAAACAAAAACAAAGAGTATACACAAAATTTAAAAATTAAAATAATAATCATGTTATGATACTGGTTCCTCCCTAACTCCCTAGAAAAATTTTAACTATTTATTTGAATTTTTGTTTAAATCATAATCATGATATGATACAGCTCAGGTTTCTTATCGATTCCTAGATAAAATTCTAACCAGTAATTTGATATTTTCTTAGTGTACCAAAGATAATATACAGGTCAAATTGGCTTCTAACTTCAAACCAGTCAACTGTGTCCAAGTAAATAGTGATCAACTTTGTGATTCTCATAGCCTAAAGAGCATACACTCTTTACCATGTTTATTTGGTAGGCTACTTTTCCTGGAGTATCTGATCAGGATGGAAAATTGCCAGCTGTTTTTTCTAAAAACTAATGCATCAGCATTCAGCAAGTAAGAGTTAGTGCATAACAATGACTTCAGCAGAGAAATATTATTATGTAACCCTTGTCTTCAAATTTTCAAAGTCACCTCTGCCTCCAAATTCTATTCTTGTCCAACAGTTAATGGCCATCAAAACTAAGTGTTAGATAATTTACGTGTTCAATTACATTTCGTGCCCCTTTGTCTCATGTAGTAAGAATGCCGACATACTAATAGAGGAACATCCTCATCTTCACATGCTTGCCCATAAAATGAAGAGATAACAGAAAGAAATTAACAAAGCAAAATGAGTCAAAGTTGGCAAAGCTTACACTTGGAGTACATTTCTCGTCATTCCCTAAATCTTGTGTTGTTGCAGGATCTTCTTTACCTGTCCCAAATAGTTTTTGTAAGATCGCCGATCAAACAGAAAAAACAAATTAAAAGATAATAAGTTTAATGATATACCTTCTGCAAGCTATTAAAAGATAATGAGTTTCTTAAGTACAATTCCAAGTAAAAGTTCCCTTTTTTTCAAAATTCATAACTATTTAAAAGATCCTCTTAAAAAAAAGTGACGCGACATTTCCCATAACATCGACTATTCGCTTTTTTCAGAACTTACTAACATAACACACAAATCAAAAATATCTCAAGTAACATTTTGCCGTTCAAGCTACATCAGATAATATGGGATAAAGAGAGTATCCCGTACGAGTAGAAAATATACCCCACATACTTATGATCATACATTTATTAATCTCATGCAGCGTCACAATGTGCAAGTTCATTTACTGCTGGTCTTCAACGACATGGTTGTTTTATAATCTTTACTCCTGCTACCTCTATCCAAATTTATGTGAAGGATTTCGCCGTAAGAGGGTCAAAAACACTTAATTTTCAATGTGAATTTGGACATGAATTCTTCAAGTTTTCAAAATTAAAATTTACATATTTATTTGAGAACTACATGAAAAGTACTACTTCCTCTGTTTCAATTAATGTGATCCAATTTAACTAGGCTATAATA
This sequence comes from Nicotiana attenuata, assembly GCF_001879085.1. Taxonomy (NCBI): domain Eukaryota; kingdom Viridiplantae; phylum Streptophyta; class Magnoliopsida; order Solanales; family Solanaceae; genus Nicotiana; species Nicotiana attenuata. The sequence continues at coordinate 12,962,986 of NC_031999.1, forward strand.
TTTGTATGGCTATAAAGTTTTTGAGATTTGTGGTCTTAGACATGCCACAACATTTGTGTTGCTATAAAAGATTATCATTAAGGGTAATATGGAAGTGTCAATTAAATTCTTTGCAAATTTAGAAAGATGTCATTCTTTTAGGAACAGACTAAGAAAGAAGTAAAGTTACATAAAAAGAATTGATGAGTATAAGTCAGCGTAGTTAATAATTCAAAATATTTAAAAAGGGTTTAAGAAAATCGTAGTTAAAGAAAAAACTGTTTGGCTCGAAATACTAGCGTGTTCATATAAAATGGGACAGAGGGAGTACTATTTATACTTAGTCCCTTTTATTTTGGTAATGTCACGTATTTTCAGTGTGCCAAAGCCATTCATTTATTAATAAGTACTCAGAAAACCTATGGAGACAACAAAGTAGAAGTTGCTTAATGCTGTTTGATTCTTTTCAAAGGAAAAATTAGAAAGACGTTGCTAACGCGGTATAGCAGAAGGACCGCATGGAAGATTTGATATCCACGAGACCTATGCTATAGGCCCAATAATCAAGGAACTAAAAGCAAAATCACTTTTAAACACCAACTTCCACGAACGCAATAGCAACACTCCTTTGGTCCCATTTAACATGATGGTATTTAACATGACAAAGACATGAAGATTTACATTGAATTAATGATAATGGAAGAAAATATTGAAAATAAAGATAAAAACTAATTCAAGAAAAAACAAATATTTAAAGATTTCAAATTTTGAAGTCGTGGAAGTTAATAAAATAGAATGAGCATAAACATTTCGGGACATCCCAAAAATGGAAAGCGAGTCATGTAAATTGAAACAGAGATGGTCACAAATGTTAACTACGATGAGGAATGTGAGAATTAGTCCAACTAGAACTTAAAGAACAAGGAACAAAAAAGACCAAAGTAAAAGCGGCGCCAGGAGTTCCGCAATCAAGATGCTTGCATGTACAAAGACCAAGAACAGAAAAATCTACAAAGCCTTGATTGACCTCAAATAGCAAATTCAAACCATTTGCCAAACATGTTGAACTCTAGCTTACTCTATCTCGTTATAAACCCAAACAATTATCTTAACACATAACAGGGAAGGGAACAAAAGTGAATGGTAATAGTTTCTCTTTCATGTTTGGTCTGACGAAAAAACCACAAAAAAAAAGAGAGCAAGGTAACTAGAAATGAGGAAAATATTCCCATTGGCCCCTTGTAATGTTTTTCATAGCCGAGAAATCCAGAGGGCAACTAGCACAAGGTTTGAAACACGATGGATAACGCCGAATAAATAATCAACATTACTGCAACTAGAATTGTCACGATTCCTCGTTGGTACGTCCCTCTACCTTTTTCCACTAAAATGCTAGGCTTATATTTACAATAGGGTTCAAACTTGTGATGTGCGCCTAATCCACACATTACACGTTGTCCTCTTACCACTAGACCAAAGACCTGGGGGCTAGCTCCTTGCAAATTTTTATCTCCCTTTTCTAGATGGAAGAGATAAGAGAAGAGGAAACCTCACAGTGGCAACCAAACGAATTTTATAATAGTTCTTACTACATTCTTGGGACAAATCAAAAATAGGTTGGCCATTGAAAAAAAAAATTCTCACAACCAACACTTCAAAGTAGAGGCTATTTAAACTATGTTGCTCGGACTCTCCAAACTTGTTGCCGCACCCGTGTAGGATCCTCCAAAAATGCACTAAATTTGGAGGATCCGACACGCACCCAACAACATTTTTGAAGAGTCCGAGTAACATAGTATTTAAAAGCACCAAAAGTTTGTTTGGTCAAAGTGAAAACTATGTCACCTTCATGTCTAAGGCTCAAATTACCGTTACAACACTAACGGTAACTGTGAGCCTGTTTACGTCAACCTTAAGAGGTCTGGATTACCCAACACCTATAATTGTAGGTTGCAACAAGCTATAAGTGGTTTTTCGAGGTGGCACAGCCTAACCAAGACAACAACGACGACATCTAATTCCCAATCTCAAACACATTAAGATCGGCTATATGAATCCTCATTGACCATGTCACTTCATTTGAGCTCATCTCAGACTAGTATTATATTTTTATGAATAGAAAGTAATAGAGGTTTCTATAGCTTCCAGTACTATATAAATCTTTGAACAAACTAAAAAAACTTAGAAATTATAAGACCTAAAGTAAAGGTACTAACATGAATAAAAATGTTTCTAACTAATTAGTATATCACCTATATAATCTTTCCTTCCATTATGCCTTACTTTTTGCTAAAATTGCATGATTCCAAGAGATTGAATGTCTTTCGAGACAACTTTCATGTGATTTTAGATATCTCGTCCTTTATTAACACCTTAATTGACTATGGTTTCACACCTATGGATCGATGCATCTGGAGGTCAACTAAGGACATGACCAAATTATCTCAAGCAACTTTTTCTCATTTTATCCTCGATGTGTGCTACATGTACCTTCTATTAAATGTGATAATTCTTTATTTTGTCTCATCTTGTATGACTGAACATCCAACTTAGTACCACGTCTCTGCAACACTCATCTGGTGGATGCGTTTGACTTTAGCAGCCATTTATTTAACATTGTTGGTCTTAAGAGTGTTTTATAAAACTTGCCTTTTACTTTAGTGGACATCCTTCTATCACATAACACTCAAGTCGCACTTCCCATTTCAACCATCTAGTTTTTATTCTATCTGTAACATCTTCATCCATCATGCAATCCTACTGGGATACCAAGCCAAGAAACTCGAATTGTTAGCATTTAGGCCCAACAATCCCGTCTAATCTCACCTCAAATTCACACTTCTTAAGCTGACTAAACTTGCAGTGTATATTTCTTTTGGTAACGGCAGTAAAATGATACCACCATTACCGAAAAGAAAACGGTCACATTCTCATGCAATGAGATTCCTTCTTTGCTATTTAACAATCATTTTAAGAAAGTAACCAGCCAAAACCTCCTTTCTCCCATGCTCGGTGCTACTTTTTGTAACAAGCCATAGAAAAAATTGTGATCACAATAGGTATTAGGTAATGACTATGCGCTACATGTGGCGTTCATTCGAGCCAAGTAGCAAGTATCATTCCCCGGCCCAGACAAGTTAAACTTCTGCCAGCTTTTATGATTTCAACTAAACAAAACTACAACGCTATTACAATTCATCAACAGTTACCATTAAACTAAATTAAGCTAAAGATTCACGAAGGCCAAAACTGGAAATCACCAGGTTTCATGCAAGGTCATAATGACATGGGAGATGCAAAAAACTAAAGTTTACACCTAAACAACAACACCCTCTCCCCGACCCTCCCCCCCCCCCCCCCAAAAAAAAAGGGGACACACAACCAGAGAGAGAAATTGCAATTTATTCAATAAACCTACTTTTACCAACAAAATCTGTTCCAACACAGGTAAGTAAAAAATTACTATAGTTACATTGAAGAAAGTTGTAACAAATTGAGATTAAAAACTCAAATTCCAGCAGAGTAACCATAAAGGTAAAACTTGCTCCCTAGTTTACCAATTGCAGCAAAATAACCAAAAAGTTTTTGCAACACCAATTCACCATGAGACCAACATATTTCATCACCATTACCAAAAACATAACAAAGATACATTCTTGGAAACCCTATGTTGCACATAGCATGTTCGATACACAACAAAAGTACAAATATCATACCCACTATAGTTGCACTCCATAACAGATCAAGCGTAACTAAGATAACCAAAAAGGTTAATGCTTGCAAACCTAATTCACCAAATACCAACATATTCCATCAGAAATAACAACAAAAACATAACAAAGACAAATTCTTGTAATATTGCATATAACTACATAGCTACTAGAGTTACATTCCACAACGGATCAGGTGAAACTAGAATAACCAAAAAGGTTAATTCTTGCAACTTTAATTCACCAAAAGACCAACATAATTCAACACAATTACCAAAAAAAAAAAAAACCATAACAAAGACAAATTCTTAGAAACCCTAATATAGTAATATTGCACATAACATGTTCGATAAAAGTACAGAATCGCATACCTAAGTCACCGTGAATTTCTTCAGGAGGAGGAGGAGGAGTGGAGGCAATGGCATTGGAGATGAACGACGAGAGGATTCTGGTGGCACTTCCGGAGATAATACGGTAAGCCGGATCAACTAGTTTCGATAACCAGCCGGTCCGACCACCGGTTTGGTTCAGTTGTGGACGGTCGTAAGGAGTTGCCGGAGGTTTCCTCGCCGCCGGTTTCTTGAACTTCCCTCCTGCGCCTCTCTCGCTGGCTCTGTTACCGTATGACGGCGTCGTATTGAACTCCATTGTCTCTCTTCTACTATGGTACCTCAACGAAACACTCAGCCAAAAAAAAACAGAGGGATTATATAATGGTACTCTATTTTTTATGTTTACGGTTTGAGGTAATTAACGGTTTGGTCCCTAACTCTTCAAATAGCTATACTTTGGTCCTTTTTTTAGGGTCAGCTCAGATAGAAATAAATAGGTAAAATACCTTAAAACTCCCCTAAACTGACACATATTATTATTTACAGCCTTAAACTATTCGTGGTCTTAATTACCTGCTCAACTTGGCCTTTTGAGAGTCATTACCCCTGAATGCTGATGTGGGTAAAAAGTGTGGGTGCACTCGCCTGCCACGTGGATTTTTCTGTATATGTGGCATTTTTTTGAAAAATAAAATATATTTTTACCTTTTTAAGAATGTTACTTTTTTAGATAATTTTTTGCGAATAATTTATACTAAAATTTGGATATGACTTAAAAATAATAAAGTTTTAGTTAATATTTTTTTGAATTTGACCTGAAAATAAAGATTTATACAATTAAAATAAATAGTCAAGACATCTAAAAATTTATAAAAAATACATAGTTTGNGCTTTGTAATTTTTTTATATAACTCTAAATTATGGTGCTCTATTTTTTATTTATTATTTTTTTTACAGATTTTACCTGAAAAAGTAAAATTACACAGTTGAAATGAATAGTGATTGCATCTAAAGAAAAAGTAAAAAGAGTGTACAATTGTTTTATAATGCAAGTGATTCGTTTTATTTCTTGCAATTGTACACTCTTTTTATTTCTTCTTCTGATGCAATGACTATTTATTTCAATTGTGTATTTTTACTTTTTCAGGTAAAATCTGTAAAAAAAATAAATAAATAAATTTTTAGAGCACCGTAATTTAGAGCTATATAAAAAATTATAGCCAAAATAATTTATTTCAAAATATGTATTTTTTTATAACTTTTTAGGTGCCTTGACTATTTATTTTAATTGTATAAATCTTTATTTTCAGGTCAAATTCAAAAAAAGATTAACTAAAACTTTTTTATTTTTAGCCAAATAAAAAAATTTAGCCTAAATAATGTAGTTCTATCCAAGTTTTATCATAAATTATATTCGAAAAAAGTTATCTAAAAAAATAACATACCTAAAAAGGTAAAAATATATTTTATTTTTTAAAAAAACAATGCCACATATACAGGAAAAATCCACGTGGCAGGCGAGTGAACCCACACTCTTTGCTACATCAGCGTCCAGAGGGGTAATGGCTCTCAAAATGCCAAGTTGAGGGGGGTAATTAAGACCATGAATAGTTTAAGGCTGTAACTAATAATTCGTGTCAAATTTAGGGGGGTTTTAAGGTATTTTGCCAAATAAATATTTGGATTTCTAAAATTTAGTTATTTTGGAAAAGCCTTTTCGAAAATTTAATTTTAAAGGAAAGTAATTTACATTTGGCTAACCAATTCAAAACTATTTGTGAGCGCTAATTTGTGTTTGGCCAATATTTGAGAAAAGTGCTTTTGTATATTAAATCGAATAAGGACATTAAAAAATCTCCTCAATAGTTAATATGATTTAAGTAGATAAATAATTTTAAATATTTAATATAAATATTCTAATTAAGTTTTATCTATTTTAATATAAAAATAAATTTGAAAAGTAATCTTTCAAGATGTTTTGATATATTTAAATTATCTTGAAAGACTAAAATAACAACAACAACAAAAACAACAACAACAACACAGTAAAAATCGCAGACCCCACTTGTGGGATTTTCACTGAATTGTTGTTGTTGTTGCTGTCGTCTTTCAAGATGATTTAAATATATTAAAACATCATTCAATAAATATAACAAAAATCACCCCAACAATCTTTATATATTAAAAATCTACCCAAAAATAAAAAGAACAAATACTTATACATATAGGCGGAACTATACTCTAGGTTGAGGGATTACCGTCACCTGGAAATTTCGGCAAAAACTTCATATATACTTGCAAATGTCTTCAAAAAAATAGTCAGATATTAGCATAGGCCCCCGTACCAATCTTTATGAGTAGTAATAATTTATATTGAATGCCATCGTGCAGCGCAACTGCCGAATCCTGGGTCCGCCTCAGCTTATACATGAGGAGAATTTCCAATATTGTCATCCCTTATTCTATTACGTAACAGCTTAGCGTAAATATTAGGTTAAACTAAGTAGGATTATTTTGGTATATAAAAATATTTGCCAATGGTGTTTTTGCCGAGAGAAAACTAAAAATAATTTTTGCTTCTACTTTTGAAAAGAAGCTATAATTTTTTAGCATTTTAAAAACAATTTTTATTTCTCCGCAAATTACGAAAGCACTTAAGTTTCTCCTAGAAGATTGGCTAAACATTTTAACTCTAATAAATAAGCCATTTATTCAAAAGAATATACCTTTGACCTCTCATAAGCTTCTCAAAACATGATATTAGTAATTTTTTCTCAAAATATTTTAATATCTTCTTTTATAATTATATATTATTATTTTGTATATTTCAAATTGCATTCCAACTCGTCGCCACACTATGTAATTATTGTTGACTTCTTGTTATATGACATCTAGTCATCAATAGCAGCAATCAGGCGCTTTATATAGGATTAAGTTGGCCGATTTCATCTTCAATTAAAGCTCTAAAATGTAGAATATTTTGGTTAATGAAAACAATGTTATTAGGACTTATTTTCCTTAAATATCTCAATTTATACACTCTTTTTCTTTTATGCAAGTATAGTAACTAATGACGCCTTGTCGTACACGAATTTCTTCTGCCAATAACATGCTTTTAGACCAAGTAAGAAAATCCTCGTGGAATCCTGTTTGCATTAGGAATTATATGTTTAGCTTTTGATTAATACACTTTGGGAACTGCAACCTTGCATTTTAGTTCAACAAGATTAATACACTTTGGGAACTGCAACCTTGCATTTTAGTTCAACAAATATCTTCAGGAAACCTACTGTTCTTAGATAATGGTTTATTAATCATCAAAACTAATTTTTAGCTTAACAAAACAAGCTCTATACCTCGATTGATTTTGGTTTTAACAATAATAATTGTTATTGTTACTTGTTTCTGTGGAAATAGTCTAACATACCATATAGCACGATGAATATAGCACATAAAACTCTAATATGATCTGCTTCTTTTTCTAACGAAGCTAATGATATAATGAGTTAATTAGGTAGTGTGCCTAAAGTTTAAATAGATGAACAAAATTTAACGAGTTAATCGAGGAAATAAATTGTTTTCTCTAGAAGAAGTTTAGAAAAGAAATTCATATTGCGCGCATAATTAAAATAGATCTTAAACTAAGGAAAAAACTTATATGCACCCCACATTATACCAAATTAGTTAAACTTTGATCAGTTAACAATGATTAAAAGGTCTATATTTGTCCATGCACTATTAAATATTAGTTATATGAACCCTCCGTTATACTATTTTATACTTTTTAACCCTACCGTTACACATTTAAACATATTTATTCTCAAGTCTAACGAACTATTCCTCCCATACACGTGGCTGCATTTTAAACACCCAACCCATTTTTCTTTTAACTAATTCCCTATAACAATAACCCACCCGAACCAATTCACCCGAAACAAACTAGTATACATATAAGGATTTAGAGATGCCATGGCAAACCTTCAAGCTTCAAGTTACTTGAGCTCATTTTGTTCTGCTTCCTCATCCTCATCTTTCCAATGAGGAAACATTACATCAAAGATCACTGACGAGAATCCACAAACAGAGAACAACACAAATAAACACCTCATTTGGTTTTGATGAGAATGGAGGAGTACATCAAAGAATTTGAAATTGTGTTGGTATCTTTTATTATGTCTTATGGAGTGAACGAGAATATATGGTGATGATGAACCTTATAGGACATCATATGTGGAGGAACTCTAAATTCGAATAAAGCTCTACAAATATTTTCTTGTGGTTCCAGGAATAGGCCAAAGAAGAAGAGATTTTGATTAATTTCCAATGAAACCCAAAATATAGAGACCCATGACTGCGTGTATCTTCTGTGAGCTTTGACTTTTTTTTTCCAAAGCGAGTTGTGATTTTTTCAAGTGACCTATTGTTCAAATGGAGCATGTGCTACTCACGTGTATTAGTTAGTTAGGAAGTTAGTTACAGGTGTTAGGTGTTAGGTGGTTAATGGCAGTTGTTAGTGAGCTATGTTAGTTGAATAAGTTAATTAGTGTTAGTTAGTGGTTAGTATATGTGTACAGTGTTAGCTATTGAATGAACTAACGGAACAATTATCATTTCCAAATGCTCTGCTTCTCTCTATCCTCTAACTCTATTGACGAGCAAGGTGAAAGCTCCAATCCTTACATTTTAGTATGGTATTAGACCGGGAGTAATTGATTTCACACATCGTATTTCAATTTGATCAATTGCCGTTAGATTATTCTGAAAATGGGAGAAACTTCGATTGACCACACACATCATTTATACCTAGGTCCGTCAGACACTCCAAGCTCAGTATTAATACCAGTGAAACTCACTGAATCATACAATTACGAGTTATGGAACAGGTCAATGAGGATCACACTTTTGTCTTTTGGGAAAAAGGAAGCTAGGGTTCGTTACTAGCACATGCAAGAAGGATCTGTACAAAACAGCTGAATTACAGGAGCAATGAGAGACTTGCAACACATTGGTTTTGTCATGGATCATGAACAGTGTGTGTGCAAAGCTTCTAGGTGGTATCATTTATGCATCAGATGCACTTCTCGTTTAGGAAGATCTGCGAGAGAAGCTTGACAAAGTCAGATTGTGGAAATGATGCACCAACAGTGAGTTATGTAGCTCCTAAGTGGCTTGAATAATTCTTATGATCAAGCGCATAGACAAATCCTGATGAAGACCATTGCACCAAACCTCAACCAAGCATATGCTATGATTGTACAAGATGATAGTCAATAAATAATTGGTTCTAATATTGTGACTAATAAGGCTGATTCTCTAGCTATGCAAGCATGAAGAGGTAGAGGCTTTCGAGGAAGGAAGCAATTTATGCAATATGAGCATTGCCACATGAGGAACCACACCAAGGAAAATTGCTACAAACTCATTGGCTACCTATCTGATTTTGATCAAAGGAAGAAAATTGGTGCTGGAACTCAGAGTTATGGTTGAGGAAAACCAGACAACTGGAAAAGGGAATCACTTGTTGTTGTAAATCATGCAGATGCAGGCTCATCTTCTCAAGTAGCTGAGGGTGGACAACTTGTGAAGCCTACTGACATAGGACATTACTTCACTGATGAACAATATAGCCAAATACACAGTCTACTCAGCAAAGACTCTGGGGAGTATAAAGCAAATACAACAGGTAAAGTCTTTAGTCTAATGTCTAAATTTGATCAGAAGGAAAATGATTGGACTGTTGACTCAGAGGCAACCCATCATATTGTTTCTAGTCTAGAATTGCTTGAAAATACCAAGGGAGCAGATAGGTTCATCAGAGATAAGGTAAATTAACCAACAGGGGAGAAAGTTGATATCACTCATATTGGTAATGCTGGACTATTTGACAAGGAAGTAATCAAAAATGTGCTTTATGTACCTAATTTTAGGTTCAACCTATCATCGTTTTCCAAGCTAACCAAGGAACTATCTTGCAATGTCAACTTCTTCCCTGACTTCTGTGTATTTTAGGATCTTTGAAATGGCAAAGTGAAGGGGATTGATAAAGAAAATGGAGGATAATGTGCTCAGAAATGGTAGATTGGCTAACAAAATAAAAGCAATAAATGTAGTGAGCAGAGTGGTTGGAGGAGATAGCAGTCAGTGGCATAAGATGTTAGGCCATCCTTCACTGTCTGTCATGAAGAATATGAGAGTCCTTCATATTAACATTAGTAGCTTAGCATAGAATGCATGTTTTGTATGCCCATTGGCAAAGCAGACAAGGCTAAAGTTTCCTCTTAGTGACTCTAGAGTTGATGTTTTGTTTCACCTTGTACACATGGACTTATGGGGACCTTATAAAATTCTAACTTTTGATATAAAACACTATTTTCTTATAATTGTGGATGATCACTCTAGGTACACATGGATATATTTTCTACAACTAAAATCTGAGGTGATGAAATAGTTCTTAAACATGATTTAGAACCAGTTTGGAGCTTTAGTCAAGCTAATTAGATCAGATAATGGAACTGAGTTTTTTAATACTTAGTATGCAGAATTGCTAAATAGGCTTGGCATAATTCATCAAAGCAGTTGTGCCTATACCCCTCAACAAAATTGTATAGTTGAAAGGAAACATATGTATATTTTGGGCACTGCGAGAGCATTGAAGTTTCAAGGATCAACCTATCAAGTATTGGGGTATATGTGCGAAAAATACAGTATACTTGATCAACATAATTCCTCTAATGTTCTAGGGGGCAAAACACCTTTTGAGTTATTGCACCACAAGAAGGCATCACCGATTCATTTGAGAGTACTGGATGTTTATGCTTTGCAAAGTCTTGCCCAAGGGAGACAAGTTTGCAGAAAGGGCAAGGATGTCTATTTTCATGGGGTATTCAGAGACACAAAAAGGGTATATACTCCTAGACATAAAGACCAAATAATCTTCACATGAAGAGATGTAATATTTAGAGAGCCAATGATTCCTTTTGCAGATGGAAACAATAGTACTTGATCACATATTGGGGATACTCATCAGGAATTGAACTCTCAAATGTGTTCTCCCTTGCAAATTGTGATGACCCTAAAGGTCATTTCTTGTTTTTGAGGTCAAAACTGCGTTCCGAGGCCTTGAAAACCTCCTTTTACCTCACCTCAATTTGCATACGCAGTCCGGGCATATTTTCGGAAAGCTTTTATGTGAAATTTTAGAAAAATAATGGAATTGGCCTTTAAAATTTATTAAAAATGACTTTGGTCAACTTAAACGGACCCGGATATGTGATCCGACTGTACGTAGTAAAATATGGGACTTAGGCATATGCCCGAAATCGAATTCCGAGGTCCCAAGCCCGAGAAAAGAATTTTTAAAGAAAATTATTTGTTGGAAAATATAAAGGCTTTTTGAAATGAAATGATGCATGTTCTTGATGGTAGCATGCCCGTATCTTGGTTCCGGAGCCCGGTACAAGTCTAAAATAATAAATACAAAGAATCTGTGAAATTTGGTAAGAATCGGAATTGGTTTGGTATAAAACGGACCTATAGTTGAGAAAATAGAAATTTCAATGTTCTTGAGTGATTTCATGAATTTGAGGTTTAATTCATAGTTGTTGATGTTATTTTGATGATTTGATCGCACGAGCAAGTCCGTATGATATTTTTAGACTTGCGTGCATGATTGGTTTAGAGCCCCGAGGGCTCGGGTGAGTTTTGGATAGGCCACAGAGTGAAATTGGACTTAGGAAAATTGTTGCAGGTTCAGTTCTGGTATTTTGGCCTCTGATCTCGCAATTGTGAGATCGGGGATCGCAAATGCGATGTCTGATGGCATGGGAATTGCGAAGTGCTGATCGCAATTGCGAAAGAAGCCCTGGCCAGCCTTGTTCGCATTTGTGAACATTTCTTCGCTAATGCGAAGCTTTCAGTATTTTCCCAGATGTCGCAAATGCGACTATTTCTTCGCAATTGCGAGGATAGTAGAAATTCCCAGGGTTCGCAATTGCGAACCCTTGATCGCAAATGCGAAGATGACAGGTTTCTCAAGGGTTCGCAATTGCGAAACTCTGGTCGCAATTGCGACATCGGAGACCTATTAAGTGGGATTTCAGACGGGATTTCATCCATTTTTACAACTCTTCAAACCCTAAAACATCCTTGGGCGATTTTTCAAAGGCACATACTCTTCCAAATCATTAGTAAGTTATTTCTAACTCATTTCTTTCATACAATTCATCTTTTTACATGATTTCATTTCAAAACCAAGGGTTTTCATGGGGAAATTGGGTATTTTTGGGAAGAACTTAGGATTTTCAAATTTTGGGGATTTGGACCTCGATTTGAGGTTCGATTTCAAAACAAATTATATATTTGAGTTCGTGGGGGAATGGGTGATCGGGTTTTGACCAAGCGGGCCCGGGGTCGATTTTTGACTTTTTGGGGAAAACAATGGGAAACCTATTTTCATGCATTAGAATTGGTTTATTAGCATTTATTGATATCGTTAAGTAATTTGTGGCTAGATACAAGCGAATTGGAAGTAGAACCGAGAGGTAAAGCGGTAGTATAGGCTTAATTTATCCGTGGAATTGAGGTAAGTGTTTGGCTTAACCTTAGCTTGAGGGAATAGGAGTTGTGGTCTATTTGCTGTGTGTTTGTATCGAGAACGACGTATAGGTGTGGAGACGAGTATCTATACGTTGGTGTCAAGCTTGTACTATGATTGTTGTGACTCTATTATGTATCGATCATGCTCAAATTGATGATTATTAATGTTGAACACAGCTTATGAAAGTTTCTTGGTTATTGACTATTGTTGAGTATTGACTAAAATTGAAGTTCCATTTTGTAAAGAGATTGTTGAAACGAGATTGGTTATAGCTGAATCCCTTGCCGGGATGTTTGTTGATATTGTTGATTCCCTCGCCGGGATATTATTGTTGATATTGTTGATTCCCTTGCCGGGATATTATTGTTGATATTGTTGATTCCCTTGCCGGGATATTATTATTGATATTGTTGATTCCCTTGCCGGGACATATTATTTTCTGTTGTTTGGGTGAGGAAGAGTGTAAAGCACGAAGGGTGATGCCGTGCCGATATCATAAGTGTTAATGCACGAAGGGTGATGCCGTGGCATGATTTGAGAGTTAATGCACGAAGGGTGATGCCGTGCCTATATTGTGAGGAATAATGCACGAAGGGTGATGCCGTGCCATGATTATTTGAGGTAATGCACGAAGGGTGATGTTATGCCGATTTTGTCGATTCATATGGCGAGGACGAGAGTAAAAGCACGAAGGATGATGTCGTGCATGTGTTACCGTTTCATTATTCTTGTTTCTTTATATGTGATGTTCATTGTGTTTCCTTTAATGATGCTTCCGTATTGATTTACTGTTAGAATCTGATATTTCCACGCAGCATGTCCCCTTCCCTCTTTATTTTGTTGATTTCTGTTGTTATGTTTCTGCTTGTGTATGATTTAACTGCACCGGTATATATGATTGTCGTGCCCTAGCCTCGTCACCACTTCGCCGAGGTTAGGCTCGACACTTACTCAGTACATAGGGTCAGTTGTACTGATACTACACTCTGCACTCTTTTGAGTAGATTTCGGTACCGGACCCAGTGAGTAGCTGAGGTAGCTGCCTTCAGATTTAGGGAGACTCAGGTAGATCCGCTGGCGTCTGCAGAGCCTAAAGTCCCCCTTCTCTGTTTAGCTTTTCTGCTTTCTCTTTTCATTCCGAGAACAGTTGTACTTTTCTTTCCAGACTTGTATTTATAGTAAAAATCTTAGTTGTTTGTGAATTTGTGACACCCGATTTGTGGGTAGACATGTATTGGAATATCTGGATTTAATTTAACTCTTCCGCAGTTATCATCTGTTTTACTTTAGTTATGTTTATAAATGTTTGGGTTGATTGTTATTGAGTAGAACCGTAATAGTTAGCTTGCCTAGCTTTCACGAGTAGGCGCCATCACGACTCCCGAGGGTGGGAAATCTGGGTCATGACAAGTTGGTATCAGAGCTCTAGGTTGCCTAGGTCTCACTTCACGAACAAGCTAGGTAGAGTCTGAGGGATTGGTACGGAGACGTCTATGCTTATCCCCTAGAGGCTACAGAGTTTAGGAACAACTTCACATCTACTCTCTTCTGTCGTGCGATTTGACTTCTCAATGCTAATTGGACTTCTACTTTGTTCTTTCACAGATGGAGAGAACACGTGCTTCTTCATCCGCTAATCAGCAGCCCGATCCCCCAGTGGCAGGTCCTACGAGGGGCAGAGGACGAGGCCGAGACCGTGCTAGAGGCCGAGGCAGGGGCAGGGGCAGGGCTCAGCCCAGAGCAGCAGCACCGGCAGTGGAGCCTCAAGTAGAGTTCGAGGAGGAGGCTCCAGCCCAGACTGTTCCAGCAGGGCCAGCTTAGGTCCCAGAGGGGTTCATTGCTACCCCGGTACTTCAGGATGCTCTGGTCCATCTAGTGGGCCTTATGGAGAGTGTCGCCCAGGCAAGTTTACTTCCTGTAGCACCAGCCATCTCTCAGGCTGGGGGAGGAGCACAGACTCCCGCTACTCGCACTCCGGAGCAGATGGCTCCTCAGTTTCAGACTCCAGCAGCTCAGCAGTTGGAGCAGTTCAGCCGGGTGTAGTAGCCCAGACCGGTGATGGAGCAGCTATGTCTACTGATGCTTTGTGGAGGTTGGACAAGTTCACCAAGCTATTCACTACTACTTATGGTGATACATCCTCAGAGGATCCCTAAGACTATTTGGACAGCTGTCACGAGGTTCTTCGAAACATGGGGATAGTGGAGACCAATGGGGTCGACTTTGCTGCTTTTCATCTGTCAGGTTCCGGCCAAGACTTGGTGGAGGGATTATTGTTTGGCTAGACCATCTGGGTCACCGGCTTTGACTTGGGATCAGTTCTCTCAGCTCTTTTTGGAGAAGTTTCTACCGATCACTTAGAGGGAGGGCTATCGGAGGCAGTTTGAGCGTCTCCAGCAGGGTTCTATGACCGTCACTCAGTACGAGACCAGATTTATTGCCTTGGACCGTCATGCTCTTATCATACTTCCCACTGAAAAAGAGAGAGAGAGAGAGAGTGAGGAGGTTCATTGAGGGACTCGCTCAACCTATTCGATTGCAGATGGCTAAGGAGACAGGGAGCGAGATTTCTTTTGAGGATGCGGCCAATGTAGCCTGGAGGGTTGAGATGGTTCTATCACAGGGGAGTGGTCAGGGGTCTGACAAGAGACCTCGTCATTCGGGCAGATTCAGTGGTGCCTCGTCTAGAGGCAGGGATTTTTTTGGTAGGGGCCATCCTCCCAAGCCATTTCATTCAGCACTCCAGGCCTCTCATGGTGCTCCCGGTGGCCGTGGTTCTCATATGCAGTATTCTGATTAGTTTCCCTACAGTGCACCACCAGCTCCTATCAGTACACCGCCACTCCAGAGTTTTCAAGGTGGTTATTCAGGCCGTTAGGGTCAGCAGTCTCAGCAGCCGAGGGCTTGTTATACTTCTGGCGATACGAGGCATATTGCTAGATTTTGCCCTCGAGCACCGAGCAGTTCTCAGCATCAGGGTTCCCGTGCCATGGTTCAGGCACCGAGTGTTCCACCGCCCGCTCAGCCAACTAGAGGTAGGGGTCGAGGTGCTAGAGGTGGAGGTCAGGCCGTTAGAGGTGGAGGTTAGGCCGTTAGAGGTGGAGGTCAGGCAGCTAGAGGTGGAGGCCAGCCAGCAAGAGGCCGTCCTCGAGAGGTAGTTCAGAGTGGTGGGGCCCACCCCGATGTTATTGTTGCGACCAAAAACACCCACGCAAGTGCACGTGATCGTCAAGTAATATAGTAGTGAGTAGAGTATCATTCCTTCGAAGACTTGTGATCAACTATTGACTGATTCAAACCCAATTACTTTACTTATTCAAGAGATGCATCACAGAATAAAGATGTACTTATTTTACTACCTAAATTATCAAGAAAAGCAATTAACCAAACGAATAGCAGTTTCAAATAACACACAGTAGGAGAGGATATTCCAGGGTCACGGGCTAGTTAACAATTTTGTTGTGTCCTTAGCTTAAGATGACTAATCAATTTATCTGGGTTATTGATAGACAGGGTTTATATTACTCATACGAATCTGTCGAGTTCTTACTCGCCTATTCAAGTTAACTCAATGCCTATATGTCTATGGAATTAAGATTAACAAGAACGCATTTACAATTCCTGTATTTCAACCAAGCAAGGCAATTGGGTAATGTCTATCCCAATTGCAAATCCGTTCCCCGAGGCCCGGGTTCAAGAACTTGCTCTATTTAATTCTATATGCAACCTAGAATTCCCACTTTCGAGTTCAACTCTAGATTCGTAGATAGTGTTTCACTGTTAGCTACTCAGCAAAGCAATTAATAACAGAATTAAATAAACAACCCAAGATGATAAACCAACTTTGTCAAATTAAACCTCAAACAACAACATTCATGTTTTACCCATGACCCTAGAACAATGGGTTTTAGCCACTCATACTATTGTTCATCACAATTAGATTCAATTTCATCATAATTAGCAAAAACGAAGAGAAGAAAAGAAAAACTTGATGATCCAATTTCCTCCATGCCTCTTGCCTCTCTATGTCTTGCTTTAGCCTATGAAAACCTTGATAAAACTCCCTTGGGCGAGCTTGACCTTATATAGGTTAAGTGAATTTTTCTCCAGATTTTCACTTTTGCCCCCAATGAACCATTGCCGGATTTTGTACTAGCGCGGCCGCGCATTTGGGCGCACATCTGGCCGCGCTAGTTTGCTGAGTTCCTTTCTTTGGACGCGCTAGTCTTAGCGCGGGCGCGCATATGGGCGCGCTAGCCCAATTGTGCAGTGGCCTTGATTTTTGCCTTGTCTTCAACCATACTCAGCTCCGAGGGGTCTTTGTTGCTCCAAAATGGTTCCAAATCACATTTTCTTGCATAATATAAGCTCCTTAACCTGAAATATATACAATTCACAATTAGAGCCCATATTTCATCAATTAATCATAATATGACCTTGGAATATAATCAAGCGGAAGCATAAATAATAGCTAAATCATCTAGATTTCGCCTATTATCAACACCCACACTTAATTCATTGCTAGTCCTCGAGCAATCAAACTATACTCTCTGGAGATTCCTTCACTCAACCATTTCCCCTAACGCATTACACCTAGAACAATGTACATACATTACGCCTAGCAGTGGACAATCCTAGCCTCAAAGCCGACTCTCAAGTGCCCTGCAATATTCACACTTCCTCGAAGTACTCCACACAGAAGTCAAGATTTGCTTTTCCGTCACGAATCATATGCCCTCACAATCACAGCAAAATTATATAGATCAATTCACACAATCAAATTTTCATGATTATATCAAAGAAGAATCACTCACACTCACAAAAGAAGTCACATGCATGCAAGTGGTACCATAAGCTTGCCCTTAATGTAAATCTCTACTAATGTAGGCTCACTCGGTCTAAAATCAATTAGGACTTTTTCATGGTTGTAATGTGGGCTAAGGGACGGGTAGGATATATTTAGGAATAGTGGTTCACCCTCCTAAGCACTTTAACACATCACATAATCACTTTGAGCGCAAATTCCTCAATCCCTACTTCAATTTCACAATTAAAATCACTCCCAACTATGTCCCCTCTTTCTTTAAGCACTACTTTAATTTATACCCACTAGCAAGAACAAGGCAATAATTCATTCACCTATTTTTTTTCTTTTTTTTTTCAATTTTCGCTAGTGGTGTATTATTTCACAAAACAAGTGCACCTTTCTTCCTTCTATTGGTTCCACTCAAAATCCACCCCACTCTTAGTTCCTTCTTACTTCTGTTAGCGCTCATTTTTTCAATTAAAGTGCTTTAAGAGGTAAAAGGATCAAAACAATGTCAATTAAGAACAAAAAGGGTATAGGCTTATAATGTGGGTGCCAAATAAAAGTCTATAGGCTCAAAAAGGGTTGACTAGGGATAAATTTTATTTATGATAAGCAATTAAGCTCAAAAAGGTCAAAGAAAGCCTAAGATCATTTTTTAAACCGAGCATCAACTAAGATTTCGCTTCAATTCACATACCAGGCAAGTTCTAGACACACGTACAATACATGGACTATACAAAAACCTTACTACACATGGCATATGACTCATTCAGATCAGCTCATCAAGACGCTCCGTTACAAGCATTCAATTCAGTAGCAAACATACAAATTAAGGCACCTTCAGTGAGATTCAACAATTAAGACTAAGCGTTACACTCTAGGGTCTATTGTGTTCAGGTGTGTCAACGCTCTGGGGTCTATTTCAATTATAGCTCGTGGCCCATTACCCTAATCTACAAAATCAAAAAGAAAACAAAAATAAAAACTACCTATGCCCGGTTCAAGTCAAAACCCTTGAAAAAGAACCGCGGCCTAAAGAAAAACCAAGGGGGAGTTGATACACTACCTAAGAAGAAAAATCTTTTTGGTGTTTTCTCTAGACTCACTTCCCTCAAGAAAATCGTCTAAAAGATCCGTCATCAGGAAGAGCCTACAATTTTTTCAGTTTTTTTTTTCTCGACTCAATCCCTCAAGAACCCCGTCAAAAGGGATCCATCGTCGGGCCGAGCCATTTAGCTAAATTAACAAACGACTCCTACTCAACAAAAACTATCAAGTCAATATGAAACAAACAGTTAATTCATACAACAAAACAGTTAATTCATGTTTTACAACATACACTGAAGAAATCCCCACCCCACACTTAAAATGCAGACATGTCCCCATGGCTGAAAATTAGAAAGAGCAGAGAGGTGAAGGAACTTCCCTGAGGTGTCACTCCTGGTCGGAGACGGTTTCGGGGTTCTCGTTGCACGCACGCCCCAAAGCTCGTAGCCAACCCATAAACTTCTTCTCCGACTTGACTTGTCGGTCAGCTATAGAGTCCACACGGGTGCCCAACTCAGTCATGGAGGCCCGCAGACCTGCCATCTCCTGCTCCATAGCAGTAAAACGAGACATCCGGGCAGCCCCTGAAGATGTTGCAGGCGCAGAAGTTCCGGCAGCTGCCATATTTTGCTCCTGGGCCTGTGGTGCGGCTCCCTCAGGCTCCTCATCACCATCCTCATCGTCGGACTCATCATCAGAGCTGCTTGATGCTGCTGCCTCTCTCACTGCCGGCTCCTTGCCCGTCTTCACTTTATCCGTACGGAACTTGCCTTCCTTTTTGACCAGCCCATCCACAGCTATATTTTCTGGCACATGGGCATCCCTGCATAGTTGAGTAACTAAAGAAGGGAAAAAAATCCATACCTCTTTACCTGGCTGCGAACGAACATCTCGTCGTGTATAACCTTAGCCACATCAAAGTCGTAGCCATTGACAAAGCACCAGATAAGAGCAGCTCGGGGCCCATTGACCTCCATTTTATTGAGCGACGGGATTAGGCGGTTGTTGATGAGATGCAGCCAGCACTTGGCTTCATAGGTGAGTGCTGACTAAAGGAACTTCTCCCCATAGTCCATCCAGGCCACTTCTTTGCCGGCTGCACAAATAGTCTCAAAGAATCTCGCCCATTTTCCGTCGTTCATTGGGCGGCGCCCGTATTCATGAAAGTAATCACCAGTCTCCGGAGGGGGAGGCAATTGATAGGTTGCCCGTATTGCCTCAACAGAGGCATTCACCGCTCGCCGGCGTACCGTGACCATCCCATTATTATGCTCTGGTACGTTGGCATAGAACTCCCTCACAACCATGGCATTGCCCTCACCGGGCTCATTGAGGAATGTTTGCAATCCCCGCCTCATCAACTCACCATACATACGAGGACAAAATTTCTGGAGCCATTGAATGTCAACACCTCTCTCCGGAATAGGCTTTCTACGAGCCTTTTCCGCAAATAGGACTTGAGCTTTGGCCGATACAAACTTTGTAGCATCAAAGGGGCGTGTAGGTGCAGCCCCTCGTGACCTAGCTGAGCCAGCTTGACTGCTCGATGAAGCACCTGTGGTACATCATTTCTTGGAAGGAGTCATGATACCTGTAAAACAATAACACATTATCACAGCCTAACAAATAATTTGTAACTCAATGCGGTTACTCAGACTTCACACTCATCCGGGGTCACAAACTATATACTCATGTTCATTGGGACCTTTCCACAAACACATTGTGGGCATTAGGCCTTCACAACTCTTTTTAAGCATGATAGAGCAAGACACACCCACCTACATTCTCCAACATTACAAATCACGGGGAATTCCACCCCACACTTCATCTACTAACGCCACAACATATGGCACCAACATCTCTACATTAAAGCTACACACAACTACTACAACTAAGGTATATACATACACAAAATCTGAAAAAAAAGAAAATAAAAAAATAGAAAAACAAAGAGATAAGAAAGAGAAAGAGAAACTAGGGTGCATACCCGTGAAGAGGGATAATGGAGAAGAAGAAGAAGGTGATTTGTTCTTGGTAGCAGGGGGAAGGGGGATGAAAATCGAGTGAAGAAGGGGGGCGAAGGGTTTTTTGGGAAGGGGTGTTTTTCGTTCTTTTGATTTTGTTGGGGGAGGTTTTGTTATGAGGGGTGGGTAACTTAAGGGTAATTAAGTTAGGGTAAAAAGAAAAAGAAAACTGAAAAAAAGAAAAAATAAATAAATAAAAAAAAATTAAATTTTTTACACTAAAGAACGCCGGAATTTTACAGGACATGCGCGCCCAGGTGAGCTGCCGCGCATTTTTTTAGCGCGGCCAAGGCAGAGAGTCTTGCAATTTAGCGCGCCCAGATGCGCGGTCAGGTGCGGTGCCGCGCATTTTTTAGTGCGGCCAAGGCAGAAAGTCTTGCAATTTAGTGCGCGGGCGAGCGTCTGGGCAATTTTTTTTACCTGTTCTTACCTTGTTCAATGGCCTTAGCATCCACCCTCTGTCACCTGCATTGGTTAGCTCTTCCTAAAACACAAAATTAACACTACGACTATCGTTGGGTTGCCTCCCAACCAGCGCCTTATTTAACGTCGTGGCACGACGGTTACAACATTTCAATGGGTTGCCTCCCATCCAGCGCCTGATTTAACGTCGCGGCACGACTCAACATGTTCTCAAGCATCCTTCAAATCCACCGAGGTCTTGTGACGTGCAAAGTCACCACCCCAGTAATGTTTTATCCGCTGACCGTTCACCAAGAAAGTTCCAGTTGAACATATATCTCTCAATTCCACGGCTCTATGAGGTTTCACGCTTACCACAACAAAAGGGCCCGACCAACGAGATTTAAGCTTTCCAGGAAAAAGCTTTAATCTCGAATTGAACAAAAGAACTTCTTGCCCTGGTTCGAACTCTCGAAGTTGAATGTGCTTGTCATGCCACCTCTTAGTTTTCTCTTTATACAATTTGGCATTCTCATATGCGTGAAATCGAAACTCCTCGAGCTCATCTAAGTTGCAGCAACCTCTTCTCTCCAGCCAAATCCCCATCCATATTTAACTTCTTTATTGCCCAATAGGCCTTGTGCTCAAGCTCGACGGGCAAGTGACATGCCTTCCCATACACTAATCTATATGGAGAAGCACCTATGGGAGTTTTGTATGTTGTTCGGTACGCCCACAATGCATCGTCTAACTTCCCGGTCCAATCTTTTCTATTTGCACTCACTATTTTCTCAAGAATTTGCTTGACCTCTCGGTTTGAAACCTCCACTTGACCACTCGTCTGTGGGTGATAGGCAGTGGAGACCTTATGCTTGACCCCATACTTTGCAAGGACGTTGTTCAACAGTTTATTGCAGAAGTGCGTACCTCCATCACTGATCAACACTCTGGGAGTTCCAAAACGGGTGAAGATGTGCTTCTTGACAAAGTTTACCACCACCTTTGCATCATTAGTTGGAAGAGCAATAGCTTCCACCCACTTAGATACATAGTCAACTGCCACCAAGATGTACCTATGACCGTTAGAGTATGGAAACGGTCCCATGAAGTCAATTCCCCAAACATCGAAAAGCTCCACTACCAGAATGTTTTGCAGTGGCATTTCGTGCTTCTTCGTGATCGTTCCGGTTCTCTGGCACCTGTCACACATTTTAACAAAGGCGTGTGCATCCCTGAACAATTTTGGCCAATAGAAACCTGACTGCAGCACTTTCTGAGCGGTTCTGTCTCCACCGTAATGACCCCCGTATGGCGAGGAGTGACAACTATGAAGTATGGAACTCATTTCTTCCTCAGGAACACACCTCCGCACCAACTGATCAGCACAGAGCCTGTATAAGAATGGCTCATCCAACATGTAGAGCCTCACGTCATGCAAGAACCTTCTTCTATTGTCTGGTGTCAATTCTGGTGGTGTCACCCCACTTGCAATAAAGTTCACATAGTTTGCATACCACGGAGCTGTGCTTGAGGTGATTGCCAATAACTGCTCATCAGGGAATGTTTCTTTGATTGCACCCCCTTCAACCACATGGTTCCGATTTTCTAATCTGGATAAGTGATCTGCCACTTGATTTTCTGTTCCTTTACGATCCCAGATCTCCAAATCAAACTTTTGCAACAGTAGGACCCACCGAATCAGTCTCGGCTTGGCATCCTTTTTGTCAAACAGGTACCTGATGGCTGAATGATCTGTGTAGACGATGACTTTGGTCCCCACAAGATATGACCGGAACTTGTCAAACGCCTACACCACTGCAAGTAACTCTTTTTCAGTAACGGTATAGTTCATCCGAGCTGGATTCAGGGTTTTTCTCACATAGTAGATGGAGTGAAAGATCTTGTTTCTCCTTTGCCCCAAGACAGCTCCAATAGCCAAGTCACTCGCGTCGCACATCAATTCAAATGGTTGCTCCCAATCTGGAGCAAATATGATCGGTGCAGTCACCAACCTGCCCTTCAGCTCCTCGAATGCCTTCAGACAGGCATCATCAAATTTAAAGGCAACATCCTTCTCAAGCAACCTGCACAAGGGAGAGGAAATTTTCGAGAAATCTTTAATAAAACGACTATAAAAACCTGCATGGCTCAAGAAACTGCGGATGCCTTTGACAGATATCGGTGGAGGAAATTTTTCAATCGCTTCCACCTTTGCCTTGTCCACCTGCAAACCATCTTTGGACACCTTGTGTCCCAAGACTATACCTTCACGTACCATGAAATGGCACTTTTCCCAGTTTAGCACCAAGTTAGTCTCTTCACACCGAGCAAGTACTTTATCGAGGTTCATTAAGCAGTTATCAAAAGAACATCCAAAAACAGAAAAATCATCCATGAATACTCCTACAAACCTCTCGACCATATCAGTGAAAATGCCATCATACACCTTTGAAAAGTCGCAGGTGCATTACAAAGACCAAAGGGCATTCTCTTGAACGCATACGTGCCATAAGGACACGTAAAAGTGGTCTTCTCTTGGTCCTCTGGGGTGATAGAAATCTGATTATACCCAGAGTAACCATCCAAGAAGCAGTAGTACTCCTGGCCAGCTAATCTATCAAGCATTTGGTCGATAAAGGGGAGGGGAAAGTGGTCCTTCTGGGTGGCATTGTTCAATTTTCTATAGTCAATGCAAATTATCCACCCGGTAACAGTTCTTGTAGGGATTAAATCATTATTCTCATTAACTACCACAGTCATCCCCCCTTCCTTGGGTACACATTGGACGGGGCTTACCCATTTGCTGTCTGAGATAGGAAATACAATACCTGCGTCAAGCCACTTAATCACTTCTTTTCTTACCATCTCTTTCATGATTGGGTTAAGTCGTCGTTGTTGCTCGACACTAGGCTTGTGTCCGTCCTCCATGAGGATTTTGTGCATGCAAAAGGCTGGACTAATGCCCTTTATGTCGGACATCGTCCACCCAATTGCTCGCTTGTGCTCACATAGCACTCTCAGCAGCTTTTCTTCCTGCAATTTAGACAAGTCAGAGGAAACAATAACAGGTAAAGTGTCAGAGTCTCCCAAATAAGCATATTGCAGGTGAGATCGGAGAGGTTTAAGCTCCAATTTCGGGGCTTCCTCAATTGACGGCTTTGGAGGAGGTCCCTGTGGCCTGTTCAAAGGTTCAAAGGGGTGTGTCCCCTGCATGTATGCACAAGATGTATCAAGAATGTGCATCATCTCCTTGACCTCCTCATCATTCCCCAGGCTATCAAACAACATAAGTGCTTTCTCTAGAGAATCGTCTAGATATACACTTGGATCACGAATTTGCTCATCAACCTCAATAACTGATATCATGGACAGCTCTTCATGGTGACGGGGGGGGTTGGATTGCTTTGTAGACATTGAAAACTGCTTCCTCCTCATCTGCCCTCAAGATCATCTTTCCCTCTATCACTTTGATAATCGCGTCACCATTATCCAAGAGAGGTCGCCCTAATATGATTGGGACCAGTTCATCAGCCTCATAATCGAGGATAATGAGATCAGCAGGGAAAATGAATTTCCCAATTTGCAGCAACACATCTTCAATCACCCCCTCAGGGTGTGCTATCGACCTGTAAGCCAGCTGCAACATCACAGTAGTTGGCCTCGGAGCTCCAAGACCCAATTGCCTGAACAACGATAGGGGCATCAGATTTATGCTTGCCCCCAAATCACAAAGAGCACGACCCACATCAATATTACCAATGCGCACAGGAATCGTGAAGCTGCCAGGATCCTTAAGCTTTTGAGGGAGCTTATTTTGGACCCTAGAAGTGCACTCCTCAGTAAGTGCAACTGTCTCAAATTTAGTTAATCTTCTTTTGTGAGCCACTATATCTTTTATGTACTTAGCATACTTTGGAATTTCACAGAGTACATCAACAAGTGGGATATTCAATTGAACCTGGCTCAACATGGAGAGAAATTTGCTGAACATGCGATCATCATTCTTTTTCTGCAATCTCTGGGGAAAAGGTGGTGGTGGCCTTGGGGCCTCCACTGGCTCTGGAATTTCAGCAGTCTTCTTTGGCTCATTTGTCACTTTAGGGATCAACTCCCCCCCAGGCACGGGCTTATCTTTCCTTTTCTTTGGCACTTCCTCAAGTTCCCTCCCGTTTCTAAGTGTAACTGCATTCACTTGCGGATTCTTTTCTGTATCACTAGGGAGGGCTCCTGTAGGTCTAGTGTTTTGATTCGTTGCTAACTGCCCCATCTGCCTCGCAAGATTTCTGAAGTCGGTCCTGAGCTGCTGATTGTCAATCAACAACTTCTTTAGTAAATCATTTGTGCTCTCTTCCATTTGTTGGGGTGGTCTCTGAGGCTGATTAAAACCACCTTGGGGAATATATAGATTCTGATTCTGCTAATTTCTACCCCATGAGAAGTTGGGATGATTCCTCCAATTTGGACTGTAGGAATTCCCGTATTGTGCATGCTGGTTCGGTGGGCCTCTATTTTGCTGCCCCACATAATAGATGGATTCTGGATTCGTGGGGCACATATCACTCATATGGCTGTCACCACACAGTTCGCAGCAAATAGTCATCTGTTGTACCTGTTGCATTGGCTGTGGCTGCTGCATTGTCATCCTCGTCATCTGATTGGACAGCCTTGCAATTTCGGCTCTCATTGCTGACACCTCGTCCAGCTCAAGTAACCCAGCTGATTTTTGCTTAGCTGCCTTTCGTGAGTCACCATCACCTTGCCAGTTATTATCATTAGCAGTGAAGGTATTCAGCAGGAGTTGGATTTCACTATACGGTTTGGCCATGCAACTACCCCCACAAGCTGAATCGAGCATCTTTGAAGCATCATCTAGCCCATCTAAAAAAGTGTGACCCAATACCTCGTCCGTCTGGCAATGGTGAGGATAGTCTCTGAGCAACTTCTTGTACCTTTCCCATGCTTGACGAAGTGTCTCGCCAGCTCGTTGTTCGAACCCAAGAATTTGACTCCTCAACATCTTTGTTTTCTTGGTGGGAAAAAACTTGATTAAGAACTTCCTTGCCAGATCATCCCACGTGCGGATTGAATTAGTTAGCTCCTTATTCAACCACTTCTTAGCTTCCCCGAGCAGAGAAAAGGGAAAAAGTGTCAGCCCGACATAGTCCTTGGAAATGTTCGGATAGTTGTAAGTATCCGTAATTTCCAGAAAATTCTGAATATGTCTCTGTGGGTCTTCATGAGGTAGACCCACAAATTGCCCTGTGGACTGGATCAGCTGCACCATGTATTGTTTCAGTTCAAAGTGCCCAGTGATATCAGGCTTCACGATAGCCTGAGTCATATTAGCCAGACTGGGCCTTGCGGCTTCAATCACCGCGCGTTCCTCATTACCTGCCATCTCAATTGGCTCTGGTTGAACTACGATGTCCAACTCTCTTTCAATTCTGGTTCTAGCGTCCACCTCCCTCCTCAATCTGTGAAGTGTTTGTTCAATTTCGGGATCGAGAGGAAGGAGATTGTTTGTGCTTCTACTTCTTCGCATTCAACAGAAAATCCTGTATTAGCACAACCAAAGTGAACTGAAAGTTAAAACTCGAATAAATAAATAATAAAAGCTCAAGTCAGTCAAGTAGCTAATTTCTAAGTCCCCGGCAACGGCGCCAAAAACTTGTTGCGACCAAAAACACCCACGCAAGTGCACGTGATCGTCAAGTAATAGAGTAATGAGTAGAGTATCATTCCCTCGAAGACTTGTGATCAACTATTGACTGATTCAAACCCAATTACTTTACTTATTCAAGAGATGCATCACAGAATAAAGATGTACTTATTTTACTACGTAAATTATCACGAAATAATCTAACTAAAGCAATTAACCAAACGAATAGCAGTTTCGAATAACACACAGTAGGAGAGGATATTCCAGGGTCACGGGCTAGTTAACAATATTGTTGTCTCCTTAGCTTAAGATGACTAATCAATTTATCTGGGTTATTGATTGACAGGGTTTATATTACTCATAAGAATCTGTCGAGTTCTTACTCGCCTATTCAAGTTAACTCAATGCCTATATATCTATGGAATTAAGATTAACAAGAACATATTTACAATTCCTGTATTTCAACCAAGCAAGGCAATTGAGTATATGTCTATCCCAATTGCAAATCCGTTCCCCGAGGCCCGGGTTCAAGAACTTGCTCTATTTAATTCTATATGAAACCTAGAATTCCCACTTTCGAGTTCAACTCTAGATTCGTAGATAGTGTTTCACTGTTAGCTACTCAGCAAAGCAATTAATAACAGAATTAAATAAACAACCCAAGATGATAAAACCTCAAACAACAACATTCATGTTTTACCCATGACCCTAGAACAATGGGGTTTAGCCACTCATACTATTGTTCATCACAATTAGATTCAATTTCATCATAATTAGCAAAAACGAAGAGAAGAAAAGAAAAACTTGATGATCCAATTTCCTCCTTGCCTCTTGCCTCTCTATGTCTTGCTTTAGCCTATGAAAACCTTGATAAAACTCCCTTGGGCGAGCTTGACCTTATATAGGTTAAGTGAATATTTCTCCAGATTTCCACTTTTGCCCCCAATGAACCATCGGCGGATTTTGGACTAGCGCGGCTGCGCATTTGGGCGCGCATCTGGCCGCGCTAGTTTGCTGAGTTTCTGTCTTGGACGCGCTAGTTTTAGCGCGGGCGCTCATATGGGCGCGCTAGCCCAGTTGTGCAGTGGCCTTGATTTTTGCCTTGTCTTCAACCATACTCAGCTCCGAGGGGTCTTTGTTGCTCCAAAATGGTTCCAAATTACATTTTAAGCTCCTTAACCTGAAATATATATAATTCACAATTAGAGCCCATATTTCATCAATTAATCATAATATGACCTTGGAATATAATCAAGCGGAAGCATAAATAATAGCTAAATCATCTAGATTTCGCCTATTATCAGTTATGCCATCCCAGCCAGGCCTGAGGCTGAGGCCTCCGATGTAGTTATCACAGGTACGGTTTCAGTATGCAGTAGAGATGCTTCAGTTCTATTTGGTCCGGGGTCTACATATTCCTATGTGTCATCTTATTTGTCCCCTTATCAGGTTATGCCTCGTGATTCTTTGAGTGCACCTATATATGTGTCTACACCGGTGGGTGATTCTATTATTGTAGATCGAGTCTATCGCTCGTGTGTGGTTATTATTGGGGGTCTTGAGACCCGTGTAGATCTCTTACTTCTGGATATGGTTGATTTTGACGTCATATTGGGGATGTACTGGTTATCCCCTTATCATGATGTATTGGACTGTCACGCCAAGACCGTGACCTTAGCATTGCTAGGGTTGCCTCGTTTGGAGTGGAGAGGGACTCCTGGTCATTGTACCAGCAGGGTTATCTCATATATGAAGGCTCGGCGTATGTTGATAAGGGATGTTTGGCTTATTTGGCGTATGTTCGTGATTCTAGCGCCGAGGTTCCTTCTATGGATTCTGTGCCCATTGTTCGTGAGTTCCCAGAGGTATTTCCTTCAGACCTGTCAGGGATCCACCTGACAGGGATATCGACTTTTGCATTGATTTGGCTCCGGGCACTCAGCCCATTTCTATTCCTCTATATCGTATGGCCCCGCCAGAGTTAAATGAGTTGAAGGAGCTGTTGCAGGACTTGCTTGATAAGGGCTTCATTAGACCTAGTGTCTCGCACTAGGGTGCGCCAGTATTGTTTGTTAAGAAGAATGATGGATCGATGAGAATGTGTATTGATTATCGGTAGTTGAACAAGGTCACCATCAAGAACAAGTATCCATTGCCGAGGATTGATGATTTGTTTGACCAGCTTCAGGATGCCAAAGTGTTTTCGAAGATTGATTTGAGATCTGGCTACCATCAGTTGAGGATTAGGGCATCCGATGTCCCTAAGACAGCTTTTCGCACTCGGTACGGGCAATATGAGTTTTTAGTAATGTCGTTTAGGTTGACAAATGCCCCACCAGCATTCATGGATCTAATGAACCGAGTGTTCAGGCCTTATTTGGATTCCTTCGTGATTGTCTTCATTGACGATATTTTGATCTATTCTCGCAGCCGGGAGGAGCACGGGCAACATCTTCGAGTCGTTCTTCAGACTCTGAGAGACAGTCTGTTGTATGCCAAGTTTTCAAAGTGCGAGTTTTGGTTGAGTTCAATTGCATTCTTGGGCCACGTTGTATCAGCAGAGGGGATTCAGGTGGATCCGAAGAAGATAGAGGTAGTCAAGAACTGGCCTCGACCCACATCAACTACAGAGATCCGGAGTTTCCTGGGTTTGGCAGGTTATTACCGTCGGTTTGTGGAGGGGTTTTCATCTATAGCAGCCCCAATGACCAGGTTGACCCAGAAGGGTGCCCAGTTCAGGTGGTCGGACGAGTGTGAGGCGAGCTTCCAGAAGCTCAAGACAGCTTTGACTACGGCGTTGGTGTTGGTATTGCCTACGGGTTCAGGGCCTTATACAGTGTATTGTGACGCATCTCGTATTGGACTTGGTGCGGTGTTGATGCAGAATGGCAAGGTTATGGCATATGCTTCGCAGTAGTTGAAGATTCACGAGAAGAATTATCCAGTTCATGATTTAGAGCTAGCAGCCATTGTCTACGCGCTGAAGATTTGGAGGCATTACTTATATGGCGTGTCATGTGAAGTGTTCACGGATCATAAGAGTTTGCAGTATTTGTTCAAGCAGAAGAAGCTCAATTTGAGGCAAAGGAGGTGGTTGGAGCTTTCGAAAGACTATGTTATCACCATCTTTTATCATCCGGGGAAGGCGAGTGTAGTGGCCAATGCTTTGAGTAGGAAGTCAGCCTGTATGGGCAGTGTTGCGTATATTCTGGTCGGTGAGAGACCGCTTGCTTTGGATGTTCAGGCTTTAGCCAATCAGTTCGTGAGGTTGGATGTTTCTGAGCGCAGCCGTGTGCTAGCTTGCACCATCGCTCGTTCTTCATTATTTGAGCGTATCCGAGATCGGCAGTATGATGATCCTCATTTGCTTATCCTTAGGGACACGGTGCGGCTTGGGGGTGCCAAGCAGGTTACAGTGGGAGATGATGGAGTTTTGAGGATGCAGGGTCGTATTTGTATGCCTAATGTGGATGGACTTTGTGAGTTGATTCTAGAGGAGGCCCATGTTCTCGGTATTCTATTCATCCGGGCGCCGCTAAGACGTATCAGGACTTGCCACAACATTATTTGTGGAGGAGGATGAAGAAGGATATTGTTTCGTATGTAGCTCGGTGTTTGAATTGTCAGCAGGTAAAGTACGAGCATCAGAGACCTGGTGGTTTGTTCCAGAAGATTGAGATTCCTGAGTGGAAGTGTGAGCGTATCACTATGGACTTCGTTGTTGGACTCCCACGGACTCAGAGGAAGTTCGACGCGATATGGGTTATTGTTGATAGGCTGACCAAGTCAGCGCATTTTATTCCTGTGGCAGTCTCCTATTCTTCAGAGAGGTTAGCTGAATCTATATCCGGGAGATTGTACATCTTCATGGTGTGCCCGTGTCTATTATTTCTGACCGAGGTACACAGTTTACCTCACATTTCTGGATGGCAGTTCAGCGTAAGTTGGGTACTCGGGTCGAGTTGAGCACAACATTTCATCCTCAGAGAGACGGACAGTCCGAGCGTACTATTCAGATCTTGGAGGATATGCTCCGAGCATGTGTTATTGAATTTGGAGGTTCATGGGATCAGTTCTTACCATTATCGGAGTTTGCCTACAATAACAGCTACCAGTCGAGCATCCAGATGGCCCCCTATGAGGCATTATATGGTAGACGGTGTCGATCGCCAGTTGGGTGGTTTGAGCCGGGAGAGGCTCGGTTGTTGGGTACAGATTTGGTACAGGATGCCTTGGACAAGGTTAAGATCATTCAGGATAGGCTTCGTACAACTCAATCCAGGCAAAAGAGTTACGCCGACCGCAAGGTTCGTGATGTGGCTTTCATGGTCGGAGAGCGAGTGTTGCTTCGGGTGTCGCCCATGAAGGGCGTGATGAGATTTGGGAAGAAGGGCAAGCTAAGCCCTAGGTTCATCTATCCTTTTGAGATTCTCGATCGAGTGGGAGAGGTGGTTTATAGACTTGCGTTGCCACCGAGTTTATCAGCAGTGCATCCAGTGTTTCATGTGTCCTTGCTTCGGAAGTATCACGGCAATCCATCCCACGTGTTGGACTTCAGCACTGTCCAATTGGACAAGGACTTGACCTATGAGGAGGAGTCAGTGGCTATTCTAGACCGGCAGGTTCGTCAGTTGAGATCGAAGAATTTCCTTCAGTTCGTGTACAGTGGAGAGGTCAGCCTGTTGAGACAGCGACCTGGGAGTCCAAGTCCGATATGCAGAGCCGTTACCCTCATCTTTTCACCGACTCAGGTACTTTTCTGTGTCCGTTCGAGGATGAACGATTGTTTTAGAGGTGGAGAATGTGATGACCCTAAAGGTCATCTCTTATTTTAGAGGTCAAAACTACGTTTCGAGGCCTTGAAAACCTCCTTCTGCCTCACCTCGATTTGCATGCGGAGTCCGGGCGCGTTTCTGGAAAGCTTTTATGTGAAATTTTAGAAAAATAATGGAATTGGCCTTTAAAATTTATTGAAGTTGACTTTGGTCAACATTTTTAGTAAACGGACCCGTACCCTTGATCCGACAGTCCCGTAGGATCCGAAGTAAAATATGGGACTTGGACGTATGCCCGAAATCGAATTCTGAGGTCCCAAGCCCGAGAAATGAATTTTTAAAGAAAATTATTTGCTGGAAAATATAAAGTCTTTTTGAAATGAAATGATGCATGTTCTTGATGGTATCTGGCCCGTATCTTGGTTCCGGAGCCTGATACAAGTTTAAAATAATAAATAAGTCGAATCTGTGAAATTTTGTAAGAATCGGAATTGGTTTGGTATAAAACGGACCTATAGTTGAGAAAATAGAAATTTCAATGTTCTTGAGTGATTTCATGAATTTGAGGTTTAATTCATAGTTGTTGATGTTATTTTGATGATTTGATTGCACGAGCAAGTCCGTATGATGTTTTTAGACTTGCGTGCATGATTGGTTTGGAGCCCCGAGGGCTCGGGTGAGTTTTAGATAGGCCACGGAGTTAAATTGGACTTAGGAAAATTGTTGTAGGTTCAGTTCTGGTATTTTGGCCTCTGATCTCGCAATTGCGAGATCAGGGATCGCAAATGCGATGTCTGATGGCATGGGAATTGCGAAGCTTTCAGTATTTTCCTAGATGTCGCAAATGCGACTATTTCTTCGCAATTGCGAAGACAGTAGAAATTCCCAGGGTTCGCAATTGCGAACCCCTGATCGCAAATGCGAAGATGACAGGTTTCTCAAGGGTTCGCAATTGCGAAACTCTGGTCGCAATTGCGACATCAGAGACCTATTAAGTGAGATTTCAGACGGGATTTCATCCATTTTTACAACTCTTCAAACCCTAAAACATCCTTGGGCGATCTTTCAAAGGCACATACTCTTCCAAATCATTAGTAAGTCATTTCTAACTCATTTCTTTCAATCTAATCCATCTTTTTACATGATTTCATTTCAAAATCAAGGGTTTTCATGGGGAAATTGGGTGTTTTTGGAGAACTTAGGATTTTCTAATTTTGGGTATTTGGACCTCAATTTGAGGTTCGATTTCAAAACAAATTATATATATGAGTTCGTGGGGGAATGGGTGATCGGGTTTTGACCAAGCGAGCCCGGGGTCGATTTTTGACTTTTTGGGGAAAATAATGGGAAACCTATTTTCATGCATTAGAATTGGTTTATTTAGCATTTATTGATATCGTTAAGTAATTTGTGGCTAGATACAAGCGAATTGGAAGTGGAACCAAGAGTTAAAGCGGTAGTAGAGGCTTAATTTGTCCGTGGAATTGAGGTAAGTGTTGGCTTAACCTTAGCTTGAGGGAATAGGAGTTGTGGTCTATTTTCTATGTGTTTGTATCGAGAACGACGTATAGGTGTGGTGACGAGTATCTATACGTTGGTGTCAAGCATGCCCGTGAGGCTTGTACTATGATTGTTGTGACTCTATTATGTATCGATCATGCTCAAATTGATGATTATTAATGTTGAACAAAGTTTATGAAAGTTTCTTGGTTATTGACTATTGTTGAGTATTGACTCAAATTGATGTTCCATTTTGTAAAGAGATTGTTGAAACGAGATTGGTTATAGCTGAATCCCTTGTCGGGACGTTTGTTGATATTGTTGATTTCCTTGCCGGGATATTATTATTGATATTGTTGATTCCCTTGCCGGGACATATTGTTTTCTGTTGCTTGGGTGAGGAAGAGTGTAAAACACGAAGGGTGATGCCGTGCATATTATTGTGAGAGAGTGTAAAACACGAAGGGTTATGCCGTGCCGATATCATGAGTGTTAATGCACGAAGGGTGATGCCGTGCCATGATTTGAGAGTTAATGCACGAAGGGTGATGCCGTGCCTATATTGTGAGGAATTATGCACGAAGGGTGATGCCGTGCCGATTTTGTCGATTCATATGGCGAGGACGAGAGTAAAAACACGAAGGGTGATATCCTGCATGTGTTACCGTTTCATTATTCTTATTGCTTTATATGTGATGTTCATTGTGTTTCCTTTAATGATGCTTCCGTATTGATTTACTGTTAGAATCTGATATTTCCCCGCATCATGTCCCATTCCCTCTTTATTCTGTTGTTATGTTTCTGCTTGTATACGATTTAACTGCACCGGTATATATGTTTGTCGTGTCCTAGCCTCGTCACTACTTCGCCGAGGTTAGGCTCGACACTTACTCAGTACATAGGGTCGGTTGTACTGATACTACACTCTACACTCTTTTGTGCAGATTCCGGTACCGGACCCAGTGAGTGGCTGAGGTAGCTGCCTTCAGTTCAGGGAGACTTAGGTAGATCTGCTGGCGTCCACAGAGCCTAAAGTCCCCCTTCTCTGTTTAGTTTTCTGCTGTCTCTTTTCATTCCGAGAACAATTTCACTTTTCTTTCCAGACTTGTATTTGTAGTAAAAATCTTAGTTGTTCGTGAATTTGTGACACCAGATTCATTGGTACACATGTATTGGAATATCTGGATTTAATTTAACTCTTCCGCAGTTATCATCTACTTTACTTTAGTTATGTTTATAAATGTTTGGGTTGATTGTTATTGAGTAGAACCGTAATAGTTGGCTTGCCTAGCTTTCACGAGTAGGCTCCATCACGACTCCCGAGGGTGGGAAATCTGGGTCGTGACACAAATTGAGACTATGGAGATGAGAATGATGGTTGAAACTCAAGATATATCAACTAAGGGAGAAGATTCAATCCATCATGAAGAAGTGGTTTAAATTGATCTGCAGGCTCATAAGTTGCAAGACACAACAATGAAAAAGGAAGAAACACAAGTTGAAATTGAAACTGAATTTCCACCTGCAGCTCAAGGAGGTGAATAAGATCAAGGAAGTACACAACAAATTACAAATACACAGCATGTTCCGGAAGATAATAATGCAAATGGAGAACCACAATATGGTAGAAAATCCATCAGATAGTCCAAGGAGCCTATTTGGTTGAAAGATTATGTCATCAATAAGAAGTCCAATACATGCAGTTATCCACTCTCCAACTATTTGGCCTATGACAATACTACTCCTACCTATCAATGCTATCTATCAAAGTTCTCTCAACTAGTAGAGCCCCAAACATTCAAGGAAGCAGTACAGGATAGAAGATGGGTGGAAGCAATGAAACAGGAGGTCAAAGCTTTGGAAGATAATAAAACATGGGGCATAGATGACTTACCAAAAGGAAAGAATATAGCGGGCTCAAAGTGGATGTTTAAACTCAAGTACATATCAAATGGTGAAGTTGAGAGATTCAAGGCCAGGTTAGTTGCTAAATTTTATAGCCAAAGAGAGGGGATGGACTATCATGACACCGTCTCACCAGTGGCCAAAATGGTCACTGTGAGATTTGTGATAGCACTAGCAGCTTCAAGGGGTTGGAATTTATTTCGAATGGACGTGTGCAATGCTTTTTTACAAGGAGACTTATTTGAGGAAGTATACAAGAAGTTACCAGAAGTTTTCAGGCAGCATGGTGAGAAAAAAGTTTGCAAGCTGTTAAAGTATTTATATGGGCTCTAACAAGCCTCAAGGCAGTGGACTATCAAACTAAGGAATTACTGGGTGCGGGCTTTGTTCAGAGCGATCATGATTATTCATTGTTTTCATTAAGAAGTAGGATAATCTGGTGATTGTACTAGTGTATGTAGATGATCTTCTGATTACAGAAAATAGTGTAGAGTTAGTTGAACATGCCAAAGCTATTCTGTATCAACAATTCAGAGTCAAGGACTTAGGAGAACTTAAATATTTCTTAGGCATTAAAGTGTTGAGATCCAAGGCTAGAATTCTACTAAATCAAAGAAAGTACATACTGGAGTTAATCTTAAATCTAGGGTTGAGTGGAGCTAAGCCTGCCTCTACACCTCTGGAGGAAAATGTCATACTAACAACAACTAAATATGACCAAGCAAATGGTGTTAGAGGTGATGATTTACTAGAAGACATCAGCACATATCAGAGATTAGTGGGCAAGATCTTATATGTCACTATTAATAGGCCTGATATTAACTATGCAGTGCAAACATTAAGCCAATTTATGCAAAGGCCTAAAAAGTCTCATCGGAATCATCAATGAGAGTTGTAAGATTCAAAAGTGTACATGGGCAAGGAATTTTAATGAGCTCGGGAAATGCAGAAAGACTTACATGCTGGTGCGATTCAGATTAGGCTGCATGTCATAATACTAGGAGGTCTATCACTGGTTATATTGTAAAGTTTGGATATAGCTTGGTGTCATGGAAATCAAAGAAGCAGCAAACTGTGTCCTGAAGTTTAGCTGAGGCTGAGTATAGGGGTATGGCTACAACTGTAGAAAAAATAACATGGTTATTGGGGCTGTTTAAGGAGTTGGGTGCTGCTCCCAAATGCACACGCAAGTATACGTGGTCGACAAGTAATATAGGATTGTAAGTCCGGATACCGTACCCACAGGGACTTATGATTAACTATCAACTAAATTAAACTAAGACAATATTTTCTAAAGATTATTAACTACAACTAATATAGAGTAGCAAACTAAGAGATTAAACAAGTTGGCGAATATTAGAGACGAATTCAATGAGAGACAATATTCTAGAGTTATGGGTTAGCTAACAATCCCGTTGAATTTTTTTACCTAAATTGTCTAATTAATTTATCTAGTTTATTTATTGACATGGTTAATATTACTCGTAGCCTTCTCCCGAAGTACTACTCGCCTATTCAAGCTAACCTAACGCCTATATTCCTATGGAATTAGGATTAACAAGAACGCATTAATAATTCATGTATAATAACCAAGCAAGGGGATTAGGTATATCTCTATCCTAACCGCAAATCCGTTCCCGATGCTCGAGTTCAAAATCTTGCTCCACTCAATCTTATATGCAATCTAGAATTCCCTCTCCCGAGTTCAATCCTAGATTCGTAGATAGTATTCAATTGGTGATCAAGCAATCAAATAATTAGGCTCAAGATTGAATAAATAAACCAATATGATAACATAATAAGAACAATTCAAGCCTCAAACTACAACGTTCATGCAACACCCACCAACTCTAGAACTAATAAACTATGAAACTAAAAGAAGAGAAGAGAAGAAAAACTAGTTAGGAGCCTCCTCAAGCATGGTGTGTGTTCCCCCACGTGAATTCTCCTTCAAAGTATGTTAGATCCCCTCCAAATTAGGTTTAGGACCCCTTTTATACAAGCAGGGACAGTGTAGGACCGAAATAACCTTGTCCAGGACAAAATTGGAAAAAATCCTGCCACACAGGGTCCAGGCGCCTCACGCTGGCCGTGACGCAGAATCCAGTACATTTTTTGCTTCAATTCCAATTCCTTTCTTTGATTTGTATCCCGTCCTT
This sequence comes from Nicotiana attenuata, assembly GCF_001879085.1. Classification (NCBI taxonomy): domain Eukaryota; kingdom Viridiplantae; phylum Streptophyta; class Magnoliopsida; order Solanales; family Solanaceae; genus Nicotiana; species Nicotiana attenuata. The sequence goes on from NC_031999.1 coordinate 12,999,884, forward strand.
TTGTTGTCTTCCACTTGGGGGGACAAAACCCAAAGAGTGTTCCCCCCATTTTTTAAAATTTTCTTTCTTTTTCTTCCGCGTTTTATTTAATTTTGCTCCAAATCTCTTCATCTTCACACCGCTTTATTGCTACACAATTAAAATATAATATTAAGTATAAGGTAATATAATTAATGCTCAAAAAATGATTAAAAGTACTAGAATGTGAGTCGATAATGACTAAATATATGCATTTTTGGCCGAACACCACAACCCCATACTTAAACTCTTGCTCGTCCTCGAGTAAGCATTAAAATCACTCTCAATAAATCAGGCCTAGAAACACCTCCACTTCAGTTGATACTACAGTTAGGCTCTATAGCAACTCAAACCATCAAATGCACTTCCTGATCATCGTGCAAGATATACAAATCACAAACAAACAACAAACTTCTAACTTCCTAACCTCAGAGACGGACTCTTAACTTATCAAATTTTAAGCTTGTTCACATACTCTGTCAAAGAAGCTAATAACATCACCTATCTATCATGAAACTAGTGCCTTCACAAGAATAAATAGTCCATACACTCAAATCAAAAAATGAATATAATTCTAGGACTTAGCGTCAAAGAACAACTCTCGCACTCACATGTATGCACAAACAACCATAGGCTTGCCCATTATGTTCATTTCTACTAATTAAGTATGCTCGAGTAGAATCAAATAGGACTTTAACGGGTATTAATGTTGGCTAGACGACGGGTAGGAGAACTATATAATAATGACTTACACTTCCCTAGGCACTTTGCACTTTTAGACTTCACCACCCATTATTTTCTACTCTTCACTTTATTTTTCAGCCCTCTCTTCATCAATTGTTTCACAAGTATTTCCTTCATATCAAGAATGTTTCAATCATATTTTTTTTTCAAAGCAATTTTTTTTCATTCTTTTTTTTCATATCACATTCTTTTCAAGAGGGCCTTTTCATCACTTTGCAGCTATCGTTGGTCACCATTTTTTTTACTTGATCATCTCTTTCTTTAAATTTATCAATTAATATCACACTCTAAGCAATAGTTCTCAAGGAAGCCGGGCGCAAAAACTAGGGATTCAACAAAAGAATCAAGGCAAAAATACAGCTTTCAAACGAAAGGCTACAGGCTTAAAGGGATAACTAGTGATACAATATCTAAAAAGGGTAAAATTCGTAAGATAAATCAAAGAAACCCTATTATCATCTTCTAAACAGAGCAACACTTTTATTTCGCTTCAATAACATGCAATGCAAGTTCTAGACTAAGATGCAAAATATGAAATATATGTAAGAAATCCTCACCCCACGTGGCACAAGTATCAATCAAGATGGATCAATTCTACTCTAAGACAGATAAGATCATACCGAACGACAAAATAAGAATAAGCTATATACAGAGTCACAACCCTGAGTTTAGGTGTTAGACAATCTGCTATTTTATTCGTTACTCAAGCACTTAAAGGAAAGTTCTACTCAAGCTCAGGCCTAAATTTACTAGTATCGAACAAGTCACAAAAGTTTTCTTCTCTTACTACTACTAAAAAATCTAATCCTAAAAATAAAAAAAATGACCCGGTTCAAGTGACATCCCCTGAAAAAGAACCGACGCACAAAGAAAAACCAAGAGAAATTATTACCTAACTAAAACTAACTAGAACAAAAAGAAAATATTTTTGGATTTTTTTTCATTTGACCTTAATCCCTCAAGAAAGCTGTCCACAAACTCTATCGTCGGAAAAAGTCCAAGTTTTCTAAATTTATTTTTCTCAACTTTCATTTTTTTACAAAAATCACCCCACTAAAAAAGAGTGCTACAACTAAGCTAAAATAGCAGAGAAAATCACCCGACAATCTCCTTACCCCACACTTATAATTGTGCAATGTCCTTAATGCATCCAATAAATAATAAAAGGGTAAAAGAGATTCCCTGGTAGCCTAAGGCCGAAGCATTAGCAGCTCACGGGATACTCAGACTTCTCCCAAGTATGATTCTTTGTACAGGTACCTCACACTCAGTTTCAACCACCTGCTCGCTTTTGCACTCACCTATTGGCTTTGACTCCATGCTCCTACTCCTACAAATACAAAAATAATACTACTAAAAATAACACAATAAATAAAATAAAAAAACAATAAAAAGAAATTGGGTTGCCTCCCAACAAGCGCTTGATTTAACGCCGCGACACGACGTCATCACTTTCACCACTTTTCCTTCCACTTTGAAGATATAAATTGCGCCCCCAATTTTACATCAATTTTTCTGTCACGTTCCTGGGGCGGTGGTGTGAAAATAAAGGAACCAAGTAATAGATATCACATCTTGCACTTCTTGGCCCTTAAGTGAGGGATGCCATTTTGTCTCCTTGGCATCACAAATTTTAGAATGTATGCACTTTGTTCCTCATCCATTGACTTCTTCATAGGCTTGAATGGATCAATTCTTGTGTCACCAATCAAACACAATGTTGAAAAATATTTAGAATATGGTCCAATGCACTCCAACTCTAGAATCACTTCACTTTTAACATCCTCACTTTTGCTGTCACGACCCGGAATTCCCACCTTCGGGACCGTGATGGCACCTGACATTTCACTTGCTAGGCAAGCCAACGTTAGAGAATTTTCTAATCAACTTCACTACACTTTTAACAACAGAATTAATTAACCTAAACAAAAGCTAAACAGAGTTTGCAGAATATTATGAAAAAATCAATATGTACTACCACCCGGATCTGGAGTCACAATTCACGAACTTCTAGGATTTACTACAAATAAAAGTCTGAAAGAAATACAACTGTTTGAGTGAAAGAAACAGTAATAACAGAAAAGATAGACGGGGACTTCAAGGTCTGCGAACACCGACGGATCTACCTTGAGTCTCCGATGAACCGTTCCGAGCTGCCACGCCTCTCGATCAGCTGAGACCAATACCAAAATCAGTACAACCAACCCCATATACTGGTAATTGTCGAGCCTAACCTCGATGAAGTAGTGACGAGGCTATGACAAGACACCCACATAATAAACCTATGCAATTTAACAGTATATGTACAAATAACGGCAAGTAAAAGATAGACAGGTAATATCGGGAGGAGGACATGCTGAGGGGATTACAAGATAGAAAAAAAAACCACACCAGTAATGAGAACTTGATCAACCATTATACCTTGAACCAATAATAACAAGTAAACACAGTAAAGGAAAATGCACGGCATCACCCTTCATGCTTTTACTCTCAACCTCACCATATAATCAATAGAAACGGCACGACATCAGCCTTTGTGCATTAACTCTCATAACATGGCACGACATCACCCTTCGTGCATTAGCACTCATAATATGTCATGGCATCACCCTTCATGCTTTTACTCTCTCATAACATGGCACGACATCACCTTTCGTGCATTAACACTCTCCCTTACCGTAAAACAATAACAAAAGACAACAGGGAGATAGAAATAACACGAACAAGTCTTACTTCAATATTTGGTTCCACAATACCAACCTCAACTTTAAAATCAATACTCAACTATCACCAAAAGATCCGTAAACATGATAAGAACGATCAACTTGATTATACTAGTCTAAACTTGGATAACATGGTCAAAGGAAAGCAATAATTACAAAGAAACCAAGTCCCACCCGCATGCTTTACCCTACAACAACGCATAGATACTCGTCACCTCACCTACACGTTGCACCCAACATCTAAACACGTAGCAAATAGACAAATAAGTCCTTATCCCTCAAGTCAAGGTTAACTACGACACTTACCTCGCTCCAAAGACCGAACTCATAGCTCAACCACCGATTTACCTTTCAAATAAGCCTCCGAACCAATAGAATTTAGAAAATTACCAACCAAACGATTTAGATTAAGCCTTAGGAACTACCCACGATTGTAAAGGATTCAATTTAGGTCATTACTGAAAAAGTCAACAAAAGTCAACACCCGGGCCCGCTTGGTCTAAACCCGAAATTCGGACCAAAACCCGATTACCCATTCACCCCCGAGCCCGGTTATGTAATTTTCTTTGGAATCCGACCTCAATTTGAGGTCTAAATCCCCAATTTACCAAATCCCTAATTTCTACCCAAACCTCCCCCCCCCCCCAATTCCACCATGAAAACTCTAGATTTTAGGTTGAAAACTTGTGAAATATAGTGAAAGATTGAAAGAAACTAGTCTAGAATCACCTACCAATGATTTGAGGAAGAAAAGTTCTTTGGAAAATTGCCTCTAAGGTTTTAGGTTTTGAAAATTTGAAGAATGAGAGAAAAATCCCGTCTAAGTCATATTTACCCAGCTGCAGATGTCGCAAATGCGACCTAGGCTTCGCAAATGCGAAACTCCCACATTTCTGTTGCCTTCGCAAATGCGAACATAATGTTCGCAAATGCAGAATCTAAGGATCACAAATGCGACCCATGTCTTCGCAAATGGGAAGAATCCTTCCCCAGACTTACTTTGCAAATGCGAAGGATGTTTCGCAAATGCGAAACCTGTATGGACCAGCTTCTCTTTGCATTTGTGGCGAGAAGCTCGCAAATGCAAACCCCTTAGAGGTCACAAATGCGATGCCTGATCTCGGAAATGCGAGATCAGAGGCCTACAACAAGATCTGAAACACCAACAACCTCTCCAAGTCAAATTTCACTCCGTAGACTATCCGAAACTCACCCAATCCCTCGGGGCTCTAAACCAAAAGTGCACACTAGTCTAAAAACATCAGACGAACTTGCTCGCACGATCAAATCGCCAAAATAACACCTAGAACTACGAATTGAACACCAAATCAAATAGAATTTTCAAGAAAACTTTGAAACTTCTAATTTCTCAACCAGACGCCCGAATCACGTCAAACCAACTCCATTTCTCACCAAATTTTATAGACAAGTCATAAATATGGTATTGGACCTATACCGGGTTCCGGAACCAAAATACGGACCCGATCCAAAAATCCAAACCTTGGTCAAATATTTCCATTTCATTAAGCCTTTAACTTTCTAATTTCGACAAAGACCGATATCTCGGGCTTGGGAATTCCGAATTCAATTCCGGGCATACGCTCAAGTCTCAAATCACGATACGGACCCACTAGGACTGTCAAAATATGAATCCAGGTCCGTTTACCAAAAATGTTGACCGAAGTCAACTCAAATGAAGTTTTAGGCAAAATTTCTTATTTTTATCAACTTTTAACACAAAAGCTTTCTAGAAACACGCCTGGACTGCGCACGCAATTCGAGGAGGGATAAAATGAGGTGTTTAAAGTTTAAATGTGCAGAATTTTCTATAACATAAAATGACCTTTCGGGTCATCACATTCTCCACCTCTAAAATGACCTCCGGAGCATGGACACACGAAATACCGAATGAACTGCTGACAAACTAGGTGGCAATGCGAGCCTGTAAGCCACCTCACCCACTCTCTAGAGAATCTTGAAAGGTCCGATATATCTAGGGCTTAACTTGCCATTCTTTCCAAACCTCATCGCATCCTTCATGGGTGAAACCCAGAGCAATACCTGCTCTCCGACCGTGAATGCAACATCACAAACTCTACGGTCGGCATAACTCTTCTGCCTGGACTAAGCTATGCAAAGTCTATCCTAAATGATTCTAACCTTATCCAAAGCATCCGTACCAAATATGTACCCAATAACAGAGCCTTCTCCGGCTCGAACCATCCAATCGGTGATCGACACTGTCTACCATATAATGCCTCATAGGGAGCCATCTGGATGCTCGACTGATAGCTATTATTGTAGGCAAACTCCGCAAGTGGCAAAAACTGATCCCATGAGCCCTCGAACTCAATAACACAAGTGCGGAGCATATCCTCCAATATCTGAATAGTGTGCTCGGGGTGTCCGTCCGTATGAGGATGAAATGCTATGCTCAGCTCAACCTGCGTGCCTAACTCACGCTGGACTGCCCTCCAAAAATGCGAGGTGAACTGCATACCTTGATCGGAAATGATAGACACGGTCACACCATGAAGACGAACGATCTCGCTGATATAATTCTCTGCCAACCGCTCTGAAGAATAGGTAACTTCCACAGGAATGAAATGCGTTGACTTGGTTAGTCTATCCATAGCAGTGTTATTAAAAGCGCTCGCTTCTCGCTTTAAGCGATGAAGCGAGGCGAGGCGCAGTGGTAGCACTTTTCTGGTAAAAAGGCTACTCACATTAGAAAAGCAAGCGCTTTTCTCGCTTAAGCGACAAGCGACGAGTTAGAAAAAGCGAGAAAAAGCTCGCTTAAGCGAGCAGAAGGCATCGGCTAGGGCTTTTTTAAAAATTTTGGGCAAATAAACATACGAGCAGAAGGCATCTGTTACCAAAACATATGAAGGTCTTCTTCTCCAGCCCAGCGAACTCCAGCGACGACTTCATCTCCAGATCTCGGTAAGTTTCTTCTTCTTTTTCTTCTTCTTCTTCTTCTTCTTCTTCTTCTTCTTCTTCTTCTTCTTCTTCTCTTCTTCTTCTTCTTCTTCTTCTTCTTCTGTTCTTCTTCTTCTTCTAGTCTTCTTCTTCAGTTCTTCTGTTCTTCTTCTTCATGCTCTGTTTTCTGTCTTCTTCTGTTATTCTTCTTCTCTTTTGTTCTTCTTTCAAATTTTTTCACTTTTTAAGCACTCATTTTTTGTCCTAAACGACTTCTTTTTCTTCTGTTATTAAAAGTTGAGGTTCCCTCTATTGATTCTGTGCCCGTTGTTTGTGAGTTCCCTGATGTTTTTTCTTTAGACCTGCCGGGTATGCCACCCGACAGGGATATTGACTTCTGCATTGATCTGGTTCCGGGCACTCAGCCCATTTCTATCCCGCCATATCGTATGGCCCTGCCGGAGTTGAAAGAGCTAAAGGAACAGTTGCAGGATTTGCTTGAGAAGGGTTTCATTAGACCTGCTTTTGTTATCATGATACGACTTCTTTTTCTTCTGTTATGCTCTGTTTTCTTCTGTTATGCTATGTTTTCTGTTATTAAAAGTGCTCTTTATGCTCTGTTTTTTGTTTTCTTCTGTGAATTAATTGTTATTTTTTTTGGTTGTTGATTGTAGTAAATTTAAGAATTGAATCTATTATTTGCTTAATATGTTATTTTTAATGAGTTCTTAGCCATTTATCTATGCCTATTTTTTTTATTTATGTATTAAATTGCGCTTCACAGCAAAAAAGCGCGCGCTTCGCTTCTTGCTTCTTGCTTCTGTGAAGCGAGGCCTCGTCGCTTTTTTGCGCTTAACGCTTTCCAAAACACTGATCCATAGTGACCCAGACTGCATCGAACTTCCTTTGAGTCCGTGGGAGTCAAACAACGAAATCCATAGTGATACACTCCCACTTCCACTCAGGAATCTCTTTCTTCTTAAGTAAACCACCAATTCTCTGATGCTCATACTTGCTGACAATTTAGACACCGAGCTACATATGCAACTATATCCTTCTTCATCCTCCTCCATCAATGCTTCCGCAAGTCTTGATACATCTTTGCGGTTGCCGAATGAATAGAATACGGGGAACTGTGGGCCTCCTCTAGAATCAACTCACGAAGTCCATCCATATTAGGTACACAAACACGACCCTGCATCCTCAAAACTCCATCATCCCCAACCGTAACCTGTTTGGATCACCGTGTCGCACTGTGTCCCTAAGGACAAGCAAATGAGGTCATGATACTGCCGCCCCTGATGCGCTCAAATAATGAAGACCGAGCGACCGTACAAGCTAAACCACAACTAGGATCAGAAACATCCAACCTCACGAACTGATTGGCCAAGGCCTGAGCATCTAATGCAAGCGGTCTCTCATAGACTGGAATGTACGCAAGGCTGCCCATACTCACTGACTTTCTACTCAAAGCATCGGCCACCATGTTGGCCTTCCCAAGATGATACAAGATGGTGATATCATAGTCTTTCAATAGCCCCAACCACCTCCGCTGCCTCAAGTTGAGCTCCTTTTGTTTGAACAAGTACTGCAAACTCTGATGATCTGTGAACACCTCACATGACACGCCATAAAGGTAGTGCCTCCAAATCTTCAATGCATGAACAATGGTTGCCAGCTCTAAGTCATGAACAGGGTAATTCTTCTCGTGAACCTCCAGGTGCCGTGATGCATATGCAATCACCCTGCCATCCTGCATCAACACTGCACCAAGTCTAATACAAGACGCGTCACAATATACTGTATAAAGCCCTGAACATATGGGCAACACCAACACCGGCGTCATAGTCAAAGCCGTCTTGAGCTTCTAAAAGCTCGCCTCACACTCGTCTGACCATCTGAACGGGGCACCCTTCTGGGTCAACCTGGTCAACAGGGCTGCTATCGATAAGAACCCCTCCACAAACCGACGATAATAACCCGCCAATCCCAAGAAACTCCAGATCTATAAAGCTGAATTGGGTCTAGGCCAGTTCTGAATTACCTCAATCTTCTTAGGATCCACTTGAATACCCTCTGTCGACACAACGTGCCCCAAGAAAGCGACTGAGCTCAACCAAAACTTGCATTTTGAAAACTTAGCATATAACTGGTTGTCTCTTAGAGTCTGAAGAACAATCCGAAGATGTTGCTCATGCTCCTCTCAACTGCAGGAGTGGATCAAGATATCATCAATAAACACAATCACAAAGGAATCCAAAATAGGGCTTAAACACCCAGTTCATCAGATCCATAAATGCTGTTGGGGCATTTGTCAGCCCTAATGACATCACTAGAAACTCATAATGCCCATACCGAGTCCGAAAAGCTGTCTTAGGGACATCGGATGCCCGAATCTTTAACTGATAGTAGTCAGACCTCAAATCGATCTTTGAAAACACCTTGGCACCCTGAAGCTGATCAAATAAGTAATCAATTCTTGGCAATGTATACTTTTTCTTGATGGTGACTTTGTTCAACTGCCGATAATCTATGCACATCCTCATTGATCCATCCTTCTTCTTCACAAATAACACGGGTGTACCCCAGGGCGAGACACTAGGTTTAATGAAGCCCTTCAATTCTTTCAACTCTGGCGGGGCCATACGATATGGAGGAATAAAATGGGCTGAGTGCCTGTTGCTCCCAAACGCACACGCAAGTATACGTGGTCGACAAGTAATATAATGATAAGTTGAGTGTCGAACCCACAGAGACTTGTGAAACTACTCACGGAATTACTAAAATTGTTATTCAGTCTAGCTAAAATCAAAGTCCAATAATATGATTATATTATTCTACGATTCTAAATAATAACTAATTTATCAAGTAAAAAAGTTGATTGTTGTGTATTCAGTAGAGACAAGTATTCCAGGGTTGTGCCCTCACCAACAAACGAAAGAATGAGTAAAAATTGGTCCACACATTCAAATATACTTTTGAATATAATTTAAGGACATCACACAATTGAACAAAATTCACTCACTCTCACAAAGAATTCATATGCATCCCTTGGTCGTACCATAAGCTTGCCCGTAGTGTATATCTCCACTAATTTAAGCTAGCCAAATCTAGGATCAATTAGGACTTTTAGGTTGTAATGTAGGCTAAGGGACGGGTAGGATATATTTAGAAATAATGACTCACCCTCCTAAGCACTTTAATATACTACATTTACAATTCAAGCTCATATTCTTCTCAACCAACCCACTTGCCACATACAACATAGCCCTCTTTTCAATTAAGCACTTCTCTGTTTTTCACTAGCACAAATCAATAAGAATTGGAGGTGTTTATTTTTC
>NC_031999.1:13009800-13016161 GCF_001879085.1 Nicotiana attenuata
ATGGCTTGTAATGTGGGTGCCAAAGAAAGGTCTATAGGCTCAAAGGGGCTAGCAACGGAAAATTTTATTTTTATGTAACAAGCACATCCATGATCAAGAAGAAAAATGCCTACGTCATCTCCTAGATTAGCACAACTTACAATTTCGCTTCAATTAACACACGGGGCAAGTTCTAGACTACAAAGGATAGCATAGAAAATCACGAATCCTTACACACACGTTGCACATGACTCAATCAAGACGGTTCTGTTCAACTCTCAAGTCAAGCAAGCACAAGTAAATGAGAAATTTAAGCAACATTACACTATGTGGCATACGAGTCAAACAACTGAGAGAACGCGTCACAAAATAGGCTATTTACTTTACTTAGGCTTAACAATTCAAACCAAATATACGGGAAAACAGAATGTATGTCATAGCCTAATGTGCCAGCATCAACAATGTCAATGAGTATCTCAGAACGACTCAGTTTCTTCCTAAACTACTCCTAAAAAGAAATTAAAGTGCCCGGTTCGAGCTACATCCTTGGAAAAGAACCGGTGCCTAAAGAAAAATCAAGGAATACTACCTAGCTATTCTAAAAAAAATAGAAAATAAAAAAATATAAAAGAAAACAAAAATCTTTTTGGTGTTTTTAAATCGGACTTTTATCCCTCAAGAAAATTATCCAAAAGATGCATCGTCGGGAAAAGTCCGAACTTTTTCTAATTTTTTTTTTCGTTTTTTTTTTATTTTTTTTGAACCTAGACTATGTCTACTACGAGTTCTAAAAGAAAAACTAAATTAAAAAAATTAGTTTTATACAATTACACTTCAGAAAGTAGTTTTCCCACCCTACACTTATATTATGCATAGTCCTCGATGCATGATCATAGAGAAATATTAAAACAAGGGTGAGAAATACTCCCTAAGACCCTCTCGGGCCTAGCTCGGACATGATCCTCAATATTAAGGGTCGGGACGACCCCACACTTAAGCTCAAACATGCTCCTCAGCTTCAACTTTGGGTACTCAGACTTCCCCTATCCTGCAAAACAAAAACAACACAAAACTTGACACTAAAAAAATAAATAATCAATAGCTAAAAGATATACATGTTGGGTTGCCTCCCAACAAGCGCCTTATTTATAGTCGTGGCACGACTCTGCTACTCTGCTCAGGCTGGGCGCTTTCTCTTCTTCTTTCTCATATAAATTCTAGCCTTTTTGCACGCTCTCGGAAGGTCTCCTCTTTCATCTCTGGCTCTTTTCGCAGTTGTCTTTACACACTCAGCTTGCAACACTACCTCCTCTAACTCAGTTGTCCCATCTGGATCACTACAATTCACATAAGGACTCTGCTTTATCCCCTTCGATTCTACCACAGTAATCATGCACAAGTCCTCATAATGCTTAGGGAGCTTAAGTGCCTTGTACACATTAAAAGTGACCTCCTCATCGTCAACTCTCATTTTTAACTTCCCTGAACTCACATCAATAATTGCTCCACCAGTAGCCAAGAATGGTCGCCCCAAAATAATGGGCACTTCCTCATCCGCCTCGTAATCAAGAACAATAAAATCAGTAGGAAGAATAAACTTTCCCACTCGAACTAACACATCATCAATAATTCCTTCAGGCATGACTAGTGACCTATCTGCTAGCTGTAAAGTGATTGTAGTAGGTCTGAGCGCCCCCAATCCAAGTTGCTTGAACAAAGAGTATGGCATCAAATTTATACTAGCCGCTAAATCACATAGGGCTCTACCAACTTCTTGTTTTCCAAGAGACAAAGGAATTGTGAAACTCCCAGGATCCTTTAACTTAGGAGGAAGTTTACTTTGAACTCTGGCACTGCACTCTTCAGTAAGTGCAACTGTTTCGAACTCTGCATGTCTTCGTTTGTTTGCCATAATATCTCTGAGATACCTTGCATACTTAGGCACTTCTTGCAAAATTTCCACCAAAGGCAAATTCACACTCACTTGGCTCAAAATATCTAGGAATTTCTTGTACTTAGCATCATCTTTTTGCTTCTGTAGTCTTTGTGGAAACGGAGGTGGTGGTCTAGTCTCAATCACTAGCTCGGGTCCTTTATCATCTTTCTCATTCCCCTCAACTGGCTTGGGAACTAATTCTCCTTCAGGATGAGCTGTATTCTTCTTTTTCTTTGGAACTTCTTCTAATGCTCTCCATTTCTCAAGGTAACCGCATTGACTTGAGATTTAGGATTGGGCTCAGTATCACTAGGAAGAGCCCCTGCTGGTCTGGTATTTTGGGCTCTGGCAAGTTGGCCCACGTGGTGCTCCAAATTTCTCAGTGCTATGGCTTGAGCCTGCTGATCAACCATTACTTTCTGATTGAAAGTTTGTTGATTTGCTATTAATTTCTGATTGAAGGCTTGCTGATCTGCTATTAATTTCTGATTGAGGGCTTGCTGGTCGGCCATCAATTTCTTCATCATCTCCTCAAGACTAGCTTGTTGTTCATCCTGAGGTAGTCTGGATTGTTGTTGAGGTGCTTTAGGCCGGTATTGATTCTGATTGCCTTGGTTTCCACCCCAGGAGAATTTTGGGTGATTCCTCCAGTTGGGGTTGTAAGTGTCCCCATACTGATTTGCTTGGCCTCGATTTGCATTACCCACAAAATATACAGACTCTGGATTTGCTGGGCATAAATTGCTCATGTGACCCTCTCCACATACTTCACAAAATATTTGAACTTGTTGCACTGGCTGGGCTTGTTGCTTGTTAATGATCATGGTCATCTGATTGACTTGGTTGGTCAGCGCAGAGACCTGTGTTGACAATGCTGAGACAACATCTAATTCGAGAACCCCTGGTAATTTTTGTACCATGTTCCTACCCATCTCTCCTTGCCAATCCGGATTGCTTTTGGAGAATTTGTTCAATAATGCATAAATTTCATCAAAGCTTTTCTCCAATACTTGACCTCCAGCTGCAACATCTACTACAATTTTTGTTTGGGGATGGATCCCTTCTATGAAAGTGTGAACTAACACTTCATTCGTCTGATTGTGATGAGGACAGTCTCTGAGTAGCCCCTTGAACCTTTCCCAAGCTGAGTATAACGATTCTCCTGCTTTCTGTTTGAAGGCAACTATCTCACTTCTGATCTTTGCAGTTTTGCCTGAAGGGAAAAACCTTGCCAGAAATTTTCTTGCCAAATCATTCCATGATGTAATGGAATTAGCTGGTTCTGCCTTTAGCCATCGCTTAGCTTTACCCAACAGAGAGAATGGAAAAAGTGTGAGCCTCACATAATCTGGAGTGACCCCGTTAGTGATACAAGTGTCACTAATCTCCAAGAAGTTCAGAATATGCTGTTGTGGATCCTCGTGCGGAAGACCCATAAACTACCCGTTTGCATGAAGTAGATGGATCATGCTCTGTTTCAGTTCAAAGTGCCCAGTGATCCTGGGCTTCACTATACTGGAGGTGACATTAGCAATGCTGGGCATCGCCACCTCCTGAACAACCATGGGTTGCTCCTCTGCCATGTCCACAGGAAATTGAACAAGTGCCTGAATATTATTCGTGTCCCTTGCTTCCCTCAACCTCCTGTGAAATGTTCTCTCAGGTTCAGGATCTAAGCCTTGAAGTCGGTCCTGGCTTCTGACCCTACGCATTCAACCAAAGTTCCTGAGATCTGAGCAACAATCAAGTAACGTTAGACTAAACAAAATAAACAATTAAAGCAGAAACTAGCAAGTAGTTAATATTCAAGTCCCCGGCAATGGCGCCAAAAACTTGTTGCTCCCAAACGCACACGCAAGTATACGTGGTCGACAAGTAATATAATGATAAGTTGAGTGTCGAACCCACAGAGACTTGTGTAAACTACTCACGGAATTACTAAAATTGTTATTCAGTCCAGCTAAAATCAAAGTCCAATAATATGATTATATTATTCTACGATTCTAAATAATAACTAATTTATCAAGTAACAAGTTGATTGTTGTGTATTCAGTAGAGACAAGTATTCCAGGGTTGTGATCGATTCACCAATCGTATTGTGTTCTAATTAACTCTCCCTTTCATATAATTCGCTCATGATTGCTAATTAATCGATAAATGCTCTCATAGCCTTCTCCCGAAGTACTACTCACCTATTCTTAATAGATTAACGCCTATATTCCTATGAAATCAATCTATTAAGAATGCATTAAGATCACGATATTTAATTAAGCACGGTGACTAGGTATATTCCTATCCTAAACACAAATCCGCTCCCCCTAAGGGTTAAGATCATGCTCTCTTCAATTCTCCTCTAATCTAAACACGGCTTTCCCAAGCATAGCATAGATAGTAAATAGAACCTAACTGCTGGCCAGACAATTAAGCAATTAAATACAAAATTGAAGAAACAACCATATGTTGGTGAATTATAATCAAGGTTAAGTTAATATCAAACAACAATACTCATGGCTAAATCACAACCCCAGAACAATGGGTGTTTAGCCACTCATGATGTAATCAAACAATTGCGTAAGTGTTGAATCAATTGGAAATACTAGAAAAAGATGAAGAAAACTGAGAATTCTCCGCTTCCTCACGATCCCGTGTGTATCTTTACTCCAAAGTGGCGTCCCCCCTCAAAGTGGTGTTTTAGGATGTATTTATATGACCTAGGGTTGATGGGGGGCAGAATTCTTCAATCCAACTTCGGATGGGAGGGCTGGAATCCGCGCCTGCCTTCGTGTCTAGATGCGGACTTTGACGCGGATCCGCGTTTGCCTTCGCGTCTAGACGCGGACTTTGACGCGGATCCAGCTTTGGAGATTCTTCCATTTCGCGAAGCGCTCCGTGCCTTTGCTTCGCTTCGCTGTTTTGTGCCTTAAATTTTCTCCTTTTTTGCGTCCGACTTCGTGCCACGCACGAGAATAGACGAGCTCCCACTCCTTTAATTTCTTCTTTTTGTGTCGAATTGTGATCTTTTGATCATTTATCATCCAAAATCGTTCCTACACATAAGAAACACATAATGAGTATATTTCACTTTGAAAATCATGTTATCTCCCGCGACACACACAGGAATTAATATACAAATATACTCAAAAATATGCACTTTCATCATTTATCAGTGCCCGAGGCCAAATCAATGCAGAAGTCGATATCTCTATCGAGTGACATTCCCGGCAGGTCTGCAGGAAACACCTCTGGAAACTCACGAACAACCGGTACTGAATGCATGGAAGGAACCTCCACACTAGAATTGCGGACATAAGCCAAATAAGCTAGACACCCCTTCTCGACCATATGTTGAGCCTTCACATAAGAAGTAACCCTGTTGGTAGAATGGCCAGGAGTCCCTCTCCACTCTAATCGAGGCAACCCCGACAAGGCAAAGGTCACCGTCTTGGAGTGATAATCCAATATAGCATGATAAGGTGACAACCAATACCCAAAATGACATCAAAATCAACCATATCGAGAAGTAGAAGATCTACACGAGTCTCAAGACTCCCAATGGTAACCACACACAAACGATAAACACGATCTACAATGATAGCATCTCCCACAGGGGTGGACACATACACAAGAGCACTCAAAGAATCACGAGGCACAACCAAATATGAAGCAAAATAGGATGACACGTAGGAATAAGACCCGGATCAAATAGAATCGAGGCATCTCTACTGCAAACTAAAACCGTACCTGTGATAACCGCGTCAGACGACTCTGCCTCAGACCTAGCTGGAAAGGCATAGCATCGGGGCTGGGCCCCACCACTCTGAACTACATCTCGAGGACAGGCCCTGGCTAGCTGGCCTCCACCTCTAGCGCCCTGACCTCCACCTCTACCCCTAGCTAGCTGAGCGAGCGGTGAAGCATCTGGTGCCGGGACCATGGCACGAGAACCCTGATACTGAGAACTGCTCGATGCTCGAGGGCAAAATCTAGCAATGTGCCTTGGATCACCATAAGTATAATAAGACCTCGGCTGCTGTGACTGCTGACCCTGAAACTGACCCTGTCGGCCTGAGTCACCATACTAAAACCTCTGGAGTGGAGGTGCACTAATAGGAGCTGGTGGTGCACTGTAGAATAGCTGGTCGGAATAATGCATATGAGGGCCACGACCACCTGAAGCACTGTGGGATGCCTGGAGTACTGAATGAAACAGCTTGGGAAGATGGCCTCTACCAAAAGTACGCCGGCCTCCAGATGAGGCTCCACTGAATCCATTGGAGTGACGAGGCCTCTTGTCAGACCCCTGACCACTCCCCTGAGCTAGAACCATCTCGACTCACCTGGCAATAGTGGCAGCCGTCTGAAAAGAAATCTCACTTCCAGTCTCCTTGGCCATCTACAACTTGATAGGCTGAGCAAGTCCCTCAATAAACCTCCTCCCCCCCCCCC
>NC_031999.1:13016181-13040269 GCF_001879085.1 Nicotiana attenuata
TCTCGTAAAGAAATACTCACTTCCACGTCTCCTTCGGCCATACTACAACTTACGATAGGCTCGAGCAACGTACCCTCCAACTAAACCTACCTACCCCCCCCCCCCTCTCTCTCTCTCTCTCGGTAGGAAGCAGGAGAGTAACATGACGGGCCAAATCCACAAATCGGGTCTCGTACTGAGTGACAGACATAGAGCCCTGCTGAAGACGCTCGAACTGCCTCTGATAGCCCTCTCTCAATATGACAGGAAGGAACTTCTCAAGAAATAGCTGAGAGAACTTGTCCCAAGTGAGAGCAGGTGACCCAGCTGGCCTGGTTAACACATAATCCCTCCACCATTTCTTGGCGGAACCCGACAACTGAGACGCAGCGAAATTGACCCCATGGGTCTCCACTATGCCCATGTTCCGGAGTACCTCATGACAACTGTCAAGATAGTCCTGGAGGTCCTCTGAAGTGAACTGGGAAAAGCTTAGTAAACCTATCCAATCTCCATAAAGCCTCAGAAGACATAGCTGGTCCATCACCGGCCTGTGCCGCAACACCCGGCTTAACTACCCCAATAGGCTAAGCTGCTGGAGTCTGAAACCGGGGAGCCATCTGCTCCGGTGTGAGTAGCGGGAGTCTGTGCTCCTCCCCCAGTATGAGAGACGGCTGGTGCCATAGGGAATGTGCCGGTCTGTGCCACACTCTCCATGAAGCCCACCAACGGACCAAAGCATCCTGAACCTCTAGGGTGGCGATGAACCCCTCCAGGACCTGAGCTGGTCCTACTGGAACAGTGTGGGCTGGAGTCTCCTCATCAAACTCCACCAGAGGCTCTGCCGCAGGTGTTGCTGCTCGAGCTCTGGGTTGAGCCCTGCCCTTGCCTCGGCCTTTAGCACGGCCTCGGCCTCAGCCTCTGCCCTCGTAGGAGCTGCCAGTGGGGGTTCTGGCTGCTGCTCGGCTGAAAATCCGGTATGTGTTCTCGCCATGTGCGAGAGAACAAGAGTAGAAGAGTTCAATTAGCCATGAGAGAACAAAATCGCACGACAGAGAAAAATAGAAGTGAAATTTGTTCCTAAACTTCATAGCCTCTGGAAAAAAAGTACAGACGTCTCCGTACCAATCCTACAAACTCTACTAAGCTTGCTCGTGAATTGTGAGACCTAGGTAACCTAGTGCTCTGATACCAACTTATCACGACCCAAAATTTCCACCTTCGGGACCATGGTGGCGCCTAACATTTCACTTGCTAGGCAAGCCAACGTTAGAGAATTTTCAAATCAACTTCAGTACACTTTTAACAACAGAATTAATTAAGCTAATAGAAGCTAAACAAATTTTGCGGTATATTATAAAAACTTCAATATTTACTACCACCCGAATGTGGAGTCAAAATTCACGAACATCTAGGATTTACTACAAATAATAGTCTGAAAGGAATACAACTGTTTGAGTGAAAGAAACAGTAATAACAGAAAAGATAGAGAAGTACTTCAAGGTTGCGAACACCGACAGATCTACCTTGAGTCTCCGATGAACCGATCCGAGCTGCTACGCCTCTCGATTAGCTGAGACCAATACCAAATGCACAGAAGTGCGGTTCGTATTAGTACAACCGACCCCATATACTGGTAATTGTCGAGCCTAACCTCAACGAAGTACTGACGAGGCTATGACAAGACAGCCACATAATAAACCTATGCAATTTAACAGTATATGTACAAATAACGGCAAGTAAAAGATAGACAGGTAATATCGGGAGGGGGACATGCTGAGGGGGATTACAAGATAGAAAAAAGAACCCACACCAGTAATGAGAACTTGATCAACCATTATACCTTGAACCAATAATAACAAGTAAACACAGTAAAGGAAAATGCATGGCATCACCCTTCATGCTTTTACTCTCAACCTCACCATATAATCAATAGAAACGGCACGGCATCACCCTTTGTGCATTAACTCTCATAACATGGCACGGCATCACCCTTCATGCATTAACACTCACAATATGGCATGACATCACCCTTCATGCTTTTACTCTCTCATAACATGGCACGACATCACCTTTCGTGCATTAACACTCTCCCTTACAATAAAACAATGACAAAAGACAACAGGGAGATAGAAATAACACGAACAAGTCTTCAACATTTGGTTCCACAATACCAACCTCAACTTTGAAATCAATACTCAACTATCACCAAAAGATCCGTAAACATGATAAGAACGATCAACTTGATTATACTAGTCTAAACTTGGATAGCATGGTCAAAGGAAAGCAATAATTACAAAGAAACCAAGTCCCACCCGCATGCTTTACCCTACAACAACGCATAGATACTCGTCACCTCACCTATACATTGCACCCAACATCTAAACACGTAGCAAATAGACAAATAAGCCATAATCCTTCAAGTCAAGGTTAACCACGATACTTACCTCCCTCCAAAGACCGAACTCAAAGCTCAACCACCGCTTTACCTTTCAAACAAGCCTCCGAACAAATAGAAATTAGCAAATTACCAACCAAACAATTTAAATAAAGCCTTAGGAACTACCCACGATTGTAAAGGATTCAATTTAGGTCATTATTGAAAAAGTCAACAAAAGTCAACACCCAGGCCCGCTTGGTCTAAACCCGAAATTCGGACCAAAACCCGATTACCTATTCACCCCCAAGCCCGGTTATGTAATTTGTTTTGGAACCCGACCTCAATTTGAGGTCTAAATCCCCAATTTACCAAATCCCTAATTTCTACCCAAAAACACCCAATTTCACTATGAAAACTCTAGATTTTAGGTTGAAAACTTGTGAAATATAGTGAAATATTGAAAAAAACTAGTTTAGAATCACTTACCAATGATTTGGGTAAGAAAAGTTCTTTGGAAAATTGCCTCTAAAGTTTTAGGTTTTGAAAATTTGAAGAATGAGAGAAAAATCCCGTCTAAGTCATATTTACCTAGTTGCAGATGTCGCAAATGCGACCTAGGCTTCGCAAATGCGAGAAAAGCTTCGCAAATGCGAAACTCCCACATTTATGCTGCCTTCGCAAATGCGAACATAATGTTTGCAAATGCGGAATCTAAGGATCAGAAATGCGACCCGTGTCTTCGCAAATGTGAAGAATCCTTCCCCAGACTTACTTCGCAAAAGGGAAACCTTCGGGCCTAGCTTCTCTTCGCATTTGCGATGAGAAGCTCGCAAATGCGAACCCCTCAGAGGTTGCAAATGCGAGATCAGAGGCCTGCAATAAGATCTGAAACACCAGCAACCTCTCCAAGTCAAATTTCACTCCGTAGCCTATCCGAAACTCACCCGAGCCCTCGGGGCTCTAAACCAAAAGTGCACACTAGTCTAAAAACATCATGCGAACTTGCTCGCTTGATCAAATTGCCAAAATAATACCTAGAATTACGAATTGAACACCAAATCAAATGAAATTTTCAAGAAAACTTTAAAACTTCTAATTTCTCAACCGGACGCCTGAATCACGTCAAACCAACTCCATTTCTCACCAAATTTCACAGACAAGTCATAAATATGGTATTGGACCTATACCGGGTTCTGGAACAAAAATACGGACCCGATATCCAAAAGTCAAATCTTGATCAAACATTTCCATTTCATTAAGCCTTTAACTTTCAAATTTCGACAAAGTTCGATATCTCGAGTTAGGGACTTCTGAATTCAATTCCGGGCATACGCCCAAGTCCTAAATCACGATACAGACCCACTAGGACCGTCAAAACACAAATTTGGGTCCGTTTACCAAAAATATTGACCAAAGTCAACTCAAATGAAGTTTTTAGGCAAAATTTCTTATTTTTATCAACTTTTAACATAAAAACTTTCCAGAAACACATCCGGACTGTGCACGCAATTCGAGGAGGGATAAAATAAGGTTTTTAAAGATTAAAAGCGCAGAATTGGGTTCTAAAACATAAGATGACCTTTCGGGTCATCACATTTGCACACTTCGTCAACCTTGGCATCAATAATAATATTTTGGACGAATGGTTGGAACTCCTCTTTTTGCTCCACAAGCTTACCAATATCCACAACAATTGGTTGTAGGGCCTCAGACGCCTCAACATTTTTATTCAACTAGTCTTAGAGTACGCGTGTACCTTTTTTCAATGAGTATATTTATCAAAAAAATTACATAAGTATTATATTGAAATTTTTGTTTACATTATAAAATATAAATATAAATTCTTAAGACGGTGAGTATTAATCCTATACAACTGAAAGAAAAGAGAGAAGAAGGAAGAAAGTGTAAAATGGAACTTCTCAAGCATTAGTTATTATTCAACTTAATTTAGTTTTTTGTTTTATAATTTCATTATTTTCATTTCACAAATTAAAGTATCATATTTCCTTTTTAGTTACCAAATTCATTGTCACGACCCGGATTTCCCACCCTCGGGAGTCGTGATGGCGCCTACTCGTACTAGCTAGGCAAGCCATTTTAATTACTTTTCCATTAATGAACAAATCTTTTTATCAATTTATGACAACAATATAAAGCAACGAAATTTAATAAAAGCGGAAGTCTTAATTATGGAAACTGAATAAAACACGGAGTAGTCAATATAAGCTTCTACCCAAGACTGATGTCACAATACTCACGAACTGCTAAGAATTTCTAAATACAAGGGTCTGAAAGAACACATAAGTTGTTTGTCTCGAATACAAAGAGGCAACAGTCTAAAAGAGAGAATAAGAGAGAGACGCCGGGCCTGCGGACGCCTGCAAGTCTACCTCGGGTCTCACGATACTGAAAGCCGGCTCCCGTGCTAATGCTGCTGCTGCTGCTCGAAACCTGGGCCTGTGCAAAAAAAATGCACAAAGTGTAGCATCAGCACAACCGACCCCATGAGCTGGTAAGTGTCTAGCCTAACCCCGGCGAAGTAG
This sequence comes from Nicotiana attenuata, assembly GCF_001879085.1. Lineage (NCBI taxonomy): Eukaryota > Viridiplantae > Streptophyta > Magnoliopsida > Solanales > Solanaceae > Nicotiana > Nicotiana attenuata. Next base: position 13,021,084 of record NC_031999.1, read on the forward strand.
TGACGAGGCTAGACCAGACTACCACATAAACCTGTGCAATTTCATATATATATATATACAGCGAAATCGAAATACAAAACAGATAAGCGATATGGGAGGGGAAACATGCTGTGGGGAGTATAATATATTCCAAATAAGAGTCGTCCAGTAATAAAGGAATACAACACAATTCTATAGTATGTAATGAAACAAAATTCAACCAGTGCACGGCATCACCCTTCATGCTTTACACTCTTTCCTTACCATAAACAAACAGTGCACGCAAATGGAGGCAATCCTAAATGAGGTTTTCGAGGCCTCGGAAGCACGGAATGAATGAGAAAACAGGTGATGACCCTTTGGGTCGTCACACACGGCCACGAATAAGGTCACGGCCTTTTTGACGCTTAGCATAATGGGAATACACCTCATCCGCTTCAGGCAATGGTTTAGATCCAGTGGGTCGTTTTTCATGATTTCTCATGAGCAAATCGTTGTTTCGTTCAGCCACAAGGAGAAGAGAAATCAACTCAGAGTACTTCTTGAAACCTTTCTCTCTGTACTGTTGTTGCAGTACCATATTGGAGGCATGAAACGTTGTAAACGTTTTCTCAAGCATATCATAGTCAGTGATAGTATCTCCACAGAGTTTCAATTTAGAAGTAATTCTGAACATCGCAGAATTATATTCAGAAACAGACTGAAAGTCTTGGAACCTCATATGAGCCCAATCATATCGTGCTTGTGGAAAAGTGACCAACTTTAAGTTGTCATATCTTTCCTTTAAGCCATTCCACAAAATAAGTGGGTCTTTGACTGTGAGATATTCTATTTTCAACCCTTCATCAAGGTGATGGTGCAAGAAAATCAAGGCCTTAGCACAGTCTTGGGTGGATGTTTATTTCTGTCTTTAATGGCGTCTCCAAGACCCATCGCATTTAAATGGAATTCAGCATCCAACACCCATGTCATATAGTTCTTGCCCGAAATTTCAAGGGCAACAAACTTTCTTTTCATAATGTCAGTCATAATTAAAAAGTGGAGAAAAGTTATACCTTAATCTTCCCAAAAGCTTCTTGAGACGGTAGAGTCTCGTGCTGATAACGTTTTATGAAACAATAAAAGAACAAGAGCAATATTGCAGAGAAAGAGAGAGGAAATTCTTATTGAATTTTGGGATGAATTACAATGGAATAGAACCCTCTATTTATAGGGAGATAGTGACTTAGCCACCAAGTAATAAACCCTAGAATCTCTCTAAATATAGACATTCACCATAAATAAAATCTATTTATAACAGTAATTACTTAAATATTTTTGGTTTAGAGCAAATGGTAGAACCCTGGAAAAACAACCCAGCATACCACCCAAAATATAATATTATTAAACAATGATTAGCTATTATTTAAAACATAAATAAGTGATTCTTTCACAATAATAATTCCCATGAACTGATTTAACAATTAGGTTAAACGATATGATTATGAAACTGATTGAGCACCATTCGAGTGAAACAGCTCAGCAATATTATTGATTCTCATAATCAACTAAAATTTGGATTGCATTCTAACCTATATATAACAGAATAAATATGGAAAAACTATCAGAAAATCAGATCTAAAAAACAAAGAAAATAAGGAGGACTAGCATTAAGATCCTATAAAATTCCAAAGTCAATTAGTAGAATATTTCATTAATTCTTGCTATTTTCATCATCATCATAATATTGGAGTAACAATAATAACCATCAGCTTGTCACACCACCAGAACAATGTTATACTCTGGGGTGTAAAAAAGCACTAGAACCTAAAAAAAAAAAAAAAAAGACACCCAAATCTCTTAAGAACCCAGTAAACATTCATAAAACCAAATTTCTGGGCTCATGGATGGTTGAAAATCAAGAAAAGATAAAAACTTCCTAGAAATATTCAAACAAGGTTAGTTAGGCAAAGGAAAAATAAAACACCCTAAACCCAAATCTTCCTCATCGAGAACTGAACCGGCCGCCACATATGCTAGAAAAACCGGCCGGTCAAACCCTAGCATTCTGAAGCAGAGGAGCAAAACCATGAGAAGCCGCTTCTTTACAAGACTGATCTAAAGATTCAAAACCCACTTCAGAAATCACCACTACAATCTCATCCAACCCATAATGTCCAAATTTCTGCTCATCCATTTCAAGCAACCTCAAGATTTCCGAAAAAAACTCAACTTCACAGGGTAAAACCAACCCGCCACTGGGCTGAAACCCGAACTCCTCCTCCGCCTTGTCGAGGAGTGAGATAAAGACCGGAAGATTCAAGAACCGGGTCGGTATCACGAACCGTCGGCGCTCCGGGCCCACGTAGACTGCCAACGAACCGGAAGGTGTGCGGCGATTTGAACCGGCTTGAGCCGGTTCGTCTGAATCGGAGGAGGAGTAAGAGAGGACGGAGGAGCGAGGGCGAAGGGAGTTGCTTTTCCAGCGTTTGACGACTTGTTTGAGCCTCACAATTTGGGTAATCATGTGAACTCTTTTGATGGTGGAAGCCATTGTCGTTAGTTTGATGAGGTGCTCGCTCTTTCTTTCTCCTTCAAAAGTTTGTAGAGAGAGAAAAAAGGAGAGAGAGAGAGAAGGGCTGTAGGCTCGTAAAAGAGAGAAAGGAGGAGCGTTAGAGGGTGATATGTGAAGAGACTTTATAGGAGAAGTAAGGCAGAAAGGCAGTTAAAGACTTTGGGGAACCTAGTCACCTAGAAGACCGGGTGTGGAGTGGTAGGGTATGTGCAAGAAGGTGTACTTAATCGTATTTTCCCTTTATTATAATGTATGAAAAGAATGTAGAATAAAGTGTAGTACTAAATTCTATTTTCTTTTTTTGTTATGTTTTGTTTTGGAATTACTTTGCGCTGCCCTCGAATAATTTCAAACGGTACAAATTATCTCCTACTAGTAGTAATATAGGAATCGAATAGCTTTGTCCACCAATGCTCTTTTATTATAAAGTATAATAAAATGTGGAATAAAGTGCACTATTCCTTCCGTTTTAATTTATATGAACATGTTTGGCTGGCACGAAGTTTAAGAAAAAATGAAGATTTTTTGAATTTGTGGTCCTAAACAAGTCAAAAAGAGGGCAGAGTATTTGTGTGGTTATAAAAGCTTCTCATTAAGGGTATAAGTTTAAGCTAAATTGTTACCAAATTTAGAAAAGGGTCATTCTTTTTTGAACGGACAAAAAAAGAAATAGGTTCACATAGACGGGAACCTATTCTATTTTCTGTTATTATATTCTCTCTTTTCCAATTTGGATGATGCTCTTTAACTTAATACAAAGTTTAACCAAAAAAAGATTTTTTTTAAATTTAATATATCATAACATTTATGTTGTTATAAGATTTTTGGAACTTAAGGTATTTAAAATATCATAATATTTGTATTTCAAGAAATATTCTCATTGGGGTTATACATGAAGTTTAAAATTAAATTATTTTTAAATAAAAATATGCTATTTTTATCGAATTAATAAAAAGATAGTGTTACATAAAATAAATGGAAGAAGTATGTAAAAGGAGATGGGGAATAAAGCGTACTAAATTATGTTCCCATTTATTTTCTTCAACAATTCTAATTTTCCCTCAGTAGGTACAATGAAATGTGGAAGAAAGTGCACTAAAATCTATTTTCCATTTATTAGGGAAAAACAAATGAGGAAGCGAGTTTACTAAATTCGATTTCCCTTTTTTCAGCTATTTTATATTTTCTTTATCGGGGACTTTTCTTCTTTTTATTGAGTTTATCCGACCCTAGTAATATTTGAGGAAAGATAACAGTGTATAACCACTTTAAAAATAATAATCATTTATGAAAAAATTTGTTGCACTCGGCACATGCATATATTATTATAAAATAGATATAACACTTGAGAATTGTTAATTAATCTATGTATTTGTTACCTCAATTTATCACTTTTCCATCGCATACTTGCATGTAGATTCTTTTATACTTAATTTTTTGTAGGTATTGGTTTTGGTAATGTGTTCAAATAAATCATATGATATGTTGAGATAATGTTAATGCGATCGATTTCAGAAATTTGACTAACATAGTATACATTTTCATACCATTTACCAAATATAAACAGGCTTAGACATTATTTTAATGTTTTTACATTTTTGTGAAAAGTAATGTCACACGAATTCACAATAAACAAATGCAATTAACCAATTTGACTATGTTATTGGTTTATCACTAAATTCATATCTCAATTAATCTTTTCATCTCCTTCCCTGTTATCATAATTTAATTATAAATATTATTATCATATCGACATATCGTAATTTGTTTAACGGCTCTTTCAATATTAATTAATTAATTTCTTCCTAGACTATCAAGAAGAAATTCAAACTTAGCACTTATTAGTCGTCTTTACTGTAATTTGAACCAAACTTGTTCATTCGAGGACCCCATACAAGTTAAATTTTGGCAGCTATTCATTTAAACATTTATAGGTTACCTATTAAATACTGCTTTAGTCTGTTGTCAATTATATAGCACGCATTGACTTCACACTTTGTAAACGTGGGCTGCTCAGCTGAAGACCCATCAAGGAATCTGGCCCAAGTGCAGAGCAGGCCCAATACATAGTTACATTTACATTACAATTTTAGAGTTTAGCCATAAGACATGTACATAGAGATAGCCACTGAACTTTCTAGAATATGAGATGACTTTGTAATTACTTTGGTTATATCAAAAATAACAGGGCTCCTCTGTAGCTCTGGTTCATTCTTTGTTTCAACTGAATGTAAGGTTTTAATTCGCAAACTTTAATGGCGATCTGCCAATTTTGTGTATCAACATGGTATCAGAGCTAGTGTATACGTAGCTCTCACTGTACGCAATCGATCGATGGTAACCTCAACAGACTTCTCCGGTGAAATTCTTGTTTGGTGGAAAATTAGGTTTTCCAAGCTTTTCTTATGAAAATGAAGTTTCTCTGGATTCAGCCTCAATTCAGCTCAATTTTGGTGTAAATTGCTAGATTAGCGTGATGTATTGCAGTTTACGGTAAAAATTCTCACTTGACCTAGTTATTTTTTTTTGTACGATAGCAATTTGGGGATTTTCTTAGTGCTGTCTCTTCAAATTTTGTCTACTGAACTTGTAATGGGTACCATTCCTACCATCTCAACATCTACGTCTAGTTCTGATGGTTTCGCTATATTTTCTGTTGATCCTTCCCATCCCTTCTATATTCATCCATCCGATAATCCTAATACTCCTTTAGTCTCTCCTCCGTTTGATGGTCGGGGTTTTGTTGCTTGGAGGAAAAATATGCTTGTCGTTTTATCAACTAAAAACAAACTTGGAGTAATTACTGGAAGGAACCCTCAACCAAGGATTGATTCGCCTTATTACCCTGCTTGGGAAAGATGCAATGATATGCTAATCGCTTGGATGACTAACTCTTTAAGCAGAGATATTTCAGTTAGTCTAATGGATCAAAATACATACAAATCCAAAGGGAGATAAGTACAACAACTCAGGGATCATCATACATAGCTACATATTTTACTAGGATGAAAGGTTTATGGGATGAGTTAAATGCAGCCTATGTAGGACCAACTTGTACCTGTGGTGCCTTGCCTAAGCTCCTTGAAGATCGGCGACTATTTCAGTTTCTTAGTGGTTTGAATGACTCTTATTCTTCATGTAAATCTAATATCATGATGATGTCCCCCATGCCATCGATTAGTAGAGCATACTCTATGCTTCAACATGATGAACATCAGAAGGAGAGTTCATCTCATGTTCCTAGCTTCTCCAACGATTCTGCGTCATTCTCTGCATCAGTTGGTCAAGGATTTCATAACAGGAATTTTCTTCAAAATGTTCAATTTGAGCCCAAGAGGCAACCTACGTCAACTGTTTCATGTAAATACTGTAAGAAGACTGGACATACAGTTGACAAATGCTACAGATTACATGGATTTCCTCAAGATTTTAAGTTCACAAAGAATAGGAAAGGTTCAGCTTCATGTGTTCAGAGTACAGATGTTTCAACTCAACCTGGGAGTTCTTCTCCTTCATCTCATGGCTTTACTAAGGAACAATATCAGCAGATCATGTCTTTGATTCAGCATGCTCATGTCATAGCTCCTCCAGTCCCTACTAGTTTCAACTCTGAGAGCTCTTTCAATGAAAATGCTGCTTATGCTAATTTTGCAGGTATGTGTTGTTCTGTAGTTAGTAGTCCTGAGTTTCATGTGTGTGGCTTATCACAGTTAGATGTAAATGCTTGGATTTTAGATTCAGGTGCAACAAATCACATGACACCACACAAACATTTTCTTCACAACCTACAACCATTACATGCTCCCTTTCTAATTACTCTACCTAATGGGTACAAAGTGAAAGTTATATCTACTGGTTCTTTACATTTAAGACATGATATTACTTTACACAATGTACTTCTTCTACCTTCCTTTCAATTTAATCTGATTTCCATTCACAAATTGATTGTTCAACTTGATTGTTATGCAATTCTTACCAAATTTTCCTGTTTTCTACAGGCCCCTTCTCTGAAGAGGCCCTTGGAAATTGGTAAAGCTGCAAAAGGGCTATACTTTCTGCATCCTGATGCTTCATCAACTCCTGTCTCTTGCTTTAATTCTCCTGCAATTAGTTCTTTCATTCCTGTAAATATGTTTAATTCCATTGTCAATTCTGTTTCTCCTTGTGATAGTGATTTTGTTTCTCTTTCTATTTTGCAAAATCATAGTGCTTCTTGTATTTCCCCCAATATTGGCAATAAAACTGATGTATTTTGGCATCAAAGACTCGGGCACATGCCTTTTCACAAAATGAGGTCTATCTCTTGTTTGTCTGATAAACTTTCTTCTAAGCAACATTTTCATTGCTCTGTCTGTCCAATGGCTAGGAACCAAAGATTGCCCTTTCCTGAAAGTTCCACTCATTCTTCTATTCCTTTTCAATTGGTTCATATTGACATTTGGGGACCATACCACACTAGCACATACAATGGTTTTAGGTATTTTCTCACTTTAGTTGATGATTATTCTAGAGTCACTTGGACTCACTTGTTGTCCTGTAAAAGTAATGCTCTCTCCATTTTAAAGGCTTTTGTTTCCGTGGTTAAGATCCATTTTCATTCTAATGTTCAGACATTCAAATCTGACAATGCTTTTGAATTGAGGGGGGAGGGGGGGAGTTCTGAATGTAACCAATTTTTTTCAGCCAATGGGATCCTTCATCAAACCTCTATGCCTTCCCTTCCAACATTTTGATGCATGTTTCTCCTTTTGAAAAACTTCATGGTACCCCTCCTTCTTATTCTCACTTAAGATCTTTTGGCTGTCTAGCTTATGCATCTTCTCCCAAGCCTGGTAGGGACAAGTTCCAACCTAGATCCATTGCAGCTGTCTTTCTAGGCTATCCTTGTGGTAAGAAGGGCTACAAGCTTCTTAACTTGAATTCCCATTCAGTTTTTTGCTCTAGAGATGAGGTATTTTATGAGTCTATTTTTCCTTTTCACTCCACTTCTCCCTCTTCTTTTCCTACCATCCCTGTTTCATATCCCTTTGTTTATGTTCCTTCTCCTAATGACTCCACAGCTCCACCATCTTCTGTTTCTCACTCACCTTCTTCCCAATCACCTGTCCCCTCATCTCCTCCTCTTGCTTCCCCTCCAACTTTTCCAACTTTTCCTCCTCATGCTTCTTCTACCTCCCCACTCCTTGTCAGAAAGTCTTCTAGACCTGTCAATCCTCCTTCCTATCTTTCAGAATATGTATGCTCCCATGTTCAGCCTTCTGCTCCTGTTTCTTCTTCTGCCAAGCTATCTACTTCTGACATCCATGCACATGAGCCTCAATACTATCAACAGGCAGCATCTCATCCTGCTTGGCATGAAGCCATGTTGAAGGAATTTAAGGCATTGGAGGCCAATCACACTTGGGATATAGTTGCTCTTCCCCCCCCCCCCAACCATAAAGAGGCCTATCCCCTGTAAGTGAGTTTAATAAAATTAACAGAGATCTGATGGTTCCATTAGAAAGATATAAAGCAAGACTAGTCATTAGAGGTGACACTCAACAAGAGGGTGTTGATTATAATGAGACTTTTTCTCCTGTTGTCAAACTTACTACTATTAAATGTCTCTTGACCTTAGCTGTAGAAAAGACATTGGACTTGTTTTTCAACTAGATGTTAACAATGTCTTTCCTTCACGGTGACCTTCATGAGGATGTGTATATGAACGGTTCCCCTGGCCTTGTTCTCTCTTCTTCTTCTTCTTGTTCTTCTTCTACATCTTCTTCTTCCTCTCCCTTAGTTTGTAAACTCAGAAAGTCTTTGTATGGCCTTAAACAGGCTTCTAGACAATGGTTTTCTAAATTGTCTGAAGTTTTAGTTTCCAAAGGTTACACAGCCAGCAAAAATGATTACTCACTGTTTACTAAAGTTTCTGATGGTTCATTAGTGGTTCTTGCTGTATATGTTGATGATATTCTCCTTGCTGGGGATAACATGTCTGAGTTGGATGCCTTGAAGGCTTTTCTGGATGCCCAATTTAAGATCAAGGATTTGGGATGTGTTCACTATTTTTTGGGACTTGAGATCACTCCTCATCCTGCTGGTTATCTTATGAATCAACACAAATATGCCTCAGATTTATTGGCTGAATTCAGTTGTCAACATTTTTCACCAGTTGTTACTCCTCTTGATCCCTCTCTCAAGCTCTTGGTTGATATGGATGCACCTCTTGCTGATGTAAGTACTTATAGGCGCCTCATTGGCAAGCTTAATTTTTTGCAACACACCCGACCTAATATCTCTTTTGCTGTTCAACATTTAAGTCAGTTTTTGCAAAGACCTCAGACTCCCCACATGCAGGCTGGTATTCATGTTCTTCGATACATTATGAGTGCTCCTGCACAAGGCATTCTTCTATCTAATGCTGCTGATTTTTCTCTTAAAGCTTATTCAGACTCTGATTGGGCAGCTTGTGCTAACTCTAGAAAGTCTGTCACTGGGTTTTTTATTACACTTGGGGATAGCCCCATATCTTGGAAGAGCAAGAAGCAGCCCACCATTTCTCTATCATCTGCTGAGGCTGAATATAAGGCCCTTAGAATGGTTCTAGCTGAGTTATCCTGGCTTCATCGCCTTTTGGCTGATCTTGGATTATCTATTTCTGCTCCCATCCCTGTGTTCTGTGATAGTATGGCTGCCCTCCACATTGCTAAGAACCCTGTCTTCCACGAACGCACAAAACATATTGAGGTCGATTGCCATTTCGTCCGAGATTGTTTATCTGATGGTATCATCTCTTTACACTTTATATCCACAGGCCAGCAACTTGCAGATATTCTGACTAAATCCCTGTATGGTGCTGCCCATAGAGCTCTTTTGTCCAAGCTTGGGGTGTTTTCACCCTCCAGCTTGAAGGGGGGGTGTAAACTTGGGCTGCTCAGCTGAAGACCCATCAAGGAATCTGGCCCAAGTGCAGAGCAGGCCCAATACATAGTTACATTTACATTACAATTTAAGAGTTTAGCCATAAGACATGTACATAGAGATAGCCACTGAACTTTCTAGAATATGAGATAACTTTTTAATTACTTTGGTTATATCGAAAATAACAGGGCTCCTCTGTAGCTCTGGTTCATTCTCTGTTTCAACTGAATGTAAGGTTTTAATTCACAAACTTTAATGGCGATCTGCCAATTTTGTGTATCAACACACTTTAAGGGCTTTTGCTTGTTGTTTTTTTAACTCTAAATCATTCAGCCGAAAAACATCTTTTTTTGAGTTTACAAAGTTACATGTAAATTTTCCGATTCAATGAGTACACATTAAAAAAATATTAATGTTTACGTAAAAGAGTAATCAAATTGACTTGGAAAATAATACTCTATTTAACGATTCCATTCTCTAATACTTCTATAATTTTAATTGATACTAGTTAAGGGTACGCAGGTTACGCGTGTACCTCATACATATTTTTAAAATCACATAAATAAATATTTTTTTTGGTTAAAATCAAAATTTTATTTAATCAAGTATAATATTTACATACCCCTAGCTCTTATGAACTCTAGAGCTAGTTCCTATACATAAATAAATATTATTAAAATATATATTAATTATAAAATAAATATAGAACAAAATTAAAAATAAAGAATCAAGAAAATAGGGATCGGGAGTTTCTTGTCATTGAGTCCTAAAAAAAAAACCTTAACTCTTCAAGATATTACCGATATAAATATATAAAAATATTCAATGTGAAATTTGTTTTTTTTTAAATAATAAAACTCGATTAATATGTTATTACAGTTTCTTGATTTTATAATCTATATTACCAAAATAATAAAACCTATGCAAAAGACAATTGAAAAATCTGAACCGTAAAGGAGAAAAAGAACGTGTCTAGCCTTGAATAAAATAACTCCGTGTCTGCAAAATCCACAGGTGGCTCAACCCTAAGGCAACTAAAGCCACGGCTTTAGGCCCCAAAAATATAGGGCCCCAAATTTTATTCATGTTATATATATAATAAGTATATTTTAAATAATTATTTCTATAATTCTTTATAATGATAAGTAAATCTTGTGATAAATCATTTACTATGTCAATAATCATTATAGCATAGTTCCCAATATTATGCTATTTTACAGGGAGAATTTGATTGAGCTATAACAGATAAATAGTATTAACATCTTTGCCTCTAAAGGCCTCTAATAACGATTTAGCTTTAGGCCCCGCACTCCATCGAGCTGCTACTGGCAAAATCATGAGGAAAAATTACCTATTAGCAGCATAACACACTTTGACATATTTTTTAATCTCTTGCCAATAACTCTCCACCGAAATGATATCCCTTACTCGCTCCATAAAAAAGAGGCCTTTAAACTCAAGGAACTCAATAATTTCATATAAAAAAATAGTCTAAAGAAGTATATTGTGAAGTAATAATTGTACCTTTCATTCATTGGATCTTGAAAAAAGAATTAATACATAAGTAAATTCATATCTCAAATTCTAGGATGAATAGTTTTTGAGAATTATATCTTGACAAACATATGCATGTCTGACACTTGACGCATCAATATAAACGCCATATACTAAAGAAGTAATACTCTTGTCACCCAGATTTTTCCGGCTTAGCAAACGGAATTGGGAATTTGATCTTGCACTCTTTTTTATCCTTCTGTGTTATATATTGTGATTACGCTAGCGTTTGGATATAAATTTAGTTGAAATTTAAATAAATAATTTTTGAAGTAGTTTTGAAAATAATTTTTGGAAGTTGAAATTATGTTTGGACATGCATTATATTTGAAAAAAATTTAAAGTTTTGTGAGTGGGAGAACAAGTTTCACCCAAAATCTACCCTAAACTAGATTTTGGGAACTTGAAAAATAATTTCAAATTTTTCAAAAAAGATTTGAAAAAACATTGCCAAAATGTATGGCCAAACGGGGCCTACATCATTTTATTAGCTTTTAAGATGTCAAGTTAATTCAATAGACAATGAAATTTAAATAAAATTATCTAACCAAAACCAAAAATAATCATCTCTACCAAGTACCCAAAAATTAGTTGGTTCAACTTAAAACTTATGAATTTTGAAGTCAGAAGATAAAAATATAAAAGGAATAACAAAAGAGCCAATTAACCGGGACCTTTTTTGCTGTAGCTTCTGGCCTGCAGTTTTGATGAAAGGTTGACGAATTTGAACAAGACTTCCTTGATATTTGGTGTTAAATTCCATATCTAATTTCAAATTATATATATATATATATATATATATATATATATATATGAAAAGCTTCAAAAAGTATCGTTAACACCTCCTTTTATTTTTTCCCAACTAATATAAAGTCATCGAAATATCTTCTCTTATAACCAAACTATTACATAAACAAATTTCAAAGTGCAATAAATTGGGACCTCTAAGTATTAAGAATATTTTTGTTCTAATAATTATGGAATTCCTATACAAATGCAATAAAACTTTAAATTCCTAAAGTCCTAAATTCTAGTAAAGGATGTAAATCACTAAAAAACTTATTCAAATTAGGAAAGATCTTAAAATAAAAAATTTAATTGATTTTAAAGTTCTAAAATATTAGGAAATAATTAAATTATGATTTTATCTAGTGTGTAATCTATTATTAAAGGGTAAAAGGCGAATGATATTTCGATAGGGGCTTCGTACTTTTTATATAGTATAGATATCTTACTTTCCTTTTTAATCGGTTTTCAAAAATAAATATCTTTTATAAAATATGTGGTATTAAATAAGCTATAGCATTTGCGTGGCTTTAGAATTTTTGAAATTTGTGGTATGTTTTAAACATGTCATAATATTTGTTTGGCTATAAATGCTTCCTATTAAGGAAGTAATGAAAGGTACCAATCTTTTTAAGCAGAATATTGAAATAGAGAAAATAATTTCTATTTTATCCCTAACGAGACTTTTTTATAAAAATTACATGTTATGTTTAAAACCACAACATTCAATTCAAATCTTCTAATACTGTCAAAAATTCATGTCCGGTCAAGCAAAAGAGTCCAGAATTAAAATGTGATTCTTTTGGACTCAAATGACGGAAATGCGTGTGAAAAAAAGAGAGTAACATATCTATATATAACGCCCTTTTAAAGGGCACTATACTTTAACGTCCATTTTGGACGTTAAGGTATAGCGCTCTTTAAAAGAGTGTTATATATAAAACACCTTTGTAAAATGCGTTATACCTAGAAGCTGATAAGACAGGTATGTATAGCGCAGTTTATAAAAGCGCTATATGTATAGCGTTTTTATAAACCGCGCTATACATAAATAAGTAGTCGTCCCCTTCCCTTTTCCCCGCGTTCAACAGAAGCCCCCCCCCCTTCCCCCCGCCCATTAACTCGATAAAAAACTCGAATAGACCCCACCCGTCGCACATAAAGTAAAGATTGTTGGTCCCACATCCTAGCCAAGCCTTCTATTGTTGTGGGTTGCTTGTTTCAGACTCAAATTTTCCATTCTTCAAGTTTTCAAAAAATATAAATCGAGGTATTCCGATTTAGTTTATGTCGAAACTCGTATAAATAATGCATATTAGTTGTTTTGAATGTGTTCCCTGTTGTTTTGTATTTTTTTCTTTTGCGATTAAACTGGTATGTTATTTTTATCCGGACTAAGATATTAGTGTTGTAAAAAATATATATAAAAATTGAGAAATCATTATTATTTGTTAATAAAAATATTAATAAATTACTTTTACTTTTTTATATGTATTATCGTGAATGTTTTGTGATTAACATGTATTTAATGTTTTTATCTAGTTTAGATTATTTATTTGCTTAAAGACTAGTAATATAGTGCCCTTTTAGCGTAATAAAATGTAGAGCCTTTTAGCGTAGTATCCCTGTAGTTTAAGTATCTCTTATACTGATAGATCAAACACAAACTCTGTCCAATTTACAAAACTTAATTATTTAATTTACAAACAAACATATAAAATTATAAAACTAACATGTAAAATAATAAAACTAACACATACAAGAATTAAAGATAGTTTGGTGCTACCGGGACTCAAATATCGAGCCTGAACCCATATGTAAATACACTATCCAATTAAATATTGTATAATTATAAAAATTAATTATTTAATTTACAAAACAAACATATAAAATTATAAAACTAACATGTAAAATAATAAAACTGACACATACAAGAATTCATGGTAGCTTGGTGCTACTGGGCCTCAAATATCGAGCCTAGAACCCATATGTGAATAATTTGTCCAATTAAATATTGTATAATTATAAAAATTAATTATTTAATTTACAAAACAAACATATAAAATTATGAAACTAACATGTAAAATAATAAAACTAACACATACAAGAATTCAGGATAGTTTGGTGCTACTGGGCCTAAAATATCGAGCCTGAAACCCATATGTGAATACTTAATAATTAAATATTATATAATTATAAAAATTAATTATTTAATTTTCAAACAAATATATAACTAATGTTGTTTAATTTACAGTAGACCGCATGGACGTGCCGCCTATGCATCCCGAACCTTTCAGCGATGAGCTACTGACGTTACAGGGCGATCATAGGTCCGCCCACATATGGGAGGGAGAGTTACTGGCCCAGACTCTCCACGCCAGGATAGTGGATTTTATGAAGGGCAAAGTTCTCCATCCACGTGTAGTCAAACGCTTGCGGGATACGGGCTTCTACAGGATTTTGGAGATTGGGCGGTTGCAGCTCGATTGGTCTTTGGTCACGGCCCTGATAGAGCGGTGGCGACCGGAAACGCACACATTCCACCTGCCCATCGGCGAGGCCACCATCACACTGCAGGACGTGGATGTTTTATATGGGTTGCCCGTTGATGGACACCCCGTCGCTCTGCCGCAGGGTATGAGAGAGATGACACGTGGGCAATACCTGGACATGCTGCAGCAGCTCACTGGTTTCACTCATTGCAATACTGTAAAAATGAATGCCAATGTGCTCGCCTGCTGTATTTCTCAAATCTTTTCATTGATATTGGCATAAATTCAACACCCCTCTCCATCAATTCCGATGCATCTCTATGCCTTTCAATAAACCTCTCCGCCATTTGTTTGAATGACATCCACACCATGGCAGTGACAAGCAATCCACGTGCAGACTTCAATAACCCGTTGAAAGACTCCGACACATTTGTAGTTAGGGTTTCCCATCGTTTACCACTATCCGCATGCAATGTCCACTTGTGAAGCTCATGTCGCATCAACCAATGATAGGTGATCACGCCCAACTATGCCTTATAAAAGGACACGCGGACGTTGCAAATAATCTGAGTATTTATGCCCAGAGTCGAACCCACAGGGAATTAACCTATCAATTACTTTCGTTGGACTTACTAGATTCTACGGAATCAACTTCCTCAAACGTTGTGAATAACAGTTGATGGTATTACTAATAACTAAGACTGAAAGTAAATAAACAGCTGAAAACTAACTATGCTTGAGTTGTAAACAATTATGAGACGGTTCTAAGGTAGTGATTTCCCTTATTGATGGAATCCCTTCCGGTTATGTTTCATATAGATTCACCAAAATATCTCTATCAATCATGAGCACTCCTTTTACCGTAAATCTCTCCCTAATAATCACAATAATTTACTAGACGCACTCTCCCGAGATACACTAGCTGGCTTTGTTTATTACAGCTCACTTTAGATTGCACCCAAGGCTTCGTTATCCCTAATCCCGCCTTTAAACCCGCAATAATAGATCCCTCTTATACTTTGGGAGTGATGTTGTTCAACAACTACCTAAATATGCACTCTCTCCCGAGTTATGCACACTAAATAGGCACAGCTAATTGAGGATCCTGTCAATTAACTACAACAAACACGTAGTTGAACAAATAAAGATTAACTGGCAAACTATATTAACATAATCACGAAGTTCATCCTTCAATAGGTTCCATCAAAACCCTAGACAAAGGATTTAACTACTCATGACAAAACGAGAATACACTACTAAATTATTCATAATGGGTAATTGCAAGAAAATAAAAGAGATAGAAAAACTCTAATGTTTGGTTGATCTTCTCACACTTGTTCTTGCCTCCAAAAGTAGTCTAAAAACAAGCTTAACTTCAACTTGGGCGAATTTCTAGAGCTTATAAGGGTTTTTTTTACAAAAGTTTCCCCGAAAATACACTTTAGTCCCCAGACTTCCAGCAGCGTGAATAGTTCACCGCGGTCGCGGCGTGGACCGCGGTCGACCGCGGTGATAGCTGACCTTACTGCCTCACGTTTTAATCCACCGCGGTCGCGGTGGAATTCTTGTCCGGGCCATTTTCTGATCCTTTATGCTCGGGTACTTCTCGAGTGGGCGTTTTCTTCACATTATCGCCTCCAAAACACTCCATGTTGCTTCCTCACCTATAATATTCCCTGCGAAACAAAAGAACACTAGTTAGAGCATTTTGTTGGCGAATTACCTATAAAACAACAACAAAGTATGGTCATATTAAGGTGTAAATATCAACTATATAGCCTATTATCAACACCCCACACTTAAATTATTGCTAGTCCTCGAGCAATCCACCCTACTCCATCAAAACTCCTTCCCTAAGCTTTTCCCTTAACGACTCACACCATGAACATTTTACAAAAGTTGCACCTAGTAGTGAACAACTTTTACCTCAAGAATCAAATCTTTCGTACTATGCAACATTCGCACTTACTCAAACCACTCTATACAAGAGTCAAGACTTACCTTTCCTTTGTGAATCACATGCCCTCACATCACACAAGAGAGCAGTTCCACGTATATTGGTAATTAGAACAAGTAGGAACTAAGATAGACAAAATTCGCTCACTCTCAGAAAGAACATTCACATGCCACAAAGATGCACCATAGGCTTGCCCATAGTGTAATACTCTACTAATTGAGCCCAATCAGTCTAAGATCAATAGGACTTTACTTGGTTGTAATGTAGGCTAAGGGACAGGTAGAATATATTTAGATATAGTGACTAACCTCCCTAAGCACTTTTAATACAATTACATTAAACGTAAGGATCATAGTTGTGCCAACCAAACACTCCTCCTCATTTGTTTAAGACATCCCCATCCATTAGGTGCAATTTGTACAAGCCACCACTTATCAACCACTGTAATTATTTATAACCCATAATTTTTTTTTCGTGGTGCTTTTTCTTTTATGCTTCAAAATTCCACACCTTTTCTCTATCTCAATGGTTCCACTCAAAAACCAAACCACCACCCCACACTTTTGCTTTTGCATATTTTCAATACCATTCAAGTGCTTATTGGGAGGTAAAAGGGTTCAAACAGCAGGCTATTCAAACAATTAGGTAAGGTTCGCAATGTGGTTGCCAAAGAAACAGGTTATAGGTTCAACGAGGTTAACTAAGATGTAATGCATTCAGGTGGGTTTACTTTATGTGTCTGGCTTAACAAAGAAATGCCTATATCACTTCTCTAACTGAATGAAACTACTATTTCGCTTTGCAAACACATAGGGCAAGTTCTAGGCATCAAGTGTGAATCATGGAATACAGTAAAACTCACACACACATAGCACATGACTCACTACGGATTAGTTTATCAAGACATTCTCTTTTGAGTGTTCAAATTAGATACAAACATACAATTTTAAGGCACTTAAACAAGATTCAACCCTTGAAGCTAAGCGTTACACTCTAGTGTCTATTGTGTTCAGGTGTAAAAAACGCTAAGGGTTTTTTTTTCCTCGATTTTAGCTCGTAGCCCATTAATCCTAATCTAAAACTAAAAAGAACAAAAACAAAAATTACCTATACCCGGTTCAAGCTAAACCCTTGAAAAAGAACCGTGACCTAAAGAAAAACCAAGGGGGAGTTACTACACTACCTAAAAATAAAATTAAAAAAAATCTTTTTGGTCTTTTCTCTAGACTAACTTCTCTCAAGAAAATTGTCTAAAGGATCCGTCATCAGGAAGAGTCTCCATATTCCTTTTTTTTCTCGACTTAGTCCCTCAAGAACCCCGCCGAAAGAGATCCGTCGTCGGGACAAGTCACTTACTATTCTAACTTACCTAATGAACTATCACTCAAACACCAAAACAATCAAAACAAAACAAACACACAAAATCAAACAATCAATTGTTACAATTACAAACATACCATGAAGTATCCCCCACCCCACACTTAAAACGAAGACATGTCCTCATGGCTTCAAAATTTAAAGAACAATGAGGTAAAGGAACTTCCCTGACGGTTCACTCCTGGTTGGAGACGGTTTGTTTTTCTGGGTTCACGTTGCAAGCACATCCCAGAGCTCTCAACCAGCCCAAGAATTTCTTCTCCGACTTCGCCTGCCTTTCAGCCACCGCATCCACACGGACACCCAAATCAGTGACTGAGGTACGCAACCCAGCCATATCCTGTTCCAAAGCTGTCATACGGGTGCTCCTGCGTGGCTGTGAAGGGCTTGCCACATCAACTCTCGGAGGAGGGGGGACCTCAGCTACCTCAGCATCATTCTCATCATCATCTGAATCATCATCAGAGTCATCACTGTCCGCCACCGACTCTCTTCCCTCGAGTCCAATTTTCCTTGCCCGGAATGGGGCTTTCAGAGGCAATTTCCCATCAATCGAAGGTTTTCAGGGACTTTAGCAAGACGACACAGCCGGGTGATTAGCGAAGGGAAGTAGTGGCCCTTGATTAGCTCAGGCGATCTAATGAACATTTCATCATGGAGGACTCGGGCGACATTAAAATCTCGGTGTGTCATAAAGCAGTAGATAATCGTTGCCCGTGGCCCATTCACATCAGTGGTATTGCTGGATGGTAGCAGGCGGGTGTTGATGACAGTGAGCCAGCACTTTGCCTCCCAATTAAGGGACTGTGAGTGCAGAGTCTTCAGCTTCGTTATCCATTTAAACGACTTGCCAGGGATACAGATTACATCAAGAATTGGTGCCCACTCAGTCCTCGGGCGGTGATAAGCTATGTAATGATCCATCTCACCCGTGAATGTTGGGAGGCGATACACTCGGCGGATGGCCTCTATAGATGCATTAACCCAGGGTGTTGCGCACAGTCACAACCCCATTCTCATGTTCTGGCAAGTTCGCATAAAACTCCTTCACCAGCTGAATATTAGCCTCCTCTGGTACCTCGAAGAAGATGTCCAGCTGACACCTCCTCAACTCATTAAACATATTTGGGCACTCCATCTCCAAGGCAGTCCGATCAATATGTACCTCATGGAGCTAACTCTTAGCTGCTTTCTGGTTGTACCTATCCTCCGCTGATTTGGATACAAACCGAGTGCTATCGAACTGAGGTGCACTGGCTTGGCTCCTAGCTCGTGAGGAGCCTCCTGGTCCACTAGCGGAGGACCCGGTGTTGCGTCTCTTCCGAGAGGAACTCATTACACCTGTCAAACACGAAACACCTATTAGTAAGTGCGCGAAATGTGTGACTATGGGTGGTTACTCAGACTTCACCAAAGCCACGTCACATTAGCTCCTTATAACTCCATTGGGGCAATTTCCCAAACACCTTGTGGGCAGGGCATTATCCAAACACATTTAGCCCTCATGAGTCTATCAAAGCTCCTCCCCAATCAATTACACAACTACCCCAACACACCCCACACTTTCTCCATTCAATCACCCAC
>NC_031999.1:13040666-13049828 GCF_001879085.1 Nicotiana attenuata
GGGGGGGGGTTGGGTTTTATAAATAAAAGAAGAAGAAAACAGGGAAGAAGAAAAACGGAAAAAATAAAAAATAAAAAAATATTAAAATACCTGGTACCCTTGCGGTCCACCGCGGCCGCGGGGGTGTTTTAAATTTGAGGCAGAATACTCTCGCTTCACCGCGGTGAGATTTTAAAACCTGAGGCAGAATGTTTGCCTTCCACCGCGGTTTACCGCGATCGCGGTGCTGGTGCTGATTTTTTTTTTATATGGGAGGTTACAGGGACACACTTACGACAATACTCGTGGGTTGCCTCCCACGCAGCGCCTAATTTAACGTCGAGCACGACGCAGACAAGCGCATTTAAGGTTCACTCGACCTCTGAGGTTCCGTCAGATTCATCTCAGACACTTCCTTTGGCTCTTTCATGCCTATGTATAACTTCAATCTCTGCCCATTGACTCTAAATGTATGAGAGTCTTTTTCCGAGGCAATCTCCACAGCTCCTGAAGGGAAAACTTCTACCACTCGAAATGGACCAGACCATCGTGACTTAAGCTTACCAGGGAACAACCGTAATCTTGGGTTATTGAGCAATACCATGTCTCTAGGTTTGAAATGTCGCTCCACAATGTTCTGGTCGTGCAACCTCTTCATTCTCTCCTTGTATAACTTTGTGCTCTCAAAAGCAAGATGTCTGATTTCGTCGAGCTCATGCAATTCAGTGATTCTCGTTGTGCCCGCAACCTCCATATCTAAGTTCAGCGGTTTCAATGCCCACAACGCTTTATGTTCAAGCTCCATTGGCAAGTGGCAGGCCTTTCCAAACACCAACTTGTATGGTGACATACCAATTGGTGTTTTAAAAGCAGTTCTATAGGCCCAGAGTGCATCATCTAGCTTTTTCGCCCAATCAGTTCTTGTGGAGTTCACAGTCTTGGTTAGCACACTCTTTATCTCTCTGTTAGACACTTCAACCTGTCCACTAGTCTGCGGGTGATAAGGGGTAGCCACCTTGTAGCGTACATCATACTTTGCAAGCAACTTCTCGAAGGCTCTATTACCGAAGTGAGTGCCTCCGTCACTGATAATCGCTCTTGGTGTCCCAAATCGAGTGAATATGTTCTTCTTCAAAAATTCTACCACCACTCTTGCATCATTAGTGGGCAACGCTGCAGCTTCTACCCATTTGGACACGCAATCCACAGCAAAAAGTATGTACTTATTGCCAAAAGAGCTGACGAAGGGACCCATGAAGTCAATCCCTCAAACATCAAACACTTCCACCTCTTGAATCGGGTTCATGGGCATCTCATGGCGACGGGAAATGTTCCTGGTCCGCTGACATTCATTGCAGCCCTCCACCTATTGGTGCGCATCTTTAAACACCGTTGGCCAAAAGAATCCGGCCTCTAGAACTTTCGCAGCTGTCCTGACCCCTCCAAAATATCCTCCATACGCCGATGCGTGACAAGCCTGCAAAACAGAAGATTGTTCTATCTCGGGGACACACCTCCGGATCATATTATCAACACATATTCTAAACAGACAAGGCTCATCCCAATAATACATGCAGTAATCACGATAAAACTTTTTCTTATGTACAGATGAGAGGTCATAGGGAACTATACCGCATGCCAGGTAATTTTCAAAGTCTGCATACCATGGCGCTTCCTCAAGACTAGTAGCGAGCAGCTGCTCATCTGGAAAGGTTTCTAGAATCTCTTCGACCTCGACTGATTTTTCAGCTCCTTCAAGTCATGATAGATGATCAGCGACTTTATTTTTTGTGCCCTTACGGTCACGAATTTCGAGGTCGAATTCTTGCAATAGCAGCACCCAACGAATCAGGCGCGGCTTAGACTCCTTCTTCTCAATCAAGTACCTGAGAGCTGCATGATCAGTGTATACAATTACCTTAGAGCCAATCAGATGTGATCTGAATTTATCGAAGGCGAACACCACCGCCAACATCTCCTTCTCCGTCACAGTGTAGTTCAGCTGAGCTCCACTCAGCGTTCTACTAGCATAGTAGATTGGATGCATCAACTTGTCTTTCCTCTGTCCCAGCACTGCCCCCACTGCGTAATCACTAGCATCACACATGAGTTCGAATGGCTGCTCCCAGTCGGGGGCAACTATGATAGGTGTTATGACCAGTCTCTTTTTCAGCTCCTCGAATGCTACCCTGCAATCATCAGAAAACAAGAAAGGGTGATCTTTTTCTAACAACTTACAGAGAGGGTTTGCAATTTTTGAGAAGTCTCTTATGAACCTCCGGTAAAAACCGGCATGCCCGAGGAACCTCCTGATTGCTTTGACTGAAGTTGGAGGGGGCAGCTTTGCTATCACATCCACTTTAGCACGATCCGCCTCAATTCCTTTGCTTGACACCCGGTGCCCCAAGACTATACCCTCTTGTATCATGAAGTGGCACTTCTCCTAATTCAGAACCAGGTTAGTCTCGATATACCGTTTCAGCACACGAGTCAGATTTATCAGGCACTCATCAAACGAGTTCCCCACCACTGAGAAGTCATCCATGAACACCTCCATTATATCCTCTACCATGTCAGTGAATATGGCCATCATGCACCGTTGGAATGTGGCGGGTGCGTTGCATAGGCCAAAGGGCATCCTTCGAAAGGCATAAATGACATACGGGCAAGTGAAAGAGGTCTTCTCTCTGTCCTCCGGTGCAATGGAGATCTGATTGTACCCTGAGTACCCATCCAGAAAATAGAAGTGTGACCTCCCTGCCAACCTGTCTAACATCTGATCAATGAAGGGAAGTGGGAAGTGGTCTTTACGGGTGGCTAGATTCAACTTTATATAATCCATGCAAATTCGTCAGCCCGTGACGGTTCTTGTAGAGATCAATTCATTGTTATCATTCATAACTACCGTCATGCCACCCTTTTTAGGTACGCATTGAACTGGGCTAACCCAGCTGCTGTTAGAGATTGGGAAAATGATTCCCGCATCTAACCACTTGATTACTTCTTTCTTCACCACTTCCTTCATATTGGGGTTCAACCTTCTTTGGTGTTCCCTGGAAGGTTTGTGTCCCTCTTCCAGTAGAATTTTGTGCATACAGTAGGCGGGGCTGATCCCCTTTATGTCTGCCATGGTCCACCCAATGGCAGTCTTACACTCCTTAAGTACCTGCAATAGTTGTTGTGCTTGCACATGTAACAAACTAGATGAGATAATAACAGGTAATGTAGAGTCAAGTCCAAGGAACTCATACCTGAGATGGGCGGGCAGTGGCTTTAACTCCAGCTTTGGTGGTTCTTCGATGGATGGCTTGGCTGGAGATTTTCCAAGTGCAAGGGCTCAAATTCTAGAGTTCTATCCCAGAACCCTCTACCCTCTAACACCAACACCCATTCCGCCAGATCCTCTCCATTTACCTCATCCAAATTCATCAAACATGCAGCAAGGGGGTCCTCAATAGTCAACATCTCATCATCAGTTTCTACAATTACATCCACGGCATCAATAAGAGAGCAATTGGCGAATTCACTTGGTCGCCTCATAGATTTCTGCATATTGAATGTTATTTCTTCGTCGTTCTGTCTCATCTTGAGCTCCGCAGTCTCACAATCGATTAAAGCTCTCCCCGTGGCCAGGAATGGTCTTCCCAAAATTATGGGAATCCCTTCATCCACTTTGTAGTCTAAGATCACAAAATCTGTAGGGAACACAAATTTCCCTACCTGAATCAACATATCATCCAGGATACCAGAGGGTCATTTCACAGTCCTGTCAGCCAGCTGCAACAACATAGAGGTGGGTCTAGCTCTTCCAATACCCAGCCTCTTATAAATCGCCAAGGGCATAAGATCAAAGCGTTCCCATGTATCATGCAGTGTCTCCATTGGTCTCTGTATAAAACTAAAAATTTCATCAATTTTTTGAGCAGTCTTGTTAGGTGGGTTGAACTTGTTCTGGAATTGTTTGACTAACTCCTCCGAAGTTGTTATGGAATTTATGGGGAATGAGTTTAGCCAGGTCTGGGCAGCTCTTGTTACTAAGAATGGGAACAACAACAACTTGATTGCTTCCTGAGTTACGTTGGGCTGCCTTTTGGTTTTGCATATTGATAGGAAATTCTTCAAGTGCTGCTGAGGATCTTCGACTTGTGACCCCGAAAATAGTCCCTTGTTTTGCAAAAAGTGCAGCATGTTATTCGTGATTTGGAATGATTCAGCCGTATCTGCGGCACTACAATCGCTGTGGCCAGATTTTTAGCTGTGGGTTGTGCCCAGTCATAGAGAGCAGCCTCCGGCACAGGAGGTACCGGTGGATTGTTTTCGTGATCTCCCATGTTCGTTTCGGATTGTTCAATTGTTTGTTGCTGTTTGATTTTCCGGTTGGCCCGGTTCAAGGCCTTAAAAACTTTTTCGGGATCTGATAGAGCTTCGAATACTTCACCAGTTCTCGTTGAGTTTCTAGGCATGCACCTGTGCAACCAAGTCAGCAAACGTTAAAATTTCAATGTATAGATTGGGTATAGAGAAAACTGACTACACTAAGAATTTTTGTATTTCTTTCAATTGTAATTGATAACACCGTTAATTCCCCAGCAAAGGCGCCAAAATTTTGATCACGCCCAACTATGCCTTATAAAAGGACACGCGGACGTTGCAAATATAATCTGAGTATTTATGCCCAGAGTCGAACCACAGGGAATTAACCTATCAATTACTTTCGTTGGACTTACTAGATTCTACGGAATCAACTTCCTCAAACGTTGTAAATAACAGTTGATGGTATTACTAATAACTAAGACTGAAAGTAAATAAACAGCTGAAAACTAACTATGCTTGAGTTGTAAACAATTATGAGACGGTTCTAAGGTAGTGATTTCCCTTATTGATGGAATCCCTTCCGGTTATGTTTCATATAGATTCACCAAAATATCTCTATCAATCATGAGCACTCCTTTTACCGTAAATCTCTCCCGAGTAATCACAATAATTTACTAGACGCACTCTCCCGAGATACACTAGCTGGCTTTGTTTATTACAGCTCACTTTAGATTGCACCCAAGGCTTCGTTATCCCTAATCCCGCCTTTAAACCCGCAGTTATAGATCCCTCTTATACTTTGGGAGTGATGTTGTTCAACAACTACCTAAATATGCACTCTCTCCCGAGTTATGCACACTAAATAGGCACAGCTAATTGAGGATCCTGTCAATTAACTACAACAAACACGTAGTTGAACAAATAGAGATTAAACTGGCAATCTATATTAAATAATCAAGAAGTTCATCCTTCAATAGGTTCCATCAAAACCCTAGACAAAGGATTTAGCTACTCATGACAAAACTAGAATAAACTACTAAATTATTCATAACGGGTAATTGCAAGAAAATAAAAGAGATAGAAAAACTCTAATATTTGGTTGATCTTCTCACACTTGTTCTTGCCTCCAAAAGTAGTCTAAAACAAGACTTTTCTTCAACTTGGGTGAGTTTCTAGAGCTTATAAGGGTTTTACCAAAAGTTTTCCCGAAAATACACTTTAGTCCCCAGACTTCCAGCAGCTTGAACAGTTCACCGCGGTCGCGGCATGGACCGCGGTGACAGCTGACCTTACTGCCTCATGTTTTAGTCCACCGCGGTCGCGCCCAGGCCATTTTCTGATCCTTTATGCTCGGGTACTTCTCGAGTGGGCGTTTTCTTCACATTATCGCCTCCAAAACACTCCATGTTGCTTCCTCACCTATAATATTCCCTGCGAAACAAAAGAACACTAGTTAGAGCATTTTGTTGGCGAATTACCTGTTAAACAACAACAAAGTATGGTCATATTAAGGTGTAAATATCAACTATATAGCATACTATCAACACCCTACACTTAAATTATTGCTAGTCCTCGAGCAATCCACCACACTCCATCAAAATTCCTTCCCTAAGCTTTTCCCTTAACGACTCACACCATGAACATTTTACAAAAGTTGCACCTAGTAGTGAACAACCTTTACCTCAAGAATCAAATCTTTCGTACCATGCAACATTCGCACTTACTCAAACACTCTATACAAGAGTCAAGACTTACCTTTCCTTTGTGAATCACATGCCCTCACATCACACAAGAGAGTAGTTCCACATATAATGATATTTAGAACAATTAGGAACTAAGATAGACAAAATTCGCTCACTCTCAAAAAGAACATTCACATGCCACAAAGATACACCATAGGCTTGCCCGTAGTGTAATACTCTACTAATCGAGCCCAATCAGTCTAAGATCAATAAGACTTTACTTGGCTGTAATGTAGGCTAAGGGACGGGTAGGATATATTTAGATATAGTGACTAACCTCCCTAAGCACTTTTAATACAATTACATTAAACTTAAAGATCATAGTTGTGTCAACCAAACACTCCACCACATTTATTTAAAACATCCCCATCCATTAGGTGCAATTTGTACAAGCTACCACGTATCAACCACTATAATTATTTATAACTTTCTCTTTTTTTTCGTGGTGCTTCTTCTTTTATGCTTCAAAATTCAGCACCTTTTCTCTATCTCAATGGTTCCACTCAAAAACCAAACCACCACCCCACACTTTTGCTTTTGCATATTTTCAATATCATTCAAGTGCTTATTGGGAGGTAATAGGGTTCAAACAGCAGGCTATTCAAACAATTGGGTAAGGTTCGCAATGTGGTTGCCAAAGAAACGGGCTTATAGGCTCAACGGGGTTAACTAAGATGTAATGCATTCAGGCGGGTTTACTTTATGTGTCTGGCTCAACAAAGAAATGCCTATATCACTTCTCAAACTGAATGAAACTACTATTTCGCTTTGCAAACACACAGGGCAAGTTCTAGGCATCAAGTGTGAATCATGGAATACAGTAAAACTCACTCACACATGGCATATGACTCACTCCGGATTAGTTTATCAAGATATTCTCTTTTGAGTGTTCAAGTTAGATACAAACATACGATTTTAAGGCACTTAAACAAGATTCAACCCTTGAAGCTAAGCGTTACACTCTAGTGTCTACTGTGTTCAGGTGTAAAAATGCTAAGGGTTTTTAGCTCGTAGCCCATTAATCCTAATCTAAAACTAAAAAAGAACAAAAACAAAAACTACCTATACCCGGTTCAAGTCAAACACTTGGGAAAGAACCGTGGCCCAAAGAAAAACCAAGGAGGAGTTGCTACACTACCTACAAATAAAAATAAAAAATAAAAAAAATCTTTTTGGTCTTTTCTCTAGACTAACTTCCCTCAAAAAAATTGTCTAAAGGATCCGTCATCAGGAAGAGTCTCCATATTCTATTTTTTTTTCCGACTTAGTCCCTCAAGAACCCCGCCGAAAGAGATCCATCATCGGGATAAGTCACTTACTATTTTAACTTTCCTAAGAACTATTACTCTAACACAAAAACAATCAAAGCAAGACAAAACAAACAGTCAATTGTTACAATTACAAACATATAATGAAGTATCTCCCACCCCACACTTAAAACGAAGACATGTCCCCATGGCTTCAAAATTTTAAAGAACAGTGAGGTAAAGGAACTTCCTTGACAGTTCACTCCTGGTCGGAGACGGTGTCTGGGTTCACGTTGCAAGCACGTCCCAGAGCTCTCAACTAGCCCAAGAATTTCTTCTCCGACTTCACATGCCTTTCATCCACCGCATCCACACGGGCACCCAAATCAGTGACCGAGGTATGCAATCCAGCCATATCCTGTTCCAAAGCTGTCATACGGGTGCTCCTGCGTGGCTGTGAAGGGCCTGCCATATCAACTCTCGGAGGAGGGGGGACCTCAGCTACCTCAACATCATCCTCATCATCATCTGAATCATCATCACTGTCCGCCACCGGCTCTCTTCTCTCGAGTCAAATTTTTCTAGCCCGGAATGGGGCTTTCAAAGGCAATTTCTCATCAACTCGAAGGTTTTCAGGGACTTGAGCAAGACGGCACATCCGGGTGATTAGCGAACGGAAGTAGTGGCCCTTGATTAGCTCAGGCGATCTAATGAATATTTCATCATGGAAGACTTGGGCGACATCAAAATCTTGGTGTGTCATAAAGCAGTAGATAATTGCTGCCCTTGGCCCATTCACACTAGTGGTATTGCTGGAGGGTAGCAGGCGGGTGTTGATGACAGTGAGCCAGCACTTTGCCTCCCAATTAAGGGACTGGGAGTGCAGAGTCTTCAACTTCGTTATCCATTTAAACGACTTGCCAGGGATACAGATTACATCAAGAATTGGTGCCCACTCAGTCCTCGGGCGGTGATAAGCTATGTAATGATCCATCTCACTCGTGAATGCTGGGAGGCGATACACTCGGCGGATGGCCTCTGTAGATGCATTAACCCGGGTGTTGCGCACAGTTACAACCCCATTCTCATGTTCTGGCAAGTTCGCATAAAACTCCTTCACCAGCTGAATATTAGCCTCCTCTGGTACCTCGAAGAAGATGTCCAGCTGACACCTCCTCAACTCATTAAACATATTTGGGCACTCTACCTCCAAGGCATTCCGATCAATATGTACCTCATGGAGCAACTTCTTAGCTGCTTTCTGGTTGTACCTATCCTCCGCTGATTTGGATACAAACCGAGTGCTATCGAACTGAGGTGCACTGGCTTGCCTCCTAGCTCGGGAGGAGCCTCCAGGTCCACTAGTGGAGGACCCGGTGTTGTGTCTCTTTCGAGATGAACTCATTATACCTGTCAAAACAGAGAAACGCCTATTAGTAAGTGCGCGAAATGTGTGACTATGGGTGGTTACTCAGACTTCACCAAAGCCACGTCATATTAGCTCCTTATAACTCCATTGGGGCAATTTCCCAAACACCTTATGGGCAGGGCATTATCCAAACACATTTAGCCCTCATGAGTTTATCAAAGCTCCTCACCAATCAATTACACAACTACCCCAACACACCCCACACTTTCTCCATTCAATCACCCACCAACAAACACCTTCCCACCACATTCAGTACACATCCCCTTCACCAACATTTTCAAAAACGAAATTTAAATGGACAAACAAGAAGAAACTACAAAAAGCTACCACTATTACAACACATATCACTGTTAAACTTAACATAAACAACAACCAAATACAAAAAGAAAAGAGAAGGGAGGGTGAGTATCATACCTTAAAGGAAGAAAGATGAGAGGAATGGAGATGGGGG
>NC_031999.1:13049838-13052870 GCF_001879085.1 Nicotiana attenuata
GGGGGGGGGGGTGTATGGTGAGTGAAGAAGAAGAAGAAGAAAGTGTTGGGGTGGGGGGTTTAAAAATTAAAATACCTGGTACCCCCGCGGTCGACCGCGGCCGCGAGGGGTTTTTAAAATTTGAGGCAGAATACTCTCGCTTCACCGCGGTTCGCCGCGATCGCGGTGTGATTTTAAAACCTGAGGCAGAATGTTTGCCTTCCACCGCGGTTCACCGCGGTCGCGGTCGCGATGCTGGCGCTAATTTTTTTTTTTTAATATATGGGAGGTTACAGGGACACACTTACGACAACACTCGTGGGTTGCCTCCCACGCAGCGCCTGATTTAACGTCGGGCACGACGCAGACAAGCGCATTTAAGGTTCGCTCGACCTCTAAGGTTCCGTCAGATTCATCTCAGACACTTCCTTTGGCTCTTTCATGCCTATGTATAACTTCAATCTCTGCCCATTGACTCTAAATATATGAGAGTCTTTTTCCGAGGCAATCTCCACAGCTTCTGGAGGGAAAACTTCTACCACTGGAAATGGACCAGACCATCGTGACTTAAGCTTACCAGGGAACAACCGTAATCTTGGGTTATAGAGCAATACCATGTCTCTAGGTTTGAAATGTCGCTCCACAATGTTCTGGTCGTGCAACCTCTTCATTCTCTCCTTGTATAACTTTGTGCTCTCAAAAGCAAGATGTCTGAACTCGTCGAGCTCATGCAATTCAGTGATTCTCGTTGTGCCCGCAGCCTCCATATCTAAGTTCAGCTTTTTCAATGCCCATCACGCTATATGTTCAAGCTCCACTGGCAAGTGGCAGGCCTTTCCAAACACCAACTTGTATGGTGACATACCAATTGGTGTTTTAAAAGCAGTTCTATAGGCCCAGAGTGCATCATCTAGCTTTTTCGCCCAATCAGTTCTTGTGGCGTTCACAGTCTTGGTTAGCACACTCTTTATCTCTCTGTTAGACACTTCAACCTGCTGACATTCATTGCAGCCCTTCACCTATTGGTGCGCATCTTTAAACACCGTTGGCCAAAAGAATCCGGCCTCTAGCACTTTCGCAGCTGTCCTGACCCCTCCAAAATGTCCTCCATATGCTGATGCGTGACAAGCCTACAAAACAGAAGATTGTTCTATCTCGGGGACACACCGCCGGATAATATTATCAACACATATTCTAAACAAATAAGGCTCGTCCCAATAATACATGCGGCAATCACGATAAAACTTTTTCTTTTGGACAGATGAAAGGTCGTATGGAACTATACCGCAGGCCAGGTAGTTTGCAAAATCTGCATACCATGGCGCATCTTCCAGATTAGCTGCGAGCAGCTGCTCATCTGGAAAGGTTTCCAGAATCTCTTCGACCTCGACTGATTTTTCATCTCCTTCAAGTCGTAATAGATGATCAGCGACTTGATTTTCTGTGCCCTTACGGTCACGAATTTTGAGGTCGAATTCTTGCAACAGCAGCACCCAACAAATCAGGCGCGGCTTAGACTCCTTCTTCTCAATTAGGTACCTGAGAGCTGCATGGTCAGTGTATACAATTACCTTGGCACCAATCAGATATGATCGGAACTTGTCAAAAGCAAACACCACCGCTAACATCTCCTTCTCCGTCACAGTGTAGTTGAGCTGTGCACGGCTTAGCGTTCTGTTTGCATAGTAAATTGGGTGCATCAGCTTATCTTTTCGCTGCCCCAAGACTGCTCCTATGGCATAGTCGCTTGCGTCACACATGAGCTCAAATGGTTGCTCCCAGTTGGGGGCAACAATGATGGGTGCAGTTACCAACCTTTTCTTCAGTTCCTCAAATGCCAACCTGCAATCATTAGAAAACACAAAGGGCTGATCCTTTTCAAGGAGTTTGCATAATGGGTTAGCAATTTTGGAAAAATCCTTTATGAAACGCCGGTAGAACCCGGCGTGTCTAAGAAAACTTCTCACCTCCTTGACTGAAGTGGGCGGTGGTAGCTTCTCAATCACGTCAACCTTAGCATGGTCAACCTCAATTCCTTTACTGGACACTCGATGTCCCAGAACTATCCCTTCTTGTACCATAAAATGGCACTTCTCCCAGTTTAGCACTAAGTTTGTCTCCACACATCTTTTGAGCACTCTTCTTAAGTTGTGAAGACAGTCTTCGAATGAATCTCCCACCACGGAGAAATCATCCATAAAGACCTCCATAATATCCTCCACCATATCTGTGAAGATGGCTAACATGCACCGTTGAAAAGTCGTTGGTGCATTGCAAAGCCCCAAAGGTATTCTCCGAAAGGCAAAGATGCCATACGGACAGGTGAAGGATGTTTTCTCTCTATCCTTGGGGGCTATTGATATCTGATTGTACCCCGAGTATCCATCTAAGAAACAAAAATGTGATCTCCCGGCCAGCCTGTCCAATATTTGGTCAATGAAAGGCAAGGGAAAGTGGTCCTTTCGGGTGGCGGTGTTCAATT
Source organism: Nicotiana attenuata (assembly GCF_001879085.1). NCBI lineage: Eukaryota > Viridiplantae > Streptophyta > Magnoliopsida > Solanales > Solanaceae > Nicotiana > Nicotiana attenuata. The sequence goes on from NC_031999.1 coordinate 13,052,300, forward strand.
TCCGGTAATCCATGCAAATCCGCCACCCTGTGATTGTACGAGTTGAGATCAACTCATTGTTCTCATTTTGCACAACAGTCATTCTCCTCTTTTTAGGCACACATTGGACAGGGCTGACCCAATTGCTATCAGAGATGGGGAAGATGATTCCCGCATCTAACCATTTGATCACCTCCTTCTTTACTACCTTTTTCATGTTTGGGTTCAGCCTCCGTTGATGTTCTCCGGAAGGTTTGTGCCCTTCTTCCAAGAGAATCTTATGCATACAGAAGGCTGGGCTGATACCCTTTATGTCTGCCATGGTCCAGCCAATGGCAGTCTTACTTTCCCACAGTACCTGTAAGAGCTGTTCTACCTGCACATCTAGCAAACCGGATGATATAATAACAGGAAAAGTAGAGTCAGGGCCTAAGAAAACATACCTGAGGTGAGTTGGGAGTGGCTTCAGCTCCAGCTTGGGTGGTTCCTCTATTGATGGCTTTGCTGGAGGTGTAGCCCTTTTTTCTAACTCAAGGGACTCGAACTGAGGTTCCCTTTTCCAGAATCCTTGGCCTTCAAGTGCCATGACCCA
>NC_031999.1:13054675-13057873 GCF_001879085.1 Nicotiana attenuata
TAGGGTAGGGTAATTAGGGGGGGGGGGGAAAATAAAATAAAAAATTCTATTGCACGTACCTGGGCCCGTTTTGGTCCACCGCGGTCCTGCCGCGGTTACGCCGCGACCGTGGTGGAAAAACTTCAGAGAGGGGCCTCCACCGCAGTCCTACCGCGGTGGGATAACTCCAGAGAGGAGTCTCCACCGCGGTCCTACTGCGGTTACGCCGCGACCGCGGTGGAAAAACTTCAGAGAGGAGTCTCCACCGCGGTCCTACTGCGGTTACGCCGCGACCGCGGTGGAAAAACTTCAGAGAGGGGCCTCCACCGCGGTCCTGCCGCGGTTACGCCGCGGCCGCAGTGGACCCGTTACTGGCTGCCTATTGCTGGGGTTCTATTCATTGTTATGCCCCTTAGGCACTACTTTTACCTCTTTTAAGGCCTACCTTACCCATGGTATGTCCAGGCTCGTGATGCAACGACCTCCGCACTAACCTGCATAAATACAACATGTTAGAAATTCTACTATCGTGGGTTGCCTCCCATGAAGCGCCTGATTTAACGTCGCTGGCACGACGCAGCACGAGCGCAAGATTCGCTCAACCTCTCTCTCTTTTTTTTTTTAAGATATTACAAACTACACTGACAACACATTCGTGGGTTGCCTCCCACGCAGCGCCTGATTTAACGTCGCGGCACGACGCACGTGAGCGCATTTAAGGCTCGCTCGACCTTTGAGGTTCAGTCAGGTGGATCTCAGACCCTTCCTTTGGTTCGTTCATGCCCACATATAGTTTTAATCTCTGCCCATTGACTCTAAATGTACGAGAGTCTTTCTCAGCGGCGTTCTCTACAGCACCTGAGGGGAATACTTCAACCACTCAAAACGGTCCAGACCATCTTGACTTAAGCTTACCAGGGAACAGCCGCAATCTTGAGTTATAGAGCAATACCATGTCCCCGGGTTTGAAATGTCGCTCAACAATGTTCTGGTCGGGTAACCTCGTCATTCTTTCCTTGTACAATCGTGTGCTCTCAAAAGCAAGATGTCTGAACTCGTCAAGCTCATGCAACTCAGTGATTCTAGTTGTGCCTGCAGCTTCAATATCTAAGTTCAACTACTTCAATACCCACCACGCTTTATGTTCAAGTTCAACTGGCAGGTGACAGGCCTTTCCAAACACCAACTTATACGGTGACATACCAATTGGTGTTTTAAACGCGGTCCTGTAGGCCCAGAGTGCATCATCTAGCTTCCTCGCCCAATCAGTTCTTGTGGCGTTCACAGTCTTGGTCAACACACTCTTGATTTCTCTATTGGACACTTCCACCTGCCCACTAGTTTGCGGGTGATACGGAGTAGCCACCTTGTGGCGCACTTCATACTTAGCAAGCAACTTTTTGAAGGCTCTATTACAGAAGTGAGTGCCTCCGTCGCTGATAATCGCTCGTGGTGTCCCAAATCGGGTGAATATGTTATTCTTCAGGAATCCCACCACTACTCTTGCATCATTAGTGGGTAACGCAGTAGCTTCTACCCACTTGGACACGTAGTCCACAGCAACCAGTATGTATTTATTGCCAAATGAGCTGACGTAGGGGCCCATGAAGTCAATCCCCCAAACACCAAACACTTCCACCTCTTGAATCGGGTTCATGGGCATCTCATGGCGACGGGAAATGTTCCCGGTCCGCTGACATTCATTGAGCCCTTCACCCATAGGTGCGCGTCTCTAAACACTGTTGGCCAAAAGAATCCGGCTTCAAGCACTTTCGCAGCTGTCCTGACCCCTCCAAAATGTCCTCCATATGCTGATGCGTGACAAGCTTGCAAAACAGAAGATTGTTCTATCTCGGGGACACACCTCCGGATCATATTGTCAACACATATTCTAAACAGATAAGGCTCGTCCCAATAATACATGCGGCTATCACGATAAAACTTTTTTCTTTGGACAGATGAAAGGTCGTGAGGAATTATACCACTGGCCAGGTAATTAGCAAAGTCTGCATACCAAGGCGCTTCCTGAAGATTAGTAGCGAGCAGCTGCTCATCTGGAAAGGTTTCCAGGATCTCTCCGACCTCGATTGCTTTTTCAGCTCCTTCAAGTCGTGATAGATGATTAGCAACTTGATTTTCTGTGCCCTTACGGTCACGAATTTTGAGGTCGAATTCTTGCAACAGCAGCACCCAACGAATCAGGCGCGGCTTAGACTTCTTTTTCTCAATTAGATACCTGAGAGCTGCGTGGTCAGTATATACAATTACCTTGGAACCAATCAGATATGATCGGAACTTGTCGAAAGCAAACACCACGGCTAACATCTCCTTCTCAGTCACAGTGTAATTCAGCTGGGCTCCACTCAGCGTTCTGCTAGCATAGTATAATGGATGCATCAGTTTGTCTTTCCGCTGTCCCAGCACTGCCCCCACTGCGTAGTCACTAGCGTCACACATGAGTTTGAACGGTTGCTCCCAGTCAAGGGCGACTATGATAGGTGCTGTGACTAGCCTCTTTTTCAGTTCCTCAAATGCGACCCTGCAATCATCAGAAAACAAGAAAGGGTGATCTTTTTCTAATAATTTACAGAGAGGGTTGGCGATCTTTGAAAAATCCTTTATGAATCGCCGATAGAAACCGGCATGCCCGAGGAAGCTTCTGATTGCTTTGACCGAAGTTGGAGGGGGTAGCTTTGCTATCACATCTACCTTGGCACGATCCACCTCAATTCCTTTGCTTGACACCCGGTGTCCCAAGACTATGCCCTCTTGTACCATAAAATGGCACTTTCCCAATTCAGAACCAGATTAGTCTCGATACACCGTTTCAGCACACGAGTCAGATTTATCAGGCACTCATCAAATGAGTTCCCCACCACTGAGAAGTCATCCATGAACACCTCCATTATATCCTCTACCATGTCAGTGAATATGGCCATCATGCACCGTTGGAATATGGCGGGTGCATTGCATAGGCCAAAAGGCATCCTCCGGAAGGCATAAATGCCATACGGGCAAGTAAAAGAGGTCTTCTCTCTGTCCTCCGGTGCAATGGAGATCTGATTGTACCCGGAGTACCCATCCAGAAAACAGAAATGTAACCTCCCTGCCAATCTGTCTAACATCTGATCAATGAAGGGAAGTGGGAAGTGATCTTTCCGGGTGGCTAGATTTAACTTTCGATAGTCCATGCAAATTCTCCAGCCCGTGACGGTTCTT
>NC_031999.1:13060442-13150882 GCF_001879085.1 Nicotiana attenuata
CTAACTCCTCCCAAGTTGTTATGGAATTTATGGGGAGTGAGTTTAGCCAGGTCTGGGCAGCTCCTGTCACTGAGAATGGGAACAACAACAACTTGATTGCTTCCTGAGTTACGTTGGGCTGCCTTTGGGTTTTGCATATTGACAGGAAATTCTTCAAGTGCTGCTGAGGATCTTCGACTTGTGACCCCGAAAATAGTCCCTTGTTTTGCAACAAGTGCAGCATGTTATTCGTGATTTGGAATGATTCAGCCTGTATCTGCGGGACTACAATCGTTGTGGCCAGATTTTCAGCTGTGGGTTGTGCCCAGTCATAGAGAGCAGCCTCTGGCACAAGAGGTGCCGGTGGATTGTTTTCGTGATCTCCCATGTTCGGTTCGGATTGTTCAATTGTTTGTTGCTGTTTGTTTTTCCGGTTGGCCCGGTTCAAGGCCTTAAAAACTTTTTCGGGATCTGATAGAGCTTCGAATACTTCACCAGTTCTCGTTCAAGCACCTGTGCAACCAAGTCAGCAAACATTAAAATTTCAATGTATAGATTGGGTATAGAGAAAACTGACTACACTAAGATTTTTTGTATTTCTTTCAATTGTAATTGATAACACCGTTAATTCCCCAGTAACGGCGCCAAAATTTTGGTCACGCCCAACTATGCCTTATAAAAGGATACACGAACGTTGCAAATATAATCTGAGTATTTATGCCCAGAGTCGAACCCACAGGGAATTAACCTATCAATTACTTTCGTTGGACTTACTAGATTATACGGAATCGACTTCCTAAAACGCTGTAAATAACAGTTGATGGTATTACTAATAACTAAGACTGAAAGTAAATAAATAGTTGAAAACTAACTATGCTTGAGTTGTAAACAATTATGAGAAGGTTCTAAGGTAGTGATTTCCCCTATTGATGGAATCCCTTCCGGTTATGTTTCATATAGATTCACCAAAATATCTCTATCAATCATGAGCACTCCTTTTACCGTAAATCTCTCCCGAGTAATCACGATAATATACTAGACGCACTCTCCCGAGATACACTAGCTGGCTTTGTTTATTACAGCTCACTTTAGATTGCACCCAAGGCTTCGTTATCCCTAATTCCGCCTTTAAACCCGCAGTTATAGATCCCCCTTATACTTTGGGAGTGATGTTGTTCAACAACTACCTAAATATGCACTCTCTCCCGAGTTATGCACACTAAATAGGCACAGCTAATTGAGGATCCTGTCAATTAACTACAACAAACACGTAGTTGAACAAATAGAGATTAACTGGCAAACTATATTAACATAATCACGAAGTTCATCCTTCAATAGGTTCCATCAAAACCCTAGACAAAGGATTTAGCTACTCATGACAAAACGAGAATACACTACTAAATTATTCATAATGGGTAATTGCAAGAAAATAAAAGAGATAGAAAAACTCTAATGTTTGGTTGATCTTCTCACACTTGTTCTTGCCTCCAAAAGTAGTCTAAAAACAAGCTTAACTTCAACTTGGGCGAATTTCTAGAGCTTATAAGGGTTTTTTTTACAAAAGTTTCCCCGAAAATACACTTTAGTCCCCAGACTTACAGCAGCGTGAATAGTTCACCGCGGTCGCGGCGTGGACCGCGGTCGACCGCGGTGACAGCTGACCTTACTGCCTCGCGTTTTAATCCACCGCGGTCGCGCCGCGTTCCACCGCGGTCGCGGTGGAATTCTTGTCCGGGCCATTTTCTGATCCTTTATGCTCGGGTACTTCTCGAGTGAGCGTTTTCTTCACATTATCGCCTCCAAAATACTCCATGTTGCTTCCTCACCTATAATATTCCCTGCGAAACAAAAGAACACTAGTTAGAGCATTTTGTTGGCTAATTATCTATAAAATAACAACAAAGTATGGTCATATTAAGGTGTAAATATCAACTATATAGCCTACTATCAATAAGCTCTTTCGTCTTCCTGCCGTATCAATTCCATGCGCCTCTTGAATTTGCACTCCCGGTGATCAGTTCTATCCATCCACATTAAATCATGCAAGTCCTTGTTGGGATATTTCTTCTGGAAATTGGCCTTTAGGTGCCTCACATAGTAACAGTGGCATGTATACGGTTCCTTCCATTCAGGCAAATGCTCTACACAACTTAATATACCCCCATGCCGATCAGATATTAGACAATTACCTTAACGTTGTTTCACAACGTGTTCCTTCAAGTGGTTCAAAAATAGCGTCCACGCCTCTTGGCTTTCATTGGCACAAATGGCAAAAGCTAGGGGAAATATTTGTGCATTGGCATCTACTGCAACGGCGATCAACAACTTAATATCATACTTTCCATAGACATGAGTACCGTCTATGGAAATTACCGGATAACAATGCACGAAACCATCAATTGCTGGTTTATATGTCCAAAACACGTATCTGAATATATATTCTGCTATTCCTGAACTCCGCTTAAGCTTCCATTCAACAATAGTCCCGGGGTTAAAGTGTTGCAATGCGGCGATGTACTTGGGTAGAGATGCAAATGACTTATCCCAGTCACCATAAACAATTCAAATGCACGTTTGCGTCCGAGATATGCCTTTCTTTTGGTAATAGTACACCCATATTCCTGGTGGACGGATGTAATACACTCTTTGATCTTGTACTTTATGGACATTTCAATGTGTGGAATCAGTTGAAGAGAAATCAAGTCAACATCCAAGTTGAAGTGATTCCCATTGAATATGTCCATTTCACAATTGTGGGTGCCAATATATTTACCCACTTCCACAACCCTGTTTTCTTCTTGCTTGCACGGAGCATCCAATGACCACCCGTAAATCATCTACGGCAAACAGCCTTGTATACATCCGGACTTGACTCCCATACCGTCATCTCACGACACTCTTTTATGTTGTACATTTTCACCGCCTTGCATAGGCGCGCTTTATTAGGAAAAGCATGCCCTTTGCCTGCACCGTTGGTCTAGACTCATCCCACATTGCTATCCGAATTTCGTCAAAATCCCTTGTGAGGGCATCTACATCCGGCATACTTGGCAAATGATCAAGGTAGGGAATATGCCTTGAATGAAACGGCACGTGAGACTCGTACACTCTTGGTCTAACGGGAGGTGGATCATGCTCCCTCATCAAATTAGGTTCGGCATTCTCTTCCTCCTCAGCATCACCCTCGTTAGGGAAGGGTGTGTCATCTGCGAACATATCGGCATTGTTGTCATAATCACTATTATCTTCCTGACTCTGCGCATATGCCAAATCCTGAGTAAATATGTCGTCTACGGGTAACTAAGTGAGGACAGGACCATCAAGTTGCTCGTTTTCACTGCACAAACAACAAAATAATAAGCTACTCAAATTGATAAATACTTTATTTATAGATATATCACTTCACTTACAAGTCGTAATGTGTTGACATTCCATGATGGACATTATCATGTTGGTGATGTCTCTCGGATGGACCATCATGATCCAACACACCAAAACTATGCATATTCCAACTAGGCATGGGCTCATAACTTGTAAAAGTCATATCTGGATGGTACCCACTATGAAATATATGAGTGCCAATACAAAATCAATACAACAAAAATAAACATCGTAACACAAAGGAAAATTGAAGTTTACCACTCGTCTTGTGGATTATGTATAGTAGGAGAGAAATTATTTCCTCGTTCCTCATTCGCCCGTGGATAAGTTTAGATCCGGCCAAGCTCTTTCAGCCGGAATCCGTTCGGCTGAAACTGCTCCAGAATAACCACCCGATGATTGAGGGTTATCCCTGCTTTGTGGAACCTCATTATTGCGAACGTCTTCAACCTTCACGTACATTTCCAACATTTTTATCAAAATTAATTCCCGGTATTCATCCGGAGTCCCCAAAAAATCTCTCGGAGTTTCATTATCCTCGATGTTAATCTCAGCGTAACAAGCAACCCCTTGCGGAGTGACAGAATACGGATATCTTCCGGTTACTTTAAGGTTCACCGAACGTTTGCTCACTCATTTTATTACACAATAAGGATACCACTCTATCGTACTCCATTGTAAGTGGCAACTTAACATGACTCTGTGGAGATAAACTATAGCTCACTGAGTTATTCGCCACCACAGCCTCACCCCCCAAATATAATGAAACCCTCACTTTTCTCTCTTCATACATTATGACAAAATGCTTGAGAATTTAACAAGAAGAAAAATTTAACAGGAGTTAGAATATTTCTGAATGGATTTTTTGTCACGACCCGGATTTTCCACAATCGGGAGTCGTAATGGCGCCTACTATCGGAGCTAGGCAAGCCAAACCTTTTAAACATTCCCTGATTTCACCTCAACAAGAACAATATAAATATAACGAGTCATTTAAATTAAAGTGGAAGTCTTTAAAACATAGATAACTGAAAAACCCAAAATGCGGAAGTTTAACTTTTCTCTACCCAAGACTGGTGTCACTATCTCACGAACTACTAAAGAGTGCTACAAACAAGTCTGAATAGAAATACATGAATGTTTGTCTCGGTACAATGAAAACAAACTGAAAACATAGAAAGGGACTCCGGCCTGCGAACGCCAGCTAGGCTACCTCGTAAGTCCCTGGACTGAAGTCAGCTCCCGATCAATATCCTACTGATGTGGTCCAAAAGCTGCTCCGGTACCGTGATCTGTGCAAAAGAGCACAGAAGTGTAGCATCAGCACAACCGACCCCATGTGCTGGTAAGTGCCTGGCCTAACCCCGGCGAAGTAGTGACGAGGCTAGACAGGACTACCAAATCAACCTGTGATGTTCAATGTATATATATGCAATACAAGGAAAGAATACAGAAATTGAACAGTTAAGAGGGAGGGGAGCATACTATGGGGCAAAGTACAGTCCGGATATAAAATCAGCAATTTAAGTAAGAAACAGGGCAATAACAATAATTAATGAGAGCGGGAAAAATCAACAGTTGCACGGCATCAACCTTCGTGCTTTTACTCTTATTCTCACCAAAAGCAATCAGATAAAGTGATCACCCTTCGTGCTTTCCCTCACATAACTCTCATATCATGGCACGGAATGATCCTTCGTGCAATTTTAATCAAATCAGAGCACAGAATGTCCCTTCGTGCATAAATAATCAAAACATGGCACGGAATGACCCTTCGTGCAAATATAATCAAAACATGGCACGGAATGACCCTTCGTGCATTATCACTCTTCCTCACCCAAACAGTAATCACAACCAAATGGGGCGAGGGGATAAACAAATAATAAGAAATGTCCAGGCAAGGGAATTACACAATTAACAGCTAAATCCCGGCAAGGGAGCAACAACAATACTTTCACATCCCAGCAAGGGAGATAGTCAATATACTCAAACCATCCCGGCAAGGGATAAATCATATCTCTTTCTATTTCTTTCATTTCTTACTCAATAGTCTTTTTATCGTTCGAGCCAACGCTCCAAAGAATTTACAATTCATAATTAGTCTTCATACTCTTCACATTGCATAGAATTCATCAATTAACATGGAGGAGTCATAACAATATCAGGATAAATACATACAAGGACCCACGGTCATGCTAGACACCGGTGTATAGATACTCGTCACCATGCCTATACACCGTACTCAACATTTAGCAATTAGCAAACAACACTCTAATCCTATTCCCTCAAGCCAAAGTTAGATCAAACACTTACCTCAAATGCTCCAAAATCAACTCAAGCCTCAGTATAGCTTTACCCCTCGAATTCGACTCCAACTCAGTCAAATCTATGAAATAATGACTTTGCAATATTAATAATAGCTAAACAAACTAAACCCAATGCCTAAATATGAATTTCTAAGCTTTCTACCCAAAATTTCAAAAATCGACCCCGGGCCCGCTTGGTCAAAACCCGAGGTTCGAACCAATTCCATGTCACCCATTCCCCCACGTGCCCGAATATACAATTTGTTTTCAAATTCGACCCCAAAACGAGGTCTAAATCAAAGAAAATTGAAAAGCCCTAATTCTACCCTTTTTCCCCAATTTACACCTTAAGTTACATGATTTACGTCTAGGAATTTGATAAATGATGATAGAAAATGAAGAAAACGAGTTAGAAAATACATACCCAAGAAGCTTTGGTGAAGAATCGCTCTAAAAGTCACCTAGGGGCTGTGGAGAAGAAGAGCTCGTGTGAAATTTGGGAATAATCCCGTCACTGGTTTGTTTTTGAGCTTTAAAAATCACTGGGCAAAAATGCCCTTCGCGTTCGCGGGAAGGGGGCCGCGTTCATGAAGGGTAGATGAGTCAAAGCATCGCTAACGCGAGATGTTAGTCGCGAACGCATAGAAGGATGGGGCTGGGTCTGGGATTTGCTTGTACGCGAACACGAGATGGGGCTCGCGAACGCGGTGAAGGGGAAACCAAGGCTACGCGAACGCGGGGACTTGTCCGCGAACGCGAAGAAGGGAAAGCCCACTGGTACGCAAACGCGAGCTGAGTGCTGTGAACGCGAAGAAGCAATTATCTGAGCAAAAATTGCAGAAAAATCTGCTATCATTCTAAGTTTAAAAAAAACACCCCGAACACCTCAGAAAACACTCCCGAGCCCTCGGGGCTCCTAACCAATCACACACACTAACTCAACAACATCCTACGAACTTAACCGTGCGATCAAATTGCCAAAATAACATCATAAACGAGGAATCAAACCTCAAAATCATCACTTTTTCATCAAACTTCATAAACTTCAAATTTTAGATATTTAGGTCCGAAACACGTCAAATGACGTCCGATTTCGACCAAATTTCACAGAAAGCGCTTAAACCATATATAAGACTTGTACCTGGCGTCGGAACCAAAATACGAGCCCGATACCGCAGTCTTTTATTCAATTTTCATTTCCATTTTTCTTAATAATTTCACAGAAAAATTCTTTTCTCGGGCTCTAGACCTCGGATTTCGACTTCGGGCACATGCCCGAGTCCCATATTTTTCTACGGACCCTCCGGGACCGTCAAATCACGGGTCCGGGCCCGTTTACCAAAAATGTTGACCAAGTCAACTTTAATCATTTTAAAACTACATTTTGAAATTTTTCACAGAATTTAACATATAATCTTTCCGGCTACGCGCCCGGACTGCGCACGCAAATCGAGGCAAGTGAAAATGAGGTTTTCAAGGCCTCGGAAGCACGGGATGAAAGAGAAAACAGGTGATGACCCTTTGGGTCATCACATTTTTGCAAAATCCTTAACGCCTTTAAATAAGGCAATACCCAATCCGGGGGAGGGGGGGTCGAATTTTTTGAGGTAAAATGCCCTTTTAAAAAACGTTTTACATATTTGAATTATTGTAATGTCAGTTACTCGCATAAGAGTTATTGGTGGGCCCACAAAATATGTATAGCGCCTTAATAAAAGGCGCTATACCCTCCTATCTTTTCATATTCAGGTATAGCGCCTTAATAAAAAGCGTTATATGTATAACGCCCTTTTAAAGGGCGCTGTACCTTAATGGGGGAAACGGCCGTTAAGGTATAGCGCCCTTTAAAAGGGCGTTATACATATTTTGGTTACTAAGTTCTTTTCCACATATTTCCGTCATTTGAGTCCAAAATAACCACATTTTGGTTCCGGACTCTCAAGCAAAACACATGGACGTTTGGACATAATAATTGTAAAATTCCGAAAAAGGTAAAAAAAAAAAAAAATCAGAAGAAAATGGTATATGAAAATTAGAGTTGTATTTGGACATGAATATAATTTTGGGTTGTCTTTGAATTTTTGCGAGTGATCTGAGTGAAATAAACAGTTTGTTGGAGTTTTTTTTAATTTTTAAAAAATACCAAAATTTATCTTCAAGTGAAAATTAAAAATTTTATGGGCAAACACTGATTTTGAAAAAAGTGAAAAAATTGGTATGGCTATACGGAAAATGAAACTAGGAGTTTCATAGTAGTAACTTTCAAATGAAATGCTTTTTATATGAGTAAAAAATATTCTCTCTGTCGAAATAATACTTACGTTTACTACTTGGATCCATGCCTAACTTACTATTTACTTTTACTACTTGGATCGGAATAATAAGATTAAGAAATAAGTGAAATCGTACTAGAAAAATTTTGGGAAGAAAAACGAGAAATCTTATGTACATTCATTAGAAGACAAGTGGGTAGTGAGGCAAGATTTTCAGTTAATAGTAGTTGGTCAAACAGTCTAAACCAACTGAAAATCAGCCCCCATGTTCCCATCCTCCACGCCTCCCAACTTTTCTGAATTATACCTCGAAAACCCCGTCACGTGGATACAAGAGATGGAGCAATGTTTTTTTTCCAGGGAAGAGACGAGAAATATCTTTATATTAATACTTGTGACATTACTTGAAATTGTCTCTGTCTTAAAATTTCAAAGGCAAAAGTATAATGATTAAACATGTAGTACAGCACCCGTTAAGCATATATTGTTAGACTAAGATAAAATTGACAAAAATAAGACAACTCTGTTTAAATAAAATTGCACTATTGTTATAGTGAGCGCAAACTTTTCACAACTAAAACATTCTTGCCACAAATTAAATTTTTTCATATTTGTTTTACATAATTTAATGGATTAGTTTTTTATACGTAATTAAACTTTATTTCAAAATTTAAGAAATCAATATCCACATTCAAACTGAATAATTTACTGTGTTCATCCTCCAACTTTTGAACTATGTAAGCTTCTACAATTAATTAGTGTTTGACCGGCGTGTGAATGCATTTAAATTAGTTAGTGGAAGTTAAGCCAAGTTGATTAATTAGAGTAATATTTTGAGCACAAGCGAATCGAGAAAGGATCTACAGTAATGTAGGACGCTTGAACGTGGAGATGCTTCGGCAAAAAGGAAGAAATAACCATTAAAGGTAATCAAGAATTGATCACGCAGGTTTTAAAATAAAGATAGTAACAGTTTGGTCACATGGCACATGGCTAAATGAGAAGAGGTTGGCATCGTTATCTTGAAGAAATGACAACAAAAAAAGAGCTGTTTTTATCATTAGTAGAGTTGTTATATTTCTCTTTTATTAAATATAAGTACATTATAATTTATTGATAAAAATCTATATGTAAATTCAATGTTTATATCAAATCAAATTCTAGAGATAAACATAATTCGTCGACTTAATAGTTAGGAGTAATTATACCATTCATTTTGAAAAGAATGGCATTGTTCAGGATACAAGTGTTAATATCTTGTAAAATTATTGTCTTAATTAAGATGCATTGCCTAATAAAAAGGTTTTTAGCTGCTACTTCCCTATGTCTTACTAGTTTTATGGTGCTTGACTAATACTACAAATTCTGAAAGAAAACAAATAATATAGAATTCTACCATTTTTTATTGGAGAGAAAAAGCGCATTAATCAATAAAGTTAAAATTTATTATATTTTAAAGTAAGATTAGCGGATAAGACAACAAAAACTGTAAGTAAACAATACATTAGATGTTAACCATTTTACCTTTTTATTTTGGTTCAAAATAAGTGTCCATATACATAATCAATAATCAAGAACGAATTAATTTTATTTTTTCAAAATTTGCCCTTATTTAATTTACATATTCCAATTTGTCAAGGTAATAATTAATTAAGGTTATTTTAATAGAATGCATTTTTTATCGGTAGGAGTTCGTATTTTCTTAATGGGTGTGAATCGAAATGAGTACTTTTTATCCCTTGAATTAAATTTCAACGCTTGCCCTAAATTCATTCAGTCTTCTGCTCAGGTTCTTAATATTTTTTTATGACGATATCGACTAATTCTATCAAGTACTTCTCACCTGTGCAGGTACCAAATTAGTCAATATTCAGATCGGTGAAAAGAAATAAGAGTTTTTTACATGGATGATTTCTTTATAAAAACTATTCTCATAACTAATGTACTACTCATTTATTGCAAAGATGGCAAATTTTATTACAGATATAGCATTATCGGCAATTACTTAAATGCCGCTACATTGAGAATCCCATTTAAGACCGGCCAACATTAAGGATACTATTTTTATTAAACAGTCTTGATGTAAATAACCAACAATTAAGGAAATCGTTATCATCTCCACCACTAGACAATCTTGGAGTACCGTTTCCGTCTCTCTTTCCATAAACCAAAAAATTCCAAAAATCTCAAAGAGTTTTTCCTCTATTTCGCTGTTTTATGCCATCTTTTGCCAAAAGAAATAGTATTGTGATTTATACACTATTAAATACCATCATTATGTTGTGTATAGTATCATATTAGAATTTTACTATAATTTATACACTATTAAATTTTATCATTATATCGTATATATACACATTTATACATAATTATATACTATTATAATACTATATATATGTATTTCACATGTATGTTTATTATCCATTATTATTTATATTAATACGCAGTCAATATATACAATGGTTGAAAAATTCATGATAAACTATTATGTAAATATATACGTGATTTTTACTTGGTATATTATCTGGTGTAATTTATACATGGTTTATATCATATATAAGTTATCTATTGTAATTTATACATAGTTTATTATAATTTATACATGATTTATACAGCATATATTATCACAATTATGAGATTATATTCCAGGCTTCTATATGTATATTGTTATACATTATATTCTAGATTTTTTAGTCTCATACTTTCATTTTTTTTTTTTTTTTTGTAAATGAGAACGAACAGATAATGTAAATGTAAATAATAAATAGTACAAGTCTTTTTTATAGTGTAACTTAATTCATTTTTTAAGGAAATTAATGCTTGAGGTACGTGATTCATGTCCATGATTTAAGCTATCTGCCAGAGAATGTATTTATTTAATTGCCACATGTGTAAAATACCTTCTACTGCTAGGTTTGTGAAATTTTTTCTTAAATTTTGCCTATTTATGTTTTTTCCTCAAGAAATAATATAGTAGATTTTGTCTCTATAAGAATTTAAATTTGAGATTTTATGATTTTTTATTGGGTTGAATGACACAGTTAACTATTTACCCTTACCTACCCATTTGTATTTCTACCCATAAAATTAATTATATTTTCTACCCACATTAGTTTTGTGGGGGAATTTTCTCTTTTTTCTCCAATTCTTTTTTTATTACTATGCTTCTTTTCTTTTTTCCTTTTTTTCTCCTTTTCTTTTTCTCATTTTTTCTTTTTTTCTCTTTTTCTATTCATTTATTTTTACTCAAATCGTATTATTGTATTTTTACCATAAGTTATTTCACACTCAATTTTGACTCCTTTATTTTGTTTTCTTTATTTCTTGTTCCTTTTCTAATTTCATTTAACTTTTTTTTAATATTCTTTTTCTCATCATAATCTAATTTCATTTACTGTTTTCACTACTTTTTATTATTCTTGTGTTTATACAATAAGAAAAAATAATTGATATAGTAAATATTTGTTCACCCTTTTTTTTTATATAACTAGGATAATATACCTTTTATCTTTTTTTTTCTAATTTTTTTAATTCAGTTATTAAACTGAAATAATATCAGTTGTCACTTGATCTAATTCACTGAATATCACTTTGAGTGCTGCGGAGCACCATAAATTATATAATCAGATTCTATGAATCAACATGTGATTGCCATGCAAACCTTGATCTCCTTCCTACAAATATGAGTACACACTCTACCATTAGCAGTAACACAACCAGTTATGGAGCAAGAAAACACCATCTACAACCACCAAATCTCCATATATACTAGTTAGAATAGAAATGATAATAAAATATTGAAAAATGCAATAAAAGTATAGTACCATATGATACCAATATGGTATACATGTATATCAACAGAGTATATGATTGCTCTAGAATATTTCTACAACTATCTACGACTATACTATTGTACCAAAACATCAAAGGATGCAATAAAAGTATGAGAAAATTACATGCTCGCATTGCAAGCTAAATATTCGCAAAGCAACTTGCTCTATACTAACAGGGTATATAGTTGTATGGGGTCTTTCAAACAATTGCCTATAACTATAAAAACTATTACATAATACACATAATTTATGTCCATCGACACAAAAAATCACAACACTGCAAATCATGTTCAATAAATAATTTCATAATAGAATTCACTTATTAACCAAAAAAATATTCAAACTACCATATGATACCAATATGGCATATAACTATACCAACATGGTATACAATTTTACTGGTAAATTTCCGGCAACTATATGACTATACTACTATTACATAACACACATGCATAAAGAGAAAAATAAAAAAATAGCATATTAATATAATAAAGTATTTCAAGATATTGTACTATATTACTATTATTAAAAGAAAATCAAATAGTGTACCAATTAAATGCAGCTAATATAACTAAAAAACGTCAACTAGCATATGATACCAATATAGTATATAGTTATACTAATAGGGTATATAATTGTACGGGGTTGTTCCAACAACTGCTTATAACTATAAAAACCATTACACAATACACAAAATCTATGTCCATATGTACAAGAAAATCCAACATGGCAAAATATGATCATATAAATCATTTCAAAATAGAATTCATTTTAAAATGTAGTAAAACAACCAAAAAATATTCCAACTACCATATGATACCAATATGACATATAATTATACCAATAGGGTATAGAGTTCTACTAATTAATTCCAGGCAACAATATATGACTATACTACTATTACATAATACACATGCATAAAGAGAAAAGTCAAAAAATAGTGTACCACATATTAATATAATAATATATTTCAAGATATTGTACTATAATACTATTATATAAAACAAACACATAAAGAAAATCACAAAATGATTACATGTTGGCCCAAGACCAGTTGAAGTTTTGAAGAATGACAAACGAACTCAGTGAAGGACCAGGTTCATCTAAGGAGACACGGTTGTTATGGCCCATACACATGAGATGCACGTGAAGAAAGATAAGTCCTTGAGATCAAGCAGCAATATCTTGATGAATATCTTCTGAACTGATCGAAAAGATTGCATATAGGATAAGGAGTTGAAGTCTCCTTATGAAAAGAGAATTACATCCGGATCAAGAATATGGATTAGGAGTTAGAGTTGTTCTTGGACTCGAATTGTCAAAGGATCCACAATTCGAGTTCTCATCAAACTCTGATTACTAACTCTATAAATATAACGGTTGTTCTCTTTTACAGGTAATGCACATAAGCAGAAGTTAAGCATATTTGAGAGCAAAAAGATCAAGTCTGATTTGCAAGCAACATATGCGAGATACAAGTGTGCACGTCTGAAGCTACATGAACTAAGATAGAAGAACCAGTTTCATCATTGTGTTTATTCTAAGTCTAGTTCAATTGTAGTAGGTTTTCATATTGTACCTTTCAGCTTTATCTAGAAGCAATTGTAATAGGTATATTGAGTATTCAAGTTAGAGTTAACTTGAAAGTGTCGCAACAGTTGAGGCTGTGTGCTACACTGGGATTAGAGTTAATCCTTAGGTTTACAAAGAGTTTTGTAAATGCAGTTTTTGGCTCAGTGATTTTAGTGGAGTTTGGGAAAATCCTACTGAGTAGTAGGTCGTGGTTTTTTCACCTTTTGAGCCAGGTGTTTTCCACGTAAAAATCTCTGTGCACTTTACTTTCAGTATTTATTATTCCGCAAACTGCTGTAGTTAGAACACTTAGAAGAACCAGGTTCTTCTAACGCGAAAATTAGGTACCACACAAATCACCCCCCCTCTTGTGTGGTATTGACGTTTATAACATCAATTGGTATCAGAGCAGGTTATCCTTGAAGAGGTTAACACCTTAGGAAAAGATCAACATGAGTGCACCACCTGGGAACTGGGAAGGGCAATCCACTGCCAGGCCTCCTCTCTTCAATGGCCTCTACTACTCCTGGTGGAAAAACAGAATGAGGGACCATATAATGGGCGAAGACTATGAGCTTTGGGATATCATCACTGATGGTCCTTTAGCCACAACCAAGAAGAATGCTGAAGGAGTGGATGTTCCAAAGACAAGAGTAGATTGTACTGCTGAAGATCTAAGGAAATGGGAGAAAAATGCAAAAGCCAAGAAATGGTTAGTGTGTGGACTTGGTCCTGATGAGTACAGCAGGATTCAAGGCTGTACTACTGCCAAGGAGATTTGGGACACTTTACAAGTGGCTCATGAAGGAACACCTCAGGTGAAGAGGTCAAGAGGAACACTGCTGTATTCTCAATATGAGAATTTTACTATGAAGGATGGAGAAACTATCCAAGAAATGTATACCAGGTTCACTACACTGACAAATGAACTTGAGTCTCTTGGAAGGATTATCCTGGAAGAAGACAAGGTGGAGAAGATTCTAACTAGAGTTCTGCCAATCTCCTGGGAAAGCAAAATCACTGCCATTCAGGAATCCAAGAACATTGCTACTTTAAAGTTGGATGAACTGATTGGAAATCTCACTGCCTATGAATTGAGAAGGCAAACAATGAAGATGGATGCTCCAAAGAAAGAAAGAAGTCTGGCTCTCAGAATTTCAGAAGGATCAGATCTTGAAGATGATGAAATGGCTATGATAACCAGAGATTTCAAGAAATATCTTATGAGAGGAAAGGGTGCTTCAAAAGGAACAACATTCAGCAAACCTAGGGCTCCTGAGAAACAAACCAATGAGGGGTGTTACAAGTGTGGGAAGACTGATCACCACATCAGAAACTGCCCTCAATGGGAGATTGAATGGAAGAAAGAAAGAGCTGAAAGAAGAAACAGGAAGAAGGAACAGGTTCAACCAAAAAGAAACAAAGGTTCAACTAAGGCTATGGTTGCTGCTTGGGGAGAAACATCAGATGAGGACTCTGAAGATGAAGCTGAGGAGGATCAAGCTCTAATGGCCATCGGAGAATCAGAAGATGAACAGGAGGTAAGTATTCTACACCTTAAAGAAAAGATTAAGTTCTTGTCTAAAGAAAAACTGGCTGATCTGCTGATGGACTTCATAGATGAGTCTGAAATAATAAACAGTGAGAAGGATGTTCTGTCTAAGGAATGTGTTATCCTAGAAGAAAAATGTAAAAGGTTAGAGTCTAGGGCTGATGAGAGTGACAACACAAATACTGAGTTGAAGAACCAGGTTCATCAACTTGAAAATAAGATTCTAGAACTTAGATCTGAAAATATTAAACTGAAATTAGGGACAGGAAAGAAAAGGGCTGATCAATCATTTCTCACCCTAGAAGAAAATCTAGGAAAAATGAAAGATGAACTGTACAAGAAAGATGAATTGATTAAAGTCCTAAAAGAAGATTTAGGAAAGGTAAAGCATGAACTAGACAGAACATGCAAATGGAACAAGGCTTCTGATGCACTCTCCTGGCTGCAAGAACATCATAGTAGCAACAAGAGAGGACTTGGATTTGGGACACAAGCTCCAAAATGGGATCCCAAAAACAAGTATCTCACACTTCCTGAGAATAAGATCTGCACACACTGTGGTAATACTGGCCATTACAAAAATGAATGTAATGCAAGAGAAAAGGCCAGTCAAAAGAACAAAGCCTTTGTTCAAGAAAAGCACAAACTGCCTGGTTGGGCAAAGAAAAATTTAATTCATCCTTTTGCCCATAGAAAGGGACCCAAACTAGTTTGGGTTCCTAAGACTAACCCATGATTTCTTTTTGCAGGACCAAGTGAAGGGAAGTAGCCAAATATGGTACATGGATAGTGGCTGCTCAAAACATATGACTGGTAACAAGAACCAGTTCCTTTCACTTGAGAACCTAAAAGGAGGTAATGTCTCCTTTGGAAATGGAAAGAAAGGTGAGATCATTGGTGTTGGAAAGGTAGGAAAGACAGACTCTCATTCCATTGAGAATGTCTATTTGATAGATGGCTTAAAATATAGCCTGATAAGTGTGTCACAACTGTGTGACAGAGGTAACCTTGTGGCTTTCACTTCCACAAAATGTTTTGTGATTAGCCTTACTACTGACAAGATTGTTTTGCAGGGAAGGAGAGTTAACAATATTTACATTGTAGATCTGTCAACTCTCTCTGAAAATGAACTAACTTGCTTGAGTGTGTTAATTAATGATCCCCTCCTTTGGCACAAAAGACTTGGCCATGCCAGTCTAAATCAATTGAACAAATTAGTCTCCAAGGACTTGGTGATAGGGTTACCTAATATCAAGTTCAAGGAAGACAAAGTTTGTGAGGCATGTGCAAGGGGGAAGCAGGTAAGGTCATCCTTCAAACCTAAGAAAATGGTAAGTACGTCCAAGACGTTGGAACTGGTTCATATGGATCTTTGTGGTCCAATGAGAACCATGAGCAGAGGTGGTAAAAGATATGTAATGGTGCTTGTTGATGATTATTCTAGATTTACCTGGGTATTGTTTCTAACTTCTAAAGATGAAGCATTTGAAATGTTCACTGCTTTTATTAGAAAAACCCAGAAACAATTAGGAAATCAACTTGCATCCATTAGGTCTGATCATGGAACTGAATTTGAAAATGCAAAGTTTGCTAAATTTTGTGATGAAAATGGAATAGATCATAATTTTTCTGCCCCTAGGACTCCTCAGCAAAATGGGGTAGTTGAAAGGAAGAACAGGACCCTTGAGGATATGGCAAGGACCATGCTACTTTCCAGTAAACTACCTCATAGCTTCTGGGCAGAGGCTATAAACACTGCTTGTTATATAATAAATAGATGCATGACTAGACCTCTTGTAGAGAAAACTCCCTATGAGTTACTTAAAGGGAGAAAACCAAACATATCCCATCTTAGGGCTTTTGGGTGTAAGTGCTATGTGCACAATAATGGCAAAGACTCCCTAGGTAAGTTTGATCCCAGAAGTGATGAGGGAGTATTCTTGGGATATTCTTCACATAGCAAAGCATATAAAGTGTTTAATAAAAGAACTCTATGTGTTGAAGAGAGTGTACATGTTGTGTTTGATGAATCTAACACTCTTTCTGAGAGACAGGAACATGAAGATGAAGCCATTGGACTGGTGAGACAATTGACTGAAGCCACAGCACAAGTCAAAGTGGCATCAAAGGAAGGAGTAGGTGATGGAACAGGTCCTCTCACCCAGGGCAACCTGACAGGGGGAACCAATCTGAAGGATCCTGTACCTGAACCTGTTCCTCTGCAGCATAACTATGAAGGAGAAACTAGCAGGAACCAGATGGTGGGGAAATCTTACAAGTACCTGAGTTCTCACCCCATTGAGAACATCATCAATGATCCAACATCTGGGGTCAAGACAAGATCACAACTGAAGAACCTGTGTGCATTTGATGCTTTTCTGTCCCTCATTGAACCTAAAAATGTGAGTGAAGCTCTACAAGATGCAGATTGGGTCAATGCTATGCAAGATGAGCTCAATCAGTTTGAAAGAAGCCAAGTCTGGCACTTAGTTCCAAAACCAAAAGACAGGTCAGTCATTGGGACAAAATGGGTCTTCAGGAACAAACTAGATGAAGATGGAACAGTTACAAGAAATAAGGCAAGGTTGGTGGTTCAAGGCTATAGTCAAGAGGAAGGCATTGATTATGATGAGACTTTTGCTCCAGTGGCTAGACTTGAAGCAATTAGACTCCTCATAGCCTTTGCAGCACATATGGAATTCACTCTTCATCAAATGGATGTCAAAAGTGCCTTCCTAAATGGCTATCTCAAAGAAGAAGTGTTTGTGAGACAACCTCCAGGATTCGAAAGTAAAGAATGTCCTGATCATGTATACAAGCTAGATAAAGCTCTCTATGGTCTCAAGCAGGCCCCAAGAGCTTGGTATGAAAGATTGTCAAAATTCCTTCTGGAGCATGGGTACAAAAGAGGTAAAATTGACAGCACTTTGTTCCTAAGGGAAAAAGGTAAAGATCTTCTTGTTGTACAAATATATGTTGATGACATAATATTTGGGGCCACTTCTGATAGGTTGAGTAAGGACTTTGCAAAATTAATGGGAAGTGAGTTTGAAATGAGTATGATGGGCGAACTAAATTTCTTCCTAGGCTTGCAGATCAAACAAAGTCCAAATGGAACCATGATTCATCAGCAGAAGTATACAAAAGAACTAATCAAGAAGTTTAAAATGGAAGACTCTAAAGAAATAGATACACCTATTGCAACTGCCACTAAATTAGATGTTGATGAACCTGGTTCATCAGTTGATCAAAAGTTGTATAGGGGTATGATTGGTTCACTCTTGTATCTTACTGCCAGCAGACCTGACATTGTGTTCAGTGTAGGACTTTGTGCTCGTTTTCAAGCTAATCCTAAAGAGTCTCACTTGACTGCTGTCAAGAGGATATTGAGATATCTGAAGCGGACTACTGAATTGTGCCTATGGTACCCTAAAGGTAGTAATTTCGATCTAGTAGGTTATGCTGATGCTGACTATGCAGGTTTCCCAGTGGATAGAAAAAGCACCTCAGGTATGGCTCACTTTCTTGGTTCATGTCATGTATCATGGGATACCAAGAAACAAAATTCAGTAGCCCTATCTACTGCTGAAGCTGAGTATGTGGCTGCAGCTTCTTGTTGTGCTCAACTACTGTGGATCAAACAACAATTAGTAGACTTTGGTATAGAAGTGGGATGCATACCAATATTCTGTGATAACACTAGTGCTATAAGTATGACAAAGAACCCTGTTCATCATAAAAGGACCAAGCACATAGATGTTAGACACCACTTCTTAAGAGATAACTATGAGAAAGGGTTAATCTCCATAGAATTTTGTGCTGCTGATAAACAAATAGCTGACATCTTCACTAAAGCACTGAGTAGAGAAGACTTTGAAAGGAACAGGTTGGAATTAGGGATGATTAAGATCACCTAAAAGGTCCAGTTCAGAATGCACAATGGGAAAAAAAAATAGGAGTTCTTAATTCAATGTAAATATCTAGACTCATTCTTACTCAGTCTCATACTTGATTAGTATGCTCCTGTGACATGTGTTTATATGAATCCTTAATCTCTTACAAAGTTTTTCTGTTCTGACATTTGAGGCATGATCAAGGGAAGTTTTACTTGAAGAACCTGGTTCATCAGTATATGCTCATAAGAAAGTTCAGGTATGTTTCTATACTTTGCACAATTATAAAGATAAAATTATCAACCATGAACAGAAGTCCTAATTACACCAAACTTTCATAAATTCTATCCGTTGAGCATTGAACCAGTTTCATTATCCTAGGAGTCTAACTAAAACGGGATTTTTTCCAAAAAACTAGCGTCACTCATTTATCTCTAAAGAGACCGGAACTCTAATTGGATTAGACTTCTTATTGACCTCTGAAAAAGCTGCCGTTACAGGCTTAATCATGATCCCTCTTTAAATACACTCCAAACCCTCTCTCATCACTCATAACCGTCATTTCACTTCTCTAATCCTTCTAATAAACCCTTTTCTTCTCCAAAAATCCCTAAAATATTTCCAGAAATTATCTGCCATGACTAATCCTCAAGACAATCCTGGAACTCCCCCACCTATTTCCTCTAATACCTCATCATCAACACCTCCAGTTGAAAGTCCAAAACCCAGATTTCGCAGGCAAAAGATGTTAGCCAGAAAAACTGTAGCATCCGGCCCTCTCAGAAAAGCCTTGAACGAGAAATTAAAGGCTAGTCAAAGAAAAGAGGCTTCATCTGAAGAATCCCACTCAAGCTCTGAATCTGAAAAGTTCATCTCTGCTAGTGAAGGAGAAGAACCTGGGTCATATGACAATGACAAGAGTCAAGAAAACCCAAGAGAGGTAAACACCTGTTATGTATTTTCTGATATAGCTGAGAAGGTAGATAATAGGTTTGTGCTTGTGGGTGCTGTGAAAAATGTTGAAGGGGCTGAGACTAGTAGGAGGAGAAAGAAAAAGAAAGGGGAGGTTCTTGCTATATATGGTGGTGGAGAAGAAGGTGGCTTGAAGTCAGGGGGAAGAGGATCAGGAGAAGCTGCTGAGGGACTTGTTAAGATGAGTGAGCAACAAGAAGAACTTGGTTCTTCTATGGAGGAGACTTTAGCAGATATTCTAAAGAAAGTAGGGGCCAGTTATGACCCAAAGAAGCGCAAGGCGTCTTCACAAAAGACCCCAGTTGCTGACAAACCATCAAAGAAAAGCAAAGTAACATCTCCCAAGACTGCTGCTACTTCTGTACCTAGGGGAAGAACTACAAGGAGTAAAGTAAGGCAAAGTGAAGCAGAACTACAGGAAGCATTAGAGAAGAGTAAGAAAAGAAGAAGGAAAAAGGAAAGGAAAAGGTAGTAGAAAGTTCTGAGGCTGCTGTAGAAGAGGAGGAGGAGATGGACCTGGTCCATCAAGAGAGAGGCACAACTGAAGAAGTGGTTCCCACTGTCAAACCAAAAAGAACCAAGACTCCTGCAAAGAAGTCTTCAAAGTCTGTGCCTGCTGAACCTTCTTTGGATGAAAGAACAAGGTCTGCTGTAAAGGGAAAACAAGTGAAAATTACTGAGGAAGAAGATGAGGAGTGGAGTGGAGAAGAAGAAAAAGAGGACTCTGAACAAGAGCAAGATCGCTTTGTTATTTTTAGCAGGAGGAAGATATAGAAGGGAAGGCTGCTGAAAGACCTGGAGGAGCCAGGCATGGTTAGGCTGGTAGATGCTTTAGCTGCACAGGGCTGGAAGGACATGGTCCTTCAGATGGATGGGAAACTAGCCAGAAGAGAGTTTATTGAATTTATGGCGAATGGCTCTGTGGAAAATGGGCGAGTAACCAGTATAGTGAAAGGTGTGAAGGTGGAGTTTGATGCACCAGAGCTGGGCAGGATTCTAGACATCCCAAGTGAGGGCTATGTTGATTACACTAGGCAAAGGTGGCCTTGTCTAGATGATCTGCCCACAACACTCCAAATTACCAGGAACTTCTGTGACACAAAGGATGCTGAAGAGGTGCCTGAAGCACGATTTGTTCAAAAGAGTGAAATGAAGCCAGAGTATAAAGTGCTCTTTGAGTTTGTAAACACTGTCTGTTGCCTAGACAAGAGAGGAGGCACACTGCAAATTATATGGACCTGGTTCTCATGGAGTGTCTTGTGAGGGGTGAACAAATCAATTGGCCTGCCTTCATAGTCAAATTGCTGGACAGAGTCATAAATGTTTCAAAGGCTCATGCTACTCCTTATGGATTCATTTTGACAATTGTACTGGACAGGCTGAACGTCCCTTTGAAGAAGTGGGAAAATGCCTCAAGTAAGGAGCACTTTGGAATCAAGACTCTCTAGGCCTGCGATTATCTGCTAAGTGTTGCCCCTGTTGAACCTGGTTCATCCGTAAAAACTCCAGTGAATAGCAAAGTTAGAGCTTTGATGCAAGAATGTGGGACTAAAGATGCTGAGATTACTAGGCTTCAGGCTCGAGTAGCTGAATTGGAAGAAGAAAGGAATGGGTTGAAGGTAGAACTTGCAAAAGAAAAGGAAAAGAGTGAAGGGATGCTACAAACAATGCTCAACCTACTCCAATCCCAACCCTCCAGTTCTTCTAAGCCTTAGCCATCTTTGTCCTAGTTCCGAACCATTTCAGTTACCCCCAGTGACCCAGATTAGGGATTTTTCTTGTTTTTGCTCATGGTTGGTAGTTTTTGTTCTTTCTTTTTGTGGACTGTACTGTAGAAGCAATGCCTTATCAATGACAATTTGCATTTCTCTTGTTTTGTGATGATTCTGCTCTTAATAGTTATTTTTGTCAAGTTGATTTTTGATTATCTAAAGCATGCTTTCACTTGCAGTTGCCCCAGTGGCCATGAGTAATGATTAATATTCTGGGATTCACATATTTATGCAACTTTTCGATGATGCCAAAAGGGGGAAGATATTGTGCTTTAAAAGAAATTGTGTCTATTTTCTGAACAGTGATGTTTATGACCTAATTAAATCTGGCCCTTAATGATAAGTAAAAATTTTCGAGTGATGATATTTTAGCTGAGTTCCACAGGTTCTATAATCAGTAAAAGCACAGAGTTTGTCATCATCAAAAAGGGGGAATTTGTTGGCCCAAGATCAGTTGAAGTTTTGAAGAATGACAAACGAACTCAGTGAAGGACCAGGTTCATCTAAGGAGACACAGTTGTTATGGCCCATACACATGAGATGCACGTGAAGAAGATAAGTCCTTGAGATCAAGCAGCAATATCTTGATGAATATCTTCTGAACTGATCGAAAAGATTGCATATAGGATAAGGAGTTGAAGTCTCCTTATGAAAAAGAGAATTACATCCGGATCAAGAATATGGATTAGGAGTTAGAGTTGTTCTTGGACTCGAATGTCAAAGGATCCACAATTCGAGTTCTTATCAAACTCTGATTACTAACTCTATAAATATAACGATTGTTCTCTTTTACAGGTAATGCACATAAGCAAAAGTTAAGCATATTTGAGAGCAAAAAGATCAAGTTTGATTTGCAAGCAACATATGCGAGATACAAGTGTGCACGTCTGAAGCTACATGAACTAAGATAGAAGAACCAGTTTCATCATTGTGTTTATTCTAAATCTAGTTCAACTGTAGTAGGTTTTCATATTGTACCTTTCAGCTCTCTTAGAAGCAATTGTATTAGGTACTCTGAGTATTCAAGTTAGAGTTAACTTGAAAGTGTCGCAACAGTTGAGGCTGTGTGCTACACTGGGATTAGAGTTAATCCTTAGGTTTACAAAGAGTTTTGTAAATGCAGTTTTTGGCTCAGTGATTTTAGTGGAGTTTGGAAAAATCCTACTGAGTAGTAGGTCGTGGTTTTTTCACCTTTTGAGCCAGGTGTTTTCCACGCAAAAATCTCTGTGCACTTTACTTTCAGTATTTATTATTCCGCAAACTGCTGTAGTTAGAACACTTAGAAGAACCAGGTTCTTCTAACGCGAAAATTAGGTACCACACAAATCACCCCCCCTCTTGTGTGGTATTGACGTTTATAACATCATTACATAATACATATTGTCACGACCCGGATTTTCCACCCTCGGGAGTCGTGATGGCGCCTACTAATGAGAGCTAGGCAAGCCAAATTTAATCACTTTTTCATTACTAATATAATTCCTTTTAACAATTATCGGCAATAATACAAAAGCAACGAAATTAAATAATAAGCGGAAGTCTCAATATAGAAAACTGAATAGAAATGCGGAAAATTTCAAAAAAGGCCTCAACCCAAGACTGGTGTCACAATACTCACGGACTACTAAGATTTACTACATACAACCGTTTGAAAGAGAGTAACACTGTCTGTCTCGAATACAAGGGATAACAGATAATAAATAAAGATAGAGGAGACACCGGGCCTGCGGACGCCTGCAAGGCTACCTCAGTGTCTCGAAGGACTGGAGACTGGCTCCCGATCTACCACTACTGTCCGGTGCCTGGATCTGTGCAAAAGAGCATATGCGTAGTATCAGCACAACCGACCCCATGTGCTGGTAAGTGCCTAGCCTAACCCTGGCGAAGTAGTGACGAGGCTAGACAGGACTACCACATCAACCTCTACAGTTATATATGTGTATCTACAACGGGAAAAATAACAAGAACAAACATTTCTAAATGGGAGGGGAACGTGCTTCAGGGATAGCAGATAATACAAAATTTCAAGAAAATAATAAAGAACATCAATAATTTAACTCTAACACGGATAAGGGAGGAATAAAAGCAGATTTCACTGTCAAAACATATCTCGTTGCAGGCGTGCAACCCGATCCCATTTCTCAATGTTTCCGTGGTAGGCATACCACCCGCTCCCATTTCATTAAATCAACAGTTCTTCCAAATGAAATTTACTCCAACAAACGCAACAATTTATACGAATTCATAAGACAACAAGTACACAATAATCATGACTCACTGAAGAAAACAAGTAATGACAAGGTGCAATTAATTATGGGCTTTAAGGAGCAAATAGGCAATTTAATATTTAGTATGATAAATGTCAAGTAGCAATTAAATCACATAAACATGTAGCAATTATAGCCTAATTTCAAAGCATAATGTTGCGCAAGGATACCTCGAGCCGATACTAACAAGTAACACAATAAAGGAAAATGCCAACATAAAGAAACTCAGTAATAGTGAAATAAGACAGCTAATGCACTTGAACCGATAACAACAAGAAAATCAATAAATAGAAGTAGAGGACAACATAATTCAATTATCAGCACAAATCAGGAAAAATCAAAGACAAGTGCATGGCATCACCCTTCGTGCTTTTACTCTCGTCCTCACCAAGCAATTAGAATAATAAAATGTGCACGGCATCATCCTTCGTGTTTTTACTCTCTTTCCTCACATATAATCAATAGAATTGGCGCGGAATGGCCTATCGTGCGGCACAGCATCACCCTTCGTGCTTTACACTCTTTCCTCACAATAGCAAACAATGCACGGCATCACCCTTCGTGATTTACACTCTTTCCTCACAATAACAAACAATGCACGGCATCACCCTTTGTGCTTTACGCTCTTCCTCACCCAAACAACAATCACAAACAAGGGGCAAGGGAATAAACAAAATAATAATAGAAATCCCGGCAAGGGAGCACAATTAAACAATCAAATCCCGGCAAGGGTACAACATTAATAATCTCAACGTCCCGGCAAGGGAAAATAATCAATAAGCAACAATATCCCGGCAAGGGAACAATTTAAATACTCTTTCTCTTTCTTTCACTTTTATTTCATATCTCACTTTACCACTTGAGCCAATGCTCCAAAGGGGTTTAATCATTTCATATACTTTCACATGTGTGATATAACTTGAGTCAATGCTCCTCGATGTTCATAGGTCACAATTTCCTTTCACAAGCTTTTCACAACAAATAGGAGTCATCACCAAGGTAAGAGGAATACAACGAAATCAAGATATTCACAATTTAAAGACTCACGGTCATGCTAGACACCAACGTATAGATACTCGTCACCATGCCTATACGTCGTACTCGACAAGAAGCAATTAGCAAATAAGACTCAACTCCTAGTCCCTCAAGCTAGGGTTAGACCAAACACTTACCTCAACTTCCACGGCCAAATCAATCCACAACAACCGCTTTCCCTCTCGAATTAGGCTCCAACTCAATCGAATCTATACAATAATGACTTCATAATATCAATATATGCTGAACAAATCAAACCCAATGTCTAATTAAAGATTTCCAAGCATTCTTTCCAAAAATCCCAAAATCTCCCCCCCCCCCCCCTCCCGGGCCCGCTTGGTCAAAACACGAGGTTCGGACCAAAATCAGATCCCCCATTCATCCACGAGCCCGAATATATAGTTTGTTCTCAAATTCGACCCCAAAACGAGGTCTAAATCAAGAAAAAGTAAAACGCCCTAACTCTACACATTTCCCCCAATTTCTACCCTAAATTACATGTTTTAGGCTTAGGAATTCAACAAATATTGATGGAAAATGAAGAAAACGAGTTAAGATTTACTAACCCAACAAGTTTTGGTGAAAGGGAGCTTCAATGGACGCTTAGAAACCTTGGAGAAGAAGAAGTTCGTATGTTTTTATGAAATATTCGCGACTACACTGTTTCTGAAAATTAAATATAACTGGGCAAAATTTGCCCTTCGCGTTCGCGGAAAGAGAGTTGCGTTCGCGAATGGTTGACTCAACAGAATATCGCGTTCGCGATGGGGGAGAACGCGAACGCGAAGAGAAAAGGCTGGGGGGTCCAGGATTTGGTCTACGCAAACGCGTGGACACTTACGCGAATGCGTTGAAGGGAGCCCTATAAACTACGCGAACGCGAGGCTATAGATGCGAACGCGATGAGTAAAATGAAGGCTAAGTCTTCAGAGTCAAAAGACTCTACGCGAACGCGAGTCAGTAGTGCGAACGCGATGAAGGGGAAAAGTCATAGCTTCGCGAACGCGAAGGAGGCGTCGCGAACGCGAAGAAGGAACTGGGTCTGCAACAGCTGAAGAATTTCTGCAACTTTCCTAAGTTTGAAACCACCCCGAAACACCTCCGAAACACTCCCGAGCCCTCGGGGCTCCTAACCAAACACACACACTAACTCAACAACATCCTACAAACTTAACCGTGCGATCAAATCGCCAAAATAACATCAAAAACAATGAATCAAACCTCAAAATCACTAGTTTTTCCTCAAACTTCATAAACTTTCAAATTTAGAGTTTTAAGTCCGAAACACGTCAAACGACGTCCGATTTTAATCAAACTTCACAGAAATATCTTAAACCACATATAAGACCTGTACCGAGTGTCGGAACCAAAATACGGGCCCGATAACAACACGTTCTAATCAATTTTCATTTTAATTTTCCTTAGCAATTTCAGAAAAATAATTTTACTCAAAAATTCATTTCTCGGGCTTGGGACCTCGGAATTCGATTCCGGGCATACGACCAGGTCCCATATTTCCTTACGGACCCTCCGAGACCGTCAAATCACGGGTCCGGGTTCGTTTGCCCAAAATATTGACCGAAGTCAAATTTAACCAATTAAATATCAAAATTTAGCATTTTTCTCACAGAATTCATATTTAAGCTTTCCGGCTACGCGCCCGGACTGCGCACGCAAATCGAGGCAACCCTAAATGAGGTTTTCAAGGCCTCGGAAGCACGGAATGAGTAAGAAAACTGTGTGCATAAAGAAAACACATATGCATAAAGAAAAATAAAAAAAAATTCAAGATACTATACTATTCTACTATTACTAAAGAAAAATCAAACAGTGTACCAATTAAATGTAGCTAATACAACCAAAAAAGGTTCCAACTAACATATGATGCCAGTATAGTATAGATCTACCAACAGGGTATACAATTGTACGCAAGAAGTTTAATAAATAAAATTTAATTCAATTATTAAACTGAAATAATATCAGTTGTCACATAATCTAATTAACTCAATTTTGTGCATCATCGATTATACTAAAATTTAAATATGTTATAATAATACACTATATACCATTTTGAAAAGGAGAATAATTAATAAAAAATATTCAATGGACACGTACATCCTATTATGAAATGAGAAAGATAGAAGAAAAACGTTTATTTATATTTGAGAAGACAATAAAAGAGAAAATAGGTTGGGGCAATTAATGGGGTTTTACGTGATCCGGGATTAGAAAGGAAAGGATTTTGAAAATAGGTAGTAGTTGGGTAAATACTTTAGATTGCATAGGTACACATTGTAAGCCAAATTAGAATGGACAGTAACAGGTAATTAAAATTGCCTGAATAGGCATTTAGCGTAGATTTCCTTTTTTATTGACCACTAGACTATGGGCTGCTTGGCCATAAAATTTGTTTTACTTTTTTTTTTTTTCAAAATTTTTGCTTTTTTTTTTTGTTTTGTTTGTTTGTAGAATCAGTGTTTGGCTGAAAAAAAAATTTAAATTTCACTTGAAGTTAAATTTTAAGAATTTTTTGGAAATCTAAAAAACTCAAAAAAGTTATTTTTTAAAAATTTCACTTCAAACCACTTACAAAAATTCAAAAAGAGCTTTAAACTGTATTCATGTCCCAACACAACTCTAATTTTCAAATACTATTTTAACTTGTTTTTTTTTCCACTTTTTCTGGAATTTCACAATTCTTATGTCCGAACGCCCACTATACCTGTTTGGCAAAAAAGAATTTACTTTTTTCGAAATCAATGTTTGGTTATGAAAATTTTAAATTTTAAATTTCAGTTGAAGTTGAATTTCGAAAATTTGAAACTCCGAAAAGTTATTTTTCAAAATTTTCAATTCAAATCACTCAATTTTTTTTAAAACAACTTCAAATTGTGTTCATGTCCAAACACAGCTCAAAATTTTCAAATACTATTTTAACTTGAAATTCTTTTTTATTTTGTTTCTGGCACTTGGGTTCTTAATTTTCTTCGTGACCGTATGTACTATCCTATTTACTTTTGTCCTTTTTAGTACTCCTACAGTCCTGATAAAGTTGAATGACAGTACGAATCCTGTATAGAATTTCCACTGAAGTCTATGTCAAAATAGCATTCATGAAAAGAAAAGCATAAGACACAAAAGAGATAAGTCATTATCACGAGGGTGACTGGTCAAATATAGCTAAAATCGTACTCTCTGCTTTTGCCTTTTACGGTGCATTTATTTCTTCTTCTTCTTCTTTTTTAATCCTTTGAATTAAAAAATTAATGTGCTTACTCTTTTTTATTTCTTTATCTTATTATTCCGATCCAAGTATTAAAAGTAAGTAGTAAGTTAGGACGATTATATTATTTGACAATTAAGTGCAAGTTCGCAAATAGACGATCGTGAATAGTTTAGGTGCACTTAAAGTCGACTATAACTTGAAGGCAATGCCGGTCTTTTACACCAACCATTGATCAATATTGAAGATGCTACTGTGTATGTAGTTTTCCATCCGTGAGACGGAAACGTCAAACGTCCATGTGATATACTATAATGCTATATATGAAAAAGGCTAGAATTTAAGAGTGGTCCATTAATCTGACTTGGATTGGGCTATCTTTCTTTATAAATTGGTAATATGCGGTCCATGCTGCCCCCTCTACTCCTTGTATTATTAAAATTTGTAGAGTTAGGTCTAGGCACTAGCCGGAGGTAAATCAGTTTGGTCAAGTTCTAACTCGACTCATTTTGAAGCGAACTAAACAAGGCTTGACATGTTTAGAATTGGGCCAAGTTCGCAAACATTTATGTATATATTATTAAAAGGAGAGGAAAAAGATATTTTCTTAAGTTAAGTGGCAGCCTAGAAAAAAGTCACATGACATAAGTAGTTAACAATTAGTTATTGATTATTATTTTTGAATTTATATATCTATAAAATAATAAAATAAAATATATTATTTTAAAAAACGAAAATTAAAAATAAAACCATCCGTTCAAATTGGAGAGTAGTTTCAAGTTGGAGTTTTTAAATTATTTTAAAATAAAAACCTAAAACTACATAAAATAAAACATCTCTTTAATAATTTTTTTAGTATGCTAATAATTTTTTTTATTAACAATGCAATTATATTAAATATTTATAATATAATAAAGAAAGATACATAACAAAAAATTTATTCGATGACTATATAAGTCCCTTTAATTTAATAGAAATTTTATTCAATAAAATTCAAATAATATTATTGACAACTAACATAATAAAATTTGAAATAAAAAATATTTCGAAGTAATATGCTAATAAAAATTTCTATTAACAATGTAAAAATACTAAACATTGATAATAGAATATATATATTATTAAAAGGAGAGGAAAAAGCCATCTCCTTAAGCCAACTGGCAGCCTAGAAAAAAGTCACATGACATAAGTAGTTAACAATTAGTTATTGGTTATTATTTTTGAATTTAAATATCTATAAAATAATAAAATAAAATATATTATTTTAAAAAACAAAATTTTAAAAAACTGTCCATTCAAATTGGAGAGTAGTTTCAAGTTGGAGTTTTTAAATTAATTTAAAATAAAAACCTAAAAGTAAATAAAAGAAAAATCTCTTTAATAATTTTTTTTAATATGCTAATAAATTAAACAAATTAATATGCTAATAATTTTTTTATTAACAATGCAATTATATTAAATATTTATAACATAATAAAGAAATATACTTAACAAAAAAGTTATTCGATGACTATATAAGTCCCTTTAATTTAATAGAGATTTTATTCATTAAAATTCAGATATATTGTTGACAACAGAATATAATTTAAAATAAAAAATATTTCAAGATTAATAAAATATATATCTTCTCTTATATTACAGAGAAAAAAACGAGCAGATAACAATATAAAACAAAGTAATATGCTAATAAAAATTTTTATTAACAATGCAAAAATACTAAACATTGATAATAGAATCTATATCTATATATTATTAAAAGGAAAGGAAAAAAGCCATCTCCTTAAGCCAAGTGGTAGCCTAGAAAAAAGCCACTTGGCATAAGTAGTTAACATTTAGTTATTGGTTATTATTTTTGAATTTAAATATCTATAAAATAAAAAATTAAAATATATTATTTAAAAAACGAAAATTAAAAAATTGTCCATTCAAATTGGAGAGTAGTTTCAAGTTGGAGTTTTAAAGTTATTTACAATAAAAACTTAAAATTACATAAAATAAAAAAATTCTTTAATAATTTTTTTAATATGCTAATAAAATTTAACAAATTAATATGCTAATAAATTTTTTTATTAAAAATGCAATTAGGGATTTTGGGTAGAATTTAGGCATTTTATGAAATTGAGATTTAGCCCTCAAATTGAGGTAGGATTTCGAAATAAATCACATATCCGGACTCGGGGGTGAATGGTTAATCGGGATCTTGTCCAAATCTTGAATTTTGACCAAGGGGGTCTGGGGTTGACTTTTGTTGACTTTTTAAAAAATAATCAAAATTGAACCTTTTTTATTCGTGGGTAGTTTCTTAAGCTTGGTTTGAATTGTTTGATTGATAATTGACTAGATGCGGTTGATTTGGAGGCTTGTTCAAAAGGAAAAACCGTGATTTATTGTTATTTTGTTGCGGAAGGAGGTAAGATCGTAGTTAGCTTGGACTCGAGGGACTTAGGACTTATTTGGTCTATTTGCTACGTGAACTATGTGTGGGACTACGTATATGCAAGGTAACGAGTATATATACATTGTCATGGATTAGAGCATGCGGGTGAAATTTATCTTATTTATATCATGTTATTTCATTTACTATGCATTTCATGCCTTAGCTATATTGTTTATTCTTTAACTTTTTGCTTTCGTGTTTATTTTCATGTTGAGGTTGTTGTAATATTGAAAGTTGAATTTGCTTATTCTAGCATCATGGCTGAAGTTAAAATTTGCTTCCCACCTTGCTTGATACTTTAATTTGGGTTATTATTATTGCTTGGTGAGGAAGAGTGAAAAGCACAAAGAGTGTTGTCGTGCCATATTTGCATAGTTATCATTGATTAAGTGAATGTGAGGATAAACGCACGAAGGGTAATATGGTGCACATGCTTTATTTATATTACATGGTGAGGATGAGAGTAAAAGCACGAAGGATAACGCCGTGCAATTGATAATTTCATTGCTTTTACTTGATACTCGGATTGTGAATTTAACTAGGTGGTCTCGTTCCATATTTCAGGAAGAGACTTACTTGATGATTCTTTATTTGTTGTTCCGATTATTTCCCCTTTCGTATGCCCCCACTCGTTATTACTTTTGATGCTTTACTTGTTATGTCCATTCCCTTATATATATATATATATGCACAGGTTTTTAGTAAATGTCTTGTCTTAGCCTCATATATATATATATATATATATATATATATGTATATGTATATTTGCACAGGCTTTTAAAATGTCTTGTCTTAGCCTCATCACTGCTTCGTCGGGGTTAGACTCGACACTTACTGATTACATTGAGTCGGTTGTACTCATACTACACTTCTGCACTTCTTGCGCAGATTTTGACGTTGGTATCGGCGGAATCACGAGAGGTACTTAGCGAATACTAGACAGTGATTCGTTATCAGATATTTATTGCATGGTGTGGTTTATGTTATGTCATTGATCAGTTATTAGATATTTATTGTTTTTTTTTTTTGGTATTATCTATTGTGTTGGCTTACTAACTGTGTCATCACAACTTCGCGATTGAAATTTCGAATCGTGACGACCATCAACATTAATTTACCGACATAACTAAGAGTACTTTCTGATTAAGCTGATTTCCAAATACAAGTAAGAAAATTGAGTAAAAGTACAAATAGACAAAACTGACAGCTGATGCCACCCGCACTTGTAAATGAAAAGTGATTTTTTTTGTTTTTTGGTATAATATGTTTTCTTATACCAAAAAGTTACCACATGCTCTGCTGCTTTTTTCAGTTGAAATTTCCCCAACAAGCTTAAGTGTTTCATGGGATTCGAAAAGATTTGTCTGGTCATATTATCTATTTGCTTTGTCAACTGTAGATTCACAAAAAAAGAACTTTACCATTGCTTTATTTCTGACATGGATGTACAAGGTACCAATTCGTAGAAATATTTGATGCCTAATCCATCTTCTTTATTTGATGCTAATTATTTATTGCCTAAATTCTTGCATTCTTTTTTAAAGACCACTTTATGATACCAGTAGAAGAGTACAAACCAAATTTGTGAAAAAGGGACAAGAGAAAGTTAGGCATTCTTGAAAATTACTTATAGTAGTAAGCCTCTTTAAAATAAGAGAAATAAAGTGATTTGTAGTCTAATGCTTGGTATTAGGATTTCGTTAATGGTTTATATTAGAAGAAAAAATTGGTTCGTTAAACATATGTGAAAAGAATTTCAAACCAATTATACATTTGGGTTTGATTTCGCTTTGATAATATTATTTTGATTTTGATTGAAAGCAGGTTGCAGGTTGGTTTATTTAATAACATCATGATTTGCTTTAATATTTGCTTTGTTTAAAATAGCTGTGATTCCACAAAGCATGATGAGTCATGCTTGCTGGAGGATTTTTCCATGCAATTATGGTAGTAGGGGAGTAGTGCTCTTCATGTATAATTTATGTTCTATACATTGATAATATATAATTAAACTCTTAATATTGAGCTTGACATGATAATATGAAAATAAAACAATAACTTGCTATAATAAACAAAATTGCAGTTAGTAAATTTTTTTTACATTATCAATATTATATAACTTGAACTCTAAAAAGTACGTACACAATTGTTGGAGTCTAATTCAAGGTTTTTTGGTTGGTTTTTGTTAAGAGACTTTTTCCTTCCTATACCATATATGAAACCTTATTACTAAAACTGTGCATAGTTTTATATTTATCTGCCATGTTCACAGTTATTCTACAAAATATATACCATTCATTAAATACCAATTATTAGGAGATGATTCCTTCCTAATTAGGCGCGCTACAAATCTGGAACTAAATATTCTTCCAGATATTCCTATTTAGGCGCGCTACAATTATGGAAGTAAATATTCTTCCAGATATTTTCCACCATTGACAGCCATTAAAAAGCTTGAAAGCTTTGAATTCAAATTTGGGTTTTCAAAAATCATTATTTGTGTTGGATTGGGTGTTGTTGAAAATAATTGGCAATATGGTTTGGAGTTTATATCTCAATTTTGAGGGGTTTTGGTGAAGATTAGACTTGGTTTTGACTGAATTTCAGATTGAAACTCGAAGAAGAAGAAGAAGAAGAAGACATATTGCATAAATTTTAGATAAATTGTAGATTATTTGTATTCTGATTGTAGATGCTTTATTTTCTGTTTTCACAAATAAAAAACGGCTAAAACTTCTACAAATCTTCTGAAAAAACGCAATTATGTCAAAAATCCCAATTATGCTACAATCGAATGGGAATTGGGATATTAAAATTCAATATACCCAGTTTGTAGATATTTTGTAGATGAATTGTAGATTATTGTATTCTGATTGTAGATGCATTGTTTTCTGTTTTTACAAATCCAACAACAACAACAACAACAACAACAACAACATAGTATAATCCCACAAGTGGGGTCTGGGGAGGGTAATATGTACGCAGACCTTACCCCTACCTCGAGGGGCAGGGAGGTTGTTTCTAGGAGACCCTCGGCTCAAGAAAGCAACAAGAGACGATATATTAGTACTATCAATAGATTCATAATAAAATAACATAAAATAACATAAAATACATAACATAACATAACAAAATAACAGCAATATAAGAAATATAGGAAATACGAAAAAGAAAAAGAAAATGATGGAAGGTATACTAATATCCAACAGATAAAGCCCTGCATCAGTAGCTGATCAGTAGCATCATAAGACTAACTCCTAACTGGCTAGTCTCACTCTAGTGCGCTCTAGAAATATCCACAACTTCCCCTAACCTGCAACCTTAATGCTCGACCTCCATAATTCCCTGTTATGGGCCATGTCCTCAGTAATTCTAAGTCGCGCCATGTCCCGCCTGATCACCTCTCCCCAATACTTCTTAGGTCTCCCTCTACCTCTCCTCGTGCCCACCACAGCCAGTCGCTCACACCTTCTCACTGGTGCATCAGTGCTCCTCCTCTGAATGTGCCCGAACCATCTGAGTCTTGCTTCCCGCATCTTGTCCTCCATGGGGGCCACACCCACCTTCTCTCGAATATCTTCATTCCTAATCTTATCCATCCTTGTATGCCCGCACATCTACCTCAACATCCTCATCTCTGCTACTTTCATCTTCTGGATGTGTGCGTCCTTAACCGGCCAACACTCGGTCCCATACAACATGGCAGGCCTAACCACTGCTCTATAAAACTTACCTTTTAGTAACGGTGGCACTTTCTTGTCACACAGGACTCTCATCGCTAACCTCCAC
The DNA here is from genome assembly GCF_001879085.1 of Nicotiana attenuata. NCBI lineage: Eukaryota > Viridiplantae > Streptophyta > Magnoliopsida > Solanales > Solanaceae > Nicotiana > Nicotiana attenuata. Next base: position 13,094,727 of record NC_031999.1, read on the forward strand.
TTCATCCACCCTACCTCTATACGGTGTATGACATCCTCGTCGATCTCCCCGATCCCCTGAATAACTGACCCAAGGTACTTGAAACTACCCCTCTTAGGGATGACTTGAGAGTCAAGACTCACTTCCACTCCCACTTCCGTCGGCTCGGCCCCAAATTTGCACTCGAGGTATTCCGTCTTCGTCCTACTCAACCTGAAACCTTTAGAATCAAGGGCATGTCTCCAAACCTCTAGCCTCTCGTTGACGCCGCGTCGTGTCTCGTCAATTAGGACTATGTCATCAGCAAATAGCATGCACCATGTCACCTCCCCCTGAATATGATGCGTTATGGAATCCATCACCAGGGCAAATAGGAAAGGGCTGAACGCAGACCCTTGGTGCAACCCCGTAACAAACGGAAAATACTCGGAGTCGCCTCCTACTGTCCTAACCCGAGTCTTAGCTCCATTATACATTTCTTTAATCACCCTAATATAGGCAACCGAGACCCCTTTAACCTCTAAGCAGCTCCATAAGACCTCCCTAGGAACCCTGTCGTACGCTTTCTCTAGATCGATAAACACCATGTGAAGATCCTTCTTCTTATCCCTGTATTGTTCCACCATCCTCCTAATAAGGTGGATAGCTTCTGTGGTAGATCGCCCCGGCATGAACCCGAACTGGTTGTCTGAAATAGACACCGTCCTTCGCACTCTCATTTCTACCACTCTCTCCCAGACTTTCATGGTATGACTCAGTAATTTGATACCCCTATAGTTGTTACAACTCTGGATATCGCCCTTGTTCTTATATAACGGAACCATTGTACTCCACCTCCACTCTTCAGGCATCCTATTAGTCTTGAATATAACATTAAACAACCCAGTAAGCCATTCCAAGCCTGCTCTACCCATACACCTCCAAAGTTCAATCGGAATTTCGTCTGGCCCGGTAGCTCTACCCCTCCTCATCTTACGCATTGCCTCCATGACCTCATCGACCTCAATGTCCCTACAATAACTTAATTCATGGGGGCTGTCGGCATTCCTCAATTCACCTAGTACAATATCCTGATCTCCTTCTTCATTTAGAAGTTTCTGAAAGTAGGTCTGCCATCTCCTCTTAATCTGGTCACCCCCCATCAAAACTTTGCCGTCCTTATCTTTTATGCACCTCACTTGGTCCAGATCCCGAGCCGTCCTCTCTCTCACCTTAGCAAGTCGGAATAACTTCTTCTCCCCGCCTTTGTTCCCCAGTTCCTCATACAGACGAGCAAACGCTGCCGTTTTAGCCTCTGTTACTGCCATCTTCGCCTCATTCCTAGCTAGCTTATATCACTCATTGTTCGCTCTCTTCTCCTCCTCGCCAGTACTCCCTACTAACCGCAGGTAAGCCGCCTTCTTCGCTTCCACTTTACCTTGGACGACTGCATTCCACCACCAGTCTCCTTTATGGCCACCGGTGCGGCCCGAAGATATCCCTAACACCTCTCTCTCTGCCTTCCTTATACAGTCCGCCGTCGTCGACCACATAGTGTTTACGTCCCCACTACTTCTCCAAGCTCCCATTGCCGATAACCTTCCTACCAACTCCTGAGCTTTATCCTTAGTCAAGGCGCCCCACCTAATCCTCGGGCGGCCTCATACTGACCTCTTCTTCCTCCTTATCATAATTCCAATGTCCATCACCAAAAGCCTAAAACTTGTAGATGCTTTATTTTCTGTTTTCACAAATCAAAAACGACTAAAACTTCTACAAATCTTCTGCAAAAAAACGCAATTAAGGCCATTGTCTAAGAATAGGTGGTGTGTATTATCTTGAAAAGCTTAGTTAGGAATATGTTGGGTAATGTGAGAGAATTAGAAAAGTATTCTCATCAAATAATTAAGAAGCTTTTTCGTCCAGCATTTTTATAAAGAGTAAAATATTCGAATAGGTTATCTTATGGAATTCATTACCGTTTCATGCTTGTGCCTTCATCCTATTGTGTAGTTCTGAAAAAGTATCATTATTTGAAAAATCAGATTATTTCTTTATTTTGAATTTTCAAATATTATTTTAACTCCATTTAAAGCCTGAACTATCCAATCACTTCGAAGCACACGACGTTCTACATTACATGTAAAATGCTAAAAATATCATGAGCATGAAGTATGGTTCTTGTATCTATTCGATAGATTTTGGAAATTTTGAGAGGCACTTGGCGAGATTTAGTAGTATTGAAGAACTGGGAGAATAGAAAGGACAAAAAAAGTCAATTGCAGTGTATTTTAAACAAAAGAAGCCTATTTTTACAATACACTATGGTATAGAATTGGTAATTTGGTATATTAAGTGTAATTAAGTCAAACCTTAAACATTGAGGATAATAAGATTTTTATGTGGCATAGAAATATAAAAATTCCTTTTCTTAACCCCAAAGGGAAAGCATAATATTTTCCGGATAATGCTCTTTGTTCTAAAATCGTTAAACTCTATTTCGCTTTCTTTTCCTTTCTTATGTCATTTGGTATTTAAAAAAAGAAAACTCAAGCCTGAAAAGAAAAGGGAAAATCTTTTTGTTTATATGAGCTCCAGAAAAAGGAAAAAATAGTAAACACAATTTTAATTTGAAGTAGAATAGGAAAAAGACGGTGAATGGGGACATGGGTGACAGTTAAGTCGTAGATTCGAAAAAATCTCCGTAGCACAATTTCCGTATAATTGCCTGTCCTTTTTCACCTTAAAAGTCTACCCCGCGTTTAATAGCTAAATACTTCCTCCGGTCCAAAATAAGTGATTTTTTGGTCTTTTTCTTGTAGTCCAAAATAAGTGATTTTTTCAGATTTCAAGAATGAATTAATTATTTTTTTCCTACATTGTCCTTGAAGTAAATGGTGTTGGAATATGTGTTAGGAGTGTTTATGTGAGATAGTAAAGGTTAATATGGTCAAATCCATTGCTAATTAATGCTAAAAGGTGGATTTCTTAATTTGTGTAAAAATATCCAAAAAATCACTCATTTTGGACCGGAGGGAGTAGTACAGTCTGGCAGACCTCCTGTCCCTCAGCGTGCATGTTCAATTAATCATGCTTTCTTAATTTATACTCCCTCCGGTCCAAAATAAGTGATTTTTTGGATGTTTTCACACAAATTAAGAAATCCACCTTTTAGCATTACTTAGCAATGCAATTGACCATATTAACCTTTACTNCTTTCAGATAAAAAGCATATACGGGCTCATATTGACCTCCACACATATTCCAACACCATTTACTTCAAGGACAATGTAGGAAAAAAATAATTAATTCATTCTTGAAATCTGGAAAAATCACTTATTTTGGATCACAAGAAAAATGCCAAAAAATCACTTATTTTGGACCGGAGGGAGTATTGCTGTATTCCATTGCTACCAAAAATAAAGTTCCGCCAAAATTTCTCCTCATTCCCCCTTCTCCCTTTTCAATAAACTAATCTTTGAGTACGCGCGTTGCGCATGTATTCATTTCATAAAGTATAGTATATTTTTTTAAAAACTAACACTAATACTATTTTATAATTAGTGTTTGATTTACATAAGAAAAGTAAACAAAAAAAATATAAAATCATGAAAATGATGATTTAGCAATTCTATTCAACTAACTCAATAAAGGAAGAAGCTTTGCCATATAAAACTCCTCAAAATTCTAATTTTTGTACTGTAAAAAATATAAATTATTTATATTTATAATTTTAACCAACATAAAATGCACTTAGGAAGAGTGAAAAAAGTCGATCAACATTCATGTTAGAATTTTATGCTTTTATTATAGTATAGATAATAAACATTGTAGATAGATTATACTCGTTTATCAAAAATTTAATGCAGATAATGATTCTTAAAATCGCATTCTATTAAAATTATACTAAAATTTAATTAGTTAAATCTAATATTCTAAATATTAGATAAAATCTTAAATCTCTATATAACATTTTAACATAATCGGTGAAAGAATAATTAGTTTTTTAAAGGTATAAATTGGATATGTCGATCAACTTCATTTCTGTGGGAATTAATAACTTCATGTAAATTACTCCATATATTTCTAGGTTGTTAGGAATCATAAGTATTTTCAGTTTTTGTTAGGTTAATACGTAGACTTCAATAATTATTTTTATACAAATATTTTTGTTTTCAAAGTTAACATATAATAAGTAACCAAACAAGTATCTTTCAAAAATAGTTCTATGTTTCCAAAATTAAATCTCGTTCTTCTAATAATTAAAAAATTGGGAAATTACCAGCTATGTCCATTTATAAGTAACTCATTACAAAAATTAGCCAATTGATAAAATATTACTAATATTAGCCAAATTAGCCAATTAGCTATTTGTAGCAAAAAAATATCAAATTTTTGCTTTGTTTTGAGTGGGTGTTATTAGAATAGATTGGCACAACTTAAAGAGCTTGAATCTGAGTTTTGGGATGATTTGGTGAAGTTTTGAGGTGGTTTGAATTGAAAATTCGAATTAAAAGCTGAACATGAAAAAAATTGATATGTGTATCACACTGTGTATCATTTATGTATCACATATGTATCATATTTGTATCAATTGTGTATCACATGTATATCCATGTATACCTGTGTGTGAGATACATGCGTGATACATGTTAGATACATATGTCGCAGAAGATTTTTTTGAACTCGATTTAATTACGAATTTTGATACAAAATCAGTCCAAATCACCTCCAATCTTCCTCAAATTTTGTATATTGACTTATCTATATATTTTTAATGAATTTCAACTATACCCATTGAAAAATATCCTTTTTTGCTTAGATTTTTGGAATCTTGTATTTATATGTTTTTGGCATTTCACCATCTTATTTGCTACCTCATCCATGAAATGTTCTTTCCGTCTTGGATCTAATGTTACTGATCACGCTTAAAAATATGGAAGGAGATCTTTGCGTGTGATCCTTGGGGGCAATTCCACTTAACCTATAAGAGGTCCAGCTCGCCCAAAAAGAGGATATCAAGGTTTTTATAGTTTTGTTCAAGGCAAGAAGAGGCAAGAGGCAAGGAGGATAATTCGATATCGAGTTCTACCTTTCTTCCTTTTGTTTTTATCATTCATGATGAATTTTGCTGTGGCTATTATAAACACAATTATGAGTAGCTAATTATTTAGTCTAAGGTTTGATGGAACCTGTTGAGGGATGAACTTCTTGTTGTGTTAATATAGTTTGCCCAGTTTAATCTCTATTTGTTCAACTACGTTCTTGTTGTAGTTAACTGATAGGATCCTCAATTAGATGTGCCTATCTAATATGTATTACTCGGGAGAGAGTGAATATTTTTAGGTAGTTGTTGGACAACACAACTCCCAAAGTATATGAGGAATCAATAACCGAGGGTTTAAAGGTGGGATAGGGATAACCAAACCTTGGGTGCGATCTAAGTGAGCTGTAATAAAAGCCAGCTAGCGTAACTCGGGAGAGTGCGTCTAGTAAATTATCGTAATTACTCGGGAGATTTACGGTAGTAAGAGTGCTCATGATCGATAGAGACGATTAGGCAAATCTATACGAAACGTAACAGGAAGGGATTCCATCAATAGGGGAAATCACAACCTTAGATCCTTCTCTTATTTGTTTACAACTCAGTCATAGTTAGCCTTTAGTTTTCTTAATTTTATTCAGTTATAGTTAGTAGAAATATCACCAAGTGTTATTCAAAATATCTGGGAAGTTGATTACTGAGAATTCAGTGAGTCTGACAAAAGTAATTGGTAGGTTAATTCCCCGTGGGATTCGACTCTGTGCTACCCGGATTATATTTGCAATGACCGCTTTGTCCTTTTTATAAGGCATAGTTGGGCGTGATCAAGCGCAGAAGCGGAAATCGCTGGGTAGAAAAGGGGATTTCGAGGGTTTGAAATTTCATAACACAAAATTCAATTTGGAGCTCGGTGGAAGGCGATTTTTCGAGAGATTTTGAAGGAGAGCTATTGGGTAACTAATCCTAACTCGATTTTGATCATATTACATTAATCTATTGTTGTGTTCTTCATCTAATTAAGGAATTTGAGGGTGGGAGTTTGGAAAATGGGGAAAAAGTTCCCCAATCGAAAATCTGAGGTTTGAGTGGGAATTAGGCGTCGGTTTTGGATGATTTTTGTATGAGTGAACTCGTGAGTGAGTGGGTGTTCATAATTTGCGATATTAATCCGATTCCGAGACGTGGGCCCGGGGAGGATTTTTGGGCGTTTTCCTATTTTCTTGCCTTAGCCTTGAATTCATTAGCTAAATTAGTTGCTTGTAGCTATATTTACGTTATGTAATTGATTTGATTAGATTTGGGCCACTCGAAATTGGATACTCGTTTCAAGAGCGTGATTTTGGATTGATTTTGATCTTGGTTCGAGGTAAGTGGCTTGCCTATCCTTGTGTGGGGGAACTCCCCCTTAGGATTTGGTACTGTTGTTATATGAATGCCGTGTACGTGAGGTGACTAGTGCATACACGTGCTAATTGTTGAAAACCCCCATTTTCATTAAGTAAATATCTATGTTTTTCTTTTAGTTGAGCAATACTAGTATATGTAGCCCTCCCGTTTAGCTTAGGGAAGCATGCTTACGTGCATTAACTGTCTTAACTGCCTACCTGGACTTTGTGCAGCTTGTTTAGAGTAAGGATTGCCTGACTTCTTCGATATTAATTTAATCTAAATTGTAGAATTTCTTGTTGAAACTATTATTTATATTGATTGAGCTGTATGTTTACTTTAGGACTACGGAGCGGTATTCTCGGAGATCCCCCTGCACATTTATGTTTGGGACTACGGGACGGTATCCCGGGAGATTCCCTGTACTGGATATATTTACTTTGGGACTACGGAACGGTATTCTGGGAGATCCCCCTGCACATTTACGTTTGAGACTACGAATCGGCATCCCTGGAGATCCTCTATACATTTACGTTTAGGACTACGGGGCGGTATCCCGGGAGATCCCCTACTGCTATCTCTATGTACTGAGTTATTATTTTTCTTTGATTTCATATTTGTGGACTGCTAGCATTATCTTACTCCGATATTTTCTACTGTTTCATCTTATTATATATATAAACCAGTAGGGCCCAGACCTGATCTCGTCACTACTCGACCGAGGTTAGGCTTAGCACTTACTGGGTACCGCTATGGTGTGCTCATACCCTTTACTTCACATGTTTTTTCGTGTGCAGATCCAGGTTCATCGTACCAACGTCATCACTAGTTGCAGTCGCTACTGCCTGTTGGAGACTTCAAGGTACATCTGCCCGCACCCGCAGATCCTCGGAGTCCCCCTCTATCCCCTTATGTTCATTTCTCTTTCTTTCTGTAGAGATGATGTATAGAGCAGTTATAACATCTTAGTAGCTTGTGACTTGCGAGTTTCCGGGTTTTGGGCATTGTTCGGTACTTTTTCTGAAGTAATAACTGTATATGCCGAGTGGCATTTAGTTGCTTAATGGATAGTTGTGTTGCCAATAGTTAATATTCATGGTTTTTTTTTTCATTTTTGCAATGTGTTAGTCTTACCTAGTCATAGAGACTAGGTGCCGTCACGACGGTTCACGGAGGGAGGAATTGGGTCGTGACAAGTTGGTATCAGACCTCTAGGTTCATAGTAGTCATGAGTCACAAGCTGGTTTATTAGAGTCTAGCGGATCGGTACGAAAAATTCCAGCATAATATACAGGAGATTGGTGCACCTGTGTATGAACTTTCAGCATATTATGCTAGACCTCAAACACACGGGAAGTTCTAGCATAATATACTGGAGATTAGAGCACCTGCGTATGAACTTTCAGCATATTATGCTAGACCAATATATTATTCTGGAACTCTAGTATAATCTGGAAGTCCAGTATATTATACTGGAACTCCAGTATATTATTTTGGAACGCCGGTATATTATGCTGGAAGTCCAGTATATTATAATAGAACTCCAATATATTATGCTGTAATATTTTTCGGATTTTGAACAGTGTTTTTGTTCAGATTTATCTTACACGAAAAGTGGCTAAATTTCGATTACTTTTGAAACTGTGGCTATTTTTCAATAATCACTTGTAAATCTGGCTATTATTGAATTTCACCACGAATATTCACCGATCGGCCATCAAAAGCCCCTTGGGCTGGTGTAAATATCCCCTCCCTTAGTCCTCGTTAGCATAATCACTTATGATGTTTGGCCTAAACACAACATTTTTCTCTACTTTTTTTATAATGGAAAATTACTAGCTGTGTCCATTTATAAATGACTTATTACAAAAATTGGCTAATTTATAAAATATTATTAATATTAGCCAAAAATTACCAATATTAGCCAATAGCTATTTGTAGCCAAAAAAGGTCAAATTTTTGCGTTCTTTTGAGGGAGTGTTATTAGAATAGATCCGGTACATCTTAAGGAGCTTGAATCTAAGTTTTGGGATGATTTGGTAGAGTTTTGAGGTGGTTTGAATTGAAAATTCGAAGTAGAAGATGAACATCAAAAAAATGATATGTGTTTCACACTGTGTATAATTTGTGTATCACATATGTACCGTATTTGTATCAAATGTGTATCACATGTATATCCATGTATACATGTGTCTAAGATAGAGGCGTGATACATGTGTCGCAGAAGAATTTATTGAACCCGATTTCAACTATGAATTTTGATACCAAATCAGTCCAAATCACCTCTAATCTTCCTCAAATTTTGTATATTGACTCATCTATATGTTTTCATTGAATTTCAACCTTACCCATTGAAAAATATCCTTTTTTTGCTTAGATTTTTGGAATCTTGTATTTATATGTTTTTGGCATTTCACCACCTTATTTGCTACCTCATCCATGAAATTTTCTTTCTGTCTTGGATCTAATGTTACTGATCACGCTTAAAAATATGGAAGGAGATCTTTGCGTGTGATCCTTGGATAGAAAGAACCTTATTTATTTGAGTTTTCAATTATGTGCTTGGCTAGTTTTGGTAAGTCTACTATTAATGGCTAGAGGTTGGTAAGTTGACACTTATTTGAGATATTTATATAAGATTCCCTTTTATAATTATGAAAAGTTTAGGCAGCCATTACTTAATGTAGTCCTAAGAATTACAAATATTATAGTAATAGGTCTTTGTTTTGGGAAAGGTTACTCAATCATTTAGTTCAGTTAGTGCTAAACAGTGGTATTTTATCTATATAGAATATCTTATTTATATTAATATACCAATATCATATTCGCTTGTTAACGAAAGTTGCAGCTGCCAAGCAATGTGACAACTAACGATTTGCTTTTAATTAAAACCAAACAATAATTTATATAACCAGGCAAAGGCATCTCCTCTTCTCTCCGTCACTCTTTCACTTTTGTATAGACTAGTTTTAGTGTACGTGCGTTGCACGTGTGCACTATGTTAATCAATATAAAAGATATACAAATTATTAAAAATAGCAATGGAGGTAAAACTAAATGCAATATATGTTCAAATGATGAAAAAGATATTATTACATTGATATAACATATAGATGAATTCAACATTTTCCGAGTGAATTTAGTGTAATTAATTCTATAGTATTTATAACTATAAATATTTTATTATATTAGATACAAATATGCTATTGTTGTTATATCTCATCCAGCATCTCTTTGTAAACTTTACGTTCATAATATCATTATACAAAAAATAGTTCTTCATTCAAAGTTAATCAAAATTATAGGCAAATGAACCTCTTCTTGTGTATGAAAAGTTCCCTGAATTCTTATTGATTTAAGTCTAAATTTACTTCTTTGCACGTTCATCCAATGCCAAATAATAGTCAATACCATCCTAAACTCACTCCGATTGCACTCTGCTAACAACAATTTTAAAATTTCAAGAGTTCACAATGTTGAGGTCAATTTTTCAAAATTATCGAGGGATGAGGGGTTGGGGGATGACAAATTTATAATTATTTCAAGAGTTCCAAGTACATTAGTTTAACTTAGATTTAAAATATTAACTATAGTCGCACATTCACATAGTATGACGGTAGCTTAATTTATTTCTAAATTAACACAATATTAGTTCAGACTTCTAGAAATTTAAAGTTAAGATTAAATCAAAACTCTTAAAAATTTAACAGGAAAAAGCAAACATACATTGTTGACAGATGTTCCATATTTTAGGCAATCAATTATTAGCAATTTGGAGAAAAAAAATACTATTATATACCTTAGAGGCTAAGAATTAAAAAAACTTTAATGGCCACGTACTAAACTCCAAAAGGATAATTATAAAAACTTGTCAAATAAGAAAAAAAAGTAATATAAATTTTAATTGAATTTGAAGACCTAAATATTAGGATCTTCTTATTAAATAAAATTTTAGTTGATTTTGAAGTCCTAAATATTCGAAAAATAATTAAATGACTATTTTGTCTGGTATGAAATTAATTTTTAAAGAATAAAAACGCGAACGATATTTCAATAGGGGCTTCATGCTTTTAATGTAGTATAGATAAGATGAATTTAGGCTTGTATAATCTTTTACACTTAAATATGATATTGAATAATTATTTTGGGTGCTTAATTGAACATGAATTAATTACTTTATATGATTAAATAAGAATATTTAAAATACTTATTTAATTATTCTGCATTGGAATAACTTTACTTAGAAGTTACTGTATTAAATAAGTTTAATTTAAAATATGTGATTTTATGTCTCCGTTTTTTAAATTTTTAATTAGTAATTAATTGAAGTCACCATCATTCTCATCTTGATTTTACACGTATTGCACAAAGGATGTATTGTCTATTAGTACAATTTATATAAGGTAAAATATTTATTGATTTTAAATTCTTAAATATTAGTACTTCCTACCTATTTTAATAGGGAAAGATTTAATATTTAAAATTTTAATTGATTTCAAAATCCTAAACATTAGGAAATTAACCAAAGTTACAAATTTGTCCATTGTAAAAGTAAGAGAAAAATTTTGGTACATGTTTTTTTTCTGATTCACATCCTCGTCCTCCCTTTCTTTAGCCAAACGTATATTAAAAAAAAAAAACTCCTAAGTAAAAGGATTGAACGTAATGGATTACAGTCAAACCTCTCTATAACAGTCTCATTTATTTGAAATTTTTTTGGCTGCTATAGTGAATTGATGTTATAGAGGACATATATTATAACATAGTATAATATTCGATTCCGAGAATAACTCGACTTTTATAATAAATAGCTTCTGTATAACCTAAAATATATATGAATACTTAACGAAACTTTTGCCTAAAATATTTATAGGAAATTTAATTGGCTAATGTTTAAAAAAAAGACTCCTATTGCTAAAAGGATTCGAAAGTGCTCATACTTTTCCTAATATAACTTTAGGAATTGAAAGTGTTCCATCAAAGGTAATGCAGACGAAGCGTACAAAATATTGTGTTTTTCCGAAGCTATTTTTTTTTTTACATAGTATATATTATATTACATAGCTCAAATAAGGAAGGATTTAGTACACAATCTTTAATTAATTTTGAAGTCCTAAATATTAGGGAATGAATTAAAATTATTCCTAAATATTAGAAAAATAATTAAATTACTATTTTGTCCCGCGTAAAATTAATTTTTAAAGGGTAAAAAAGGCGAACGACATTTCGCTAAGGGCCTTCGTGCTTTTAATATAGTATAGATATATTCATATTTTAACAGATGGACTACGTGGCATATCTAAACTCATTCAGTTATTTTTATTACTTATCCGATCCAAACCCTTTACACCTACCCTAAAAATTAGGCTCTGCGCCCAATTAATGTGTGAACCATACCTTGTTGTACTTATTTTTTATTCCAGCAATAAAAGCTTTGTTTCTCTCTTCCATAAATTAAAAGTTAAACCTTGTAATCCAGTTTTTTTGTTCTTCTTTTTTTATAAGGTAGACTTTAAAAGTTAGTTCAATATCTAGTTCAAGTGTTACATCGAGAAGGAGGTGCTATTCTGGGGAGATTGTGAACAACTTCACTTCGAGGACTCCAAACAATCCCTGAAAGAGAAGTGTGCTAAACCTGAAGTAAGTATGAATTTTGCTTGTGATTCATTACTTGAATTTTTTAAAGTTCTAATTTTTTGCTCTTTAACATAGTTATTGATTGTGTTTGTGATATTGGGAATAGCAAGACGAAGTCATTTTGGTTAAAATATTGATGGTAATCAACATTTTCAAGTTTAAATTAGATGCTTCCATTTACAAAATCACGACGTTGAATATGTTGTCGAATGCATGCAAGCTTGAAAGGGACAAATTGATGGAAAAGGTTGATTTTTTAGAGGCTATAAATGATGTTGAAGTGAATAAAGCAAAGGAGATGGAAGTGAAAGTGATGCAGATGAAGATGTCCATTATGATTTCATTTGCATTGTTTGTCGGATTTGATGTGGCATTATTGATGAAATGAATTTTGCATTTTGTCTAGTGTCGTGAGTTTTTGATGAAGTAAATTGTTGTAAAATTTAGATTGTCATGAATGTTTTGTGTGGGTTAGCTGGATTGTAATATGATGAATGTTTTTGCGTTATTTTAACATATTGTAATGCTCAACACTTGTAGTTCCATATANTTAGAAAAATAATTAAATTACTATTTTGTCCAGCGTAAAATTAATTTTTAAAGGGTAAAAAAGGCGAACGACATTTCGCTAAGGGCCTTCGTGCTTTTAATATAGTATAGATGTATGTTCCCTCTTCCTTATTATAATTATTTAGAGAATTAAATAAGCTTTATTAAGATTTTTCAATATTTAAAATATAGTTTTAATTGATATAGTTTATAGTTCTTTTATGGAGTTTTTATTTATTTTAAAAAATACAAATAAATATTTAATTTTCATAACGAAAATTAAACATATATATATATATATATATATATATATATATATATATATATATATTTTGAAACATATTAATAAGAGAATAATATCATATTAATCGAAAGGGATGGAGTATTATAAATTAGACCACCGATTAGATTGTACGATTCTAGACACAAACACTAATTTGGAAAGTACTGATATGATTGTAGAAAACAAAGTTATTATTTTTATGGAATATGCTTGAGTCTAGATGGAAAACTATATTGCACAAAGAATTATGAATTAAATTGAAGTGGTGATTTTCTTTTTAATTTCGTGTGCATATGATCTTATATCTTGGAGCAAAGAAAATTACATGTATGATTGTTGAGATTGTGCCTATATATGTGCTTAACTTTTAACTCTTAAAGAAGAGTCACGCAGTTAACGAACGTTATCTAAAGAGTACCTCGCCTAAAAGGAATCTTACATAAAATTAATGGGAAACAGAAAGCAATTTTTACATTCCTATATCACATAGGAAACCTTATTACCATCAATGTTTAAGGTTTGACTTAATTACACTTAGTATATCAAATTACCAATTCTATACCATAAATAATTAAGGGTATAATTAATTATACGTTTTTTACTCCTTAATTAAAGGAATCTGNATCTCGTTCGTCGACATCCCGTGCTTAGCAGTGAGGATGTTTTGGGAATTAATGCGAAAGACTTGTTTCGATTGGTTCACGTTATTTAGTAACTGTAGTTACTGTGTATACATTTTAATTGTGCAGACTTTCTTACCCTTTGAAAGCCCATGTTCATCATGATTACAGTGGGCCCATTGTATATTTACCTCACACCCCAACATCTGGGGTGGTTTTCAAAAGAAATTTTTACATTCCTATGCCATATAGGAAACCTTATTATTCTCAATGTTTAAGGTTTGACTTAATTACACTTAGTATATCAAATTACCAATTCTATACCATAATTAATTAAGGGTATAATTAATTATACGTTTTTTACTCCTTAATTAAAGGAATCTGTATAGATAAGTATCCCCACTCATCCCACGTTTCTCTCTCTCCCAAAAATTCATTTCTGTTATACTATTGGACTACGAGTTTAAGATAAATTAATATAACTGTAGGTAATAGTAGAAAATATATTAAGATATTAATACTAAAAAAGATAAATTCAAAAGAAAAGGTGCAGTAGATGTTAATGCTTGAAAATCTTCAAAATGAAAAGCGTCATTTAAATTGAACTGCTTACTTATGGCAAGTAATTTTCAGATTCAAATATTGAGCAAAAAGTGAGCCATAAGTTGCCCAAAAATTGTAGACGTAGATGAATCCATAAAACCGACATCAGCTTTCTTAAAAAATTAATGTGATTTACATACAATAAATATAGTACAAGCTTATTTCAGTGCGCAGACACACTTAGAGATCATCTTAGCAATCCATGCATAATAGGAAATAGAAGAATTTATTTTTGAATGGTCTCTCTCTCTATATATATCGAGTTTTTACATTCCTATGCCACATAGAGAATGTCGACGAACGGAGCTTTTGCAATGGTGGAAGAATCTACAAACTGGGTACATTGTATTTTAATATCTCAATTCCCATTCAATTGTAGCTTAATTGGTATTTTCGACATAATTGCGTTTTTTGCAGAAGATTTTGTAGAAGTTTTAGTCGTTTTGGATTTGTGAAAACAGAAAAAAAATGCATCTACAATCAGAATACAAATAATCTACAATTCATCTACAAAATATCTACAAACTGGGTATATTGAATTTTAATATCCCAATTCCCATTCGATTGTAGTTTAATTGTGATTTTTGACATAATTGCGTTTTTTGCAGAAGATTTGTAGAAGTTCTAGTCGTTTTGGATTTGTGAAAACAGAAAAAAATGCATCTACAATTAGAATACAAATAATCTACAATTTATCTACAAAATATCTACAAACTGGGTATATTGAATTTTAATATCCCAATTCCCATTCAATTGTAGCATAATTGGGATTTTTGACATAATTGCGTTTTTTCAGAAGATTTGTAGAAGTTTTAGCCATTTTTATTTGTGAAAACAGAAAATAAAGCATCTACAATCAGAATACAAATAATCTACAATTTATCTACAATTTCTACAATATGTCTTCTTCTTCTTCTTCTTCTTCTTCTTCTTCTTCGAGTTTCAATCTGAAATTCAGTCAAAACCAAGTCTAATCTTCACCAAAACCCCTCAAAATTGAGATATAAACTCCAAACCATATTCCCGATTATTTTCAACAACACCCAATCCAAACAAATAATAATTTTTGAAAATCCAAATTTGAATTCAAAGCTTTCAAGCTTTTTAGTGGCTGTCAATGGTGGAATTGCTGCTCTCTTTTCATTTGCTTTGTATTACTGAAATTTGCGATTGAGAAATAGAGAGAGATGTAGAGAGAATGTCGACGAACAGAGATTTTGCAGAACTGATTTCTACAATTTGAAATTGAGCTTCTGATTTCGACGAACTGAGCTTTTGATTTGTGTCTTAAGCGAAAATATTGAAGAACAAATCTGAGCTTTTGAAGAGATTTGATTTCGACGAATTAGCTTTTGAACAGATATGATTTGTGGCTAAATCAATTAGAAGATTCTGTTCCTGAATAGCACGCATAATTAGGAATATTCAACTACTAATAATTAGTATTTAATGAATGGTATAATAATTGTAGGAAAAATGTGGACAGGGAAGGTAAATTATAAACTGTGCACATTTTTGGTAATAAAGTTTCATATATGGTATAGGAAGAAAAAAATCTCAAACAGAAACTACCAGCTATGCCCATTTATAAGTATCTTATTACAAAAAATGGCCAATTCACAAAATATTACTAATATTAGCTAAATGTTATCAATATTAGCCAATCAGCTATTTGTAGCCACAAAAGGTCAAATTTTTATTTTCTTTTGAGTGAGTGTTATTATAATAGATTGGGTACATTTTAAAGATTTTGAATCTCAATTTTTGGATGACTTGGTGGAGTTTTGAGGTGGCTTGAATTGAAATTTCGAAGTAGAAGATGAACATGAAAAAAAATAATATGTGTATCATTTGTGTATCACATAGAGCTGTCAAAACGGGCAGCCCAGCCCAAGCCTCGTGGGCTTTTAATTTTGGTGGGCTAGGACGGGCCGGCCCGCCATATGAGTGGGTCTTAAAATGGTCAGCCCAACCCAGCCTTAAGAGTGCCGCGGGCTAGGGAGGGCCGACCCTTCAATTTTTGTTAAAATTTTTTTTTCTTTAAATCCTTAAATATTTTTTCGTGATATAGTCGATTAACCATCTAAACAACTTCTGTTTGCTTAGAGCGTACAAAAAGCTTGATATTTGACGAGGAATCTCGTAATTGAAATACAAATTCTCTATATCTCTAGTTTTCTTTTTTAAAGTTACATGAATATTTTCTTACTACTCCTTTTTTTCATTTTCCTCAGATTCAGGGATTACTTCAATAAATTATATGCTGAGGTTTTAAAATTTAGGATTAACATCATTTGCTGATTTCATTATTATAATCCATAAAATTTTTAAAATTCCTGAAATTTGCTAGTGGTCAATTTTTTTTGTGTATTTAAAATTAAACTTTTTCTATATTGAAGAGCAGTTTAAATATTAATAATATATTAAAGTAAACCAAACTGACCATTGGCCACTTAGAGTAATATTTTCTTTTGAAAAAAAGATTATTATTGGCCACCTAAAACTTCTCGACTTCGTTATTAATTAAGCAAAAAAAAATTAATTTTGTCATATTACACGCATGTCAAAAATCTAATTCTAGTTGATATGGAAGGGTAAATGAGCAATCTAGGGTTGGGGAATGGGGACTATAGTTAATAGTTTTTTTAGTTTTTACTTTTTTAAATATTAAATATTTAATAATTAATTAATTTTTGGCCCACGTGCCGGCCCAGGCCCAGCCTCGGTCAAGCCTCAAGGGCCAGCGGGCGGACTTGGGACGGGCTTATAAGCCTCAGTTTTAAATGGGCTCAAAAATTCCTAGCCCAACCCTACCCAAGTACCGGGCTGCTTTGGGCTGGTCTCACGGGCCAAGCCCTTTTACAGCTCTAATATCACATATATATCATATTTGTATCAAATGTGTACCACATGTATATCCATATATACCTGAGTGTATATGCGTGATACATATTTGATATATGTGTCGCAAAAGTATTTTTTGAACTCGATTTTAACTACAAATTTTGATACCAAATCACCTCCAATCTTCCTCAAATTTTGTATATTGACTCATTTATATGTTTTTAATGAATTTCAACCATAACCATTGAATAAGGTCCTTTTTTGCTTAGATTTTTGGAATCATATATATATTGTATTTCGTCACCTTGTTTGCTACTTCATCTATGATTTTTTTTTCCGTCTTGCATCTAATGTTGCTGATCACATTTAAAAATATGAAAGGTGATCTTTGCGTGTGATTGTCGAAGAGAAAGAACCTTATTTATTTGGGTTTTTAATTTTATATATGCTTGACTAGTTTTGATAAGTCTATGATTAATGGCTAGAGGTTGATAAATTAGGACTTATATGAGACATTTATGTAAGATCCCCTAAAATTAATACTTGGACCCTTAATACTTTTACATCATCAAATTTCCTCTTTTTATTTTTTCTATGACAAGAATAAGGGAAGTGAAGTATAATATTTGTTATTTAATGTTTTCCCTTTTCAGCATCTACCAGGAACATACATGGATTGTGTCACACAAGAAGGTTTCCAAATACTTTGATAAATTGTGGTTATTTGAAAGGAAAACCACAGGATTGAACATTTTGCTATTTAGGAGTCAAATAAGATTTCTTTGACCATATTTTTTACACATAGTTCTAAAATATTTGAATTGCTACCTATTGTGACTTATAATTATTTTTATATAGTTTTTAAATATGTAAATTTTATTTCAAAAAACTCAAAGAATCTGTAACGATGCGACCGGTCGTTTTGAGCTCTAGCACGTCGTTCGGCAGTTTGAGGCCATGAGTAGCTTTACTTCAGGTATTATGACTTGTACGCGTGGTCGGAATTGAATTTCGGGAAGTTCGGAGTTGATTTGGAAAGAGAGTTCTCATTTCGGAAGCTTTAAGTTGGGAGAATTCACTAAGCTGTGATTTTTGAGTAAACGACCTAGGAATCGGGATTTGAAGGTTACAACAGGTTCGTATGACAATTTTGGACTTGGGCATATGTTCGGATCGGGTTCTGAATGACCCGAGAGCGTTTCGGCGCCTATAATGGAAGTTTTCATTTTGGAAGAATTTCATAACTTTGGGTTGAAGTGCATTTCAATGTTATCGATGTCCGTTTGGGATTTCGATTCTGGGAATAGCTTCGTATAGTGATTCTGGTATTGGGAGCGCGCTCGGATGTGGATTTGGAGGTCCGTAGATCATTTTGGAGTCGTTTGGCGAAAGTTAGAAATTTGAAGGTTTTTGAGAAGTTTGACCGAGAGTGGACTTTTTGATATCGGGGTCGGATTCCGATTCCGAAAGTTGGAGTAGGTGGGTAATGTTGATTATGACTTGTGTAAAAAATTTGAGGTCAATCGGATGTGATTTGATAGTTTTCGGCATCGAGTGTAGAAGTTTGAAGCTCTAAAGTTCATTAAGCTTGAATTGGGTTGCGATTTGTGATTTCGATGTTGTTTGATATAATTTGAAGGCTCGACTAAGTTCGTAATGTATTTTGGGACGTGTTGGTATAATTGGTTGAGGTCCCGTGGGCCTCGGATGGATTTCGGATGGTGAAAGGGTTGATTTTTGGACTTAAGAATTTCTTAAGCATAAGGCTTCTGGTGTAATCGCTCCTGCGTGAATTTGGCCGCAGGTGCGAGGCCGTAGGTGCAGCGTGTTGGTCGCAAAAGCGAAAATGGCTGGAGCTGGGGGACTCGTAGAAGCGGACATTTGGGCGTACCTGCGGGAGCGTAGGTGCGAAGGCAGTGGCCGCAGAAGTGGCGAGGGGCGTAGATGCGAAGAAGAAGCCACAGAAGCGGGTGCGCGGAAGCGGCCAAGGAGTCCGCTGGTGCGGAAGGTCGCTGGGCGGAAGGGTTTTTATAAAAACGGGACTTGGCCATTTTTTTACTTGTTTGGAGCGATTTTGGAGAGCTTCAAACGGGGATTTTCATCAAGCAATACAAGGTAAGTGATCCCCACTTATTATAAGTTAAATACATGATTTGTATAAAGATTTAAACATGAAAATTAGTAGAAATCGTGGGGTTTTTGGTAGAAAATCTAGAATTTGGTATTTTGGATTTTGACCACGATTTGGGCATAGAATTGAGAATATATTATATATTTGAGTGGTAAAGTTTATCTTCGAATTTTTTTGAAATTCGGGCACGTGGGTCCGAGGGTGATTTTATCAACTTTTCGAGCGGAGTTGCGAATTTGTTTAAATCGAATTATTGTAAGTATTAGAGTATATTTTTATGGGTTTTCACATTTATTGATTAGCTTTGGAGCGTTAGGCATCAGTTTGAAATATTGGAAAGGCTTGGGAGCCGGCTATGGAACTTCGGAGCAAGGTAAGTCTCCTTTCTAACCTTTGAGGAAAAATTTACCCCATAGGTGAATTAAATTAATACATGCTTCTATTTGTGGGGGCTACGTACGTAGGAGGTGACGAGAGTCCTTACGTAGCTACTAATTATGCCTATGTCCGGGTAGTTCTAGGTTTGCACCATGATTTCCTGATACGGTTATTTGATCATTGTTAGTTACTTTCCTTGAAAGGAATTTAGATCGAGTATGCTTATTTAATGCCTTGAAAAGAGTTGAAATTGAGAATTTCGGGAATTGAAAGTTTTCATTTGGGATCTCATATGTTGAAAAGAATTAAAGAATATTATAATAATAATTATTTGAGAAATTTTATGTGTAACCGCGTCGCAACTATATTCCGCGATCGGGGTAAATTTTTCTACTCTCATGGGAGCTGGCTGTTCGCCTAGGCAGGTTAAATAGATGCATCTATGGTTAGTGCCATTCGACCCTCGGTAGTGCACAGTTTATATTTATATGTTGGATCGGGCCGTACGACCTCGACATGATTTGCGCATGATTTTATGATTGCTTTGAAAATTTATAATAACTGATACTACTTCATTGGCCTGGGATATACATTGGTAAATGACAAAAATAAATTTGGAAATCTCCTATTAACAAAGGAATTGTTCACATGCTTCATGTTATTGAGTTTACAGTAGTTTTATAAAATCCATGACTAATTATATTATCGGTATATTATTGTTGGCCATAGTAAGTGTCGGAGTCGATCCCTCGTCACTACTTCTTCAAGGTTAGACTAGGTAGGCGTTGTTTTTGTACTCATACTACACTTGCTGTATATTTTGTTGTACATTTAGTGGCCTTGTGGGCGCAGCGGCGTGGTTGATACAGGGACTTAGGTCAGTTGCATCTCATGTTATGATCTGCAGCCAGCAGAGTCTCCTTCAGGGTATTATATTTTTCTCTCCTGTCCAATATTGTATCCCGGACAGATGATGTATTTTATTTTATTCTTCCTAGTTGATGCTCATGCACTTGTGACACCGGGTTTTGGGGTAAATATGGGTTGTTCATTATTGGAAATAGTTAAAAATATTATTATTTACTCTGTAATTTATTTTTTATTTTTAAATTGAAGGAAAAAGAATCAAATTTATTATTTATTGTTGGCTTGCCTGACCGCGGTGTCCGACGCCATCATGCCCTTTAATAGATTCGTAACAGAATCTATGTTCGAATTCGCACTGAAAATTAATCAACTTGACACCGTACTCCGAAAGAATACAAACAAATTAAAACGGGGAAATACATATTTATTGTGTATTTAGCTAGCATTTGTAATTATTATGCCAAATCTGTAACTTGCCCTCATTTGAACTACTGAAATATTATTGGAAAACTACACAAAATACCTACTTGGGCCTAAAATATTATCCGCCTATTCATTTCTCCCATCCCTTTAAATTGGTTAAAATAGCACGAGCAAGCCAGTTTTCGGACTGGTAATTCAAGAATAGCCAGTATTTGCCAAGTATTGAAAAATAGTTACTATTTTGCTGCAACTGAGATCGGTCCAGCATAATATACTGGAGTTCGGCGCACATGTGCATGAACTTCCAGCATATTATGCTGGACGGGTATACTTTGCTGGCTCCAGTATAATATACCGGAGTTTCAGTATATTACACTGGAATTCTAGTGTATTATGCTGGAGTATTTTCCGGATTATGAACAGTGTTTTCGTTTAGATTTATCTTTGCATAAAAAGTAGCTAAATTTCGATGACTTTTGAAACTATAACTATTTTTGAATGATCACTTATAAATTTGGCTATTTTTAAATGACCAGTTGTAAATCTGGCTATTTTTTAATTTCTCCCTTTAAAATGGTGCGGTGGTTGTGTAAAGTATCATGTCCAGCGACTCCAATAATTCCATTTTCATAAAAGAACCCTTCATGGATAGCATAAAATCCTCAATCTCAAGAAGTTTTCACGATTTTTTATAGTACTAATTATGAGTTGTGGAATCGCAACAAATTAACATAAATCTTTTATGGATTTCTCGTAACAGCAGCTTTAAGGTATCTCAGCTGTAACTGTAACGACCCGACCGGTCATTTTGAGCTCTAGCGCGTCGTTCTGCGGTTTGAGGCCATGAGCAACTTCACTTCGGGTATTATGACTTGTACGCGTGGTCGGAATTAGAATTTCGGAAGTTCAGAGTTGGTTTGGAAAGAAAATTCTCATTTCGGAAGCTTTAAGTTGGAAGAATCGACTAAGATTGGATTTTTGAGTAAACGACCTCGGAATCGGGATTTGAAAGTTCCAACAGGTTCGTATGATAATTTTTGACTTGGGCGTATGTCCGAATCGGGTTTTGGATGATCCGGGACCGTTTCGGCGCATATTGTGAAAGTTAGCATTTTGGAAGAATTTTATAAATTTGGGTTGAAGTGCATTTCAATGTTATCGATGTCCGTTTAGGATTCTAAGTCTGGGAGTAGCTCCGTATGGTGATTCTGGTATTGGGAGCGCGTCCGAAAGTGGATTTGGAGGTCCGTAGGTCATTTTGGAGTCGTTTGGCGAAAGTTAGAAATTTGAAGGTCTTTGAGAAGTTTGACCGGAAGTGGACTTTTTGATATCGGGGTCGGATTCCGATTCTGGAAGTTGGAGTAGGTCCGTAATGTCGAATGTGACTTGTGTGCAAAATTTGAGGTCAATCGGACGTGAATTGATGGATTTTGGCATCGAATCTAGAAGTTTAAAGTTCTAAAGTTCATTAAGCTTGAATTGGGGTGCGATTCATGATTTTTGATGTTGGTTGATGTGATTTGAGGCCTCGAGCAGGTCCGTATTATGTTATGGGACTGGTTGATGTGATTGGATGGGATCCCGGGGGCCTCGGGTGTGTTTCGGAGGTGTTTGAGTTGTGTCGCGCTCTTATTTGATGTTTCGGCGTCGTTTATTTATGCATAAAAGGCACTATATTGAGAAAACGACCTTTGATTTGTGATTGGATTGATCCATTATATCGGCATCGTAATTACGAAGCCATAGCAACAAGAAT
Source organism: Nicotiana attenuata (assembly GCF_001879085.1). Lineage (NCBI taxonomy): Eukaryota > Viridiplantae > Streptophyta > Magnoliopsida > Solanales > Solanaceae > Nicotiana > Nicotiana attenuata. Next base: position 13,117,206 of record NC_031999.1, read on the forward strand.
CGTCGAATTTTGATGTCGAATGAGAGGGTTATGCCCATTTCCGTGTTGGACAAAATTGTTGGGTTCTGGTGCGAAGATTTATTCTTCGCGAACGCAGGAGAGATTTCGCGAATGCGAAGAAGGATTTCTGGGTTGAAGGTCAACGCGAAGATTTGCTCTTCGCGAATGCGAAGGTCTCCCGCGAAGGCGATGAAGAAAAATCGCCTGGACAGTGTTTTAAACCGAGAATTTTAGTATTTTTGGCATATCTTGAGTTCTAGAGCTCCGTTTGAGGTGATTTTTGCGGCGTTGTTCTCGTCTCAACAAGGGGGTAAATATATAACCTTTATTTTGATGTTTAAACATGACTATTTCTGTTGGTTTCTATTTTTATCCGTGTATAGATTGTAGAAATTGAGATTTTGAGCCCCAAAATTAAAAAATGGTAAATCCTTGATTTGAGGGTCGATTCATGGAAGAAATTGGATGAATTTCTGGATATAGACCATTTGAGTTATGGGTAATATTTATTTCCAATAATTTTCGAAATACGGGTAGGTGGGCCCGATGATTGACTTTATTGACTTTTCGAGCGGAGTTGGGAGTTTTTATAAATTGATTTATTATGAGTATCAGAGTATACTTTTATTGTTTGCACATTGCTTGAATAGTTTTGGAGTGACGGACTCCGGTTTGAGGTGTTAGAGCGATGTTGGAGCTGGTTATGGAACTTCGGAGCGAGGTAAGTCTCTTGTCTAACCCAGTGATGGGGAAATTACCCTGTGGGGCTACGTATGTGCTAGGTGACGAGACCCCGTACATAGTTACATTCATGTTATTATCCGGGTAGGCTTAGGTTCACATCATGCTATAGTTGTACTCTTTGAGCAGCCTCTCGCCTATTAAATTCCTCTGTTTTATATTAATACTTGAGAGTAGATGGACTATCGTAGAGTCTTCACGAGTTCATGATTAGTCATTAAATAATTGTACTCCTCTTACGAAATGATTCCGCGATATATATATATATATATATATATATATATGTTTTCACTGAAAGGTTTTGTTAAAAAAATTATAACTCACACGTTTATTCGTGAATGGGGTCAAGGACCCGTTTAAGCTTCTTATTCTTATGGGATCGAGCCGTTCGCCTTGGCAGGATTATGTATTTTACTCTTATGGGATCGAGCTGCCGCCTCAGCAGGATTTATGTACCACACTCTCATGGGAGCGGGTCGTTTGCCTTGGAATGTTAATAGATACATCTATGGTTCGTGCCGTTCGACCTTCGGTAGTGCACAATTTAATTATTATGTTTGACGGGCCGTACGCCTCGGTATTTACTATATCGTATCTTTATGAAATCATACGTAATATTCGGCAAGAAGCTAGTGTATCCGTGAGTTTTCCGAATTTGAATTATGATAATCCATTTGATAAGGTCCACTATACTTATATATGTGCTTCGGTTAAGGAAGGAATTTTTAATGGGAAGCTTGGGTTCATTGTAAAGAGGGGAATTTGTATCACGTATATTTATGCTTATTTAATTTATTTATTTACTCTGTCTCATATTTATTTACCTCTTTACTGCACCTGATGTTATTAGACCACTAGTGAGTGTCGATGTCGACCCCTCGTCACTACTCCTATGGGGTTAGGCTAGATACTTACTGGCAATGCGTCGTTTTCGTACTCATACTACACTTGATGTATATTTTTTTGTACATACACATGTATGTCTAGTGGCCTTGTAGGCACAGCAACGTGGTTGATGCGGGGACTTAGATGAGCTGTATTCCATGTCGTAATCCGCAGCCAGCAGAGTCTCCTTCAGAGTAATTGTATTTTCTTTCCTGTCCAAATTTATATTCCGGACATATGTTGTATTTTATTTTATTTCCTAGTTGATGCTCATGCACTTGTGATACCGGGTTTTGGGATGATTATGGGGTATTCAGTATTGAGATTGTGAAAAATAATATTATTTACTCTGAAATTTTCATCTTCTACTATTTAATCGAAGGAAAACTATGATTTCAAAAATATTAAAATAAGAACTAAGTTAACTATTTGGTGTTGGCTTGCCTGACAGTGGTGTCCGGCGCCATCACGATGTTTAATGGATTTTGGGTCGTGACAACATGGTATCAGAGCATTAGGTTCACTTAGGTCTCACGAGTCATGAGCAGGTCTAGTAGAGTCTTGCGGATCGGTACGGAGACGTCTGTACTTATCTTCGAGAGGCTACAGGGCTGTTAGGAGCACTTCCCTTCTTGATTCCTCATCGTGCGGTTTGATTCCATCGAGGCTTATGCTTTTGTTTCTTTCCTACTCAATCTTATGTGACGTGAAGCGCTTGTTATAAATAAGGAATTTAGGAATTTCAATGGTACTACAGATGTGGTGCAGGATGTTTCTCCCTGCGTATTTGATTGGACTATTGTCGTCGCCTTGCAGAAGGCCGTTCTGTTGTTTCAGCTCAGTATCAATACTATCTAAGGTTTTGAGATTTGGCATTGATTGTTATGACGATTCGTGCATTGCTATCGCACAGTGTTGGCGTAATGGTAGGATGCTCGTCTATGTGTCGAAGTACTGAATGACTTGGAAGGAGGTTTACTCAGTGCATGATTCAGAGAATCAGTATTTTATTTTCGGCGGAGAAAAATCAATCGGACTATGAATGTTCAGGTTTGGGTTAGCGGATTAATGAGACATGGTATGTTCGAGCGTGGTGGAATTTTCATCTATGATATAGTGTCGTCGTCCTTATGGAACGCGTTAAGGTTCACCGGTGTTATGATCTTCATCAATTTGCCTTCGGGGCAGAGTAGTGTGAGATGATGCCGGAGAAGCCGTTGTCGGAGATAGTGGAGTGTAGCCATTTCGGAATTAAATGGGTATTTCTAAAGTTGACGGCTCAAGGAAGATGATCTTCGGAGAGGTTTAAAGTTGGTAACGATCTATTGGTTCAAGTGCTACAGAGATGGATTTTGACTTAAGGAAACAACTAGGCAGCGAAAGACGAGGAAGGACATGCGGGAGGTGTCTTACGGTGGATAAACTTCTAGAACGCCAAGTGTGAGAAACAGGAGTCGAGTAGTTGTTTAAAGGAGTGAGTTTTACCAAAGTGGGAGAGTGGCAGAGTAGCATATGGGTTCTGTGGTAGGATGACTACACACCTTGGGAAAAGTTTAGAGTGATTCGAGATTCATGGTGGACAGTGACTAGGTCTACGGAATTAATTTGAAATATTGGCTATTATACGGCGGGAGATGGGATACGACAGAAAGGAGTTGCTTGATATGAAGAAGGATACAACATGATTTTGGATTGGAATGTATTGTCGCACTTTTAGTTGATGTCCTTGTGGAGTGAACGGACTTGTACAGCTGGTGAATGAGCACGGGCTCAGGGTGGGTTACTGATTTTATAGTAATTGTACCCTGTGCAGCGACGTTGGAAGATGTCGGCATGTGATTTCTACATGTGGGTTATCTCCTGTGAGCAGGTTAGAGGTCGCGTGGTTGACGAAGCTTCCACAAAGAATTCTACTGGCTATCCGCTAAGAGGTCGAATATGTAAATGTGGTTAGTAATTTAGAGTGTTCATGAAATGCTAACAGAAGGATTTTGAGGAATTTGGTGGGTTGATTCATGTCAATAGGGGATAAGGAATCTTGGTGGGTTCCAGAGTTATATAATAAGTGGCTCCAAGCTAAGTGGGAGAGTCCTACTGCCTACGATTGGATTGTATGGTTATCTAGTTATGAGGTTTCTAGTTATCGGCATATTGATGGGTTGTTACGACTATGGAAAGAAAACATCAGTGGTAATTTGAGCAAAGGATTGAGGAATGTGTGCTATATTGGGCCTTATCGGTTCATGTACAGGTTTCGGGAAGACTCGGGAGTTATGCTTCGTATGGAGGTGATTTACAAGAAAGGTGATTCAGCCGGGTGTCTCTTTGAGAGGGTGTTCATGTGCTAACGAAGCCTTGGAGTTGATTATATTCGGGACCAGGTCGGAGTGGGTGACTCTCAACAACGGTCCTAGTGAATTCAACAGTTAAAGAGCGGTGCCTAAGGATTTCGGATCCGTAGTATGGTTAAGTATTGAGCTTTTTCAGCGGATTATGAAAAGGGGCTTGGAGTGTTCTATATTATCTTCGGTCTGTGGTGTAGCATTGGAGGAATGGGAGAAAATAACTTCGGACTCATAGAGGAATTATCAGAATGGGTGTACTAGTTAGCAACGGTTGAATTGTCATGATGGTTGTAGTGACCAATTCCTTCAGCGTATTAAGTTATATACATGAATTGCAGCAATATGTTCGACTATTATGGCCTGTTATATGTAGACGAATCCCGGAAAAGTCATGGTGGTTTAGACCACCACTAGGGGATTATATTTTCTGCAGTTATAGGAATTCAGTCGCGTGTTGCAATGATTCTTCTGAAAGGAGTTAAGTGAAAGGTTGCTATATGATGAAGTGTTTAATTCTATTGGTGTTTCGGGAGTTATGAGGAAATTTTGTACTATCGCGTATTGGCATGTTAGGCACAGTGAGCGGCATGGGGATTGGAAGTTGAGGGTCAATGTTAATGTTTGGTATTGGCAAGAATAGAACGAGCTCGAATGAGCGAGAAAGGACTCAGATTGTTACATCTCGCGTTTTTGTACGTTAAAAGTTTCGTCTTCAGTTAATTGAAGTAGTCTCGGGGATGGGATTATCTTGAGGTTAGTGTAGTTACGCTAATTATAACAAGTGAAAAATAAGTGTCATGAAGGATAAAAGGGTACACAAACTAAAGAAAACGAGTTTCGTTGAAAATGGCCAATTTGGGATAAAGTACGGGTCGAGCGATACTACCCGATAATTATGGACTAGTACCATACAAGGTACCATATGGCCGTGATAATATGATATATATATATATATATATATATATATATATATATATATATATATATATATATATATATATATATATATATATATATATATAAAGTATATTAAAAATGAGTAATTTTTTTAGATAATTTGAGATAATTCTTAATTATACGGGTAATTGGTTAATTACCGGATAACAAAACATTACCCAGTTACTAATAAGTGGATAAAAAAAATTATAAATTATACCCCCAACGTGGCATAAAGCCACAATGGCTAAACATGACTCTTGGTCATTATTGCCATGTGGCTACCTAAGGGTAAAAATAAGATAAGACTTCATTATGTGTCTTATCTCATTTAGGATGAGAACATCCACGAATTATTGTTGATATGTCAGAAGCTAATTTTCATAGTGCAAAGGAAACGTTAGAAGCTAACACCCATGAATCCTAGTTCAAAAGAAACGTTAGAATCAGAAGTAATTTCGTTCCAAATTTCAAAGAATCCAAAGCAAAATTCGTTCATAAATTTCGAAGAAGCAGGAACAAATTTCGTTCAAGGATTTCAAAAGCAGAAGCTTAATCCGTTTTTTTGAGTTCTAAGTGTTTGACAGGTAGGACTCAAGCACCCGCCGTGGCCCATCAGTTTGGGTTGTGACATAGATGGTTAGAGTCAGCTGGTAACGTCTTTAGCGTCACCTGAGATCGGTGTCCTGTGTAAGAGGCTTTGTGTACTTATTGTGGATTCTTGATATGTTTTACAACATTAGTGTAACTGGTGGTATGGATGAGCAGACTTGTTACCTGGTGCGGAAGGTCGTGGGAGCGTGTCCCACGGGAAGATTATATAAGTGTGACATGTAGTCACTTGATTGATTGAAGATTGAAACCAAGTATGAAGATCGTGCTAATATTGCTAATTTGAGAATTTATGCCTGAAGGGCGCTCAGTTCATTTGGTTGCGGACTGTGGAAGTTTGTTCCGGATATGATGGCTGTTCTTGGGTGTTATGGGAAAAAAAGTTATTACGGACCCTTGAAAGGTTATTAGTCTAGTACGGTGCGATCAGAATTGGCTTGAGGTCTGTGGATGGATCTAAATATGAATATGGACTCTATATCAGGCCGGGTGTGTTCATTTAGCATAACATTGTTTACGGAGGAGTCTTCGGGCCTAGGATGTTATTTCCGTTATCAGCTATTCTGTGTAATCTCTATTGTGCCATGTGGGTTGTGTGGGGGTTTGATTATTCGCACTTGTATTGAGATCTCGTGTAGCTTGTGGTGTTGTGAGAGCGGATGGCTCTCAAGATGCAGGTCATTTATTGCACCTTAGTTGTGCTTGAGTTTCGTGGCGTATGGCGCTATCCGTCTCCCCAGGGTTTGTATTATGCACTTCGTGTACTTGTGGTTGATATTCGGTATTTCACAGGTATAAGCATTTTGCTCGGTAAGTATTTCCTTTATAGAATATTATGTGTGGATCGGGTGGCACGCCGCCACGGGTATCATTGTTTGGATCGGGTGGCACGCCGCCACGGGTATCATGGTTGGATCGGGTTGCACGCCGCAACAGTGTGATGTTGAGTACAGTTCCCCATATCTATCCTTGTGTGTTTTGTTTCTCATTTTCTGAGGAAGGTTCATAACATCTTTTCGGTTGTTTAAATTAGTTAAGTGGGCTGAGTAGTTCTTTCCAGAGTTCGTTTTCCTTATGTATCACGTTCGAGTTTGTAACTTATTGGCACATGGTGGCATCACATGAGACTTTTAGCAGCGACAGAGGTGGCCTATTGCCTGAACAACTTATATTGGGTGAGACGAGATTATTGAACCTGAGATCAGTGCGATCAGATTTATATGAGGAACATTAAAGAGTAAATATCGATATTCAGTCCAGAATGAGGTAACGGTCCTCGTCAGCGGGAGAGACCCCATAATTGTGATTCGGCAGGTGGTTATGAGTTTCTACAGATCTTTTCTGTCATAGCAATATTTTTGAGAGCTGAAACACGACTTATATGCGTCATGAGGTGCATTGTGAGCATCGAATTTCGTGAAATTTTGGCTATTGTTATCAGAAGATGCCCTTAAGGTCATGTGGATTATGCGGTGCATGGTGTGATTTCGGCAAGGGTGTGTAATCATGTTTTGGTACAGTGTGTAGTGACTGATACAGTGCTCGTATGATGGAAACAGGCCTGGCAGAGAATTTCGGATGTTGGAATTGGACTCTAAGGTCCATTTGGCTGAGTAAAAGGGAATATCTTCAGATTAGCTCGAGCTAATGTGCCCAACTGAGTTGTGGTAGCACGGGGTAGGTGCACGAGGTGTTAAACAGTGATTTCAGACAACTCTAAAGCAGTTCTTAGCACGCTCGAGGACGAAAGTATGTTTAAGTGGGATAGAATGTAACGACCCAACTGGTCATTTTGAGCCCTAGTGCGTCGTTCGGCAGTTTGAGGCCATGAGCAGCTTCACTTCGGGTATTATGACTTGTACTCGTGGTCAGAATTGGAATTTCGGAAGTTCAGAGTTGGTTTGGGAAGAAAATTCTCATTCCAGAAGCTTTAAGTTGGAATAATCAACTAAGGTTGGATTTTGAGTAAACGACCTCGAAATCGGGATTTGAAGGTTCCAACAGGTTCGTATGATGATTTTGGACTTAGACGTATGTCCTGATCGGGTTTTGGATGACCCGGGAGCGTTTCGGCGCCTATTGTGGAAGTTAGCATTTTGGTAGAATTTCATAAATATGGGTTGAAGTACATTTCAATGTTATCGATGTCCGTTTAGGATTCCAAGTCTGGGAGTAGCTCCGTATGTGATTCTGGTATTGGGAGCGCGTCCGGAAGTGGATTTAGAGGTCCATAGGTCATTTTGCAGTCATTTGGCGAAAGTTAGAAATTTGAAGGTTTTGGAGAAGTTTAACCGGAAGTGGACCTTTTGATATCATATTCGGGTTCAGACTCCAGAAGTTGGAGCAAGTCCGTAATGTCGAATGTGACTTGTGTGCAGGATTTGAGGTCAATCGGACGTGATTTGATAGGTTACGGCATCAAATGTAGAACTTTGAAGTTCTAAAGTTCATTAAACTTGAATTAGGGTGCGATTCATGATTTTGATATTGTTTGATGTGATTTGAGACCTCGAGCAGGTCCGTGTTAAGTTATGGGACTGGTTGATGTGATTGGATGGGGTCCCGGGGGCCTCGGGTGTGTTTCAGAGGTGTTTGGGTTGTGTCGCGCTCTTATTTGATGTTTCAGCGTCATTTCTTTATGCATAAAAGGCACTATATTGAGAAAACAACCTTTGATTTGTGATTGGATTGAACCATTAGATCTGTATCGTAATTACGGAGCCATAGCAACAAGAATTGTCGATTTTTGATGTCGTATGAGAGAGTTATGCCCATTTCCGTGTTAGACAAAATTGCTGGTTTCTAGTGCGAAGATTTGTTCTTTGCGAACGCAGGAGAAATTCCGCGAACGTGAAGAAGGATTTCTGAGTTGACGATCAACACGAAGATTTGCTCTTCGCAAACTCGAAAGTCTCCCGCGAAGGCGATGAAGAAAAATCGCCTGGACTGTTTTAAACCGAGAATTTTAGTATTTTGAGCATATCTTGAGTTCTAGAGCTCTGTTTGAGGTGATTTTGCGGCGTTGTTTTCGTCTCAACAAGGGGGTAAATATATAACCTTTATTTTGATGTTTCTCCATGATTATTTCTATTGGTTTCTATTTTTATCTGTATTTGGATTGTAAAAATTGGGATTTTGAGCCCCAAAATTGAAAAATGGTAAATCCTTGATTTGAGGGTCGATTCATGGACGAAATTGGATGTATTTCTGGATATAGACCATATTAGTTGTGGGTAATATTTATTTTCAATAATTTTCGGAATACGGGCACGTGGGCATGATGGTTGACTTTATTGACTTTTCGAGCGGAGTTGGGAGTTTTTATAAATTGAATTATTATTAGTATTAGAGTATACTTTTATTAATTGCACATTGCTTGAATTATTTTGGAGTGACGGACACCTATTTGAGGTGGTAGAGCGATGTTGGAGCCGGTTATGGAACTTCGGAGCGAGGTAAGTCTCTTGTCTAACCCTGTGAGGGGAAAATTACCCCTAGGTCTTATTGATACGTGCTACTTGTTGTAGGGGCTACGTACGTGCTAGGTGACGAGAGCCCATACATAGTTACATTCATGATATTGTCCGGGTAGGCTTAGGTTCATATCTTGCTATAGTTGTACTATTTGAGCAGCCTCTCGCCTATTAAATTGCTTCTTTTATTACTACTTGAGACTTGACGGACTATTGTAGAGACTTCACGAGTTCATGATTAGTCATTGACTTATTGTACTCCTCTTAGGAAATGATTCTGCGATATATATATGTTTTCACTAAAAGGTTTTGTTAAAAAAATTATAACTCACACGTTTATTAGTGAGTGGGGTCAAGGACCCGTTTAAACTTCTTATTCTTATGGGATCGGGCCGTTCGCCTCGGCAGGATTATGAATTTCACTGTTATGGGACCGGACCGTTCGTCTCGGCAGGATTTATATACCACACTCTCATGGGAGCGGGCCGTTCGCCTCGGTAGTTTAATGGACGCATCTATGGTTTATGCCGTTCGACCCTCGGCAGTGCACAGTTTAATTATTATGTTGGATCGGGCTGTACGCCTCGACATTTCCTATATCATATCCTCATGGAATCGTGCGTAATATTCAGCAAGAAGCCAGTGTATCCGTGACTTTTCCGGATATGAATTATGATAATCCATTTGATAAGGTCCACTATACTTATATGTGTGCTTCAATTAAGGAGGGAATTTCTAATGGGAAGCTCGGGTTCATTGTAAAGAAGGGAATTTGTATCATATATTTTTATGCTTATTTAATTCATTTATTTACTCTACCTCATATTTATTTACCTCTTTACTGTACCTGATGTTATTGGACCACTAGTGAGTGTCGATGTTGATCCCTCGTCACTACTCCTCCGGGGTTAGGCTAGATACTTACTGGGTACGCGTTATTTTCGTACTCATACTGCACTTACTGTATATTTTGTTGTGCAGGCTAGGGGTGGGCATCGGTCGGTTCAGTTCGGTTTGGTTGTGAATATCGGTTCGTCATATCGGTTATCGATTTATATGCTAAACCGATAACCGAACCAATAAGATAACGGCTATCGGGTATCGGTTAATCGGTTATCGTTCCTTATCGGTTCGATTATTGGTTAACCCGATAAGAATAAAATATATCCAAAAATTTCATGTTTTTATTATAGAAATCGTGATCATAATGTTAAGATAAAGAAACTGAATTTTCTCTTGAGAAAAGAGAGATTAAATTTCAACTTTAGAAAAGAAAACTTTCTTTGCATTTGAAATTCTCAATTTTCAAAGTTATAAGTTAGTAGGAGTAAGGAATAAGACATTCAACAATCTAATCTTACTAACTATCTCACTGCGGGCATGCATAACTCTCAGAAAAATAATAGAATCCTAATCTTCTAAATACTAAAGAATCAGTGCATCAAAAGAAACAAATTGAAAAACTAAAACTTTAACTTTAAAGTTTAAAGGTCTGAAGATGAAGAGTAACTGCCGAGAGAATTGAGAGAATGAAGCAATAAGGTGGCTTTATATACTTAGTGGGTAAAATTATAATTTTGTTAAAGCTTATTGGGTTATCGGTTAAACCGTTAATAAAATTTGGCAAAGCGAGAACTGAACCAATAACCCAATAGTAAAAAAATATTAAACCATTATCGAACTATTTACCCAATAAATCGATATCGATAACCCAATAGCATTTTATCGGTTCGGGCTATCGGTTATACCCGATATATGCCCAGCCCTATACAGGCACATGTATGTTTAGTGGCCTTGTGGGCGCAGCAGCGTGGTTGATGCGGTGACTTACATGAGCTATATTCCATGTTACGATCCGTAACCAACAGAGTCTCCTTCAGAGTAATTGTATTTTCTTTCCTGTCCAAATTTATATTCCGGACAGATACTGTATTTTATTTTTTTCCTAGTTGATGCTCATGCACTTGTGGCATCGGGTTTTGGGATAATTATGGGATATTCAGTATTGAGATTGTGAGAAACAGTATTATTTACTATGAAATTTTCATCTTCTACTATTTAATCGAAGGAGAACTATGATTTCAAAAATATTAAAATGAGAACTAAATTAACTATTTGGTGTTGGCTTGCCTGATAGTGGTGTCCGGCGCCATCACGACTTTTAATGGATTTTGGGTCGAGACTACATGGTATCAGAGCATTAGGTTTACTTAGGTCTCACAAGTCAGGAGCAGGTCTAGTAGAGTCTTTCAAATCGGTACGGAGACGTCTGTACTTATCTTCGAGAGGCTACAGGGCTGTTAGGAGCACTTCCCTTCTTGATTCCTCATCGTACGGTTTGATTCCTTTGAGGCTTATGACTTTGTTTCTTTCCTACTCAATCTCATGCGACGTGAAGCGCTTGTTATAAATTGGAAATTTAGGAATTTCAATGGTACTAGAGATATAGTGCAGGATGTTTCTCCCTGCGTATTTGACTGGACTATTCTCGCCGCCTTGCAGAAGGCCGCTCTGTTGTTTCAGCTCAGTATCAGTACTACCTAAGGTTTTGAGATTTGGCATTGATTTTTATGACGATTCGTGCATTGCTATCGCACAATGTTGGTGTAATGGTAGGATTCTTGTCTATGTCGATTATTATTTTATTGTACCAAAAAAGAGAATAATAAAGGAAGAAGCAAAAAAAAAAAGAGAAACAAATTAGATTAAGTAGGAAAAAGGGATATTAGAAAAGGAGAAAAAATAAAGAAAATCAGAAAAAAGAAAGAAAGAAGAGAAATAAAAGGGAAAAGAAATATAGAGCGAGAAAGATAAAAAGGAAAAACAAAAGGATCATGTGGCATCATAAGGGAATAAGAGAGTAATTAGAGGGTAATTATTGTAATGAATATTATTGTATACGGTCGAAATCAGGTATGCCTGATTTCATGGGCTCGAAGAGTAACTTCAACCCCGAGTTCAGGATGGATCGAATTCAAGCCCGATGGATCAAGCTCGAGCCCGATGATAGAGTACAAGGCTCGAAGATCGAAGTACGCGATGAGCACCGAAGCCGAGTATGACCAACCCCAAGATGATGCCGTTATGGATTTGTAACAAAAAGAGCAAGATTCCCGCAACATCCCCAAGATCCCGGTGTAAATTCGGAAACAAATTTGTACGGATTTGTACTAGGCGGTTAGACAGCTCTCCCAATACGATTCCTTGCTAAAATTAGAAATGTACCTTATTTAGGATTCCCCTACTATATAAAGGGGACCCCAATCATTTGTAACCATCATCAATCATTGGCAAAAGAATATACTCTCTTACTTTCTTGCTCATTACTCATCAGAATTGTCTCTTAACTTTATTGCCTTTACTCTACTGTTCTTGTTGACCAACCTCGAAGCCATCATAGCTCGAAGTCAAGACTTGTTTAAGCACTGGTTTGATTCGACTTACTTCTTTAATTTATACGTTTGATTTCTTGATTATTAATTAGTATTGAATTCAATCACGTATCTTTAAAGCCACAAACACATTTAATTGTTACTCGTATTTTGAGGTAAACAGTTTGGCGCCCACCGTGGGGCTAAAGATAATAGTGGTTATTTCAGTACTGATTCTGATAACACACGTTATCTTCAAACTTGTTCTTGTCAAGAATTTTTGTTCTCAGGTTGAAACATGTCAAACTCACAAAATGCACCTGTACACGGGGATGATGGTCTTGGATTTCATGGGGAACACAACAATGTAGTTGCTCCGGGAGCCGGTGTACCACCGATTAACCCTGGGGAAGTGCCAAATGTGGAACCAGTCGAAGTTAGTTCACGCATTGCTTTGAATGCGGATTTAGGCGCAGACCCCGGAGGAAATGTACGCAGGGAAGTCCGACCTGGTGGCCAAGGAACACAGAGTATAGGAGATGGGGGAGTTAGCTCCAAGTAATATTCGAGATGCTACAAGCTCAACAGATTGCTATCTCCCAGCTTCAAAGTCAGCATAGAACTCCAAGTGTGGTCGAACTAGAAATCACTCTCCGTACTGAGCCAGTGCCAGAAAGATCAAACGGTAATGGCTCGGGGACTGACCCCACGATTATGAGGATGCTCGAGGAACTCACCAAAAGAATCTAGTTGGGGGAGAAAAAGATTGAGGATAACGACAAAAAGATAGAGACAGATAACTCCCGTGTTGATCAAATACCGGGGGCTCCCCTGGTCTTGAAAGGTTTGGATGCCAAGAAATTCGTACAAAAGCCATTCCCTCCGAGTGCGGCTCCGAAACCCATTCCCAAGAAATTTCGTATGCCAGATATACCTAAGTACAATGGGACGAGCGAAAATGAACACATCACCTCGTACACATGCGGGATTAAAGGTAACGACTTAAATGATGACGAGATCGAGTCGGTTTTGTTGAAACAATTTGGGGAAACTTTGTCAAAGGGAGCAATGATTTAGTATCACAACTTGCCACCGAATTCTATCGGTTCGCTTGTTATGTTAGCAGACGCCTTCGTGAAGGCACTCGCCGGGGCCATAAAGGTTGCGACAAGGAAATCAGACGTTTTTAAGATAAAATGATGCTAAGGGAGTTCGTATCCCAATTTCAAATGGAGCGAATGGAATTACCACCAGTATCGGATTATTGGGTTGTGCAAGATTTTACACAGGGGTTGAATGTGCGGAGTTCGGTCGCGTCACGACAATTGAAGCAAAATCTGATCGAGTACCCAGCTGTAACTTGGGCAGATGTGCATAATCATTACCAATCGAAGATCAGGGTCGAGGACTACCATCTAGGAGCCCCCTGGGGTTTAGTTCATCAAAATAGATTGGGAGTTAAGGCCCCGAGGGATACAGACAGGGAACCAAGATCAAACAGGGAACAGTATCAGTCATATGTCGCGGATCAGAGAAACAACGATTCGGGGCATAACCCTCCACGGAACGACCAGAGAAATGATCGAGGTCAAAACTCTTGGGGACTTATGAGTAAGAATGGTTTTGATAAACATACCGATCCAGTGGAAGCACCTCAGTTATCGGAGTATAATTTCAGTGTCGATGCAACGGGCATCGTATCGGCCATCGGAAGGATCAAAGACACCAGGTGGCCCAGACCTATACAAACCGATCCTTCTTAAAGAAATCCAAACTTGATGTGTAAATATCATGCCACACATGGCCATAGGACTGAAGACTGCAGACAGTTGAGGGGGGAGGTAGCTCGATTGTTCAACGAGGGTCATCTGCGAGAGTTTCTTAGTGATCGAGCTAAGAATCACTTCAGAGAAAGAGACGCCAACAGAAAGAATTAGCAGGAAGAACCACAACATGTGATTCATATGATCATTGGCGGGGTCGATGTTCCACAAGGGCCCATATTCAAACATACCAAGGTGTAGATTACTAGAGAAAAACGGACTCGGAGTTATGTGTCTGAGGGCATCCTATCATTCAATGACGAGGAAGCGGAAGGAATTTCTCAGCCTCACAATGACGCCCTGGTAATTTATATTTTGCTAAATAAAATTCAAGTTAAACATTTTCTAGTGGATCCAGGTAGCTTAGCAAACATAATCAGATCAAGGGTCATAGAGCAGCTCGGCCTACAGGACTAAATTGTACCTGTATCTCGAGTCCTAAGCGGCTTCAACATGGCAAGTGAAATAACGAAGGGGGAGATAATCCTACCAGTGAACGTGGCCGGGACCATCCAAGATAAGAAATTCCATGTCATCGAAGGCGACATTAGATATAATGCACTGCTTGGAAGGCCATGGATCCACAACATGAGGGCAGTACTGTCGACCCTTCATCAGATGATGAAATTCCCAACAGTGGATGGTGTGAAAACAGTTTACAGGGAACAACACGCTGTAAAGGAAATGTTTGTAGTCGATGAGGTGACACCGGTACCAGAGTCTTCGGCCCGGGAAATTCGAGCATCAAAGATAAGCAGGCGTCCAAATAGCAATCATCGTCCCTAGCCTCGACCGAATCGAAGAAACAGGTAATCGAAGAAGAAGAAGAAGAGGATTTCCTTACTCCTCGAACTTTCGTTGTTCCCGAAGAGTCAGATGCAACCAAGTCAACGGTCGAGAAGCTGGAACAGGTCATACTGATCGAGTGTATGCTCGAGAGAAAGGTAAACCTGGGAACGGGGTTAACCCCCGAACTCAGGAAAAAACTCATTCAATTTATTATCAATAACATGGATTGTTTTGCTTGGTCCCATTTAGACATAACAGGGATCCCACCGAAAATAACAACACACCGGCTGAGCCTCGACCCTAGGTTCAAACCAGTAAAGCAAAAAAGAAAGCCCCAGTCCGAGGTGAAGCATGCATTCATAAAGGATGAGGTAACTAAACTTCTTAAAATAGGGTCCATTCGGGAGGTAAAATACCCCGAGTGGTTAGCCAACATAGTTGTAGTCCCTAAAAAAGAGAACAAACTTAGAATGTGTGTAGATTATAAGGATTTAAACAATCCATGCCCTAAAGACTCCTTTCCACTGCCTAACATCGATCGCATGATCGATGCCACGGCTGGCCACGAGATCCTTACCTTTCTGGATGCCTACTCCGGGTACAATCAAATTCAAATAAACCCGGAGGACCAGGAGAATACCTCGTTTATCACTAAGTTTGGAACATACTGTTACAATGTAATGCCTTTCGGGCTAAAAAATGCTGGAGCTGCGTACCAACGCCTAGTTAACAAAATGTTACGAGGAACAGATAGGTAAATCAATGGAAGTTTACATTGATGATATGTTGGTTAAGTCCCTGCGCGTAGAGAACCATTTAACTCATTTGCAGGAAACATTCAAAATCCTGAGGAAGTACAATATGAAGCTTAACCCGGAAAAATGTACCTTCGGGGTCGGTTCGGGCAAGTTCTTCGGCTTCATGGTATCAAATCGAGAAATCGAAATCAACCCCGACAAGATCAAAGCCATCGAGGATATCACTATCATAGATAGTGTGAAGGCCGTACAGAGGCTAACATGACGGATAGCTGCCTTGGGCCGATTCATTTCGAGGTCATCAGATTGAAGCCACAGGTTCTTTTACATACTCAAAAAGAAAACTGATTTTGCATGGACCCCGGAGTGCCAGCAAGCATTGGAGGAGTTGAAGCGATACTTATCGAGCCCGCCTCTGCTTTATACTCCGAAGGTAGATGAGAAGCTATACCTATATTTAGCAGTGTCCGAAATAACGGTAAGTGGTGTACTAGTTTGAGAAGAGCAAGGTACACAATTCCCTATTTATTACGAAAGTCGGACTTTAGGAGATGCTGAAACTAGATATCCACACTTAGAAAAATTGGCACTTGCATTGATAAGCGCATCTAGAAAGTTAAAGCCATATTTTCAATGTCACCCCATATGTGTGTTAACGACTTATCCTCTCCGAAATGTTTTACATAAGCCCGAGCTATTAGGCCGATTGACTAAATGGGCCGTCGAACTTGGCGGGTACGATATCGAATATCAACCCCGAACGGCCATCAAGTCTCAATCCTAGCTGACTTCGTGGCCGATTTTACGCCGACCCTCATACCCGAAGTGGAGAAGGGACTGCTGCTAATATCGGGTACGTCATCGGGGGTATGGACCCTTTTCACGAACGGTGCCTCGAATGTGAAAGGGTCCGGGCTTGGCATTGTTTTGAAGCCACCTACAGGTAGCACTATTAGACAATCTATTAAATCTTCTAGGTTGACTAATAATGAGACCGAGTATGAGGCCATGATTGCAGGTCTCGAGCTAGCTAAAAGCTTGGGGGCGGAAGTCATCGAAGCCAAGTGCAATTCTCTTTTGGTGGTGAACCAAGTAAACAAAAGCTTCGAAGTTCGAGAGGATAAGATGCAAAGATATTTGGACAAGCTATAGGTAACCTTGCATCGCTTCAAGGAGTGGACTCTAGATCATATGCCTCGAGAACAAAACAGTGAGGCCGATGCACTTGCAAACCCGGGGTCATCAGTTGAGGAAGATGATATTATCCCGGGGACTGTCGTCCAATTATCGAGATTTGTGATCGAAGAAGGTCATGCTGAGATAAATTCTACAAGTTTGACTTGGTATTGGAGGAATAAGTATATCGAATATTAGAGAAATGGAAAGCTCCCATCAGATCATAAAGAATAAAGGGCTCTACAAACCAAAGCTGCTAGGTTCACATTGGACGAAGATGGAACATTATACAGGAGGACCTTCAATGGGCCATTGGCGGTATGTTTAGGGCCGGGGACACCGATTATGTTCTACGAGAAATTCACAAAGGCACTTGTGGAAACCACTCCGACGCCGAGTCTTTGATTCGCAAAATTATTAGAGCAGGGTATTACTGGGATAGCATGGAAAAAGACACTAAGGAGTTCGTTAAAAATGTGATAAATGTCAAAGGTTCGCACCGATGATTCATCAGCCCTGAGAGCAACTTCACTTTGTCCTATCCCCGTGGCCTTTCATAAAATGGGGAATGGACATCGTCGGCACTCTACCAACGGCCCCAGGTAAAGCTAAATTCATTTTGTTTATGACTTACTACTTTTCTAAATGGATGGAAGCACAGGCCTACGAGAAGGTCAGAGAAAAAGAAGTTATTGACTTCATTTGGGACCACATCGTGTGTCGATTCGGGATACCTGCCGAAATCGTATGCGACAATGGGAAGCAATTCGTCGACAACAAGGCAACGGAGTTCCTCGAAGCACACAAAATAAAGAGGATCTTATCAACACCGTACCACCCGAGCGGGAACGGACAGGCCGAATCAACAAACAAGACCATCATACAAAAATTGAAGAAAAGGCTGAAAGACGCTAAAGGAAAATGGTGAGAAGTTTCACCCGAGGTCCTTTGGGCATATCAAACGACATCGAAGTCCAGCACGGGGGCAACCCTGTTCTCTTTAGTATATGGCTCCGAGGCCTTAATCCCGGTCGAGGTCGGAGAACCTAGCGCCAAATTTCGACATACATCGGAGGAGTCAAATCCCGAGGCTATGAATACTAGCCTCGAGCTATTAGATGAAAAACGAGAAGCTGCACTTGTTCGGATGGCGGCGCAAAAGCAAAGAATTGAGAGATATTATAATAGAAGGACCAACCTTCGACACTTCAGATTCGGGGACTTGGTCCTAAGGAAAGTTACCCTAAATACTCGAGACCGGAATAAGGGCAAACTAGGCCCGAATTGGGAAGGCCCATACCGAGTCATCGGAGTTATTGGAAAAGGATCTTACAAACTTGGCACGATGGAAGGTGATGGATATAATTCTTTTTATAATTTTAATAAAGAAATATAATATTTTAGATATAAAACAAGACCAATTTATATCCTATTCTCGCACTTTTCTAACAATTCTTGCAGGAAAAAGAATACATGGAAAAAGAGAAAAAGAAAGAAACTACAGCTCAAGGGAAGAATGATGCATCCGTGACAATTTCATCTAAGACTAGACAAAGTCAAGAGATACAAAGTTATGGCAAATTCTCACCAATCTATCAAGAGAAATTGCCATATCAATTTCTCATCAAGGCCATATGATATATTAATATTATATTGCAATTTCTCACCAAGGCCTTGTAGGAATTTTCCTATAAATAGCCATATGTTTGTAGATGAAAAAGCATCCCTCTTTGTATCAAATTTTCTATCTAGTTTTTTCTAAGTGTCTAAAGAGAAAGAGAAGAGTAATCTTGGTCTCTTCCTCTAATATTTCTCTTTGTAGTAAAAATATTCTTAGTCTTTTGAAAGTATTTTTTAGCTTTTCTTACTTCATAATGGAGTAATTTCTTTTTGTTGGGATAATTGATGAAGCTTGATATAGTTATAATACTAACTCGGTTTCAATACATTCTTGGCCTGAAACTCTATATACATTTCATATTGTGATGGAATGATAATTTTTTAATCATTATTATCACATCTACATATTTTATATCTAAGTTATTCTTATATTAATTTTGCAATTCTCACGGAGCAAAATTACTATATAATAACTGATGAATAGAATATTAGAGTGAAAGTAATTTTTAATAAGATTATTATTTTAAGTCTATAATCTTGCTTTCCTCAGTTTTAATTCTCACGGAGGAATTGTTGAAGGCAAGATTATTGATTTTCTAGTAAAAATATTCTCACGAAGTTTTTACTACACTTGAGCACAAAATATTAGAGCTAAAATAATTTTTAGTAAGATTATTGTTTCAAGCCTGTAATCTTGCTTTCCTCAGTTTTAATTCTCACGGAGAAATTGTTGAAGGCAAGATTATTGATTTTCTAGTAAAAATATTCTCACGAAGTTTTTACTACACTTGAGCACAATTCAGGCAAGATATTTTAGTTTAATCGTCACTAGTTTTAAATCAATTAATTGACATAACCTCGCGGAGTGTTAATTATTTATTTATTTCTTAGTGTAAAAATATAATTGTATTAGCAATAAGCAATTATTCTTTAGAGAAATATGCATGAACCTAAGATTTTATTGTAATGATATATCAAGTGAATTCAACGATTCCCAACTCTTTTTAAATATAAACTTTTCAGAAGAAATTTATCTTAATTTATAATTTCAAACACACCTTTCATCAATTTGGTTCTCTCAAATAGTAGTTAAAATATTACAAGTCTGTAGCTTAGATTGTCCAATCTCTGTGGGACGATATCATAAACTATACTAGAATTTGACAGAGTACGAGTAGAAAATCCTATACACATAAGCTTCGTCAGAAGGCGAACAATTGCCAAACAATTGGAATGTATCACTACTCAAACGGTATTATTGCTAAGGTATGACCTTCTCCCTTTTTCATTTGTATTTAAGGCTAACTCGTTCCAGGTGTTTGATCGAAGACGACGAGGGCACCCATATACACGAAGACCTTAGGTTTTAAAGCACGCGTTGCACTCTTTTTCCCTTAGATCGGGTTTTATCGTATGAGTTTTTCCAGCAAGGTTTTTAACGAGGCAACAACTATGTGCTACCTAAGGAGAATTCAACAGTATCCAAGGCTTATTTTCAATCAACCTCGATACTGGGGGAGGGGGAATCACCCTCGGAGGTTATATTTTCGAGAAATACTTCACGCCAAAGAGGGCCCCGATAGGAAAACTTTGTAATGGGCCAAACGGTCAGATGAACCGTGTCCATGTAGAATACTCGAGCCCCGATGGCAAAACATGTACACATGTATGAATTATTCAAAGAAGCATTCTTTCCAGATCAAACACTTTGTGTCCCAAAGAAATTTTGCTACTATACGAGCTCCATACTTGTGATTTGGCGAAAAATGGCTCAAGGGCCAAAACGTAAATACACCTCGAATACTCGGGGACTGTCATCGACAGTCAACACATTCGAGTATCTAAACTCGAATTTATAAGACCTCAAAGAGGCATCCCTCGACACAAGGCCAAGGCCATCATACTCGGGGACTAACCTTTCGGACAAGTTCGAAAGGTTATCGGGAAACAAGTCCAAGAGACACACCTGAAGGCTACAGCCAAAATAATGCGGCTCGGAAACGTCCGAATTCTGCAATAAAAACAGGTCGAATTCTCAGAAAACCGGTTAAATAAAGGCTACCCTTCGTAAAATAATCAAAGGGCTTCGATAGAATCAGTCCTCGAAAAGCCTTACGAGGTAACAAATTATTCAAATACAAACTTGTGCGAAGGCACTACAAACAAAAGGGTTCTGATCGACACTGAACCCTCAAAAGACCCAATGGGTAAAAAAATGCATGCCAAGGCATAAATAAATTTTTACTAAGTCTTCTAAGCCGAAAAGGGGAAATAATAGCCATCTCTTATAGGCCATAATGGCCCAATCTAAAAGAACCTAAGGGCCAAAACATGTAGAGTTCGAGACCTTGTTCTCACTCAACTCGGACCTAAGGGTCCCATCATCTCGAGCTCGCATCAAATCGACTTAAGCACAGCTCGAGGATTTATCAAAAAACCTTAAGAGGTATTCCATTATAAGTTCAAAAATCGCCCATTGATTACTAAAAAACCTAAGGGTTTGTTCTACTCTGAGACCAAGCCAGTGCTCACTCGATCATTGAAGTTATAACATCAAAAATTTTCACAAGACGAAGACGAAGCAGAATTCGAAACAAATCGGAGATGGAGCGGAATGAAAAGGAATTCCTTATATTCATAAAGGGTATTTACAGTGCCCACAAAGGGCCTTACACAAAAACAAAAAAAAAATCCTAAGAGTCTAATCTACTTTGGGAGCGCATTTTCGAGAACCTCCTCCTCGGGGACTTCATCCTCATCTCCTCCGCTCTCGGAACCACTAGCAAAATCTTTACCATTAGAGAGTAAAGAGGCAACCTCGTCCTCCAAAGTTTTTGCCTTTTTCAATATCCGCTGAGAGGTCAAAGGCATGAGCGTGCACCTCCTCGAGAGTTTCTCTCCGGGATTGTCGCCTGGCGTGGTCGAGAGCACATGACAATTTGACTTCATCAGCAATGGAGGTTTCCTGTGCCCGAATGTTAGCAGCCTCGGCGTCAGCTCGATAAGAGGCCACAAATGCCTCTGCCTCATATTTGGCCTTCGCAAGCTCGGCGGCTGATTTATCCTCGAGCTCCTCAATCTTTCAGCTTCGGGCCAGGCTTTCCCCCTTTACGTTTTGAAGGTGGCGTTCGATCAATGTCAGTTGGGCCTGAAGCGTGTCTTTCTCCGAGGCAAGACGATCCATATGTTACTTCCACCCCAAGGTCTCGGCCTCTTTCACCTTGAGCTCTTCTCGAAGCTGCTCCACCAGCTCGCCCTTCTGCTGGGCCTGCAATGTTGAAATGTTAATTGCTTAATCAAATGAGCACGTAACAAACCACCAAAGGTTACATTACCTTCTCAACAAGCTCAGTCTGTTCATGATGAGCCTTTGCTAGTTCAACTCGGACATCCTTGACCTTCCCCTTTTTTTTTGTACATAGAGGCGTTTATGGCTGTCCCTCTCTTTCACAAGCTTCTTGAGTTCGGCCTCGCATCGAGCAAGCTCGGCTCGAGATTTGGAAAATGTTTGTCGATGAAGCGTCACGGCCTTCACACAAAGAAAAGGAGTCGGACTTAGAAAAACGAGAATAAAACTCAAGCATAGTTATGGAGGCAGAAACTTACTTGTTTGAGAAGCCGCTAAGCCTCATCAAAGATAAACAAAGCGTTAGGGTCGGGACCATCTTCGACCCCCGCAAAACATTCCCGAAAAATATCATTCCCTTCATGTGTCGTCCCCACCTCGGGAGTCTTCATGGCCTAGGCATCTCCGAACTGCCCTTCAGAAAACACGGGGCCAGACGGGGATTCATCTATGTTAATTATCCCAAGTGATTCACTTGGGACATTCTGTTCTCTTTGAAGGGCCTCGAAATTAGGCTCTTCTGGCTCACCGGTCAGATGTCCTCCAAGGCGGGGAGCGCTTTTATCACCCAATGGCTCGGGGACTCTACTTGTGCTCCCCTCTGAGATTTCTTTGGTTCGAGATTGAACCGCATCAGCTGCTGCCGGTTCGGCGGCCTTCGAAGCTTCAGTTCTCCCCCCTCTTTCGAGTAACCAATAGGTAGTCATCATCTTCTCCCTCTTCCTCGTCATCCCGAAGGTGTTGGACCGCTTCTGCAGATAGGGCCGCAGGATCGGCCCTAGGCTTTCGAGCCCTATTTTTCTTGGGCTTCGAGGAACTTGCTGGGGAAGCCCTTTTCCTTTTCTTCTCCTTGGTTGTCTTTGGGATTTCCTCCTCATCGGGGGGGGGGGGGGGGAGGCCTCATAGCAATAGTATCTTCGAGGCCTGCGTAAGGAGAAAGTAAGTATTTTACAAGAAAAATGTCGTCATATGAGCAAGGGAACTCACCATGGTTTTTAACTTCCCACCGACCCTTGGCCAAATCACACCAATAGCATTTCGCGTGTGAAGAAGTGGAGGCCAGTTGTCGGACCCAACCTGCAAGGTCCGGAATCGCACCAAAAAACCAAGGAGAAGCTGCACCATCAAAAAGGAATCAGATCGAGGAAGAACAGGGAAAGTAGAGAAGTAAGTATCATCAATAGGGTTGTACTTACGTTTCATGTTCCATTCCTCGGGGAATGGAATCCTTTCAGCAGGAATTAAATTGGAAGTCTTGATTCGGACAAATCAGCTCATCCATCCTCGGTCCTTGTCCTCATCGATGCTAGAGAATAGAGCCGTCGAGGATCGACGCTGGAGCTTTATCAGACCACCTCGATAAAGGCAAGGGCTGTATAGCCTGATCAGGTGGTTGAGGGTAAAAGGCTTCCCCTCGACCTTGCCCAAGAAATACCTGAGCAAATTGACGATGCGCCAGAAAGAAGGGTAGATCTGGCCAAGCGTACCCGATATTGATGACAGAAATCGAGAATGACTGGATCTACGGGACCCAGTGTTGGATCTAGGGGACCCAATGTGAAAGGATAAGTATACACGCTTAAGTACCCTTTCACATGAGTGGTGATGTCCTCTTCAGGGGAAGGAATCATGACATCTTTATCCTCTCAATTACAATCCTCTTTCACCTGCTCAAGTTCATCTTCAGTTATCAAGCAGATGTATCGAGACATAGGCTCGCATCAGCCTGGAACCGACGCCGGCTTATCGATTTTGAAATTGAAAGATAGCTCGCATGGTCCGGTGGGAATGCACTCCTCGATACGAGATGGCACCGTCGTTATACCACCGGATGGACGTGATGATGAGGAGGCTTTTCTTTCTGATGAATGGTTTTAGATGTTTTGACCGTTACAATTGAGAAAGTCAAAAAAAGAGAAGAATTTGATGTTGTAGCAAGACCAAGTTAAAGAAAGGATGAACTCAGGAAAGATGAAGAAGCTAGTGAGGTTTTGAGAAAGATTTGAGAAGTAAAGATTGTAAAAGTTGTAAAATTGATCTATTTATAGTGGTTGCTTTAACGGTTTGGGGAAGCCAATGCCCGACCATCAGCCTCCTTCAATTAATGGCCTTGGGAACTATGCAGACGCGACCTTTCAATCACTTCAGTCGCTGACGTCACGAGATTGACATCATGATCGAGACATTAGAGGATCGAGGATCAAATCGTTTCTTATCATCTTACTCTAAGAAATGCGGGGACTATTTGTATACGGTCGAGATCAGGTATGCCCGAATTCACGGGCTCGAAGAGTCGCTTCATTCCCGAGTTCAGGATGGATCGAGTTCAAGCCCGATGGATCAAGCTCAATCCCGATGATAGAGTACAAGGCTCGAAGATCGAAGTACGCGATGAGCACCGAAGCCGAGTATGACCAACCCCGAGATGATGCCGTTATGGGTTTGTAACAGAAAGAACAAGATTCTCGCAACATCCCCAAGATCCCGACGTAAATTCCGGAACTGATTTGTACGGATTTTACTAGGCGGTTAGACAGATGTCCCAATAAGATTCCTTGCTAAAATTAGAAATGTACCTTATTTAGGGTTCCCCTACTATATAAAGGGGACCCCAATCATTTATAACCATCATCAATCAATGGCAAAAGAATATATTCTTACTTTCTTGCTCATTACTCATCAGAATTATCTCTTAACTGTATTGCCTTTACTCTACTACTCTTGTTGACCAACCTCGAGGCCATCATAGCACGAGGTCAAGACTTGTTTAAGCACTGGTTTGATTCGACTTACTTCTTTAGTTTATACGTTTGATTTCTTGGTAATTAATTAGTATAGAATTCAATCACGTATCTTTAAAACCACAAGCAAGTTTAATTGTTACTCGTATTTAGAGGTAAACAATTATTATAAAGGGTAATTATTTTAATGGGAAATAGACTCAGAACCTCATGGAAATGTATAATGTTCTAGGATGCAGGTAGACCAAATGCAAGATTCACTCTATGGATACAAATGCAGGATAGGTTGCTAACTACTGACAGACTAGTTAAATGGGGAATAGATGTTGGGCTCAAATGTACTTTATGCCAGAAGCACAATGAATCGAGAGAGCATTTGTTTGTGAAATGTGATATACCAAGGCTTTGCTGAATAGATTAATACAGTAGATCCAGAATCAATCAACCTATAAATACAGGAGGATGCGAGCAGTACATACATGAGGTTAT
Source organism: Nicotiana attenuata (assembly GCF_001879085.1). Taxonomy (NCBI): domain Eukaryota; kingdom Viridiplantae; phylum Streptophyta; class Magnoliopsida; order Solanales; family Solanaceae; genus Nicotiana; species Nicotiana attenuata. The sequence goes on from NC_031999.1 coordinate 13,142,311, forward strand.
CAAGAGGTCCAAGGGGAAGTCAAAAGCTGCTCAAATTTTCAAGATGAAATATACAAAATTGTGCATAGTGTGTGGACTGAAAGAAACATGTGAGTTTTGAGAAGAAGAGTAGAAGATGGGAAGTTTATTTCCCGTTTCTACTAATAACAACAAATAGTATAATCTCACAAGTGAGGTTTAGAGAGGGTAATATGTAAGCATCCTTACCCCTACCATAAAGATAGAGAATTATTACCTATTTCTACCCATCCCAATTTTTATTTCAATTTATACCCTTTCAACCTAAAATAATTACCTGACCACCCAATATCTTTCCCTTTTCTAATCTTCCCTCCTTGTAGCCAATGTTTGAAAGAGGCAATGGTGTAGAGAAATGACATAATTTCTTGTGGGATACTTAGCTACTTACCAAATTCAACGTCCACAGTAATAATTGGATAATTTCTTTCTCACAAGCTTTATTTATACCCAAATTGTAATCGTTTATAGCAACAACAACAACCCAGTGAAATCCTACTAATAGGTCTGGGGAGGGTAGAGTGTACGCAGATCTTAATCCTACCCCAGGGGGTAGGGAGGCTATTTTCGGGAGACCCTAGGCTCAATAGAAGAGACATAATATCATAAAAGAATAAATCTGTAATAACAAAAGAAATCAGAAAAATAATACTCAGCAATCGAACGAAACAACAAATAAGTAGAAGGCTAATAACCCAATACTATGCAAAAGGAGAAAAATAGTGTGCACGCAACATAACCCGCTAACAGTCCTAAATAAAACTCTATCAGACTAACCGGTACAAAGAACTCTATCAAACAAAACTCTATCGCCTACCCCCTAACCTACAACCCTAATGCTCGACCTCTAAACTTTTCTATAATGAGCCATGTCCTCGGAAATCTGAAGTCACGCCATGTCCTGCCTGATCACCTCGCCACAATACTTCTTAGGACGCCTTCTACCTCTTTTCGTACCTGCCAAAGCCAACCGCTCACACCTCCTAACCATGGCATCGAGACTTCTCCTCTTCACATGTCCGAACCATCTAAGTCTCGCTTCCCGCATCTTGTCTTTCATGGGACCAACGCCCACCCTCTCCCGAATATCTTCATTCCTAATCCTATCCAGCCTCGTATGCCCGCACATCCACCTCAATATCGTCATCTCAACTACTTTCATCTTCTGGACATGTGCATTCTTAACTGGCCAACACTCAGCCCCATACTACATAGCCGGTCTAAGCATCGCTCTATAGAACTTACCTTTAAGTTTCGTTGGCACATTCTTGTCACATTGGACTCCAGACGCTAACCTCTATTTCATCCACCTCACCCCAATACGGTGTGTGACATCCTCGTCGATCTCCCCATTTTCCTAGATAATTGAACCTAGGTACTTGAAACTTTCTCTCTTGGTGATGACTTGTGAGTCGAGCCTCACTTCCACGCCCGCTTTCCCCATCACACCACTGAACTTACACTCCAGGTATTCCGTGTTAGTCCTACTCGATTTGAAACCTTTAGAATCTAAGGTCTGCCTCCATATCTCCAGTCTCTCATTAGCGCCACTGCGAGTCTCATCGATAAGAACTATATCATCACCGAACAACATACACCATGTCAACTCCCCTTGAATATGGTGTGTTAGGGCGTCCATCGCTAGAGCAAATAACAACGGGCTGAGCACAGATCCTTGGTGTAATGCCACAACCACCAGATAAGGCTCTGAGTCACCCCTCACAATCCTAACCCGAGTCTTAGCTCCATCAGACATATCCTTTATCACTCTAATGTAAGCTACCGGCACACCTTTCACCTCCAGGCATCTCCAAAGAACGTCCATAGGAACCTTGTCATACGCCTTCTCTAGGTCAATAAACACCATGTGCAAATCCCTCTTCCTATCCTTGTATTTTTCCACCAACCTTCTGATAATATGGATAGCTTCCGTAGTAGAACGACTCGGCATGAAACCGAACTGGTTTTCTGATATAGACACCGCCCTCCTAACCCTCCCTTCCACCAGTATCTCCCAAACTTTCATGGTATGACTTAGTAACTTGATGCCTCTATAGTTGTTACAATTCTAGAAATCACTTTTGTTCTTGTACAACGGAATCATCGTACTCCATCTCCACGCATTTGGCATCCTCTTCGTCCTGAAAATAACATTAAACATCCCGGTCAACCACTCCAAGCATGCTCAACCCACATACCTCCAAATTTCTACTGGAATCTCGTCTGGTCCGGTCTCTTTGCCCCGACACATCTTTTGCATAGCTCCCACAACCTCCTCCACCTTAATGCGCCTACAATACCTAAAGTCTCGGTGACTCTCGGAGTGCCCCAATCCCCTCTTCATTCAGATGTTTATGAAAGTATATCTGCCATCTTTGCTTAATCTGGGCCTCTTCCATCAATACTCTACCTTCCTCCTCTTTGATGCACCTCACTTGATCTAGGTCACGAGCCTCCCTCTCCCTCACTTTGGCCAGCCGAAATAACTTCTTGTCCCCACCTTTGCCCACTAGTTTCTCATACAACCGACCAAATGCAATAGTCTTAGCTTCCGTGACCGCTAATTTTGCCTCCTTCCTAGCTTCCCTGTGCCTTACTCTATTCTCTCTCCACTGCTCCTAGTCAGTGCTCTCCACTAACTTAAGGTACGCCACTTTCTTTGCTTCCACTTTACCTTGGACCACGTCATTCCATCACCAGTTGCCTTGGTGCCCGCCAGAGTAACCCTTCAAGACCCCTAAACCTCTCTTGTCGCCTCCCTAATACAGTCCGACGTTGCTTTCCACATAGCGCTAGCATCCCCATCATTTTCCCAGGCTCCCATAGTCGTCAGCCGCCCCTCCAACTCCTGCGCGTTATCCTTAAGCAAACCTCCCCACCTGATCCTCGGTTGGCCCCGTACAAGCCTCTTCTTCCTCTTTATCAAGATATCGACGTCCATCACTAGAAGCCTAAGTTGAGTCGCGAGGTTTTCACTCAGAATCACCTTACAAACTTTACACATCCCCCTATCACACCTCTTGCGGAGGAGATAATCAATTTGAGTCTTAGCCACCATACTCCGGAAAGTAATCAAATATTCCTCCCTCTTTGGAAAACTAGAGTTCACGATTACTAATTCAAAAGCTCTAGCAAAGTCCAATAGTGCAGTACCTCCTCCGTTCCTATCCCCAAAGCCAAAGCCATTGTGCACCTCACCATAGCCCCCAGCAGACGACCCAATATGATCATTAAATTCCCCTCCTATAAACAGCTTCTCCACAGGTGGAGTACCCCACACCAACTCATCCAAACCCTCTTAGAAGCACCTTTTAACCTCATCGTCCAAGCCCTCTTGCGGCGCGTAAGCGCTAATGACATTCAGAGTTCTCCCTCCCACTACTAACTTAATCACCATCAATATGTCATTCACCTGATTAGCCTCTACTACTGACTCTTTGAGCTCCCTATCCACCGGAATACCCACTTTGTTCCTGCCCTTCACCCTTCCGGAATACCATAAATTATATCCGTTCGTATTTCTCGCCTTCCATCCTACCCACCTAGTCTCCTGAACATAAGCTATATTGACCTTCCTCTTATGGAGAATCTTAGTCAGCTCTATAGACTTACCCATCAACGTCCCTATATTCCACTATTCAATCCTCAACCTACTGGCGGCCTTGTTCCCCTTATCCCCGCCCCCTTCCTCCCTCCCCGAGGACATGACCCTACTCTGCCATTACAAATCACAACCGCTATAACTACGATTGTCCAAAAAAAAGCAACACGGACAAGCAAAGGTCCAAACACGAAAGGAACAAACAGTAACTACAAGACCGCTACTAGAATGACTAGACTAGTGCAAACTACGATGACAATAAATCTACTAACACGGGAAAGAGAGAAATAGGAGGCGGGAGGTACCAATTCCCGCAAATAGAACCTGGACTTTTGGTTTGTTATACTCTCGATGTTGTGGAACCCGATCAGCCCTTGATACTGCCTACTGGCCTGCTCTACTGCTTTTGCGCATACACCTCCCTCCCGGCACCAAACAGCCACAAAAATGCTAACCTGAAAAAAACACAACACACCACGGAACCAAGAAAAATAGAAGCGGGCAGAACTGTCACCGGCCTAGTGGCAATCTAGTGGAGGAGTCGTTGGACCAACCTAAAGTTGCCGGAGAACAGTGACGACGCCGAGGAACAGAGGGCATGGAAAGTAAATAGAAGAAGAAAAGCACAGGAAAAAGTAAATGGAACAGCAGGGGTTGGGGCTGCCGCCTGAAAGAAGAAAGAAGGAGGCGGCGCCGAAAAAGAAGACGAAGAAGGAAGGAGGCGACGCGACGGTCGCTAACCTAAATGCTGCTAGGGTTTAAGAAGGGGAGTAAGAAGAAAAAGAGGAGATAGAGAAAGGTGGGGAGAGAGAATGAGAAAGAGGAGAGAGGGGGCTTACTTGGTCTGCTTATCTCGCCGGAGTCGGCGCTGGGGGATTTGCCGGCAGAAATAGCCGTTAAGATTCAGGGGAAATCGTTTATAGCAAGTTGTATATTTTTTCATGTTAGATCGGTTCCTTTTGTTGAGGCTGCACTATGTAAAAAAAAGTGAAGCTTATGAATTTTACTTACTGCTAGTAGTTATTTATATATCTGAAAAAGATTGAAGTTGATCCATGGAAATTTTATTGTAAAAAGATTAAATTCACCATTAAAGGACCTGAAACATAAACTTATAAACTGAGTTTGTTGAATTTGTAACTAGTTTGATCCAATTTTGATTGAGGTGAGCTCAAAATGTTGGTTGGAGGCTATGATTAAACTTTGAGCTGATATGGCAGAGATTTTAGAGTTAAATTGTGAAAATTGTGCTGAAAATTTTGAGGCAAATTCAAAGAGAATGTAGATGTTGAACGAAGAATGCAAGATACCATTTTAATATATTGTATTCTATTTGACATACAATATATAATTCAATAGTATATAGTTTACTGCAATACAATAGTATGAAGTTACAATATATTGTACTATATAACAGTATACTATTATAACTAGATCCTTTTTTTTCAAATTATTAACTCGTCTTTTTAAAAAAATTTGAAAAGATGTGAAAGAAATTTTTCGTGGGTTTGAGATCTTATTTATGAAGATCCACCATAGTTGAATTTGAAGCTCTTGAATTTGAAATTCACTTGAAGATTTATAGTTTGATTCAAAGTGTGTGTTATCAAATGTGTCTATAGTAACTTTAGAAAGTTCATACCTAAATTTAGTCGCCTTTGGAGTTGATTTGAAATGCTTGTGATCGAAAGTTTCTAGTTGATAATTGTCACACCTCCTTTTTCTACTACACTCCCGGAAGGGTATAATAAGGGAGTTTTTTCCAACTTAAAGTGACAATCGAAACGGGATTCATTTTATTAAAAATTCAGAGTCGCCACTTGGGATAATTAATGGTGTCCCAAGTCACCGGTTCAAATCCCGAGTCGAGGAAAAGATTGACTCTGTTTATGTCCGCGAAACATAGAAATCCGGGTAAGGAATTCTGTTAACCCGGGAGAGGTGTTAGGCACTCCCGAGTTCCGTGATTCTAGCACGGTCGCTTTGATCATACTTGGCTTATTAAATGGTTTAATTACTCATTTTAGAACCTATGTGCTTTTGCCTCTTTCACCACTTTTAATTAAGAAAATTATCTTGAAACGGGTTATGCGTACGTATACCCATTTGTTTGGCGCGTCAAAAATTATATCATGGGGACGTGTCCACAATTAATAACGCTTTATTATTATTAAGATAGTTTGGGCCGAAGTTGCACGAACGCATACTCCGGGTTTATTTTTAGAACCGTAATTAGGTTACGCGAACGTATACACAATCACGATAGTATTTTAAAACGGCCCTAAAGGATATTCTATGAAATATTAGTCATTTTTAATATCTAGGTTATAAAGCTAATACGAGGGCCACGAAAAACCATTAATAGCCCACGAAAACCTATTTTATATTAGGAAAGTTTGATCGAAGTTGTGTCGAATGCATACTCCAAATTGATTTTTAGAAATCGTGATCGTGTTACGCGAACGTATACACAATCACAATTGCACTTGTTTAGTTCCATTATTAAGATTGGTAGCGCCTGATTTAGTTATTAGAAACAGTTCAAATTCAATCGTCCAACACACATATAAAATAGACACCAAGAAAGAAGAGCAAAGATAATTCACTGATTGTCCATCAACTTTCAAGCAAAGGACAATTTACCCATCACTTCTTAATGAGGCCAAAGCTTTTTGAAATCAATTCTGCACATGGAATTAGAGTACAAGTATGGGAAGGATAAAGCTTACCCAAATGCATGTTCCGAAATAGTCAAGCAGCAGGTTCTCACCATAACAATACGACGACAAGAAAGGAAAGCTCTTTATTCAAAGTATATTGGTATACTGACCCAAGGATTCACAGTAAGTAGCAAATGCATCCACTTATTGAAATAAATATGATGCCTTACTAAAGATATAGAAGGGACAATGCTGTACCAGGGAATGCCAAACTAGGTGAAAATAAGTAGTTGATTATGCGTGTTTTCTTTTTTTCAACACTTTACAAAACATCGTTTTGGCTCTAACATTTACAACAAAGACGGATGAGCACGATTTCAGCAGTTTTTATATCTAGTTCTACTCACATCAATAACACTAAACTATCAGAAGGAATGAAGCACGAAGCGTTCAACAGAGAAACTGGTCAACTTGAACATCACCAACTAGACATAGAATTTTGAATCTAGTGAGAATCAGGTCTCCTTGGTACAAAAACTAACTCAACTTAACAGAAGAAATGGAACTCAGCAACTAAATCACAAAGAATCCAGCATAGGTATCAGTCTATAATCAATATAAAGAAAACCTCCAATGAACAAATCGAATTGAAGTCAGCCTTAACACAAGCATCGACTAGCTATGAGCTGAATTTTCAAGCAGAAGCATCATGGTTAACAGTGAAGGACATTCTGGGCCAATTACATATTCCCAGTACAGCTGATGGTTCCCTGAACCATTGACCCGGCCCTGAACCTTATGGCTCATGCTGAGTACAGCAGAATGAACATAAAAATGACTGGAGTGGATCCTCAAGTCAGTGACACACTCACATCTCGCACACAACAAAAGTAAGGCAAACAATCAATGGATACCAAGTTTCTGACTTAAACTTCTCATAATTTCGAATGCAAAACAGTGCCAGAGAGTAGGACAAGTGCAGCCTTATGATCTCAAAGGATCCCCATGAACTAGATATTCCGTTTACAGTTGAATTCAAAGGGTCTCCACCCTATATCAATTACTGGTACCTAATCGCTACAAATCAGACAGAAAACACCCTTACAATGAGAGAAAAACAAAGATCGATGCGAATAGTTCAGCCTTTTTGCTCAAAATGTTAGGGTCAAAACAGAACAACCAAGGCAGACACAATAAGAAATCCGTAAAAAAACAGTTGGAACACCTAAAGTGAATTTTAGAACAGGAACGCTAATCGACTACTTGCGAACGATTCAAAGTGCATGTCGGCTTACAATATGCATAAGAGTCTAGAAGAGCTAGAAAGCACAATCACATGACCAAACAACACTGAATGAGCAGCAAACATTACGAGGCAGATGAACACACACAGTCACTTGTTCCAACGGATTCTGAGATTAGAGGACCAGACGAACATTCCTTAGCACACATACAAAATCATAAAAGAGGCTAATACAAACAAGAGAAATGACTACACAAATCTCAGTTATTCTTTCAAACTTCAACCCATTTTATAGCTTACAGAGATCGATTTACAACGGGAAAAAAAATGAAGAAGAGAAAAGAACCTGGAATTAAGAAACTGAATTAGTACAACCTTGAAATCGACTAAGAGGAAGCAAATAGCAACTAAAATCAACCCCCGAGCATCAACAGGCTCAAACTTGTCAAACGACTTCAAAATCGGAACTGGCCCTATTTGAAGCGAATCCCTGATGAATGTGGGGCTCGGATTGAATGAGATCAATCCAACGCCTCACACTCATCCAGCCAATCCGCCTCTAGAACCTTCCAGTTGTGATATACATCTAAATCGAGCAAGTGAGAGGGGTGGGGAATCTCGCGTCAGAAACCGTTAGAACGGTGAGAGGAGGTATGGGGGGAACGCGTGGGTTAGGGATTTGGGAATCACTCGCCTGAATTTGGACGGAATTTGGGGCTTGGTTCGCGTGTTCTTCGGAGAAGAAGAACAGTACGCGCCTGAGTTGGGAGATTAGGGCTTCTGTTCGTTTATGTTATGAATTGGGCGACTGGGCGGGTTATGGCTAAGCGGGTTGGGCATCAGGTGGGTTAGGAAGGCATTGGGCTTGGGGATTTTGAGTTAAAATGGCCCAAATTTCTAATTCTCTTTGTTTTCATCTTTTGTTTTCTTTTTCTTTTCTTTTTTCAAAATTAAACTAAAATCTTAATTAATTCCTAACACCTAATTATCCTTAAAACAATAATTAAACCTAAATGATAATTACCACAACTAACAAATTAAAAAGGAAAA
>NC_031999.1:13150920-13153310 GCF_001879085.1 Nicotiana attenuata
ACAAAGTTAAAACCCTTAAAACTAGCAAATAGCAACATATTTTTTTTATTATTTTTTCTACTAATTAAAAATGACACAAACAAAAAATAGCAAACAATTAATAGAAAATAGTCACAAAAATCCACAAAATTGCAAACATTGAAAGAAGTTATTTTGATTTGAATTTCTGGGAGTAATTCATATAGGACAAAAATCACGTGCTCAGAGCTGGCCCTCTTTGCTCGGAAAACGAAGAGTTTTCGTGCAAAGATAAGGGAGCGGATAGGAGCGATTTTTGTCCGGTTGAATACTCCATGTGAAGCATATTTGAATTGTTTGACCGCACCCTGCTTCTGCGGCTGCCTACATATCCTTGGCTAAAAAGGAATCAGGTCAGTGTAGTTCGGGAAGGTCTGGTAGCTGGGACTACCATGAAGCTGTGGTTTCGCTGTTGCTGCTACTGCTTACTGAACCCCCTTATTACACCATGTCAAAATGAAAAGAAGCTAGACTACGCTATGATCTATGAATTACAAAAGTCCTATCTATGTCTTCAAACTTGATCTTGTATTTCTTGTTGCCTTGTTGTCTTGTATCCTCCCGGTGGAATCCATTTGTTGCCGCCTTGAATTGTAATCTGAGATGTTTTCCCTTTCTCCGGGTGGATGCCTGATTGCTGAACTTGAAATGTATTCCCTTGTTCTCCAGGTGGGCTCCTGATTGCTGACACTTGAAATGTATTCCCTTGTTGTCCAGGTGGGCTCTTGACTGCTGCACTTGAAATGTATTCCCTTATTCTCTAGGTGGGCTCCTGACTACTGAATCTTGAAATGTATTCCCTTGTTCTCCAGGTGGGCTCCTGACTTCAACAAAATAGACAAACAAAAAAAATATGCTGCCCTAGTTTGATGACTGGGCGCGTTATGTTACCAAATATTAAAAAACTTGAAAGCTAAAACTTGAATTGTACTTCCCTTGTTCTCCAGGTGGGCGCCTGATTGCTGAACTTGAAATGTATTCCCTTGTTCTCCAGGTGGGCTCATGATTGCTGACACTTGAAATGTAATCCCTTGTTCTCCAGGTGGGCTCCTGATTGCTGACACTTGAAATGTATTCCTTTGTTCTCCAGGTGGGCTCCTGACTGCTGCACATGAAATGTATTCCCTTGTTCTCCAGGTGGGCGCCTGACTGCTGAGCTTGAAATGTATTCCCTTGTTCTCTAGGTGAGCGCCTGACTGCTGAGCTTGAAATGTATTCCCTTGTTCTCCAGGTGGGCTCCTGATTGCTGAAACTTGAAATGTATTCCCTTTTTCTCCAGGTGGGCTCCTGACTACTGCACTTGAAATGTATTCCCTTGTTCTCTAGGTGGGCTCCTAACTGCTGAAACTTGAAATGTATTCCCTTGTTCTCCAGGTGGGCTCCTGACTGCTGCACTTGAAATGTATTCCCTTGTTCTCCAGGTGGGCTCCTGACTGCTGAAACTTGAAATGTATTCCCTTGTTCTCCAGGTGGGCTCTTGACTTCAACAAAATAGACAAACAAAGAAAATTTTCTGACACAGTTTGGTGGTTGGGCGCATCATGTTACCAAATATTACTAAAAATTTGAAAGTTAAAACTTGAATTGTACTTCCCTTGTTCTCCAGGTGGGCGCCTGATTGCTGAACTTGAAATGTATTCCCTTGTTCTCCAGGTGGGCTCCTGATTGATGACACTTGAAATGTATTCCCTTGTTCTCCAGGTGGGCTCCTGACTTCAACAAAATAGACAAACAAAGAAAATTTTCTGCCCCAGTTTGGTGGCTGGGCGCATCATGTTACCAAATATTACTAAAAATTTGAAAGCTAAAACTTGAATTGTACATCCCTTGTTCTCCAGGTGGGCGCCTGATTGCTGAACTTGACATGTATTCCCTTGTTCTCCAGGTGGGCTCCTGAATGCTGACACTTGAAATGTATTCCCTTGTTCTCCAGGTGGGCTCCTGACTGCTGCACTTGAAATGTATTCCCTTGTACTCCAGGTGGGCTCCTCACTTCAACAAAATAAACAAACAAAGAAAATTTTCTGCCCCAGTTCGGTGGCTGGGCGCTTCATGTTACCAAATATTACTAAAAAGTTGAAAGCTAAAACTTGAATTGTACTTCCCTTGTTCTCCAGGTGGGCTCCTGATTGCTGACACTTGAAATCTATTCCCTTGTTCTCCAGGTGGGCTCCTGACTGCTGCACTTGAGATGTATTCCCTTGTTCTCCAGGTGGGCTCCTGTCTTCAACAAAATAGACAAACAAAGAAAATTTTCTGCCCCAGTTTGGTGGCTGGGCGCATCATGTTACCAAATATTACTAAAAATTTGAAAGCTAAAATTTGAATTGTACTTCCCTTGTTCTCCAGGTGGGCGCCTGATTGCTGAACTT
>NC_031999.1:13155930-13157842 GCF_001879085.1 Nicotiana attenuata
TCGCCTTACGGTGCCCGTGAGGGTTTTCACCAATAAGACTCTCTCATTTTCATCATTTTTCTGCTTGGACCAGAGTGTTGTCCCTGACATGGATTACCTCTTCTTGCTTGACTTGGCATTTCTTGAAGACTGATCAGAAGGTCTTTCTTTGGACCGTAATGCAGGATTTTGGACAGGGTTAGAAAGAAAGAGTATCAAAGGCTCAAAACAATTGAAATAGGTTCAAAATTACAACTTTCGGAATCAAATCTCTTGCACAACCGCAACTTCTGCCCCAGTTTCTCTCTTGGGGACTTTTGGATTTTTATTATGATGGGACCGAACCGTGAGGCTGCCTACATATCCTTAAAAGGAATCAGGTCGAACGTAGTTCATGTCATAGAAATTACTTTGTTGTTGTGATTTTTCATTTCTTTTTCTTCCTCTTTCTCTTATTTTCTTTTCTTTCTTCCTTTTCTCTTTTTGTTGTTTTGTTGTTTTTTTTTCTTTTTCTTTTTTTTTTCTTTTTCTTCTCTTTTTCTCTTCCTTTTTTTCTTTTCTTCTTCCTTTTTCCTTCTCTCTCTTTTCTTTCCTTTCTTTTCTCTTTTTCCTTGACTTATCTTTCACGCTTGTGTTTCTGATCTTTGCTACTGATTCCGAAAGAGGGGTATGAAAGAAAACAAATAAGGCTCAAAGGGGTAACGAAGGATAAAGTGTTTAGATAGCAGAACAAAATGCCTTCGTCATTCCAATCTTCAAAGCATGCCAAGTACGAACAAATTCAATTTAACCAGAGAAAATCATACATAATATCTCTTGACCGCATCAGAATTGATGGCCATTTCTACGCACCTGCCTTCTATATCTGTTAAATACAAATCACCATTTAGCAACACTCTCGTCACGATGAACGGCCCCCGCCAGTTTGGGGCGAACTTGCCTTTGGCCTCAGCCTGATGTGGAAAGATACATCTCAACACTTGTTGACCCACTTCAAACTTCCGTGGACCTTCTCATCATATGCTCTTGCCATTCTCTGTTGATACAATTGGCCATGACACACTGCTGCCAATCTTTTCTCATCGATCAAACTCAATTGCTCAGGCGGGTTCTGACCCACTCATCATCATCAATTTCGGCTTCAGCGACAATCCGAAGGGATGGGATTTCAACTTTTCAGAATTAGCTTGGCATTTAAAACTGGGCTGAAGATTCCTCATGCATGTCATGTCATTGAAACCAGCATAGAAAGAACTGTACAAGAAAGAAGAGAAAAACAAAAATAAAACTATCAGGAGTGAAGAAGAAGGGAAATTGCATTTCATTGAAATTAAAGATAACAAGGTTTAACACATCCAAACGGACGGAACATAGAATCAGAATTGCAACTTTGGAATAATCCAGAAAAGCAGAAAGAAAATCAAAGCCGACTACCAAAACTCCCTCCGAGTAGAGAGAGGAGTAACTTCCCGATTGTTAATCTTTGCACTTGGCCCGACAAATTGCACATCCACCTTGCTAGAACCTTCTCCAACCATGTTCACATCGTCGAACATCTTCTCGAACCTTTCAATAAACTCTTTATCAAGATCAACCACAGAACTAGGAACTGTTGTTACTGGGCGCTTCCCAGCGCCTAGCTTGACAATGACAGGATCTGTGTGGGCACCCTCCACAATCACGACAGGCTTGTTCGACACTCCTGGCACAACCACTTTTGCTCTTTTTTGTTTCGTTGCAACCTCACTTGAGGACCCTTTCTTGACTACCGCTGATGGTTCACTGTTTGTCCCGCCCAACCTGATCACTGATTTCCCACTTGTTGACTTTTCAACCGGCCTGACCTCACTGGACCGAATCATCATGACGGTCTGTGAAGGCTTCTTAGGCTCCCCTCCCTTATGCACTATCTCGATCATATTTGTCTCATGAT
>NC_031999.1:13198883-13282224 GCF_001879085.1 Nicotiana attenuata
TGGTTGATGGTGGTGTTGTGGCGGGGTTGGTATCGGCAAGGGATTGAGATTTTGAGGTGGAGTTGCATATTAATGCGGTGCAGGAGGGTTTTGTGGGTGTTGGTTTAGTGTATTTTGGGGAGATGCCGGGTTTTTGGTGTTTTGTTGGTTGACATCGGGGATATTCAGGGTGAGGGATAGGTTTGCTAAGTTGCGGACCTGCTCAAGTTCTCCCTGTAGCTCTAGTATCTTTTGTTCCAACCGCAAAACCAAGTCATTCGGTGCCGGAGTACTCCGACCGTCTAAAGTTTCTGCATTCTCCGCATTTTCCTTTCAAATACCACTTAAGTCATCCATCTTAGCTTTTCCTCTACTTCTTGTATTTCTTAGAGGAGGAGGAGGTGGAGGGCCTCTAGATCTGGTGTGATAAGCTGATGATGCCAGTATGCACGAACCAACCTTTTTGGGGAATGGGAATAATCGAAAAGAAAGAAAGAAAAATAAAAGGTAGCCAAGTCAGTAATGGTTCTGAAAAGAGTACTTGCAGTATTTAAACATGTATTGCAGAAAGATGAAATTCGCGTCCTAATTTGGGAGCCTCGTTGTGCCCGAGGTAGGCCTAGCGACAAGTTAATTTGGAGAACTGAGATGCCAATAAATGCCTCATTTCATTAATATAAAAATAGACAAATCCCAAAACAACATTAAGATAATAGAAAAAGTAAGTCACTATTGGCATTTGGCCTTATTACATTTAGGAAAGCGAATAAATCTAGCCTACTTGGTCCCAGAAGGACCTTCCCCAGATTCGATCTTCCTGACTCTATCATACAGGTTTCCCAGCTTGCGTAGACCCAGCAGTAGGTAGGCTCTAGCCAAATGTCCTCCTTCGCTTCCTTCATCATTTTGGCAATCCTCAATCCTCTTTATGATTTTGCCCTCCAGCTCCACTAAACCTCGGTCCAGATGCTCCAACCTTCTGTTGGAAGTGACATCCATTTCCTTCCATTCGTTGATCAGCCTCATATTTGTCTCATGTATTTCCCGGTGCTCATTCTCAGAGTCATGGACCCTCTTGCGCAGTCTGTTGTATTTGACTTGAGCCTCAGCATCTTCGTCTATGATCATATTCCCTCGACCGGCTCCTGGCCTCACCATTCCCTTTAGGTTGTCTTCTAACCATTCTGGGTAGAGAGGTTCACACCCACCGTGATAACTGTCTGGCTCAATGGTGTTCTTTTCCACAACAATCTTGCAGTGCCACATGTGTTGAGCTTGGCACTTGTAAGGGACGTCGTCGTCCTGAAAGTCTGCTCTGAAGTGACCCATCTTGGCAACCCTTGGTACAACCTGCTTCCTGCCTGCTTGCCTCATAACTCGGACAGGGACATAAGGGTATATTCCCCTCAACCCAATCAGCACTAGGTGTGGAGCGTCCCTGGATCTGATGATGAACTCGTCTGTTGGGAACCATTCAAACATCCATTGCACTTGTTCCTCGATCAGATTGTCGAAGAACTCTACCCGCTCTGTGTCACTTTCCGGCTGAGCAAACCTGTCTGGAATGTAAATCATCCGCATGGGGTGATGGAAGGCAAAATGGTCGTTCCAAGCCTTTCGCGGAAGTTCTTGGCAATACTGGCCCCTTTGAAGATGTTCTAATAACCACAACTGCAGCAACAGGTTACAACCCTCGAAATTCTTGATCCCCCTTTGACAGTGCTCCAGAGCCCTGTAGATGTCGGCTATGATCATGGGGACTATAGTGTATGTCTGTCCATTGATCCCTTCCATCAAAGTCTTGGCGACCATGGCCAATCTAGTATGGATTCTTCCCCTTTTCATCGAGAATACTATCAGGCCCAAGAAAAACACAATGAACACGAACACTCTGCGATGGTTGTGTCCCAGAGAAAAGATAGAAAGCTCGTCGTGGAAGGTACGGTAGGCCTTTCTATGGCCATATCTCTCATATAGGTATTGAAAGGGTATGTAGGATTTCTTCAGGCATTCCAAGTCAGCATTTTTCTTCAACCCCATCATCTTTAGGAACCCTTTACCAGTACGGTTCTCCGTTACCAACAACCCATGGCTATCCCAAGTTAGTCTCGCAAGTCCCCCAATTTCCTCTAAGAGTGGTGTCATTTCCATATCCCCGAAATGGAACACAGCCCTTTCACTGTCCCAGAACAAAGTTGCAGCCTCGATCAGTATATTGTTTGGCTGAATGTCTAGCAGAGAAGGTAAATTGCCCAAGTGCTTTCTCACGTGTTTCTTGTCACTTGAGGAAAGGTCCTCCCACCAATCTAGTAGCAATGGTGGAAGGTTGCTGACCATGCCGAATCTGGGGACCTCGTGCCTCATTTTCTGTAAAACAAAAAGGTTAGGCCCTTTTCCCTCACCAGACTCGACTATTTGTACATTCATGATTAGCATATTGGCATTTAGTTCTCCAAATTAATGCATAGAACGTGGTTATGTCCGTTGGGATTATGGAAACCCCGGCGGACTTTGGATAAGGCTCGTCTTAAAGGATAATTATATGGACAACATATTAATCCAACTAGGTTTGAACATGATGCATGCGCAATTACAATAAGATTAAGGTTACTAGGGGGGTCTAGACTGGTACCCTCAAGCGGACAACTTGAGGGGAAAGGCACAGAACTGTCGACTGCACCGCTAACCGACTAGTTTTACCGCAAATAAGTCTTTCCGAATTTAAGGGTAATAAATTGGAAGAGCGCAACCACTCATCAAGCGTTGCTATAGGATTTGATACGCACGAGTGGAATATGATGTGGAGCATGATTTATGCAACAATAAATAGCATGTTGTCAAGTATTTGCACGTAAAAAAAAGCGGTAAATGCAGTATTTAAATAATTGAAAGACGGTTACGGAGAAAGAAAACAAAGAGATAAAACAGTTTCAGAAAATAAAGGAAATCATATATAAGCAGTTAAAACCAAACAAGGGGGGGGGGGGGTGCACGGGATAAATCATGTTCAAGACTAATTCAAAAAATAAGTTCGTTATAGTAAGAGCCTAGAATATCCCCAGCAGAGTCGTCATGCTGTCGCGCACCCGTTTTTCCCTTCGTGGGAAGTCTGGGTTTTGACATTCATAGGGGAACAACTCGTTTCCTTTTGGGAATTGGGTGTTTGAAGAGTCACCACCTAACGGATTAAGGTGCGTTAGGGCAGCTAGAGCAATTAACTCATGTAACCAGTTTGCATTACAAGAGATTAGGGTAAGGGCTCGAAATAACCTTAAGGGAAAGGTGTTAGGCACCCCTCGAGGTCCACAACGGTGGGTCCCGGCCGAACTTACTTTATGAATTAGTCAATTAGCAAAAAGGCAGTCTAAGCACACATATGTAAAAGGAATGAAGACTTTTAACATATAAGCAGTCTAAGCACACATATGTATAAGGGATAAGGGAGGTCCTAAGTTGTTTATCCTATAGGATCATATCCATGCAATGCCCGGTAATCACTCCTCGGTGAGAGGGGTTACACGTTGCATTAGCGCACACGTCATCATATCCTTTTACTACCCATTATCCCACCCCTTAGCGGTTATATAAGCGAGTTTTGATTAACGAACTCTAAGTGTGTTGTTACCCGCCCTTCCTTGTGGTCCCGGAGGAGTTTAGGACCTCTAGACTTAGGCAGTTATAGACAATCCTAAGGTGTTTAAAGGGCAAAAGTCTAGGCGACGACAAATAACACATAGGACTGTCAATTAAGGAAGCAGATGAAAGGCTCATATTTACCTCCATATACAAATAGGCAAATAAGCAGCACGTCAACTGATTTTAAAGAAATTCAGAAAATATCTAGATAAACATTACAGAACAAAACATGCAGCCTTTGTTTTAAGGGACGTGGCAAAATCTTATCCAGCTTGCCTACTGGTTTTCAAAATCTGTTGGACTTAAGCAGTTTATAAACAATCCGAACACAGTTTTCAGTTTTATACAAGGACATTAATCACCTAAGGCTTGACTAGGCGTGGAACTATAAGCAATCACAGTTACATGAGCTGTTTAAACAATTTGGAATTATTCAACCTATAGGCATGCTGATCTAGGTGATACAGATTATAACAGGTGATTTATACCAGTTTACATCAGAATCTGACACCTATGTGTGAGGTTGTTTTTAAACATTTTCATGAACAATTATTTATTTAGTCGAAATAGACAGGATCCAAAACGGATGCAAACAGAGACCTAAGAACAGGATATCTAATGCACGCAGGGATGACTGTTTTATTAGGCAGGATTATTCAACAGCAGGATTTCTAAGTGACAGTACTGATGTAGAACCAGGAATTGAGTAGTGATCTATAACATGCAATATGTTGAAGCCATAAACGCGAATACCCTAAAAAGCAGGATGTCTAGTGCACAGGTTTGGCATGGTTTGAATGCAAATAGATACAGCAATCCTAGAACACGATTTCTAATGCAGATTTGCATAATGTAAAGCCTAAAAACATGATTTCTACCCAGCTTTACCCACAGGATCATATACCTACCCTCCCTTTTTACTAGTTACCCCAATATCTGTTTACAAATGATTATTACAGTCCAGAATTGAATAAATTACATAAATGAAATATAGGTTAAACTACAGGGAGCCTGATGTAGGCCCAAAGCAAACCTGGGAGTACCAGGCCTTTAGTAGTCTCAAATGCCAATGATTTCATTGCCAAATTTGTGTCCAGGTGTGTCAGAGTTCCCTAAGGACCTCAAGGATCCCGGGCAGTACTCACACCCAGAATTTTCACAATAGGGACTAAATATGTGCAGTGTGGAATGGCCAGACCTAGTGTGCCAGAGTTCAAAGGAATCTCAAGAGGATCCCAAGGCAGCACACACACTGGAGGAGCAGAACCTATTGACTGAGGAGTAAAGTGAGAGTGCTTGACATAGTTTTGAAAGGTTTTTTTTTGGAAAAAACTAGTATAGAGATGACTCCAGGAGTGAAAAGGTTTTCTGAAATAGGAACCAGTTTGGTGGTAAAATAGTTAGAGAAAAGTATTAAAACACTTTCGAAATCAGAACACAAATCACAGAGCAACCAGATTCAAAACACTTGGCAAATGGATTCCACACAGGGATAGGGGGTTGGGGACACATAGAATACACAGCAGCGTATAGGGAATCACATAAACAGCAAAATGCATGGAATTCTCAAGAGCTTTATAGAATTAATAGGTTGGTCATGACAGTGGGCAGTTGAGACACATAGTAGGGGTATAGCAAAACCATATTGAAAATAGAGGGGTATTGGACAGAATCATGTACATAATTAGGATCAATCGAAGCCCCAAGAGATTAAGTATAATCTCTTCAGTAAAGAAGAGCAGGCAGGAATTTAAATAGACATGCTAGACAAACATTACATAAGCATTCATAATTTAGACATGCTGACTACATATTGAACAAACAAGATTTAGACATGCTAGATAAAGCAGTAACCAAGTAGTTATAGTTTAGACATGCTAATTACATATTGAGCAAGACAATACTTTAAACATGCTAAGCAAAGAAGTAAATGGGAAAACATATTTGATTCGTGGTTAATGGAATAGTGCAAGTGGTATGATATTGATATTGATATGAGGCCGAGGGCCTAGTTGATGCCACGAGATGGCTTATTATTGCGCTTGGGCCGTAAGGGGCCCCTCCCGGAGTCTGCACACCCCCAGTGAGCGCCGTCGACGATAAATAAATGGAGCGGGCTGCACGCCGCAGCGGGTACTGGAGAGTACCGGTCTATGTGTTGCATTGCATATTTGATTGTCATTTACTTATTTATCTGTTTTGGTATTTCCATACTTGTTTTCATTGATTTACCGATTTTATACTACTTGGTAAGTTGCTGTATTTATAGAATTACTTTGTGCCTATTCAGAATTTCTTATTCTCAGTCTTTATTTATGTTTATTACTCACTGGGTCGGAGTACTCATATTACTCCCTGCACCTTGCGTGCAGATCCAGGTACATCTGAGACTGTGTGAGGATTACTCTGCCTAGCAGCTTATCCGAGAATATCAAGGTAGCTGCATTTGACGTCCGCACTCCTGACCTTCCTTCTATCTTATTGCTTTATTTCCGTATTTTCTAGAAAACGATATGTAGTAGGTTGATACCCGTGTATTAGAGGCTCAGACTTGTGACACCGGATTCTTCGGGCTGTGTAGTAGTATTGATATTTGGGATTTCCGCATGTTTTAACTCTATTTTCAGAATTTCAGTATTATGGCTTAGTATTTTATTTGTGTTAATTAACTCATGACCTGCATAAAAATGGTTAAGGTTATTAAATTGGTCGGGCTTGCCTAGCAGTGTGTTGGGCGCCATCACGACCGGGGTTGGGGTCGTGACACCTTCTTTAGAAAGTCTTTCTTTTAGACCCCAATTTTTAAAAAATCCAAAAATGTTTTCTTTTAATTTCTACTCAAAATCCAAAATATTTTCATTCACCTTTCGAAAATTGAAAAGAAAATTCAAGATTCAAAAATAATTTTTTTTCTTTAAAAGTCTTTCATTCATAAATTCAAAATAATAGTCCAAAAATAAAAAATATTTCTTTTCTTCTTTAGTAGTTTTTCTTTCGAAATTAAAAAAAAACAAAACAAAAAATCGAAATCGAAAAATATTTTCTCTGTTCTTTATATGTCTTTCTATTGAAAAAAAGTCCAATATCCAAAAAAAGAGTTAGTTTATTTACTTTATTCCTAATTTTCTCGAACTACACAAAGATCTGATTCATGCGGTGTCATGATACGTAGGCAACCCACATCAGGTTCGAACGAATGGTATAAAGGGAAAAGAAAACAAAAAAAAGGAGAAAAAAAAAAGAAAAGAAAAAAAAAGAAAGAAAAGAGAAGAGTGACCATTCTAACATGTTGTTTGTTTTGAATTGTGAAGAAAGTTTGAGGTGGTCGGTTTGTGGTAAGCTGGCAACACATCCATAATTCACAAGATACAAAAGGAATATGCCAATGACAACTGACATTGAAGCTATTACGTGTAGTCAAGAGACTCGGGGTCAGAGGGTTCAACAAGAGTCTACTGTGGCTGAGAAAAATAGAATATTGAAACAGCAAATGACCGAAATGTGCCAAGCATGGGCCAATGGTCAAGGACCACCCCTTTCTCATGTTTTCCAAGAGTTCACGCCCATCTCGACTACTACCACTCCGATTTCGTTGTCCGATCAATCCTATCCGCCTGGGTTCAGTCTTTATCCCAACTGTACGACTACAACCGGAACTTCTGTTGCGCGCTCCCAAAGTATTCCATTGACAACCAATCAGACAACTACTACTGTTATGCCCGTCTTCACCATCCCGCAACCAACGGTGGTGCAGAGGAAAAACCATGAGTCACAATTTTCCACCTAACAAGATCAGTACCACTCTCCTGAGTACCACTCTTACCTATTTGTTCTTCCTACAAAGATTGAAAAGCCTGCTCAAAAGATGGCACAAGAAGAAATTGCCCAAAAAATGAAAAGCTTAGAACAACAAAAACAGGCAAGGGTTGTCATGTCAGAAGAGTATCGCCTTCAAGGATCTATGTATGTTCCTCGATGTCCGTTTCCCACCTGGTTTCAAGATCCCCAAGTTTGAAAAATATGATGGACATGGATACCCCATAGCCCATTTGAAAAGGAACTGCAATCAGCTAAGAGGTGCGGGAGGAAATGAAGAATTACTAATGGCTTATTTCGGCGAGGGCCTTACAGGGGTGGCCTCTGAATGGTTTACTGATCAAGACACCTCTCACTGGCATGTCTGGGATGACATAGCCCGGGCCTTTGTCAGACAATTCCAATACAACATCGACATCGGCCCAGATCGCAATTCCCTTTCAAACCTGAAGAAGAAATCAACTAAAAGTTTCAGGGAATATGCCATTAAATGGAGAGAGCAAGCAGCTAGAGTTAAGCCACCCACGGATGAACACGATCTAATCATTGTCTTCCTTCAGGCTCAAGAGCCAGATTATTTTCAAAACATGATGCCCGCAGTGGGCAAATCCTTCTCGGAAGCAATCAAAATTGGGGAAATGGTTCAGAATGGCCTTAAGACAGGCAGAATTCTAAGTCAAGCAATTCTTAAAGCCGCAACTCAGACTGTCCAGGTTGAATATGATAATTTTAGTGACACGAATGAGAAGGAAGAAGAAATCATGATGACAACAGGGTCGAGAAGATGTCCCAGGAGAACATCTCGAAGGTATGAACAACCTCATCAGGTTTTCCATGGCTCCCCTGAGCAATACTATCCACCTCAGAACACACAATACTCTGTTGCTCCACCTCACTATGTTGTCCAGCCACCACAACACCCCAGAAGGCGAGCACCAGCACCGCAAAATCTCCACCATCCTCCACAAAATTTTCAAATGCCCTATAACCCACATCCAAGCCAGGGTATAGGGGGGAACAAAGGTTGAAAGATAATTTTACACCAATAGGAGAGTCCTATGCAAGCTTGTTTGAGAAATTAAAGCATTATGACATGATTGCACCTATTCCTCCAAATCATGTGGATCCCCGTGCAAGAAGCTTTGACCCTTCTAAAAGGTGTGAATACCATTCCAATGCCCAGGGGCACAGTGTTGAAAGTTGCCGGGATTCGAAAAGAGAAATAGAAAGGATGATCCAGGAAAAATTGATTATGATCCAAGATAGTGACACCCAGAATATCACGCAGAATCCTTCACCTGCACATGATGATGCACACTTTGTGGGGATGATGCCTGGTGACATAGAGTATGAGAATCCTCTCGGGAACTTGCCGACTGAAATTGGAGAAGGCCATGGTGATTCTGATGAGCAAATTTGTGGCTAAATGTCAAGCTTATCAATTTAAAAGTCATTCTATCCTTACTAGGAAGGAATCTTGGTAGCTTGACTCCGAGGTCATCGAAATCAAATATGATTCACAATGGTGGTAAATCAGATCTACGGGATCTTTGACACCAAAGAGGAACGTATGCAACCATATGTGGTAAAGGTCCAATCTCTGTAGGCACGATTCCAGGAGTGGTCAATTACTCATATCCTAAGGGAGGATAACTTGGAAGCAGATGCACTGGCGAACTTGGGTTCATCGATCGGAATCAAAGGATTGGAATCAAGAACGGTAGTACAACTAATGAATTCCGTCCTGGATACAGATGGTTACTATGAGGTGAATTTGACTAGTTTGGTCTGGGACTAGAGAAATGAATAATCGACTATCTCGGGCACGGGAAGTTGCCCGAAGACCCCAAAGCATCACGAGCGTTATGCGCCAAAGATGCATGTTATAGCTTCAAGAAAGGCCAATTGTATAGAAAATCATTCCAAGGCCCGTTGGCCCCGTGCTTAGTAGCGTCAGAAGCTAATTATGTCATGAGAGAGGTCCATGAAGGGATATGCGGCAATCACCTGCGTGCAGATTCTTTGGTGCTGAAATTAGTTCGGGCAAGATATTACTGGCCCCTCATGGAACAAGACACCAAAGACTTCATACGAAAATGTGATAAGTGCCAATGATACGCACCACTAGTGCATCAACCGGCAGAACCCTTACATTTGGGTCTATCCCCATGGTCGTTCATGAAATGGGGGATGGACATCGTCTAGCCGCTTCCATCGGCTCCTGTAAAGGTAAGGTTTCTTTTAATTTTGACTAGTTATTTTTCTAAATAGGTGGAAGCAGTTCCTTATCAGAAGATCGGAGAATGCGAAATGGTCGACCTCCTGTGGAAAAATATAATTTGCAGGTTCAGAATACCAAAAGAGATAGCATGTGATAATGGGCCTCAGTTTATCGGCGCAAAAATTACAAAGTTCCTTGAAGATTTGAAGATAAAGAGGATCACCTCTTCATCTTATCATCCAAGCGTAGACGGTAAAGCGGAGTCAACAAATAAAGTGATTTTTCAAAACCTCAAGAAAAGGTTGGAAGCGGCAGAAGGCAATTGGCCCGAAGAATTACCCGGAGTTCTGGGCCTACCAAAAAACAGCCAAGTCGAGCATAGGAGAGACTCATTTTTCCCTTGTGCACGGCGCAAAAGCTCTCCGGTGGAAGTAGGGGAACCCTCCTTGAGATATTTCCAGGCAGATGAAGAATCGAACAACGAAACAATGTTAATTAACTTGGAGCTACTCGAGGACCAAGGGACTTGGCGCGTGTAAGAATGGCAGCACAAAATCAGAGAATGGAGCGATATTATAATCGGAGAGCCAATTTCTGTAATTTCAAAGTAGGAGATTTGGTTCTGAAGAAAGTAACTCAAAATACCGGGGAACTCAATGCGGGAAAGCTGGGGCCAATGTAGGAAGGTCCCTACTGGATTTCAGCTATCACTGGAAAAGGTTCGTACGAGTTGGAGAACCAAAATATAGATAAATTGCCTAGCAACTGGAACGTGGCACACTTCAAAAGATATTATTGCCGATGAACATTATCCAAGCGGAAAGTATCTACTGCACTCTTTTTTCGTTCGTTCAGTTTTTGTCCCAATTGGGTTTTTTCTGGAAAGGTTTTTAATGAGGCGGCGATAGAAAGCATACTACGAAGACATCAGCAATAAGTCCTTCGATAGCAAGGCAAACAAACAAGCTTCCACTCAGGTACGATTAGATAATCTTTGGCTTGATAGGAAATTCCCACTGGAAAGTTAGGTTTGCTATCGGACAAAGGTTAACCGACCTTTCAAGAGCACAAACCACTAAGGGGTTATTAGATAGTATATTCCTCGATAGCATGGATTCCTAAGGGGAAGTAAGGTGTGTTGCCGAGTTAGGATTATCTAGCAATTCATTGGTGGAATCTTTGAAGGCACAAGACTTCCAGTGTCCAATTTGCATTCTTCGCATTCGAACACTGGTCGGGCGGGGGAGGGGGTTGATATGAGGATACGGCAACACTGACTGCCATGTCGACTGGGAATAAAAATCCGGAAATAAAATACTTCATTAGGACCGGGGACTACGCAGCCAGCCCCGTAGAAAATAGTTGTACAAGATAACCACAAGTAATGACAATTTCTTTTTCGCATAACAAATGCTTTTGTACTTCTGAAAATAGAAGGAATTAAATAAAATGAAATCCTTATCTTGTTTCTTGTCTGAATGATGAACTAACTTTGCCATTTGAAAGTTAAACAAGTACTTCAAATTCTAGTGCCGTGATGAACAGGAGACGTCCTCTTCAAGAGCACCATAAACATAAGAGGGCCCTCTCTTATGAAAACCCTCACGTTAAAGGGTTGGTTTCGGAAGAATTTATGCCCGGAATCAAAATGCCTTCAGGGAAAAATGCACCCGAAGACGTACACGAAAGGACGCAAAAAAGTAAACTTGCACAAATACATATAGAAACTCTCATGTAAAAGTGATAATGCTCGGAACCAAAGTACTTTGAGGAAGGTGCATCCGAGACTACACATAGCAAAGCACGAAAGAAAAACGTGCGCAAAATTCTTAAGCAAGTATAAAAGTTAAAGACTTGGATGAATACTCAAACAAAAGTAAGAGTCAAACAATACTTGAGCAAAAATATTTCTTTATTTACAAAAATTTTCCGAAACGGCAAAAGTATAAGAATGGGAAAAAGAAAAGAAAAGATAAGCTGCAGCATCTCCATAATTAGGAGGAAGAGAAGTGTCCGCATTCTAGGCAAAAGTAGGTGGGCCCGCCGATGGCTCGACATCTTCCCCAGTTTGATCTTCAGCATCATCATCCTCTAATTCCTCTTCAGTTCCCGAAAACTCGGAACCAAAACCGAAGAAATAGAAGCATCAGATTGCACCGGGAGTCCATTTTTAGCAGCCAACTTAAGCTCTGAGGCCCTAGAAATTTTGGCATCAAAGTCAAGGATGCCTACTTTGGCCTCTTCCAAAGTTTTTCTCCTCATGCTGTACATGGCGCAAGTTTTTTCAACAATGAGGGAAGCCACTCGGCGCTTGTGTTTTTCTTTGAGTTAGGTTACCTCATCAGAGAGGCTTTTCCGGGAGGACCTAGTAGATTGGAGGCTAACATCAAGGTCGCGGACAGTTGAACTAAAGAGACCATTATGGCCGATAGTCTTTCTGTACTTCTCTTCCAACTAGGCACACTTCTCCTCCATACCAGCAAGCTCTTCGATTTTGGAGTCCAAGGCTGCTTCTAATTCAGTCACTTTTTCAGCAGTAGCAGCCTCATGCTCGGTTGCAGCAAGAACGGTGTCATGGTCTTCAAACCATTTAGCCTTGGCCTTGTCAAATCAAACCCTTAGCCGGCTTATTTCTTGGGTAAGGGTTACCACCTCTTGCTCACTTTGCTGCAAATGAGCCTCGAATGCAATAGCCTCAGCAGCTTTGGCTTCCAATTCCAAGAGACAAATAACACTTTGCTCCCGCTCTGCCAAAAGTTGGTCCCGTTCAGAAGTAAGTTCCTCTTTCTCGCGACTCAACCTCCGAAGGCCCTCGGAAGCAAGAAAGTTGGCCTGCAAAGCAAGAGAAGACTTAGAATATATTCATGCAAAAGTAGAAGAAATTATGAAGGAATAAAGGAATGCACCGCTACGGCATTGTTCAACAAATACTCCCCCGAGATTGCTTGGATCTTTTCCCAATCTTTTTCTGAAGCAAAGACTTCAGATAGTTAGCAAGCTCCATTTGTCGGGAAAGCAGCTTGCACCCGGTAGAGACCGAGAGGGGAGCATTCCTCCTCCTCTGCGGATCTTCAGAAGGGCAGCATAATTCTGCCCCAAATTCCCATGAACTAGGATTGGGGAGGAGGAACATCTCCTTCGTGATCAGATGCGGCTGGTGGAGATGATGTAGCAATTGCTGGTGGAAGATTAGATGAAGATGGAAATGATATAGCTATTGCTGGTGGTAGTGAAGATGGAAATGAAGCTGATGGAGTTGAAGAATAAGAAACAGATGCATCAAACGCAGTGCTGGTTGCTGGATGCTCGCTAGCCAAAGACGGAAGGGACTCAGTACTTAGCCCTGTGATACCGGGCACAATAATTGGGGCCTGAAAACGGAGTTGGTATTTTTCACTAAATCAAATTCCCCCCAAAGTGCCGAGGTATCGTCCTCGGTTGGTGTAATTAACCTAACACATTGAGTATTCTGTTGAGTTGATGTTGAATGTCGCCTTCTGTGTAAAGAAGCCCCATCATCACTGGCTTCTCCATCATCGTCAATTACGCTATCTATGACTGGCCCGGGAGGAGGGCTAGTAATCACAACTTTCGGAGATGACACAGGAGCAGTAGTCTTCTCCCTCTTATTATTTTCCCCGGCCGCGGAGGAACGCCTTCTCTTTGGTTGCTTGTTCTCCGGCTAGGGACTCCGTAATGAAACACTTGGGCCCGAAGTAGGTCCAGAGACACATGCTCAAGTAAGTGCCTCTAAAAGCAGCCTCGCCGCATCAGCAGGATCGGCCAAATTATGAAGTGTAAGTGGTCGAAAAGGATGATGCATATAAGTAAAATTTTGGCAGCTAAATTCATGGCCATGATTACCTCGTTAATCAGCAAAAGCTATGCTTATTCGTGGGATGACACATGTTCGGGGAATTAAATGCGGAGAGATATGCGTCTAATCAACCGTCAGAAGCCTATAGAGGGAATTACAGAAATTCCCGCCAAAAGAGTGTTTCTACCAGCTTCCCGGTAACACCAAGTTATGTCACCAGAAAGCAGGGGGACTATTTGTATAGGGTAAAATACGATGACACGTGGTCATCTAAAGGAAGGACACGTGGAACCCATGATGAGGATGGCCGAAGATCGATACCAAATATTTCGCTTATCGCCGGAAGGGATAACGTTCATAGAAAGGTATTAAGTCGGTAACGTTTAATAAGGAATATTCTGCAGCATAAGAGCAACGGCCCGTTATAGGGATTTTGGCATTAATGTCCACCGTTACATCTTCATCAATGACCCTCATAATTGACATTAAAGGAGGGCACGATCCTAGGACCTCCTTCCCTAGACACAACTATAAATAGTGAGCTTTGCTATCATTTTAAAGGACAAAAATTTCTGGCTAACTTATACTACATTTTATACAAAGCTTAATACATTTTACTTTCTTGCTTTTGATCTCATCATTATTGTGCCCGGAAACCTTGTTTCGGGATTCATCGGCTCTGCTATTTCATCTACATTTTAAGGCTAAGAATTGTATATTTCCTCAGTTATTTCTTTATTCAGGATCAAATTAGTTTATTTGTCTAGAAACCACGTATAAATTCAAACTATATCGTTTTACGGGTAAACAGACACACATATAACGAGAGTTGATATCCTGCAGTAAGATTATATTCTCTTGGGTGTCACGACCCATTTTTCCCTCCGTTGGGTATCGTGATGGCACCTTGTCTTTGGGACTAGGGAAGCCTAACATTTACTGAATATCAACAATATTAAAGAAAGTCTAACAGTCTCGATATAGAAATCTTTACAAAATTTATAATTTCTCAAAACTGCTACTACAAATCATACGGTCTATAGAGTTTACTACAACTTCTAAATACAATTGTTTGGAAATAAGTAAAATAGTGTGAATACAAAATTAGGAAGGTGACTCCAAAGCCTGCGAACGCAGCAACAGGTTCACCTTGAGTCTCCACAGCAACGATCCGTACAGCTACTAACGAACAAATACCTGGATCTGTACAAAAATGAACAGAAGTATAGTATGAGCACACCACAACGGTGCCCAGTAAGTATCAAGACTAACCTCGGTGGAGTAGTGATGAGGAACAGTCAAGACACCTATTGGTCTAATAAATTGAACAAGTATAAGTATAGGGACAACAAAGCATGATTTCTACACAAAGATTACGCGATATGGCTAACAATACAGTAATTGCAATAGGGAAGGAAACAACAAGTACCAACGGAACACCATAATAAAGACACAGAAGAGTGAATGGAAACACAAACCTAATCCGAAATCACAAATACAGTAAAGACAAGTAATAAATCATCAACTACGACAGTTTTCACATCAGGTCTTAGCCAACAAGCTTTAATCAATTAGTCAAATCCTTCAAGTATAAATCTTTCACCCATAAGTTTTCAAATAAAAATCTTTAGAATATAATCCTTCCCAATAAAGATATTTCGAGATATACTTCCTTCAAATAAATATCTTTCAAACATATTTCTTTCAAAATAAATACCTTTTGAATATAATCTTTTCAAATAAATAACCTTCGAATATAAGTAACCCTGTGACACCTCATCTCATAATCATACAATACGGGTCTCAGTACCTGAACCCTAACACTTGGCATCCGGTGCCCTCATCACACCTCGTAACTGCACTAATGACTCACGTGCCAAATAGAGCAATTCTCACATGGAAGCAAGTAAACAAGGGCGTGCGTCTATGCTCAACAATATCACGAAAACCTCTTATCCGATAAGGGTGCTTAGCTACGTGTATGCCTGTGCAAGTGTCCTAATATAGTTCATACCAGCTAGTAAGTATAAGGAAAAGAACGGACAACACGTAGAATGTTTAAAAGAATGTAAGCATAGAAAATCAACAGCTCAGAACACATATATATAACAACAGGGAATCTCACAGGATACCGTCCCGCAGTCCCAAAGTAAATACGAAGAACAGGGGAATCTCCCGGATTACCGTTCCGTAGTCCCAAAGTAAATATACAGAACATGGGGATCTTCCGGAATACCGCTCCGTAGTCCCAAAGTAAATATGCAGTGCAAGGGGGATCTCCCGGAATACCATTCCGTAGTCCCAAAGTAAATATGCAGTGCAACCAACAGAGATAACAGTTACAGCACGGCAGAAACCTCGGGCATCACCACAACAAGTACAACCGCAACAATGAC
The DNA here is from genome assembly GCF_001879085.1 of Nicotiana attenuata. NCBI lineage: Eukaryota > Viridiplantae > Streptophyta > Magnoliopsida > Solanales > Solanaceae > Nicotiana > Nicotiana attenuata. Next base: position 13,214,749 of record NC_031999.1, read on the forward strand.
CATAATACACAGTACGGCAAGTAAATCAACTCAAGAACTTTAAATCATAAAGAAAAGGTAGAACTCATTCTCAAGGAATAACCACAATAAAGAATGTTAGGCGTAAAGAGAACAACTTAACAAGAGAAAACTAAAATGTAGCAACCATCCCACAATATACAATTTAACAACAAGGAAACTAACACGAGCCAGATAATTACAAATAAGGACATGTCAACTAGAATATAGGATATCTATACTTCCTTTCAGGTTGGGCAATTACGAAGAATTTACAACCAACTTCAGTTTAAGGACAAGTAGCGGAAAGGTAATCATAACCTCAATAGAATTACAGGAGAGATAATGGTGAATTCCAATAAAGACAAGTTGTTATGAAAAAAAAAGATAGCATGGCAATAGGAGAGGAGAAAATCTTCATTTAAGTCAAATAAGAATCAAATAGGCAATAAGAGTGAATCATAAAGCAAATAAATTCCCATTGAAAGCATGTAGAGGTGAAACTAGCAAATAGGAAGCTCAATCATACAAGAACAACTTCCTACTTAGTGAATATAAGGACCTACGAACCCTAAAAGGCCAATTTTTCACAAATAAGTCCGAGCAAGCACTTGTCACCTCGTGTACACGAACTACAATCAACATAGAAGACTCAAATCCTGAGGGGAAATCCCCCACACAAGGTTAGGCAAGATACTTACTTCAAAGAAGACAAACCGATACTCTGAAATGAACTTCTCGGGTGAAAAGACCTCAGGACGGCTTAAATCTAACCAAAATAACTTCAAAGCACAAATAAAACTCATAAGAAACTATTCCGGATCATAAAGTCTCAACCTTTAACAAAATCCAAAAATCAGTCCAAAGTTGACCCCCGGGCCCGCACCTCAGAACCCGACAAATTTTACAAAAATCAAATACCCATTCGAATACAGGTTCAATCATACAAAAATTATCAAATTCCGATACCATTATGACTTTCAAATCATGGTTCTTCATTTTAGAAATTTTCTTCAAAAACCACCATTTTCCTCAACCCAAAACACAAATTAAATGATAAAAATGAAGATAAAATCATGGAATATATTAAATACTAGGTGAAGAACACTTACCCAATCGAATTGCTTGAAAAACCCACAAGAATCGCTCAAAACCGAGCTCTACAAGTCAAAATATGATAAGAATGGCCTAACCCTTGATTTGAAGATCTTATATTATGCGCAAGTCCTTATGCATCGCGAACGCGGAGGAGGAATCTCGTTTGCGAAGAAGAAAAAATGAAGCTACCAGGAAAAGCCCATCGCAAATGCAAGTGAAGCGACGCGAACTCTAAAGCGAAGAAGAGAGAACGAGAACCTACGCGCACGCTTAAGGGTTACGCGAACACGAAGAGGAAAGTGATCACCAGCGCCCAGGGCTTGGTTCTACTACGCGAACGCGGAAGTGATGGCGCGAACGCGATGAATGGGATGAGCATGGCTACGCGATCGCGAGGCATACTACGTGAACGCGAAAAAGGAAAATTAGGCGAGTCAGTAGAACACTATACGAACGCGAAAGGAACTTCACCACCGCGAAGAAGGATATCAGACACCAGAAACCAGCAACCCAAAAATAGAGGAAATTGGCCCGTAGCCCATCCGAAACACACCCGAGGCCCTCGGGACCTCGTCTAAATGCACAAACAAGTTCTATAACCTAACACGGACTCGCTCGGGGTCTCAAGTCATATCAAACAACGCAGAAAATGCAAATCGCGCCATGAATGGAACTATGGACTTCCAAATCTTTCAACTTCAAAAACTCGTGCCGAAGCCAATCAAACCAACCCGGAATGATGCCAAATTTTGCAAACAAGTACAAAATGACAAGACGGAGCTGTTCCAACTCTCGAAATAGCATTTCGACCCCGATATCACAAAAGTCAACTATAGGGTCAAACTTCTCCATTTTTCCAAACTTCAAATTTTCCAACTTTCGCCGAAATGCCTTAAATTACCCTACAGACCTCTAAATCCAAATCCGGACGCACGCTTAAGTCCAAAATCACCATATGATGCTCTTGAGGTCATCCAAAACCCATTCCGGAGCCATTTACTCAAAAGTCAAATTTCAGTCAAATTCTCACTGCTTAAGCTTCCAAAACTAGATTCCTTCTTCCAATTCGACTCGGAATCATCCAGTAACTGAATTCAACCATGCACGCAAGTTGATACATATATTATGAAGATGTTCAAGACCTTACACCGCCGAGCTGAGCTTAAATTCTCAAAACGATCGGCCGGGTAATTACATCCTCCCCCTCTTAAACAAACGTTCGTCCTCGAACGTGCCAAGATTCGCCTCGAAGTCCTCAAATCACTGAATGCACACTTCAACATACACCCGAGGGTGATCCTACATCACCCAATATACATAAGCCCGACGACGCCATCTCAATTATAATTTAGCCTTTCTACTAATACCAATAAGCCTTGGAGCCAAAATTCTTGCCTTTCATTCATTTCCAAAAGACCTGATTTTAAATTCTTATCCGGAATCAGTCTCAACTAGCTGCATCAACTCATGCCTACACCCATAGAGTACCACCACACAACATGATACATCACACATAGGCCCATAATAACATTTCTGATCATAATATCTGCCGAAATCAAATTTAGCACCAGTCATAAGCCTCATATCCAATAAGAACCCGTTTCAAACCTCCACGACACTGACATTGATACCAGAACCACAAACATCTCATAACTAAACACCTAAATCAACAAGCCACAACTAACACCAACGAGCACGCACCCCACAAGCTAAAACTCAAGAAGCACAGAATGATAATTGCTGAATATGTAAAGAGAAATACATAAGAGAACTACCAAATAAGCCCGGCAGGCACAACTCTCTACCAGTAAAATTCTACGAATCAACACAAGGAAAAATCAAAATATATGAACAAATCAGAAGGATCTCATCCTGATATAACTTTCACCACGGTACACAGCCCGGTTCGAACACATCAAATCACATGAAATCACGAGGGTCCCGCCCTCAACTCTGAATCACAAGTGGGATCACATCAACCCACTGGAACCTTTCACTAGATCAAGTCCGTCAACAAAATTACAACACGTACTGGCTCTCACACCGGTGGAGCATCAAAATCACAACTCGTAACTAAAAATACTCGGAAATCACATCAAGCCTACCATAATGGTCAATAGGAGTTTACTACTAGTCTCATAACTCTCAATAATGAATAGAAACAGACGATAGACACGGGCTATCACTCATAGAACCCCCCAACAAGGAAACACATAAACGGAGTGCAAATCACGAAACGCACCCATAAGTGGAGCAACAAATAGGGGAACTCACCCCAATAAGCAGAACTGAAAAAAAATACGGAAGGTGCTGCTCTATAACAAACCTAAAGCATACCTATATCACATCATCTGGCGCAACGACCTCAAGCCTACCATATGAAACACATCAACGTGCCGGGCCTCCCCCTCTTGGTTGCCCTCTACTCACCTGAATACCTCGCTGTAACATATCTGCGCGAAATCTGTAACAATCTCTCACCATGTGGCTAGTATCTCCACACTCAAAGCAACCCCTCTGCTGACGTCGCTGTGGGAACTGTGCTGTACGGGTACTCTGAGACCCATGAACACCTGAATCACTGTGCGAAGCCTGAAGCGCAAACTGAACTGGCTGACCCATGAAACCTCTACCATGTTGAACCCTACCTCCAAAATAAAGACCTGCATATCCCTCCGGTCTATGAGGCCTCCTCACCTCCCTGTACTCTCTCTCTCCTGATCTCGTTCATCATCTCGCACTCGGTCCCACATGCCCTCTAACCGGCGAGCGATCCCTACCACCTGCTAAAACAAAACATCTGACTCCAACTTTCGAGTCATGCTAAATCGAATATCATGCCTGAGACCCTTGACGAATCTACAGACTCGCTCTCTAACTGTAGCGACCAAGGCAGGTGCATGTCCGGCCAAATCACTGAATCTGATGGCATACTCTAATACTTACATAGTGCCCTGGCGCAGCTGGTCAAACTCAGTGCTCCATGTATCCCGAAGGGACTGAGGTACAAACTCTCTCAAAAACATCTCTGAAAACTGAACCCATGTAAGTGAAGCTACATCGGCCGGGCTACCCAACTCATATGCCCGCCACCACTGATAAGCTGCTCTTTTAAGCTGGAACGTAGTAAAAGCAACTCCACTCGTCTCAACAATACCCATAGTGGGGAGAATGCAATGGCATTCCTATATAAAACCCCATGCGCTCTCTGAAGCCAAACCACTAAATGTAGGAGGGTTATATTTCTTGAACCTTGCAAATCTAAGCTGCCCTTCCTCGGATGTTGCTGCCCTGACAGGCTGAACTGGAACCACAGGCTGTGTTGCTATGACACCTGGAATCTGACCAACGTGAACTCGCTGCTCTGGAGTGTGGGCGGCAGGAGTCTGAGTCCCTCCCCCGGTTTGTGATGTAGCTGGTGCAATCGGAATCAACCATGCCTGGGCCAATGTACCAAACATGCTCAGGAACTGTACTAAAGTCTCCTAAAGTCCAGGGGTGATAGCAGGGCCTACGGTACCTGCCCCCCAAGTAGAGCTACTGGCGGCTCCTCAACTGCTGCTCTGGTAGGTGCTCTGGCTGCGACACGTACTCCTCATCGGCCTCTGCCTATGCCTCTGGTGACACCATCTCCGAGAGCAGCGCCATCGATAACTGCAGCTCGTGTCCTTATTATCAGTGATAGAATGGATTGATAAAGTTCAAAGATTTGAGATCAATAAGCTCGCACGATAGGAATGAAGGTAGTGAGATTGTCCTAATAGTTTCGTAGCCTCTCGAAGATAAGTACAGACGTCTCCGTACCGATCCGTAAGACTCTACTAAACTCGCTTATGACTCGTAGCACCTACGACCCTAGAGCTCTGATACCAACTTGTCATGACCCATTTTTCCCTCCGTTGGGTATCGTGATGGCACATAGTCTTAGGGACTAGGTACGCCTAACATTTACTGAATATCAACAATATTAAAGAAAGTCTAACAGTCTCGATATAGAAATCTTTACAAAATTTACAATTTCCCAAAACCGGTGGTACAAGTCATAAGTTCTACAGAGTTTACTAACACGTCTAAATACAAATGTTTGGAAATAAGTAAAACAGTGTGAATACAAAATTAGGAAGGTGACTCCGAGCCTGCGAACGCAGCAACATGTTTACCTTGAGTCTCCACAAGAACGATCCGCACAACTACTAACGAACAAATACCTGGATCTATACAAAAATGTACAGAAGTATAGTATGAGCACACCACAACGGTTCACAGTAAGTATCAAGACTAACTTCGGTGGAGTAGTGACGAGGAACAGCCAAGACACCGACTGGTCTAATAAACTGAACAAGTATAAGTATAGGGACAACAGTGCAGGATGTCTACCCAAAGACTACGCGATATGGCTAACAATACAGTAATTGTAATAGGGAAGGAAAAAACAAGTAACATAGGAACACCATAATAAGGACACAGAAGAGTGAACGGAAACACAACCCAAATCCGAAATCATAAATACAGTAAAGACAAGTCATAACTCAGCAACTACCGCAGTTTTCAGATCAGGTCATAGCCAACAAACTCCAATCAATTAGTCAAATCCTTCAAGTATAAAAATTTCACCCATAAGTTTTTGAATAGAAATCTTTAGAATATAATCCTTCCCAATAAAGATATTTCGAGATATACTTCCTTCAAATAAGTATCTTTTAAACATAGTTCTTTCAAAATAAATACCTTTTGAATATAATCTTTTCAAATAAATACCCTTCGAATATAAGTCACCCTCTGACACCTCATCTCATAATCATACAATACGGGTCTCAACTCCTAAACCCTAACACTTGGCATCCTGTGCCCTCATCACACCTCATAACCGCACTGACAACTCACGTGCCAAATAGAGCCATTCTCACATGGAAGGCAAGTAAACAAGGGTGTGCATCTATACTCAGCAATATCAAGAAAACCTCTTGTCTGATAAGGGTGCTTAGCTACGTATATGCATGTGCAAGTGTCCTAATATAGTTCATACCTGCTAGTAAGTATAAGGAAAAGAACGGACATCATGTAGAATGTTTAAAAGAATATAAGCATAGAAGATCAACAACTCAGAACACAGATATAACAACAGGGGATCTCACTGGATACTGTCCCGTAGTCCCAAATGTAAATGTGCAGGGGGATCTCTCGGAATACCGTTCCGTAATCCCAAAGTAAATATGCAGAACATGGGGATCTCCTGGAATACCATTCCCTAGTCCCAAAGTAAATATGTAGAATAGGTGGATCTACCGGAATACCATTCCGTAGTCCCAAAGTAAATATGTAGTGGAAGGGGGATCTTTCGGACTACCGTTCCGTAGTCCCAAAGTAATTATGCAGTGCAACCAACAGAGATAACAGTTACAGCATGGTAGAAACCTCGGGCATCACCACAACAAGTACAACAACAACAATGACACTAATACAAAGTATGACAAGTAAATCAACTCAAGATCTTTAAATCACAAAGAAACAGTAGAACTCATTCACAAGGAATAACCATAGTGAAGAATGCTAGGCGTAAAGAGAACAACTTAACAAGAGAAAACTAAAATGTAGCAACTATCCCACAATATACAATTTAACAATGAGGAAACTAACACGAGCAGGATAATTGCAAATAAGGACATTTCAACTTGAATATAGGATATCTAAACTTCCTTTAAGGTTTGACAATTACGAAGAATGTACAACCAATTTCAATTTAAGGACAAGCAGTGACAAGGTAATCATAAACTCAATTAAGACTAAACAATTACAGGAGAGACAACAATGAATTTCCAATAAAGACAAGCCTTTATGAAAAAAAGATAGCATGATAGTAGGAGAGGCGAAAATCTTCAGTTAAGTCAAATAAGAGTCAAATCGGCAATAAGAGTGAATAATAAAGCAAATAAATTCCCATTTAAAGCATGTAGAGGTGAAGCTAGCAAATAGGAAACTCAATCATATCAAGAACAACTTCCTACTTAGTGAATATAAGGATCTACGAACCCTAAAAGGCCAATTTTCTACAAATATGTCCGAGCACGCACTCGTCACCTCGCGTAAACGAACTACAATCAATATAGAAGACTCAAATCCTAAGGAGAAATCCCCCACACAAGGTTAGGCAAGATACTTACCTCAAAGAAACCAAATCGATACTCTAAAATGAACTTCTCCGGTGAAAATACCTCCAAACGGCTCAAATCTAACTAAAATAAATTCAAAGCACAAATAAAACTCATAAGAAACTATCCGGATCATAAAATCTCAACCTTTAACAAAATCCAAAAATCGGTTCGAAGTCGACCCCCGGGCCCGCACCTCAGAACCCGATAAATTTAACAAAAACCGAATAACCATTCCAATACGAGTTCAATCATACAAAACTTATCGAATTCCGATACCATTTTGTCTTTCAAATCATGATTTTTCATTTTAGAAATTTGCTTCAAAAACCACCATTTTCCTCAACTCAAAACACAAATTAAATGATGAAAATAGAGATAAAATCATGGAATATATTAAATACTAGATGAAGAACATTTACCCAATCGAATTGCTTGAAAAACCCACAAAGAATCGCTCAAAACTGAGCTCTACAAGTCAAAATATGATAAAAAGAGCCTAACCCTCGATTTGAAGATCTTATATTTGGCCCAAGTCCTTATGCATCGCGAATGCGGAGGAGGAATCGCGTTCGAAGAAAAAATGAAGCTGCTAGGAAAAGTCCATTGCGAGCGCGAGCACAAAGAAGAGAGAACGAGAACCTACGCGCACGCGAGGAGGAAAGTGATCACCAGTGCCCAGGGCCTGGTTCTGCTATACGAACGCGGAAGTGATGGTGCTAACGTGACGAATGGGATGAGCAGGGCTACGCGATCGCGAGGCTTACTATGCGAACGCGAAGAAGGAAAATCAGGCGTGTTAGTAGAACACTATGCGAACGCGAAAGGAACTTCACGATCGCGAAGAAGGATATCAGACACAAGAAACCAGCAATCCAAAAAAAGAGGAAATTGGCTTGTAGCCGATTCGAAACACACCGGAGGCCCCCGGGACCCCATCTAAATACATAAAACAGTTCTATAACCTAACACGGACTCGCTCGGGGTCTAAAATCATATCAAACAACACCAAAAATTCAAATCACGCCATGAATCGAACTATGAACTTCCAAATTCGAAAACTCGTGCCGAAGCCAATCAAACCAACCCGGAATGACGCCAAATTTTGCAAACAAGTCCCAAATGACAAGACAGAGCTGTTCCAACTCTTGGAATCACATTCTGACCCCGATAACATAAAAGTCAACTATGGGGTCAAACTTTTCCATTTTTCCAAACTTCAACTTTTCCAACTTTCGCCGAAATGCCTCAAATTACCCTTCAGACCTCTAAATCCAAATCCGGATGCACACCTAAGTCCAAAATCACCATACAAAGCTGTTGAGATCATCCAAAACACATTCTGGAGCCGTTTAATCACCTAGATTCCTTCTTCCAGTTCGACTTCAAATCATCCGGTAACTGGATTCAACCATGAACGCAAGTCGATACATATATTATGAAGCTGTTTAAGACTTATGCCGCCGAACAGTGCTTAAATTATCAAAACGACCAGCCAGGTCATTACATTGGCCATATCCCATTATTTTTCTACTGAAATTTAATTGACATTTCATACTTAGATATACTGAGCGTTTAAAAGATAAACTATCTGCTATAACAAGTTAAAATATGTTGATAATATAAAACTTTTATATACAATATATATATATATATATATATATATATATATTATATACTCAAAAGCGACCAAAGNATATAATGATTTTACATCAACAAGTAAAGGAAAAAAGAAATTTTTCTATACTTGCTTTTGAAACAAATTCAAATTGTATTGCTATATCAAAAGAAGGATAGTTATACTGATTCGTTCGTTTTTATATTTTCATCCCGTTTGAAGGGCTGCACAAGACGAAAAACCAGAGGTAGCGCTAAGGTGCGAGGGGAAGTCATAACTCCATGAAAGAGCTGACAGAATCACAGTTCCCACTCGGACAATATTGTGTCTGTTTACCCTTAAAATGAGTAACAATTAAATATTTACGCAGTTTAAAGGATACATGATTTAATTTAACACAAATAATTTAACAACAACAAATAATTAAATTAAAGGAAAACAAGGAGATCAAACCAAATGTGATGAAACGATTAAGCCTAGCATTAGGTTTGAATGTTGGAAACCGGCCTCGATCGAGCCCTCGCGATGAGCTTGGTTGCAATTAAAGAAATGAACAGCTACAGAACACTTGGAATAATAGCTAGAAGATGAAAGTAAACTTTATTATATTGCTTTGATTGCGTGCCAACTATAACGACCCGACCGGTCGTTTTGAACATTTGCACTTTGCTCGGTAGTTTACGGGCCAGAGTAGCTCCGTATGATGTATTGTGACTTGCGTGAATTGTTGATTTTGGTTTTCAGGTTATTCAGAATTGATTTGGAAGAATGATTCTCAACTAGGAAGCTTTAAATCGGAAGAGTTGACCAAGTTTTAACCTTTCAGTATTTCACCTCGGATTGGAGTTTTAATGGTTCCATTATCCCCATTCGGTGATTTTGGACTTGGGAGTGCGTCCAGATTGTTATTCGGAGGTCCGTAGTTGAATTTGGCTTGAAATGGAGAAAAGTTAGATTTTTGGAAAGTTTGACCAGGAGTGGACTTTTTGATATCGGATTCGGATTTTGGTTCTGGGAATTGGAATAGCTTCATTATGTCATTTGGGATTTTTGTGCAAAATTTGAGGTCAATCGGACGTGATTTGATAGGTTTCGGCATCGGTTGTGAAGTTTGAAGTTTCAAAGTTCATTGATTTGAATTGAGGTGTGATTCGTCATTTCGATATTGTTATGTTTTTGTGAAGCCTTAAGTAGGTCCGTGTTATGTTATGGGACTTGACGGTATATTAGGATGGGGTCCCGAGTGGCTCGGGTGAGTTTCGAACGAGGTTCAGATCATTTTCATTTCATGTTGCATTGGTGAAGATTTCTGGTTCTGGTGTGACTGCATCTGCGCAGTGTTGGGCACATGTGCAGAGCTGCAAAAGTGGCAGTGTCATCGCAGAAGCGTGAAGGGGAGCTGGGCGTGAGGATTGTAGGTGCGGGTGTTTGGACGCACCTGAGAAACCGCAGATGCGGTTCAAGTGCGCAGAAACGGTTCAAAGATCGCAGATGCAATGAATTGTCCAAAAATGCGGAATTGCTGGGCAGAATGTTATAAGTTTGAGGGTTGGTCATTCTTACCACATTTTGAGCTATATACTTCGGAATGGAGCAATATTTGGAGCAATTTTCATCACAAGGATTGGGGCAAGTATTCTACACTCAGCTTTGATTACATTTCATGAATCCATCTTCAATTTTAGCAATTGAGTGATGAATTTAAAGAGAAATTGGGGGGTTTTAGCCTAAAGTTTCATAAAGTGAATTTTTGAGTTTTAAAGATCGATTTGGAGTCGGATTTGAGTGAAACTAGTGCGGTTGGACTCGTAATTGAATGTGTTATCAGATTTTGTGAGTTTTGTTGGGTTCTAAGGCATAGGTCCGGGTATAACTTTTGGCCGGTTTTGGGCATTGATTAAGGATTCGATCTTTATCATTTGGAATTGTTTCCCTGGGCTTTATTTGAGGTATTTGAGTTGCTTTTGTTTCGAGCCGTTCGGAGGTCGGTATGCGCGATATGGCATTTCAGAGCATCGCTTGGCTTGCTCGGTATTGGATTTGGCTTGTTCGAGGTAAGTAACACTTCTAAACTTAGTTTTGAGGGTATGAAACCTCGAGTTACGTGATATGTGATTGGTGCTGAGGTGACGCACATGCTAGGTGACAGGCGTGTGTGCGTGAACCGTGTATTGTGACTCTGTTGTTTCTGTGGTACTATGTAGTTACCCGATCATACCTGTAACCATGAAACTTCTAAGTACTTGAGCTATTGAGCTGTGATCCATGCTAGAATCCTTGTCTACGCTACATGCTTATCCTGTTGGGACCCACTGAGGTCATTTCTGCTGTTAGCAATCTGCTTTCATTGCATAATATACTCAGTCATACGCATTCATAAGCATATCATATCTCAATCTCTGTTACTATTTATTGATACAGTACATCATTATTTGTGGGCTGATATTTCCTGACATTGAGAGCCCGAGAGACTGGAGAGGTTGATGACTGAGTGAGGTCGAGGGCCTGATGGTGAGGATATATATGGATTGGGTTGCATGACGCATCATGTTTTACTGATTTATGCCATGATTGGCTTGTTATAGCGCTTGGGATGAAGGAGCCCCTCCGGAGTCTGTACACACCCCCAGTGAGCGCAGGTATCTACTGAGTGCGAGTGTCGAGCGCCAAGTGCAGAATGATTGGGAGGATTGAGTTACTATGAGAACTGAGTGGCTGTGAGGACTGAGTAACTGTGAGGACTGAGTGACTGGGAGGACCGAGTGAATTGATACTCTGAGAGTATTGATAAGTGGGGATTTTAACCATTATTTGCTCTCTTTTACTTGTGTTTTAGGCTTAAAATGCATAAAGGTAATCCCAGAAACTAATGTAATATGCTTGCTTGCTGGAATTGATCAAAATGAGCCAAAGGAGGCATAATCAACTCATAAAAGAGTCAAATCTAGAACAAAAACCAAGACTGGGCCAGGAGACCTGAACCGCGGACCGCACAAATATTGTGCGGCCGTGGAAGCCACAATGCGGCCGCAGTCACAAATACGTGGTCCGCAAAGTGAAGAACCAGAGAGTGAAATTTAAGGCTAAATGTTGAGCGAGGTCCGCGCCAGAAATATGCGGCCGCGGAAGTCTCACCACGGCCGCGGTTGGAATTATGCGGACCGCGGTGGATGAGATTCAGATAGTTCATAATTCAAGCAACAACAGGGAGTGCGGTTCGCGATAGGATTACGCGGCCGTGAAAATCCACTAAGTGGCCGCGATGGAAATTCTACGGCCCGCGAAACAAAACCTTAGCCCAGATCCAGAAGTCAAAAACGCGGACCACGGTCAGTATTACACGTCTGCGAAAGCAAGAGTGCAGCCGCGGTAAGAATACGTGGTCGTGAAACCTCCGTAGGGGTATTTTTGTCCGAAAATTTCAGCTTTGTATAAATAGATCATTTTGACATTTTTAGGTTAAGTTTTGTTTTAGCTGAACACGTGAGACGGCTGCAAATTCCATTTTGGACAATTTTGTATTAGATTCATCTTTTAACATAAGATTTTTATCTTTTAATCTAGTATAATGGATTTTATCTTTATTTCATCTTTGATTTCTGCTATTTCCATGAGTAGCTAAACCCATAGCTAGGGTTGTGACCCAACCCTAGTGTGGGTATTTGACGGATCTTGAATTTTACGGCTTGAATGTGTATGGGTTAGTAGTATTTAGCCTAGTTCTTGCTAGAACTGTGGAATTAGTGGTTGCAAGCACTGATTCATGCCTTTATGACTTAGTCTCTACTTGAGAAAGAGGGACTAAGTCTAGGAAAACTAGGCTAACAAGGAATTATGGTGAACTCAAGAAATTGATAGCCCCAATTAAAGGGTTAAACCTAGAGATAGTAATACCCGACTTGAGCTAATATCACTTGTATTGCATGAATACTTTGGACTTGAGAAAGCCAAATTGGGCAAAATCACTCAAACTACCGAGAGGTATAGAGTGAGTACCCGGGTGTGATAGCTATATTACGATCCCAATTAATCACATGATTGTCCTAGATTCTTGCTACCCATTAGATATCCACCTAGGTAGAAGTCACTACCCTAGTCCCTTTAAACCTTTGAAAATCAACAACAAAAACATTGTACATAGTTTCTATAGCATGCATGCTATAGAATAGAAGTAGAACTAGAAAATAAACCAATCATTTGTGGAAGTGTAATTAGGAGCAAAACCCGCATCTAGACTTGGATATAAACCTAACTCCAAACAAATTAACTCCCTGTGGATTTGATCCCGACCTAGTTGGGTAAAACTGCATCGACCATCCTAGCTACTCAATAGTAGTGCAGGCTTGGACCAGAACAATTTTTGGCGCCGTTACTGGGGAGTTAAATGGTTTTAGCTATATATCTGAGTATTTGTGTGTTTTGTTTTTCTTTCCTTTCGTTTTTCTAATTTGTGTGTGAATTGCTCTTAGGTACCAAATGGCTCTTAACAATGAAGCCCTTGGAAATTTGCAATTGGGGGAGGAGGTAGATGATGAACACATGGATGAGATTCAACTCGAACCTCAAGCACAAAGGAGAGGCCGACCTCCTCATGATAATATTCCAAACCCTCCCCCACCTCCTCCAAGGGCAGCACATCGGGTGTTGCCTAACAAAGGCTATGCAAGTGCAATAGTCCCGCCCCGGATTAGGGCGGGCAACATTCAAATTACCAATGTCATGCTCACACTCTTGGAACAGAGGGGTTTCTTTACTGGAGCTCCATATAAAAATGCCTACAAGCATCTCAAAGGTTTTGTTGACACGTGCTGGGAGAGCAAGCAAATTAACGTCTCTGAGGACGCATTGAGATTAAGGCTTTTCCCATTTTCTCTAAGGGGGAAGGCTCTCGATTGGCTTGAAAGGTTTCTCAACCATTCCATCACCACTTGGGATGAGTTGGCCGAGAACTTCATAGCAAAGTTCTTCTCTCCGGGACATATGGCGACGCTAATAGATGAGATACTCGCCTTTAAACAAGAACCAAACGAACCGTTACATGAGATTTGGGAGAGGTACTGGATAATTGTAAAAGAGTGCCCTAACAACGATATGACTGAGGCCATGATCCAGCAGACCCTCTATACGGGGATTAACACTACGAATCAATGTGTAGTTAACCAACTCACCGGGGGAAATTTCATGAACACACCATATGGTGAAGCGTGTGAATACTTGATGAGATGGCGGATACTTCTTCGGTGTTGCAGAGTCGAGCTAATGTTCCACAAAGTGATCCCAATGTTATTCACCTACATAAGGAGCTCCATGACCACGGCCAAGCAATAGCCGAGTTGACTACCACTATGAACCAATTGGCAAATGCTCAGTTGCAACAAGTTCAAGGGCCAAAACAAGTGAATGCCATGGAAGGAGTGAATATGATGATCAACAAGAGAAGGCAACGAGGTCAGCAAAGTCAAAACAATCCGGACCGATTTGAGCAAAGTGGTAGTGGGTACAATCAAGATGATTCATATGATGATCAAAGTGAAGAGGTTCAATATGTGAACAACTACCAAGGTCAACGGGGCAATGCTCTGAATCAACAACAGTGGAGATCCCAAGGAAATTGGGGAAATCAAAGTCAACAAGGAAATTGGAATAGTGGCAACAACAACAAGCAAAGCAATATGGGGAAGAACAACAATCAAAATTGAGGTAGCCAAGGAAACCAAGGCAATTGGGGTGGCAACAATAATAGCAATTGGGGAGGCAATTACAACCAAGGGGGTTAGAATAATAATAATCAAGGGAATCGGGGGCCGGGCTTTCAAAGGCCTCCGATGTATCAACAACAAAACAACCCGCCTCCATATCCATCACAAGGTCCTAGCTCTTCCAATAATGAGATGGGACAGATAGAGACAATGTTTGAGAAAATGATGAAGAAAAACGCCGACTCTGATGCTCAAGTGGCCTCCCACAACACTTCTGACCGCAACGTAGAAGTCCAACTTGGCAAAATTTCTCAAGATTTGAATACTCGCCCTAAGGGGGCACTACCAAGTGACATAGTAATAGACCCCAAGGGTGGGAACAATACAGGCAATGCTATGGCGGTGACTACAAGAAGTGGTAGAGGTGGAGTATCTAGTACCTCTAATCCAAGAAAGGTTGTGAGTGATGATGTGTTGGTGCAAGATGACGATGAGAAGAGAAATGATGTGCAAGTGAATGATGAGAATGTGAATGATGAAGCGAGGATAGACATTGATGACAACATGGAGGAGACACAAAATGATGTGAACCCGTCTAGGGAACATGTGATAGACATACCGGAAACGGTAGTGCCCAAAGCCAAGGCTCCTTTGCCATGGCCTCCTCCACCATATCCTCAAAGGCTCGCCAAATAAAACAATGAGAACCAGTTCAAGAAATTTATTGATATGATGAAAAGTTTGTCCATAAATGTACCTTTGGTTGAAGCTCTAAAACAAATGCCGGGATATGCCAAGTTCACGAAGGACTTGGTAACAAAGAAGATATCAATGAACTGTGAAATGATCAAAATGACACATCAAGTGAGTGCTATTGTGCACTCCATAGCTCCAAAGCTATAAGACCCTGGTGCCTTTACAATTCCGTGCACTATTGGTAGTGCCGATTTCGCCAAAGCTTTGTGTTATTTGGGGGCAAGCATTAACTTGATGCCATATTTTGTGTTCAAGACATGGGGGATTGGGAAACCAAGGCCCACATCCTTGAGGTTGCAAATGGCGGATATGACAATGAAGAGGCTATTGGGGATAATTGATGATGTTCTAGTTCGGGTCGACAAGTTCATACTTCCCGCAGATTTTGTGATACTTGACTGTGAGGTTGACTACGATGTGCCGATCATATTAGGGAGACCTTTCCTAGCTACTGGGAAGGCCTTAGTTGGTGTGGAAGCAGGGGAGCTCACCTTCCGAGTGGGCGATGAAAATGTTGTGTTCCATCTTTGCAAGTCAATAAGGCAGCCTAATAGCAACGAAGTGTGTTCGTTTGTGGATCTTGTGACCGAAGTGATTCTTGAAGACACAAGTGTTGTGATTAATGTGGAAGAACCATTGGAAGCTTTGTTGTTGAATCATGATGTGGATGAGAAGAAAGGCTTGGTTGAATATGTCAATGCTTTGCAAGGAATGGGTTCATATACATATGAGCCCCAAAAACATTCCTTAGACCTTGAGAACCGGAAGACTCCACCAACAAAGCCCTCAATCGAGGAGCCTCCCATATTGGAGTTGAAGCCTTTGCCTTCACACCTCAGGTATGAGTTCTTAGGCCCTTATTCCACTTTACCTGTTATTCTTTCCTCGTGCTTAACAAATGTGCAGGTAGATGCCACCCTTGCGGTGCTCTAAAAGAGGAAGAAAGCAATAGGTTGGACACTGGCAGATTCGGGGTATAAGCCCCGCCTTTTAATTGAACAAAATCATATTGGAGGAGGATGCCAAAACCTCTGTGGAACATCAAAGAAGGTTGAATGAGGTCATGCAAGAGGTTGTCAAGAAAGAGGTTATCAAGTGGTTGGATACTGGGGTTGTCTACCCCATTTCTGATAGCTCATGGACTTCACCGGTACTATGTGTCCCAAAGAAGTGGGGCATGACTGTGATTACAAATGACAACAATGAGTTGATCCCCACAAGGACTGGCACCAGTTGGAGGGTATGCATGGATTATAGGAAGCTCAATAAAGTGACTCGAAAAGACCATTTTCCGCTTCCATTTCTTGATCAAATGTTGGATAGGTTAGCCGGACGTGCTTATTATTGCTTCTTGGATGGGTATTCCGGGCATAACCAGATTCTTATTGCACCTGAAGACAAAGAGAAGACCACCTTCACTTGTCCGTATGGTACATTTGCATTCTCAAGGATGCCGTTTGGTTTGTTTAATGCACCAGCTACTTTTCAGCGGTGTATGATGGCAATATTCACGGATATGGTGGAGTACTTCCTCGAGGTTTTCATAGATGATTTCTCTGCTGCGGGGGATTGTTTTGATGAGTGCTTGGGTAATCTTGATAAAGTCTTGGCACGTTGTGAAGAGCCCAACTTAGTGCTTAATTGGGAGAAGTGTAACTTTATGGTTGAGGAGGGCATTGTCCTCGGCCATAAGATCTCCAAGAATGGTGTGCGCGGTAAAATCAAGGGGTCCAATTTCCCCGTCATTATGATGCCCCGTGAACATACTTCCGAAGGCTCGAGACTGGGATCGAGGTTCACCTTCGAGGGCTGTCGATGCTCGACCTCGGAGCCATGCAGACCAACGCCTATATCGGGAAAAAGGGGGAGTTCCCAAAGCACGCGGCTAGGGCTGACAAAGTCTAGTGGGCTATTCTGAACCCAAATCAGGGTGTCATTCAGCTGTCCCATCCCCATATCTAGGTAATTAATGTATTTTGTACTATGCTGGGATTCCCCTCCTATATAAAAGGAGTCCTTGTCATTTTGTAAAGGATTTGTTGCTTCAGCTGCTCCATAAGAAATATAAAACAACATTCTCTCTGCTCTCTTACATATTTTTCTTGATATTATTGCTCTCATTTATTATCTTCATTATTGTTCATCATTTATTGCTTATCATTGGCCATAAAGAGCCCTCTATAATTTTATCATAACTGTTAGTCATACCTCGATAGCTTACGGTCGAGCCCCGGAATCGACCTCGAGGCCCCGGATCGACAAGCTCGAAGCCCCCGATTATCTGCCTATCGATTTGATTATCATTTCATACTTAACTCATATTTCGCTTCTAAGTCTCACAAACGTAGCATCAACTGCGTAACAACCGGCATAAAAATAGATCACGTATTTTTAAAGTCCCATAATCAAATTTAATTGTAATTACCATTTTCAAGGTAAACAGTTTGGCGCCCACCGTGGGGCTAAAAATAATAGTGATTATTTTCTTGCTGGTTCCATTACACAACACGGGTTATCTTTTACACCTTTTCTTGTCCAAGATCTTAAATTTCAGGTTGAAATGCCTAGCTCAGTAAATAGAACCGAAAACGACAATCTCGAGAACCACGGAGGTAGTGGTATGGTTGTTTCGGGTGCCGGTATACCACCACAGGACCCTATGAATGCACCGGAGCCGACCTCCAAAGATACGACCTCGCTCGATGCCCAATACATTGATGCCGCTCCTCGCATTCACCGGAAAGTGCACCGAAAAGTCCCGCGGGAAACTCGGCAAAATCCAACCTGGGCAAAAAAAAAGATTCCTCGGCATATCATTCATATGATTACTGGAGGGACTGACATTCCCAAAGGCCCATGATCAAGCGGACAAAAATATCCAACGCAGAAGAAGGGCCGACCCGAGACCGCGTGGCCGAAAACACCCTCGCATTCAGCGAAGAGGATCTCGAGACCTTGGCAGAACCACACAACGACGCGCTGGTAATCTCATTTCTTTTAAGCAACATTCAAGTTAAACGTGTGCTCATGGATCCAGGCAGCTCAGCCAACATAATCAGGTCAGAGGTAGTAGAACAGGTTGGGCTGCTCGATCGGATCATACCCACTTCCCGGGTCCTCCACGGATTCAACATGACCGGTGAGGTAACAAAAGGAGAAATCACCCTCTTGGTCGACACGTCCGACACGGTTCACAACACCGAGTTCTAAGTCATCGATGGCGACATGAGGTACAATGCATTGCTCGGCAGGCATGGATACACAGCATAAGGGCAGTACCGTCAATTCTGCACCAGATGATAAAATTTCCCACAAAGGATGGCATAACGACCATATATGGAGAACAACAAGCGGCGAAAGAAATGTTCGCAGTTTGCCACGAGGCGCCGACCCTCGCACACCCAACCTCGGATGAGTCTAGGAGCATACAGACCCCCGAAGACGATGAAGAAGACTTCTTCGCCCTCCTTGAACTTTCGTTGCCCCCAAAGAGTCGGATGCAACAAAATCTACAATCGAAGATCTGGAGTAGACTGTTTTGCTCGAACACCTACCAGATCGTAAGGTATACCTGGGAACGGGATTAACCCCCGAACTCAGGAAAGAATTCATTCAATTTCTTATTAACAATATCGATAGTTTCGCTTGGTCCCACTTAGATATGACAGGAATTCCGCCGGAAATAACCTCCCATAGACTGAGTGTCGATCCCGGGTTTAAACCGGTAAAGCAGGAAAGGAGACCACAGTCCGAGGTAAAACACGCATTCATCAAGGAGGAGGTAACGAAACTTCTTAAAATAGGGTCCATCAGAGAGGTAAAGTACCCCGAATGGCTAGCTAACGTAGTAGTGGTACCGAAAAAGGTAAATAAGCTAAGAATGTGCGTTGATTATAAAGATTTAAATAAGGCGTGTCCCAAGGATTCGTTCATATTGCCTAACATCGATCGTCTGATCGATGCTACGGCCGGCCACGAGATCCACACCTTTCTCGATGCCTACTCGGGGCATAATCAAATTCAGATGAACCCCGAGGATAGGGACAAGACTTCATTCGTCACAAAATATGGTACATACTGTTATAACGTAATGCCCTTCGGACTAAAAAACACAGGGACTACATACCAGTGTTTAGTTAATAAAATGCTCGAGCATCAAGTAGGCAAATCCACGGAAGTTTATATTGATGATATGCTAGTTAAGTCCCTGCGCACAGAGGACCATCTGACTCATTTGCAGGAAACATTCGACATCCTCAGAAGTTACAACATGAAGCTCAATCCTGAGAAATGTGCCTTCGGAGTAGGTTCGGGCAAATTCCTGGGCTTTATGGTATCAAACAGGGGGATCGAGATTAACCCCGATAAAATCAAGGGCATCGAGGAAATCACAGTGGTAAATAATGTAAAGGCCGTGCAACGGCTGACAGGGCGAATAGCTGCTCTGGGAAGATTCATATCAAGGTCATCTGATAGAAGCCATCATTTCTTCTTTTTACTCAAAAGCTAAAACAACTACGAATGGACTCCAGAATGCCAACACGCCTTAGAGGAGTTGAAACAATGTCTGACTAGCCCTCCTCTGCTCCATACGCCAAAGGAGGACGAAACACTATATCTATACCTGGCCGTATCAAAAATAGCGGTAAGCGGCATACTGGTTCGAGGAGAGCAAGGTACGCAATTTTCTGTTTATTACGTAAGCCGGACCCTGGGGGATGCCGAAAGTAGGTATCCGCACCTAGAAAAATTAGCTCTCGCGTTAATAAGCGCCTCGCGAAAATTGAAGCCTATTTTCAATGCCACCGTATTTGCGTTCTAACAACATATCCTCTCCGGAGCATATTACATAAGCCCGAACTATCGGGCCGATTGGCCAAATGGGCCATCGAACTCGGGGGGTATGATATCGAATATCAACCCTGAACGGCCATCAAGTCCCAAATTCTGGCGGACTTCGTGGCCGATTTTTTGCCCTCCCTCGTGCCCGAGGTGGAAAAGGAACTTTTACTAAAATCAGGCACATCTTTTAGGGTATGGACCCTATTCACCGACGGCGCCACAAATGTGAGAGGATCCGGACTCGATATAGTCCTGAAGCCACCAATGGGCGGCATAATCAGGCAATCTATAAAAAGTGCAAAATTGACTAACAATGAAGCCGAGTACGAGGCTATGATTGCAGGTTTAGAACTGGCCAAAAGCTTGGGAGCCGAGACCATCGAGGCAAAATGCGATTCACTCCTGGTAGTAAACCAGGTGAATGGGAGCTACGAAGTCCGGGAGGACAGGATGCAGAGGTATTTGGATAAAATCCAAGTCACATTACGTCGCTTCAAAGAATGGACCTTGGTCCACGTGTGTCAAAAGCAGAATAGCGAGGCCGATGCGCTCGCAAACCTGGGATCATCTGTTGAAGAAGATGACCTACTCCCCGGGGCTGTTATTCAGCTATCTAAATCAACGGTCGAGAAAGATCATGCCGAGATTAACTCAACCATCCTAACATGGGACTGGAGAAATAAATATATTGATTATTTAAAAGACGGAAAATTGCCTGCGGATCCAAAAGAATCGAGGGCCCTGCGAACCAAAGCAGCCCGGTTCTCGCTCGATGAAAACAAGACTCTGTACAGGAGAACTTTCGATGGCCCCCTAGCAGTATGTCTGGGGCCAGGGGATACAGACTATATACTCAGAGATATTCACAAGGGAACTTGCAGAAACCATTTCGGCGCTGATTCTTTAGTCCGAAAGGTGATCAGGGCAGGCTACTACTGGGACAACATGGAGAAAGGCACCAAGGAATTCGTCCGAAAATGCGATAAATGCCAAAGATTTGCCCCCATGACTCACCAACCCGGCGAACAACTACATTCGGTCTTATCGCCATGGCCATTCATGAAATGGGGAATGGACATCGTCGGGCCCCTGCCGACGGCGCCAAGTAAAGCTAAATTCATTTTATTTATGACTGACTATTTCTCAAAATGGGTAGAAGCGCGGGCCTTCGAGAAAATAAGAGAAAAAGAAGTCATTAACTTTATTTGGGACCACATTATGTGCTGATTCGGGACTCCCTCCGAGATAACATGGATAACGGGAGGCAGTTCATCGGAAGCAAGGTAACACAGTTCCATGAGGATCACAAAATCAAGAGAATCCTGTAGACGCCTTACAACTGTGTGCAAACGACCAGACCGAGTCCATAAATAAAACCATCATCCAAAATCTAAAAAAGAAGTTGGAGAGCACCAAGGGGAAGTGGAGAGAAATGTTGCCCGAAGTGCTATGGGCATACCGAACAACTTCAAAATCAAGCACAGGGGAAACGCCTTTCTCCCTAGTGTACGGTGTTGAAGATTTGATACCGGTGGAGGTAGGGGAGCCGAGCGCCAGATTCTAACACACCACCGAGAGCTCGCACAACGAGGCCATGACAACGGCCCTCGAACTGCTAGATGAAAAACGGGAAGCCTCGTTGGTCCGAATGGCTGCCCAAAAATAAAGGATCGAAAGGTATTACAATAGGAGAACAAACCTCCGACATTTTGAAGTTGGGGACTTGGTCCTAATAAAAGTCACCCTTAAAACCTGAAACCCTAATGAAGGAAAGCTAGGTCAAAATTGGGAAGGACCGTACCGTGTCCTCGGAGTAGTTGGCAAAGGGTCTAACAAGCTCGGTACCATGGAGGGCGAACAGCTTCCAAGCAACTGGAACATATCAATGCTAAAACGATATTATTGCTAGGGCATCCGATTGAAAATTCCAAAAGCATCCTCGAGCACGCGTTGCACTCTTTTCCTTCGACAAAATTTTGTCCCTAGAAGGGTTTTACCGGCAAGGTTTTTAACGAGGCAACGACCATATGCTACCTAAGGAGATTCAACAAGTATTCAAGATTTCTTTTGCAATCCACCCGAATACTTGGGGGCATCCCCCCATAAGGTCACCTACTCGGGAAAGCCAAGATATCTCAAATGGGACATCGATAGGAAAGTAATGTACCTAGCCAAACAACCGAACGAATAGTGCCCATATAGAGCAACCGAGCCCTTAACAGCAAAAACATGTATACTTGTACCAAGCAATCAGAGAATACTTTCTCATAAAAGAATTTCACGCTTCAAAGGAAACTCGACGTTCTAGAAAAAAAGGACTCCTCTATCAAAAAGGTCCGGAATACTCGGAGACTGGCGTCAACAATTCGACATTCGAACGACCCTCGAAACTCCAAACTCATAAGCCCTCAACGAGGCAACATCAAAATCATAAAGCATCTCCAAAGTCAAAAGTGTCCCGAACACTCGGAGAATGGCGCCAAAATCTCAAAAAAAATCGCATGACCTCAGGGTCGGAGTCGCCAATATCGTAAGCCCTCAATGAGGCAATACCAAGCTTACAAGTAACGGCTCTCGAGCCAAGATACCCTCGATGACTCGAGGACTGTCGCCAATCACCATTTATTAAAAAACCCGAGTCCATAAGACCCCGAGCGGGCAGACTCGATCTCGTAAGACCTATGTAAGGCAGCAACAGTATCTGTAAGACCTCAAGCAAGGCATAAACCATACTTGTACCAAGTATCCAAACACTGTAAGACCTTAAAGGCACAAAAATTTTGTAAGACCTTACTAAAGGAATAAACCCGATCTCAAAGTTAAGGTTATATATCGAACTTGTAAGAACCCTAAAAGGCATACCCTCGATATAGATGCCTAAACTACTTCACTCGGGATCAAAAATGGGTCTGGCCAAGCACAAATGGCTACGGTCATAAGGCTGTACTAGCCAAACTAACGCGACTTGGGACGCCCGACCGTCGCTACAAAATCACAGGCCTTCAATTACTTCGAATCTACTTCGAAAAGAACCGGTTAAGCAGGCTACCCTCAACATAGGCAAAAGAGCTTTGACCATGTCAGCTCCAAATCACAGGCTTCGAGATACTCAGCCCCCGAGCCAAACCTCCCGAGGTGCTCGATCATCGCCACATAATGATTCATAATCGAGGTTCTTCTCGAACCTTTGAAGAGTTAGGCAAAAACTATTTCAAAAGTCCTTAACGAGGGAAAACCAAACCTATAAAAGATTGCTTTGGCCCAAGGCGTAAGAGCCATTGTCGTCAGCCCACATAAAAGGCTGCATCGGCCCAAGGCGTAGGAGCCATTGTCGCCAGCCCACACAAATTCAAAACTTGAGGGTCGAATGAGCCCGAGTTGAAACCCGACTCGGAGACTGAACCCAAAAATAGTTAACTACATATGCCTAAGGGCAAGGCGTAAGATCCATTGTTGCCAGCCCGCATAAAAGGTCGCGTCGGCCCAAGGCGTAACAGCCATTGTCGCCAGCCCGCTCAAATTCAAAAACTTAAGGGTCGAATGAGCTCGAGTCGAAACCCGACTCGGAGATTGAACCCAAAATAGTTAACTACATATGCCTAAGGGCAAGGCGTAAGAGCCATTGTCACCAGCCTGCATAAAAGGTCGCATCGACCCAAGGTGTAAGAGCCATTGTCACCAGCCCGCACAAATTCACAAACTTGAGGGTCAAAATGAGCTCGAGTCGAAATCCGACTCGGAGACTGAAGCCGGAATAGTTAACTAAGAATGCCTAAGAACGAAAAGCATCGAAGCTCAAATGACAGCTTACGCTAAGAGGGCGTATCGACCCAATACGTACGAGTCACTGTCACCAGCACTAAGATCAAAGGTCGTGGCGGCCGTTTGCACAAAAAACCAGAACCTAGGGTCTAACCTGAGACCTGGGACCTCGGGTCGAAAGTCAAAATACATCACGTAGTATTCTCGAAAAACAAAAGGGAAAGAAGGGGTAGGAAACAAAAAACCTTCTTATGGCCCAGAAGGGGGATGTTTTACAAATATTGAAAAAAACCCTTACAAAGAGAGAAGCAAACAAAATCCTAATCTATCATCGAGCGTCCATCTTCGGTGGCTTCACCAAAGGTTGCACCCCAACAACTACGAGTCCTTCAGCGGCCCCTTCTCGGCGGCCTCTTCCCCTCCGGGGGCTCCACCTTCATTTTAATCACCTCCTGAGCCACTGCCCGATACACCTAAGAAAGCAAGCAAGTCAGCATTTCTCCTCTCTAGGGCCTCCACCCTCCCGAGCTCGGTAGGCAGAATGATATCTCCTACATGTATGTCCCCAAAAGCCTGCGTCTGAGAACCAAATCGAGCATGCTCCACAGCTCGGGTCAATTTCGGATCGGCCCCCTCAGGCGCCCTTCTGATTTGAGAGCTCGTCGCCATGGCATCCTCTCCATGCAAAGATATAAGTGCCTCGGCTTTAATTTTGATCCCGGATAATGCAGCTACCAGCTCATAATGAAGACCTTTGTACTTGTCATTATCCTCCCTCGTGTCACTAAGCTGACGCCCGACTAAGGTCACTTTCTCCGGGAGGGCATCCCTCTCGAAAGTTATCTCCCTCACATGCCATTTGAGTTCGGAGACTTCAAAGTCTCTGGCTCGGAGCTCCTCTCTCAGTAGGGCACTTTCTTTTTCAAACTTCACGAGTCAGATCCAAGATGTCAAAACACTGGGATCTGGCAAAACATTCAGATAACGGCAAAACGGGGACTAAGTAACCAGTTCAGTAAAGTGATCCTTCTCGCGCCCATGACGGGTCACCTCATCCTGATATCGGGTGAAAGTATGACTATAAAGCGCCTTGGCCTGAAGCCACAAAAAAAAAGACAAGTTAGAAAGGAAAAGGTCAGAACAACCGAGGCTAGAGCGACAGACAGGATTCGCACAAATTACCTACTCGCAAAGCCTGCTCATCTCACCAAAGACGAGCGAAGCATCGATCTCAAGGGTTTCCCTGAGAACAGTTAGAAGCATGTCGAGCTCAATCAGGACCATCCCTCATCCAATCAGGGCTCCAGAACTAGGCCCCTCCGAACCACCTACCGAAGGCACCCCTGCCCGAGGGCAACCCTAGCCATCGGCCAGCTCAGGAGCAGGACCCGATACTCCCTCAGTCGTCCCTCCGCTTTAAAGCTGGATCGCAACGACATCGGACTCAAACTCGGAAGGCACCATCTCTACAGCCCAAGGATCGGTCAGGTTTATCACTCCCTCGGACGCTGTCGAGAAGTATTTTCCCCCTCACCTTCAACTCAAGGGTTTCCCGCCGATTCCGAAGTTAGGGCCGTCAAGTCGACCTTAGCTTCTTCCGCCTTAATCTTCTTGGATTCCGAAGGTCCGTCTGATGATTCCCTTTGCCTTTTCTTCCCTTTATCGGATACCAAAGCACCCTTACCGCCAGGCAATGCTTCCCTCATCAAAGGGACTTCCCCCAGACCTACATAAATGCAGGAAGTAAGTGCAGGGAACGAGAACGCTGCTAATAGCGAATTAGATCGAAAAAATGTGACTACAGCAGGGGTAGAGTCTCATCATGATCCTTTGCTTCCCCCGAGCTTGGGATAGATCACGCCACACTCGCTCAACATACGGGCAGATCGAGTCCAGACGGCCAACCCAATTCGGGAGGTCCAGAACCGTGCCAGGGTAAATTGTTGCGGCTGCATTGGCAAGGAAAATTAAGTGCCTGGAAGAATGTAGTCAAAGAGAAGCAAGGGAATGTTGGATAATGTGTCCACTTACGTTCCACATTCCACCTTTCGGGGAACGGCATCCTTTCCGCCGGGATTGGGTCAGAAGTCCTTACTCGGATAAATCGGTTTATCCATCCACCATTCTCGAATTCCTCGATACAGGCGAAGAGGGCCCTCGAAGCTCGGTAGCGGAGCTTGATTAGGCCCCCGCGGAAGAGGCGGGGGCTGTACATCCTGATCAGATGATCGAGGGTGAAAGGAATCTCCTCGATCATGTTCACGTAGTGCCTGATCATGTAAACAATGCGCCAAAATGAAGGATGAATTTGGCCAAGGGTCATTTGATACCGTTGGCAGAAGTCGAGAATCACAGGATCGATCGGGGGCGAAGATGGCCCCACTGTCCTTAGTGTAAACAGATAAGTATACACACTGAGAAAATCAGCTTTATATGTCGTAATATCTTCCTCCCAAGAAGGGATCTCCACAAGCACAGTGTCCCCCCAGCGTCAATCAGCTCTCACTCTTCTTACGTTTGTTATCGAGCTAATATACTGAGTCACGGGCTCACGACGCCCCGGCCTCGAAGAAGGCCTCTCGACCTTGAAATCAGAAGCCATCGCAAAGAATCCTGGGACATATTCCTCAGCACAAGGAGGTATGCCCACTTCACCTTGAGATAAAAGCGAAGAGGATGAGGTCACATTCTCTTGGGAAGCAGAGGCGGAAGTTTTCGCCATTCCTAGAAATTTTCGGAAGAAAAAAAGGGAGCTGCGTTTAAGAAAGGACAGAAGTAAAGGTAGAACGAACCTTTTCTAGGGGATGGAAATATAGTGAGTTGTAAAGAACAAGAAGGAGAGTATTTATAGAAACCCCGCGTGCGCGTTGAAGGAGGCCAAGAGACAGCTATTTACCATAATCAATGCAAAGACCTTCAGGAGCTGCGTGTGCATCGTCTTTTGGCACCTTATGACTGTCGTTGCTACAAAGGTATCAGAGGGGGCAGAAATTCAAGGTTGTTTCTTATCACTTTCACTCTAAGAAACGCGGAGACTATCTGTGCGCGGTAAAATCGGGGGGTCCAATTTCCCCGTCATTATGATGCCCCGCAAACATACTTCTCAAGGCTCGAGACTATGATTGAGGTTCACCTTCGAGGGATGTCGATGCTCGACCTCGGAGCCATGCAGACCAACGGCTATATCGGGAAAAAGGGGGAGTTCCCAAGGCACACGGCTAGGGCTGACAAAGTCTAGTGGGCTATTCTGAACCCAAATCAGGGTGTCATTCAGCTGTCCCATCCCCATATCTAGGTAATTAACGTATTTTGTACTATGCTTGGATTTCCCTCCTATATAAAGGGAGTCCTTGTCATTTTGTAAAGAATCTGTTGCTTCAGCTGCTCCACAAGAAATATAAAACAACATTCTCTCTGCTTTCTTACATATTTTTCTTAATATTATTGCTCTCATTTATTATCTTCATGATTGTTCATCATTTATTGCTTATCATTGGCCATAAAGAGCCTTCTATGATTTTATCATAACTGTTAGTCATACCTCGATAGCTTACGGTCGAGCCCCGGAATCGACCTTGAGGCCCCGGATCGATAAGCTCGAGGCCCCCGATTGTCTACCTATCGGTTTGATTATCATTTCATCCTTAACTCTTATTTCGCTTCTATGTCTCACAAACGTAGCATCAACTTCTTAACAACCGGAATAAAAATAGATCACGTATTTTTAGAGTCCCATAATCAAATTTAATTATAATTACCATTTTCACGGTAAACAAATGGTATTGAAGTGGATAAAGCAAAAATTGAAGTGATATCAAAACTCCCTCCTCCTACTTCCGTCAAAGGAGTGAGGAGATTTCTAGGGCATGCGGGGTTTTACCGTCGGTTTATCAAGGATTTCTTAAAGGTGGTGAACCCCTTGAGCAAGTTATTGGAAAAAGATGCAAAATTTGTGTTAAATGATGATTATATGAAGGCTTTTGAGCTGCTCAAGTATATGTTGACTACCACTCCCATTATTACCGCACCAAATTAGAGCTTACCATTTGAGCTCATGTGTGATGCTAGTGATGTGGCTGTAGGAGAGGTATTGGGGCAAAGAATCAACAAGATATTCCATCCAGTCTACTATGCTAGCAAGACCATGAAAGACGCAAAAGTCAACTATACGGTGACCGAGAAAGAACTCTTAGCCATTGTCTTTGCTATGGAAAAGTTCCGCCCGTACCTCATGGGTACCAAAGTGATTGTTCACAACGATCACGCGGCGCTTCGTTATTTGATGAGTAAGAAGGACACAAAGGCTAGATTGATGAGGTGGGTATTATTCTACAAGAGTTTGATCTTGAAATCATAGACAAAAAAGGGAGTGAGAATCAAGTGGCGGACCACTTGTCCCGCTTGGTGTTATCCAGAGATGTGTTCCAGAAGAAGAGCAATTGGGTATTCTTGAAGCTTGCCATTCCTCGACTTATGGTGGTCACCATGGTGGGGCAAGAATTGCTACAAAGGTCCTAAGTTGTAGATTCTATTAGCCTAACTTGTACAAAGATGATAGCGAGCTTGTTAAGCAGTGTGATGATTGCCAAAGGGCCGGTGGGATTTCCAAGAAGAATGATATGCCTCTCACTACCATCCTTGAGATTGACATTTTCGATGTGTGGGGTATCGATTTTATGGGTCCATTTGTGAGTTCATGTGGGAACACTTATATTCTTGCTGTTGTGGATCATGTCTCCAAGTGGGTTGAAGCTGTGGCTTTGCCCAACAATGAAGCACAGAGTTTGGTGGCCTTCTTGAAGAAAAACATATTCACAAGGTTCAGCACCCCAAGGGCTATCATTAGTGATGGGGGTTCCCATTTTTGCAACAAAGCCTTTGACACTTTACTCTCTAAGTATGGTGTCACTCACAAGGTGTCAACCCCCTATCACCCACCAGGCAAGTGGACAGGTTGAGGTCTCTAACAGGGAGATCAAGAGTATTCTATCCAAGACTATCAATGCAAACCGGACTGATTGGTCAAGGAAACTTGATGATGCTTTATGGGCCTATAGAACAACTTACAAGACTCCAATTGGTATGTCTCCATATCGGTTGGTATTTAGTAAAGCATGTCACCTCCCGGTGGAATTAGAGCATAAGGCCATGTGGGCGTTGAAGAAGTTGAACCTAGAGTGGGATGTAGCTGCCAATCT
Source organism: Nicotiana attenuata (assembly GCF_001879085.1). Classification (NCBI taxonomy): domain Eukaryota; kingdom Viridiplantae; phylum Streptophyta; class Magnoliopsida; order Solanales; family Solanaceae; genus Nicotiana; species Nicotiana attenuata. The sequence goes on from NC_031999.1 coordinate 13,243,868, forward strand.
TCGGGTGGAGCAATTGAATGAACTTGATGAGTTCCGGTTCCATGCTTACTCCGGTTCATCATTGTATAAGGACAAGATGAAGTACCTACATGATAAGTATATCCCGAACAAAGAATTCAAAGAAGGTGACCTTATTCTCTTATTCAACTCTCGGTTACGGATGTTTCCGGAAAAGCTAAAGTCAAAATGGAGCGATCCCTTAGAAGTGGTGCATGTAACTCCTTTTGGTGCTCTCGATTTGAAAAACAAGAATGGTGAGATCCTTAGAGTCAATGGGCACCGAGTGAAGAACTACCTTGGTAAGGATGATGATGGCCACGTTGTGGCATTGATCCATTTCAAGTGAACAATAGTAACATGCATCGTGCCGCGAAGTTAAATTAGGCGCTTCTCGGGAGGCAACCCATGTGTTTTTTTTTTCTTTCTTTTGATTTTATTCTTAGATTAGGCATTGTTATGGACTAACTGGTTGTGAAGTGTGTGTAGGAATTGGTTTTGCAGTGCAGGAAATTGACAAGGGACAAAGTGGGCTAAGTGACAAAAATCCGCGGACCGCACCCAATTTTTTGCGATCCGCGTGAGCATTTCGCGGCCGCACATTTTTTTGCATGGGTGAGTAGTTGAAATGAGAAAAATTGCCAACTCTCTGAAGTCGGACTGTCAAAAATCCTACAGAGTTCACATCCACATTCACATTTTCGCGGATAGCGGTGTTTCTGCGGCTGCGGCCATTATTCCGCGGACCGCGCCCAAGTGCTTGAAGCTGCTCTACATAAGGTAACAAAGCGCAGACCGTGATAGAATTTCACGGCCGCGCTCAGGTAAGGCGGTGGGTTCCACAGTGTCTAAGTATAAATAGGGATTCCTTGAACTTTTACACTTTACGATCCCCGACTTTTCACAGCACCTAAAAGCACTGTTCATCTCTTTTAGCTCTCAATTTTCATCTCATTCACATCAAGAGTTCACTTCCTACTACAATTTTACAACTAGTATGATCAATTCCATGATATGATTTTATCATTTTTTTTCTTTTCTTTTCTCTTTGTTTTAATTTTTCTTTTTAGTTAGGGTTAGATACATGCCATAATCTCAAATTAATGCTTAATTGTTGCTCAAATACACGTGGGTAGTGTTTGTATGCCTAATAGGGGCTGGGGTGAGTAACTTTGCATGATAAATTTCTACAATTCTTAAGTAATTAGTTAAAACCCTACGGTAATATGTTCGTCAGTACCACTCTCTTGTGAATTTCGCGGCCACGGTCAATTTTCTACGGACCGCAATAGGGTATGCGGCGGCGTTCACTTTTTTACGATCCGCGATAGCCTAGCTTTTAATTACTGAGTATTGATATAAGTTCTCGGCCGCAGTTATTTTTTTTTTGCGGTCCGCAGTTGGTCCTTTGCGGCTGCGTTCAAGTTTTCACGATCCGCGCTTCTGAACTTCAGAGAGTTTGTTAATTGCTTTCGCGGCCACGTTCATTTTTTTCACGGTCCGCATTTCTCCAAGATCAAAGAGTTAGTAGTTTGAGACTGACCTCTTCGCTGCCGCGTTCACTTTTGCGCGGTCCGTGGTGGGCATTTCGCGGCCGCGCTCACTTTTACGCGGTCCGTGGTGCCCTGTTCCGAGAAGCAGTGTTGCATTTCATCTGTACTATTTTAACACATGCTTGAAGTCTTTTTTATGACTATATTTCACTGTTGTATGTTGCAGACAATGGTCCGTTCCAGAGGCAGAGGTGATACATCTAAAGGGAGGGCAGAACCCTCCCGAGGCAGGGGTAAAGGAAAGACTAAGTTACCCCTTGGTGACGTCCAAATCCACTACTAAAAAGTAAATGGACACGGTCGCATGCAATATAATTTACCCAACTATGAGTCGGGGTCGAATCCACCAGAGAACAATGTGTAGGCGATTAGGAATGTAAGAGAATTATCACTTGTTATGCAGTGCCAAACACTTAGAATTGATTTGAGAAAATATTTATAGAGAAAATATTTATACCTAAATGCGGAAATGTAAACTAACCTAAAAAGCAAGTAAAATGATCAATGGCTACAAGTATGGTTGCATCGGGAATTACACTCAAGTAACGATCCAATGTATTTCACGATTTTACAAATATGAGTGAATTTATGTTAATTAGCCACGGATAATAATTCTTAATTAGCTTCTTCCAAAGACTAACAAGACTTCCTAATTGAATTATCCCTAAAACAATTAGGATATTAAGCACACCCGGATATGGCTACAAGTAGTTCAATCCTATCCCTAGGTAGAATCTATAAAATGAGGGTTAACGCCTCAAGTTCTTGTTAATTAATCTTTTCCAACCCCAAATTATCTTTTACAAAATTAATTCAAAGTAACTGGGCGAGTCCTAGAGTCATCTAATCCCTTTGGAAATATTAAAGAACAAGAATAATTAAAGAAACAACAACTCACTTCATAAATAAACGAAAATCATTCAATACATAAGCACAACAAGGTATTTAATCCACACTTTAATTATGAATATCTCCATAGACAAGATTCAAGTGTTGTAAATAAATACTACACATTTAAATATTCAATACAAAGCAAGGAAATGAAGAAATAAACATAAATGGGTAAGAAATCCTTAACTACAAGCTTGAAATCTTCAAAACTCAAGTGTGTGTGCAAACCTAGCTTCCAAAACTTGTTCTCTCTCTCTCTCTAAAAACTGAAAATAAGCCAAAGCTATGCCAAAGATCCTTTACAAATGATCTGGTTTGGATATTAAAGGGTTTGGGGTGAAAAATGTGAAATTCCATAACTGCCCAGTTTTCACACCCAGTTTCTTCATCGCGTTCGCGATCACACCTTCGCGTCCACAAAGGCTTGCTTTATTCAGGCATCGCATTCGCGTTTGGTCTTTCGCGTTCATGAAGGTTCAGGTTCTGGTTCATCGCGTTCGCGTTGTGTACTTCGCATTCGCGAAGGTCTAGCTGCATGCTTCTTCGCGTTCGCGTTGTACCTTCGCGTTCACGAAGAGTAAACCACTGGGCAGTTTCTCATTGCCTATTTTAGCTCTTTTTTGACTTGTTTTTACTTGGTTTCTTCACCATTACCTCTAAATCACATACAACATGTAAAATAGAAGTAAATAACGTTAAACACACGATTTTTATCACATAAACATAGAAAAAGTATAGGTTTAAAGGCAAGATAAGTTGGTAAAATACCAACTTATCAAACCCCCAAACTTAAACTATTGCTTGTCCTCAAGAAATGAAAGCGACAAAATCTCCTCCCAAGTAGTTAACTCAACAATACATCCATATCATGCCACGCCAAAAAGGTTTTACTATAAGAACAAAAACATGACTTCGATTGGTACCAATAATTACTCCAAAGCATATGAATTATCAAGCACTTCTCATGAACTTCATTACACTTCAAGTGCTCAAACACTAATGCAAATCAAAGTAGCTATCAGGTCATGACACTAAAGCTTCAAAATTTGCCTCTCTATCACAATTAACTTTCTTTGATCATTCCTTCCAATTGAAAATGGGATTAAATTCACAACTCAAATCTCATGTTCCCTCACATTTAAGAGAGGATCCCACACACATAAATCTTAATTCAAAACAGAAATGGGATATCCAATGGAAAGAATTAACTCTCTCTCAGAAAGATGTTCAAATGCATACAAGTAGTACCATAGGCTTGCCCTTCATGTATTCCTCCACTAATGTAGACAACTTGGTTCAAAATCAATTAGGACTTAAAGGCTTGTAGTTTAGGCTTTTGGTTAAGATAGGTCACAATTTTGGTTAGAGTAACTCAAAACCTCCCCAAGCACTACAAAATTTACAATTAAAGTCCACTTCCTTCGAAAACATTCTCCATCCTTTCTTCACTTTTCATTCCACACCTAGTCTTCCCTTTATTCACAACTTCTTATCATTTTATTCTATTTTTTTTTCTTTTCAAAATCAAGGAAGGTTTCATTTTTTTTTTACCTTCCACCTTTTTAAACAACTTCCATATCACAACTTTTCCAACCTTCACCCCCAAACATAGGCTTTTAGCCTATGTTTACACTTTCAAAGTACTTACGGAGGTAGGGTGCCAAAAGCTAGATCAATAAAGAACAAAGGATTAAAGTTTGTAACATGGTTGCCAAAGAATGAGGTTAAAGGCTCAAAATGGATTGACTAGGGAAAATATTCAAGGGTAGGAAATTTAAGGCAAAATAGCGGTCCAAGGAAGGCCTAATATCATTTTTCAAACCAAGTTACTCTATAATTTCGCCTTGAAGCACATTCCGGGCAAGTTCTAGACTACAAGTAATGCAAAAGAACTCACAATAAATCTCACCACACATGGCACATGAACACTCAAGTCGAATACAAATCCAAAATCCAATTGAAACAAATGACTCAGAAAGGTTACATATAGAATTGGAAGCTATTTAGTGAATCAAAGAGCCAAATTTTGAGTCTACAAGTCATGACATCTTTACTTCAATTATTTTTCTTTTTCAACAACCAAAAATTCATATGCCGAGGTTTAAATCATGTTGATACCAAGCAAGCCACAACTTGGCCAATGGGCACAAACTCCAACCCAAACCATTTATTCTTCCTAATATTAACATAGCTATATCTAAACTTCAAGACTAATTCCCTTAAGAAAGTTGTCTATCTATCCATCAATCGGGAAAAGTCGACAAAAATTTTCTACAATTACCCGGTTCAAGAAGAAAATTGGCATCCTTGGAAAAAGAACAGTGGTACAAAGAAAACCAAGGATATCGCCACTAACATAAAACATACTATATATAAAAAAAATTAAGAATCTAATAACCAAAATGAAGAAGCTAATAAACATCAAGTAACTAAAACATAATATATACAAAAACAAGAAGTTTAGAAGCTAACAAACATAATAATATCACTCATCACATGAAAATACACTAACAACAAAATGAAAACAACCACAGTACCAATCTGCCATACCCACAGTTATCCACAGTTATACAAAAACGACAGTTATACAAGAAGCCACCCCCAACTAAAGATGTTGCAATGTCCCCAATGCAACTAAACATGATAGAGTAAAATGGTGGAAAGTTCTCCCTAAATACTGCATCAGTCGGAACTGGAGGTGGTGGGAAATTTGAGCTCCAAGTCTGCATCATCATCATCCTCCGATTCATGTGAACCACAAAATGAACTCAGCTTTTGCATCATCTTGGAAAGCAGTTTGCTTTTCTTCTTCTCATGCTCCTTGAACTTTCTCTGCCTCTTTTCAATCTTTCATTGCCGGCAACTCATGTTCTCCAACCTGGTATTAATGGCCTCCATCTTGCCCGTGATTGCTTTTTGCTCTTTGACCACATCCTCCATGGATGGGGCTTTAGCCCCAGTAGATGTGCTCACCCCAGGTGGGCCAGTAGGAAGGCCAGCTATAAGCTGCCTAATATGTACATCTACTCCATGTATCTAACTGGATAAGTGGCGCATAGTGCGAGGACCGGACTGGAGTGGTCCCATAGGGTCAAAGTACCCTGATGAAGGTGCAAAGGATCTGGCGGGATCAGTGGTGGCCTCAGAGAACTGCCCAAATGAAGAGGAAGCAACATCAATTCTCCTCTTTTTTCTATTTGTCACTGGGTCCCCTTTTCAGAAAGGGATGGATCATCGGCTTTCCTGGACCTTTCTCAACATTATTGGGGTGTTTAGGCACCCCAGAATCATAGCAAAGTCTAGTGATCAAGGATGGGAAGAAAAGGCTCTTGGACCTCCCATGAGTGGCTTCCTTAATTTCTCGGACAATGTGTTCCCCCACGTTCATAGGCAGTCCATCCATGATAGCAGCAATTATCAATGCCCTATCTGGTGTCACATCAGTGTCATTTGTAGAGGGCGATACTCTTGAACAGATAATGGAGAGCCATGTCTTTGCCTCAGCCGTGAAATCATGCGAATCAACTCCCTTGTACACTGTCAGCCACTTTGGGGTAACCCCATCATGTAACTTATCTACTAGCCACTGGTTTCCTCCTGCTTTGGCTCTGTCTCTGTAGACCTCGTTGTCAGCATTAGGGAGGCCATAAACACCATTGATTATCTCAGGGCTGAAGTGGACTTGCACGCCCCGCACAGTAGTAAAAAAGGCACCTTGGAAGTCGGTCCTCAAGGCGTTTGCATAGAATTCCAGAACTATTGTGTGGTTGGCATTATTTGGTTGCTCAGCAAAACAAATCCACCTGTTCTCTATCAAGCGCGTGTAGAAGCCCAGCATTTTAGCTTCGACTTTTTCCAAGTTTATGCCTCTTTCTCGGACGATGGTCTTGGACAATAGTTCATCGTATCTCAGCTCACATGCTGCAGATAGAAACCGTTCATGGTCAAAGGGTTCCGCTTGTTCAGCTCCAAAGATATGTTCTTGCGCAATTTCATTATGTTATGGATCCATTTTAAGCCCAAAGTACCTACAAAACAGACCAACAATGTTAAAAGCTCATACAGATACTTAAAACAATGTATTAGGAAGTATTTAGGCCGATGAAATGGGCGAAAAAGGTCCCGAGCAGAGCTGTGCGAAGCTACTATTTTTTGCCAGTTTTGGGACTGTCAGTGATTGCACTTCGCATTCGCGAGCAAACAACCACGTTCGCAAAGAGCAAAATATTTTTTCCCAGAATTATACTATCGCGTTCGCGAGGCTACCACCGCGTTCGCGAAGGTAAAATTTTTCTGCCCCACTATTCTGCCTTCGCTTTCGCGTGAAGACCCTCGCATTCGCGAAGGTCATCTTCCTCGCCCAGAGCATGTTTTCTTTCAGGCTTTTCTTCAAACAGTTGGGTTGCCCTCTTTTCTTTGTTCATTTACAGAATATTTACGCACAGATCTTGCCCAAAATTTTCTTGAAAAACAAACACTCACACTCAACAAACCTCACCCAGCAAGCACAACAAATTTCACACACAAATTTGACATTTAAGATCACAAAATTTTTGAACCCTAAGCACCAATCAACCATGGTTGTGCTTCCATTGTTTCACACCAAGAAAGAGAAGAAAGATTCAAGAGGGAAGAGAAGAAATTACATACCTTGAGAATGGAGATGGAAAATTGCAAAATACTTGAAGATTATGGATGAATTGATTATTTTTTTTTGCCTGGGTTTCCCCATTTGAAGACGGCCTTTATGCCTCTCCACATTTTTATCATGAACTTGCTCTTCTTCTTGTTCCTCTCCTTCTCCTTCTTGAAGTCTGACTGGAGATCTGGATGCGCCTTGGCCAAGTTGCCGTAGGCTGTCTCAAGTCTAGTAACTGATGCTGCCATCTTCTCATGACACTCTTTCTGACTCTTCTGCGCATCTAAGTAACTCTTCATTTCTTCCCTAGAGAAGTACGAGGGCCCAGGCTGGGAGGATGAAGGCCCGCTCGGAAGCTGTGACACTAACTCCCGGATGGATGCATGCTCGGAGTTTAGCACCCCAAATGGTCCCTCAGGTGCAGCTACCTGTGAAGATGACTCTGAACCAGAAGCCGTGGTGGTGACCTTCCTTTCCTTGCTTTTGACTGCACTACCCTCTCCTGTCACTCTCAGTGGATGAAAAGGTTTATCAGCTGGTAGCCATCCATCGGTGCTACGCACCTCAACCTCTTCTCTCATGCATAGCTGTGTGATCAATGAAGGGAACATCAACCCTGCGTCCTTGTCCTGCAAATACTCCCTCAGCTCCCACAGGATATAGTAACCGACATTCACAGGAATGCCGTCCAGGATGCATGAAATGATCAATGCCCTGGTATATGAGACATCTGAGACATTACCACAAGGAGACACCCTGTTGCATAGGATGTACAGCCATATTTTTGCTTCAGCTGTGAAGTCAATTGACCTCAAACCTTTTCTCATGTTTCCCCATTTGGCTCTCATGCTTGGAGGGTAGAGTTTGGAGGCAAGCCATTCCCCGTTGTCACACTGATCTTTCTCTCGCACCGGCTCCATTGGATAGTTGTGAATCCCAAGGGTGTCATTTATCTGTTCTATCCCAAACCATACCAATTTTCCTCTAATGATGAGTTGTGGGTTGGCAAAGTCTGTGCGCTTAAGGTTAGCATAGAATTCGCGAACCCACTCCTCATTAGCTTTTCATAGAGTGGGAATGAAGCATGACCATCTGGAAGCATGGAGATAGGCATAGAAATCTGGGAGCTTTTCGGCCAATTTTTCCTCGTTGATCCCCTTTTCAAATACTATTTTTTGTTGACGAGGTTGTCATAATATCTGCACTGACAGTCAGCCGACATGAAGCGCGAGTTATCAAATGGTTCCTCAACCTTCTCCTCAATTTCGTGTTGTTGTGGGGCATTTTCGCTCATGTTCGGGTCCATTTTAGCTCAAAGTACCTTCATAAAATCAAAACAAAGTCAGTCGGGCAATAGAATCATGTTGAGCAAGTTAAAACACTGCAATTAGGCCAAAGATTTAACTTGATTAGGCCCGGGAAGGCCCTGTTGCAAAGCCACTGGAATTGGCAGTCCTGCCCAGTTTTCGCATCTGCTAAACAGTAACCGCAGGAGCGGTTCCGCTTCTGCGGAAATTTCACCGCATCGGTGGTTTTACTCGACTGGGACAAAATCGCACCTGCGGAAAAATCATCGCAGGTGCGATGCCACATCTGCGGTAAAAGTTCCGCATTTGCGGTTCTCGTGCAATGGTTCAACTGCCCAGATTTTCGGTACATTTTTCAATTCTTAAACCCGATTTTGGCACCTAATTTATACTCAAGGCTTCTAAATTAGTGCACTACATGAAATTCTGATTCTATTGAGACCGATTTTGTGGTACTTAGCAAGAAATTTTCTTTCAAATTTGTCGAACACCTTGCGAGCAGTTGAAAATGACCTCTTCTTCACATAATTTGGGTACTCAGATTTCCCACAAATTTGTTTCATGATACACAGCACACACAAATGCACTCTCAACCAATTTTCCTCACACTATTTTCACACAAATCAGAGGGAATGGGGAAATAGAGGACACAGCCATGGCAGGCCTAAGAAAAGAAGAAGGAGAAAAGAGAAGACAAAGGGAGAGAGAAGTAGATGAGAACTAAGAGAAAATACCTGAGTCTCGTGTGAGTGCAGTAGAATTCACAAGCAAATGGAGGTTTTGGAGTATGTTAGAGATGGGGGAGTTTAGGGCTGGGGGAGCAAATGTAGAATATACCTGTGAGGGAATGAGACTTCTATATTTTTTTTTAAAACCTGCTCGATTTCCGCATCTGCGGTATTTCACCGCATCTGCGGCGTCGCTTATGCGGCAAGCTAGCCGCTTCTGCGCACGGAACGCATCTACGGTTGGAAACACACTTCTGCGTGATCGCATCTGCGGTCTAGAATCCGCAGATGCGATTATCCCAGAAGATTGATGCACAGATTTTCCAGCTACTGGTTTTGGCCCCCCGGATCACTCCGACCTGCTTAAATCAACTCCAAAAAATCTAAAACTTGGGAGATTAGTCAAAAATAATATACTAAGCTATTCTAAAAAAGAAAATTTCAAAAACGACCAAAAATTTTGAAAACGATGGATTGCCTCCCACCAAGCGCCGCATTTAACGTCATGGCACGATGCAAGTCAACTTTACAACTTTTCTCGCCACTTGGATGATATGAATTGGGAACCTAGCTTGGAATCAAGCTTGTGACCACGAGCGATGGGGGGTGGTAAGTCGATGATCAAGCCAAGCCTTAAATTCTTCATTTTGCACTTCTTGGCTCTCATGTGAGGAATGTCATTTTGCTTTCTTGTTCCCTCAAATTGTAGGATGTATGGTATGAGTTTTTCTGCCTCTCAGTCCTTCATTGATTCGTGTAGTTCAACTTCCATATCACCACACAATTCCAATGTTGAAAAATGCTTGGAATGTGACCTCCAACTTGCAATTTTTCTCGGATTTTGACATCCTCTTCTCCACCCGGACTAGAGTCAATTTCAACCAATTTTTCATTTACCCCGGATGACTCTAATTCCATATTTTTCTCGGCATCATTAACACTCATGGAGTCGGTTGGCAGATGTTCAATTCTTGATTCCTCAAAGCAGAGCTCACTTTCTTCCTCGAAATCGGGCTCTTCTTGACTTCCTTCCACACTCTCAAGTTGGTGGGCATAGTGAGCCTCAACCAATATTCTCATTTGATCTTCCAAAGTGCGGATATATTCGTCATTGTGAGCCAAGCCTTGTTTCACGTCCTCGATTGCAAAGTTGTGTTTCTCCCCATTTTCAAGAATGGTCTCCAACATGAGCATCATCTTCTCATTTTGAGAATTTAAGAGTTCTTCTTGGTTTTGATCAAGTGCCAAGGAAGGATTTCCGGCTTCCACATCTAAGGAAAATTCTTGGCTATCATTAACTTCCGAGGATTTTTGGACCTCTAAAGCTTCAAGCATTTCTTCCATTCGTGAGTGCAACCTTTCAAGTGCCAAGTCGTTTTGGAGACTATTCTCCAAAAGCTCCTCCAAGGCACTTTGTTCTTTGTTTCCTCCTTCAAGTAAGCACTCCAACATGAGCTTGCACTCTCCATTTTGACCATGCTCAATTTCTTCCACTTCCATAGACCTATAATTTTCATCACAAAAAGTAGAATCATCATAGCGGGGGCTTGGGGAAGGGAAGGACAAATAAGCACAATACTCCCAATGACCATTTTGACAACCACACTTATCACAAATACTCAACTTATGGGTTTGAGATTGTGCGCACAATCCACCTCCGGGAGAATTTAAACAATTTTGCCACGAGTGTGGTCCTCCACAATAAGGACAAGGGTCATCAAAGTATGAACAACTACCCTCCAACCAATTTTCATTAAATGATGCCATTTTTCAAAACTAAGAAAGTAAACAAGAAACAAACAAGAAAAATAGACCAAGGTAAGAAAAATAATTACACAAATATTCACAAGTTTGGAGCAAAGCACTTACGCTTATTTCTCAAACAACCTAAATTACGCCAAGTTGTTTCCCGGCAACGGCGCCAATTTTGGTGACGTCCAAATCCACTACTAAAAAGTAAATGGACATGATCGCATCAAATATGATTTACCCAACTATGAGTCAGGGTCGAATCCCACAGAGAACACAGTGTAGGCGATTAGGAATGTAAGAGAATTATCACTTGTTATCCAGTGCCAAACACTTAGAATTGATTTGAGAAAATATTTATACCTAAATGCGGAAATGTAAACCAACCTAGAAAGCAAGTAAAATGATCAATGGCTACAAGTATGGCTGTATCGGGAATTACACTCAAGTAAAGATCCAATGTATTTCACGATTTTACAAATATGAGCGAGTTTATGTTAATTAGCCACGGATAATCTCTTAATTATCTTCTTCCAAATACTAACAAGACTTCCTAATTGAATTATCCCTAAAACAATTAGGATATTAAGCACACCCGGATATGGATACAAGTAGTTCAATTCTATCCCTAGGTAGAATCTATAAAATGAGGGTTAACGCCTCAAGTTCTTGTTAATTAATCTTTCCCAACCCCAAATTATCTTTTTCAAATTAATTCGAAGTAAATGGGCAAGTCCTAGGTTAGCTAATCCCTTTGGAAACATTAAAGAACAAGAATAATTAAAGAAACAACAACTCACTTCATAAATAAATGAAAATCAATCAATAAATAAGCACAACAAGGTATTTAATCCACACTTTAATTATGAATATTTCCATAAACAAGATTCAAGTGTTGGAAATAAATACTACACACTTAAATATTCAATACAAAGCAAGGAAATGAAGAAATAAGCATAAATGGGTAAGAAATCCTTAACCACAAGCTTGAAATCTTCAAAACCCAAGTGTGTGTGCAAACCTTAGCTTCCAAAACGTGTTCTCTCTCTCTCTAAAAACTGAAAATAAGCCAAAGCTATGCCAAAGATCCTTTACAAATGATCTGGCTTGGGTATTAAAGGGTTTTGGGTCAAAACTGTGAGATTCCAGAACTGCCCAGTTTTCACGCCCAGTTTCTTCATCGCGTTCGCGATCACACCTTCGCGTCCGCGAAGGCTTTCTTTATTCAGGCATCGCATTCGCGTTTGGTCTTTCGCGTTCACAAAGGTTCAGGTCCTGGTTCATTGCGTTCGCGTTGTGTACTTCGCATCCGCGAAGGTCTAGCTGCCTGCTTCTTCGCGTTCGCAAAGAGTAAACCACTGGGCAGTTTCTCATTGCCCACTTTAGCTCCTTTTTGACTTGTTTTTTTACTTGGTTTCTTCACCATTACCTCTAAATCACATACAACCTGTAAAATAGAAGTAAATGACATTAAACACACAATTTTTATCACTCAAACATAGCAAAAGTATAGGTTTAAAGGCAAGATAAGTTGGTAAAATACCAACTTATCACCCCTAGCAGTGCAATAGTCGATCGGCAAGTTAAGAGCCTCCATCAAAGCTGTAGATAGAGCAGCGGACCATTCAGACACCAGTGAGTATGTCCCTTCCCGGGAAGCTTCAGAAGGAGACTCCGTGCCAACACATGTCCCCACACATTTCCTGGAGAGACTCCATCTAGTTGATGAACCTACCTCCTCTTCTGAGTCGTCTGATGGCTCAGAGGAAGGTAATGAGGTTTCGGCACCATCTTCCCCACCTTCTACAACTTCAGCCTCACCACCTACCCTTATTACTGTTGATGATGATGACGAGGTCCCAGATGACGGGAGAGGGGGTGATACCAATGTGGGAGGGTTGGCCAGGTCCATAAAGCCCGAGGTGTGGGCTAATAGATTTGTGAGCGAGATAGCTTATCTGATGTTTCGAGAATGGTGGCCCCATAGGTCTCTCACACTCTAGAAAGAGTTCATAGAGAGAGACCTCCTTCCCCACAATCCAAATGTCAAGAGGTAGTTTTAGGAGAGAAAAGGGTGGAAGTTCTTCACCACCAAAGTTCCTCATGCTAATGAATACCTTGTCAAAGAGTTCTATGCAAACGTTGCCCACAACAAAAAGGGCACCACTGTGACAAAGGTCCAGAATTTGAAGATCCGATTTGATGGCCACACGTTGAATGAATATGCCGGTTTTGAGGATGTGAAAGCCGTGTAATACTTGGAGAAGCTGGCACTAGATGAAGCAGCCCGTCCATGGTTGGCAGAGATATTAGCCCCAAGGACGACATCGGCATGGCTCACAGCTGGAGTTCCAATAGCCAGAAACACCCTCAGCTTTGAAGCCAAAGGGTGGTCCACATTTGTATGCAGCCGACTGGACCCATGTCAGCCCGATAATGTCCTCCCACTCAGCCGGGCAGTCTTGATAGCCTCCATCATGGAGGGGTATCCTATCAATGTGGGGAACCTCAGGTACTATCACATCACAAAGGCAGTTGGAAAGGAAGAAAAATCCTACCCCTACCCCAACTAGTTCGGATAGCGAGCTGGGTTCTGATGAAGACTAGGAAGGAAATGCCTTAGATTATTTTTGACTTTTCTTGTAGTTACATGTTTTGTATTTTGGGGTCATTTTATAGTGCCTCTATAAACATTGTTTGGTAATATATGAGATTATCCCTTCGGTTATATGTTGTGTCCTTTAAGTTTTTTGTATTTGCATATGTGTGAAATGTGCACGGTGAAATCGGAGGACTAACTTCCCGTTGGCAAAATGCTTTGATAGATCATTCCAGAGGTCCGGGGTCTCGAGCTGGCCATTTCCCCCAAGAGGTGTCGACGCCCAACCGAAGGTAACATCGACCGAAACCCCTCCGAACACAGAAAACTCCCGAAGAACGTATCCGGGGTCGACTAAATCTATTCGAGCAACTCGACATCAGCCTACGCGCACGTCATAAAGCTAGTTGGCTGTCCCATCCCTTTTTTTCTTATCACACAACGTCTCTTGTACTAAGTTTAGGCTCCTCCCTCCTATAAAAGGGGATCCATTAATGCATTGTAAGGCAGGCTCACACAATTCTACAAGTGCAATAATATCTATCTATCTCTCTCTTTTCTTACTAATATTTATTGGCTCTCACTGATGCTAAGGATACTTCGATATTCTTAGCCTCTACATGTGTTCTTCATAGTGTAATTCAATTTCAGTTATAAGTAGCTTCATTTGATTATATCTCTAGCTGTTATATTGCTTCCGAGTATCCCCGACAACCCGAGCTTGACCTCGAGGTCGACCTCGAAGTCCCGATCGACCAAGCTTATGCCCGGGTAGCGGACCCTTTAGTTCGGTCGTTACCTCGTTTATCTCCTCCCCCATCGTTAAAATTCATAATACTAGCATCATATGCCCTAACAAACTAGCTTGAGAATAGATCACGTATTTTTAGAGTCCCATTTAATAAATTTAATTGTCGTTACCATTTTCACGGTAAACAGTTTGGCGCCCACCGTGGGGCTAAAAATAATAGTAATTATTTTCTTGTTAGTTTCGTTACACAAACGCATACCATCTTTCACACTTTTTCTTGTCCAAGATCCTTTGATTTCAGGTAAAAATGTCTGGCTCAGTGAACAGAGCTGAGAACGACCACCTCGAAGATTATGGGGAAAATGGTGTAGCTATCCCGACCGCCGGAGCACCACTACAGGATCCCAATAACGCACCCGGACCAATACTAGCGGACGCGGACTCACAGGACGCACAGCAAGTCAACGAAACTTCTCACGCCGACAGAAGCGTGCGACTCAGCGACCGACAGGAAGTTCAAAAAACCCCGGCCCGGGAAGAACAACTGGCCATTGCTCAGTTGCAAAGCCATCCAAGAACTCCCAGCACACCGGCACAGGAGACAGCTCCCCCTGCCGAACAAATACACGAAAGATCAAATGATATCGGGTCAACGGCTGACCCCACCATTGTGAAGATGCTGGAGGACCTTACCAAAAGTATCGAATCGGGCGAAAAAATGATTGCGGCCAACGATAAAAAAGTCGAGACCTACAACTCTCGAGTGGACCATATCCCGGGAGCACCCCCGATCCTAAAAGGTCTGGATTCGAAGAAATTCGTACATAGGCCATTCCCCGAGAAACCGGCCCCGAAGCCTATTCCCAAAAAATCAGGATGCCGGAACTCCCCAAATACAATGGCACCACCGATCCCAACGAGCACGTCACCGCTTATACCTGCATTGTAAAAGGCAGCGACATAAAAAATGACGAACTCGAGTCCGTGTTGCTGAAAAAATTTGGAGAAACACATTCGAAGGGGGCCATGATCTGGTATCACAACTTGGCTCCCGACTCCATAGATTCATTCGCCATGTTAGAAGATTCGTTCGTAAAAGCACACGCGGGAGCCATCACGGTAGCAACGAGGAAGTCCGACGTTTTCAAAATCAAGCAAAGAGAGAATGAGATGCTGCGGGAATTCGTGTCCCGCTTCCAAATGGAACGAATGGAACTGCCACCCGTCTCCGACGATTGGGCGGTACAGGCCTTCTTCCAAGGCCTGAACGAACGAAGCTCGGCGGCCTCGAAGCAGCTGAAGCAGAACCTGATCGAATACCCGGCCGTGACTTAGTCGGACGTCCACAACTGGTACCAATCAAAGATCAGGGCCGAGGACGGCTAGCTGGGAGCCCCTTCGGGCTCAGTATACCCGAGCAAACTCCCGGTAAAGGAAGCGAGACCAAGCAAATAAAGGTACCGACCGTACCTCGAAGACAGGAGGAACATCCCAAGACGCAACCTACCTCGCAACGATCGAAGGATGGATCGAGGACAGGACCCTCGAGGACTCATCAACAGAACCAGGTTCAATTGAAACATAGCACCAGCTAATGCGCCCCACTTATCGGAATACAACTTCTGCGTCGATGTTTCAGACATCGTGTTCGCTATCAGCAAGATCAGGGACGCCAAGTGGCCCAAACCGATAAAGATAGACCCTTCGCAGAGAAACTACAACCTAGTATGAGAGGAGGTGGCTCGACTACTCAACAAAGGACATCTCCGGGAATTTCTCAGCGATCGGGCCAAAAATCAATTCCGAGAGAGGGAGGCGGCCAAGAAAAACGAGGCAAACGAACCACGACATGTCATCCACATGATCATGGGGGGCGTCGATGCCCCGCAGGAACCCGTAGTGAGAAGAACAAAGATATCCATCACTAGGGAAAAAAGGACTCGGGGATATATCCCAGAAGGCGCCCTCACGTTCAGCGAGGAAGACATCGAGGCCTTATCTCAACCCCACAACGACGCCCTGGTAATCTCCTTTCTTATAAATTCATTTCAGATAAAACGGGTACTCGTGGATCCAGGTAGTTCGGCCAATATCATTAGGGCGAAGGTAATAGAACGACTCGGGCTGCTCGAACGAATCGTACCCTCCACTCGGGTCCTCAACGGTTTCAACATGGCTAGCGAAACAATGAAGGGAGAAATCATCCTCCCGGTTACCGTGGCCGGCACAACCCAAGACGCAAAGTTCCATGTCATCGAGGGAGATATGAGGTATAATGCCTTATTCGGACGACCCTGGATACACTGCATGAGAACAGTACCATCCACCCTTCATCAGGTGATAAAATTCCCGACAAAGGACGGGATCAAGATCGTATACGGGGAACAGCACGCGGCAAGGGAAATGTTCGATGTACACGACGTAGTGCCAGCACTTACACTTCCACCCCCAAATGAAAACATGAACAGGCCAGGTCTTGCCCCCGGTCGAACTTAACAAAGCAAAGTGAAAAATTTGTGCCGCACCTCCGCTCCCGGGAAGTTATAATAGGCTAAGTCCCAAGACGTCGCCTGCGCCCGTTACTTTAAGGTACGACAATTCCTTTCTTATGTTATTTTTTCAAATCCCGGATTAACCCTTGCGCAGACACCCAAATCGGAAGCTGCCCAGACGTTAGTACTGCCGCGGAACCCAAAGCCCCAATGGCCCACCCATTGCACTCTTTTCCTTCGACCGAGTTTTTATCCAAAAAATAAAGGTTTTTACCGTCAAGGCTTTTAACGAGGCAACGTCTGCAAGCCTCCAGGAGGGGAACTCCACAAGATTTTCAGAACAAACCCAGCGGCCGTTAAAAAAGCGAGAAGGCATTCCCCTGAAAAATAACGGCCCGCTCGTGGGAATTTCGGAAAACACCAGACAAGGTTTCCTGTAAAAGAAACGATGCATCGAAACACCGGTGTATTCAGGCCTCGTCGGCAAAAAAGTGTACTATTGTATCAAACAAAATCAAAAAATACTTTTTGGAGGAAGGAACTCCTTCCCAGAGTAAAGCAACGAATCTTTTCCCCTGAAACATCCCGAAAAGCGCAGGAACAGGTACCAACAGTTCAAAATGCCCCAAACGGCCTCCGGGTCGAGGCTATGAGATCGCAATATCTTTCAGGCGGGACAAACCGCAAGCGATCGGCCCTGACCCAATGTAGGTCAGGCCAACACAATAAGGTATATTGCGCCAATGGATCAAAGAACGCTTTCCAGCACTCCGTCCCCCGAACGGAGAAATCATAGCGCATTCCCGGCAGGGATCTCTTCACCAAGTGCATCTCGGAATACTCGGAGACTTGATGCCTACAATAGGGCAATCGCACAACTTCGGGATCGAAACTCCGGGCTCGTAAAGCCCCAAAACACAGCTCCGAGTTCACAAGAAGCGGTCTTTACGCTTAAACAACTTGATGACTCGGAGACTGACGACAATCGCCATACTACATCGCCAACTTTAAGACCTCAATAGGCATGACAAACTGTAAGACCTCAACAGGCATGAAAATCCTGAAGTTTAGGCTATACGTCGCATTTGTAAGAATCCCGAAAGGGCATACCCTCGATGTAGACGCCTAAACTATCACTCAGGATCAAAGATAGCTACGCCCAAACGTACATGACTACGGTCAAAACGGCTGATACAGCTAAAAAAATGCGATTTGGGGACGCCCGACCATCGCTAAACAAAAAATTGCAGGCCACTACATCGAATATACTTCGGAAAGAACCGGTTACAATAGGCTTCCCTCAACAGGCAAACAGTGGGCTATGAACCTTCTGAGGTGCTCGAAATATCGCGGATTACGACTTGAAATCGAGGTTCTTTTAGAACCGATGACGGGTCATCCAAAAATCTTTCAAAAAGACCTTAACGAGCGGAAAATAAAGCCTACAAAAAGCCCACGGGCAAAAATAGCGTAAGAGCCATTGTCGCCAGCTAAGCAGTCCTACGGGCCACATATCAAAAAGGTCTCTACGACCAAAAAGCGTAAGAGCTATTGTCGCCAGCCAAATTGACAACTTGAGGATTAAAGTGAGCTCGAATCGTAACTCGATTCGGAGACCGGATCCAAAATAGTTAACTAAACAAGCCAACGGTCCACATATCTAAAGGTCTCTACGACCAAAAAAGCATAAGAGCCCTTGTCGCCAGCCAAAACTGACAGCTTAAGGGTCAATTAAAGCTCGAATCGCAACGCGACTCGGAGACTGGACCCTAAACAAGTTAAAACGACCGAACGCCCAAAGGCAAGAAATAAAGGCCATCATCGCCAACCCAAACGAGCGCCAATCTCGAGGGTAAATTAAGCTCGAGTCGGATACCGACTCGAAGACTGAACCCAGCAACGAGCAAAGTATACAAGCCCTAGGGCAAGTCCGGGATCGAATCGACCCAATTGAAATTCCAACAAACGGAAATACAAAGAATATAAGTTGCGGGGTTCCCCCTCTTATTACTACGTATTGACGACAAGACGTAGCCCCAACCTGCGTAGAATATTGAAAACCATATATACATAACAAAGGAGGCAAGAAACGATCATTCCACTTTTTTCCGACAGCCACAGCTCGGCGGTCTCCTCCTCATCATCCTCAGCATCGGGCAGCGGGAATTTAGGATCGTCGCTCCTATCCTGTGGCCTAATCTCCCTCGGAAGATCAAAACCCCTTGCGAGAACTCCTCAAAGACTTCCCTCCGGGATCTGTACTTCACGCGCTTTCTGCTATTTTAGGCACGACCGAGGATCTTCTGCAAACTCAGCTTTGGCGACATCGGCGCTCCTCGAGTAAGCCGCTATTCTCGGCCCTGACCCGGTATCTTTTGCCACAATCTTGGCTCGAACATTCGCCTACACCAGCGCAAAGAGACCGAAGGACAGGCAGGCTCGACAAAAACCTGACTCAAGGCCGAAAGCAGCTGTACAAAACAAAAAGGTTCCGGCGCCTGCTCGCATCAGCAAATCATACTAAAAGGTCCCCTGGCCTAAAATAGATTGGTTCCAAACCCGCCAGGGTCCCGCCGAAACACAAAAACCAGTCCGTCAGATCAAACACAATACAAAGGAGGTAAAGAAATTCATGACTCCTCCCATTTTTTATATTTATACATATGTATATGCGCGAAAGGCGCGCTCTCCGTCTACAAGCATAAGTCTCTAAAAAACATTGCAAAGGAGAATGGCAAGGTCGACGCTCCAATGACGGGCATTCTTCGGGACATCCGCCGTAAAGAAGCCGGGCACCACGCCGACTATCTTCGCTCAAGCAAACTCTATCAGAAAAACGGTACCCCCGGCATAAGTCCCTACAAGCAAACGCTCCCTTCGAAAGCCCGCTCCGGCCTGGCTCAAATCATCGGCAAATAAATCACCACTCCTTCGCCATCTGCGGGTCAGCATAGTACTACGCCAGCTCGGGCACCGGCTCTTCCAAATCCGGACTCTTCGAAGAATCAAGCGGTAGTCTACGAACATATCGACTCGAATCAAAACTCAAAGATCCAAGACGCAGAGGGATCGCGCCAAAACCTACCACAAAGGGAAGCCGGCAAAGCCTACTCAACGACCAAACACCCTCCTAAGCAGCCCTACCCTTGTTGGCATTAAGGAACAACGGCAGGCTCGGATAATGCACTCTCCTCGGAGGCTCGGGCCAGTCTCGCCCCAACAAAAGCTCATTCACGAGTATCCAGCACACGTCTCATCCATCATCATGCCCCGTTTATGCCGCAAGCAACTACTAAGGGCATGATCCGCCAAGCTCCATAAAACCAGCAAGCTCTGGGAACACCCGGACGAAAGCAACTTCACAAGCGCATAAGAAAAAGGCCGGAACAAGCCAGCACCAATCAAAGGCGCCAACACCTGACACCAACTCCGACCCCAAGGACTTCCGCCATAACAAAACAATGCCCAAAAGTAGACCAACAATGTCTCCATCGAATTGGCATACATCCCCAAGAGGCCTTCGCCATAGGAGGCTGATTCACAAGGGGGGAGGTGTACTTAACAAAAATGCCCGCACAAAACAGACTCCAGGTAATGACTGGGATGGCCCGAAGCATCACCTCCTGAAAGTTACCGGCGTTTCGAGACCGCGGATCCTCGGACGAGTCTCTTCTCAACAGCCATTTTACGAGGCCCAAAGACTTCAATCACACTTTCGCACAGAGAAGGAGCTCCGACGGTCTGAAGTTGTTGGCCTAATTTGAGCCCAGTTGGGGAGGTCACAAAAGGACCCCGCATATGGCTAGTTCATCAACATGAGGCCGGATGCGACACTCGTGCCAGAGGCCAGTATCACAGACGACATAACAGGAACATGCAGTTGAAGTCACCAAAAATGTAAAGGAGCGCGGCAAACATCGAAGGAAGAAATCAAGAGAAAGTCTTTTGTATTTGCACAAGTATTCACTTACAATAATCCTCGAGACATCCTTACATACGATTACATTATACACAAAAAGAGCGAAGAAACACAGGTAATATGCAAGCCTAAGGATCTAGCCTATTTATGTTGTGTTTCCATCACCATACCCCTCAGGAATCCAAAGAGGGTGTAACACGCCGAGCCGAGGAAGGAGGGTGGGCAGCAGTGTATAATCCGAGCCGCCCTTGAGCAGCGGTGCATAATCTGAATTTTTCCCCGATTTAGAGGAAACCGACCCCTTACTTTGTCACTCCGAGCCAGCGGGGACAGCAATAACAACAACAACAATGATAACCTTACTGTTGCCTCGTTAAAAAACTTGCCTTAAAACCCATTTCAGGAAAAAACGGTCAAACGAAAAAAGAGTGTAACACGTGCTTTCAGACCTAATCCTTGGATTTGACTTCGATTGGGTACCTGCATAAGTTAGTTCAAAGCGTAATAAACCATGAAGAAATTTATGTGTTCATACCTTAGAAGTAGTACCGCTTTAAGTGTGCCACATTCTAATTGTTGGGTAGTTGTCCACCATTTTCAGACTCGAGCTAGTACGAGCCTTTCTCGGTTATACCGGTGACTATGTATGGTCCCTCCCAATTCGGTCCTAGTTTCCCGTCATTTGAGCTCTTGGTGTGCAGTGTGACTTTCTCAACACCAAGTCCCGACTTGGAAGTGTCGAAGGTTTTCCCTTCGGTTGTAGTATCTTCCTATTCGCTGCTTTTGAGATGCTAACTGGTCTAGGGTGGCTTCTCGCCTTTTTCTACTAAATTTAGACTTGTGGCCATGGCCTCGATCATTGTCTGATATCTCCGTAGCATATCGAAATCTTAAGCTCGGTTCTCCCACTTCTACCGGACTCAAAGCCTCTGCGCCGTAGACTAAAGAGAATAGTGTTTCATCGATACTTGACTTTGAGGTTGTTCGATATGCCCCACAGGACCTCGGGCAGAATTTTTTTCCACTTCCGTTTTGAGTCAGTCAATCTTTTCTTTTGGTTGTGCAGTATAATTTTGTTTGTCAACTTTGCTTAGCCGTTAGCACTCGGGTGGTAAGGGGTCGATAGAAGTTTTTTGATTTTGTGATCTCCAAAGAACTTATTGACCTTGCCACCGATGAACTGTATCCCGTTGTCACACGTGATTTCGGCCGGTATCCCAAACCGACATATTAAATGATCCCAGATGAAGTCGATGACCTCATTTTCTCTAACTTTCTCGAACGACCATGCTTCAACCCACTTGAAGAAGTAATCGGTCATATGTAGGATGTACTGGGCCTTACTAGCTACCCATTGCAAAGGACCTACGATGTCCATTCCCTATTTCATGAATGGCAAAGGGGAAAGGACGGGGTGGAACA
The DNA here is from genome assembly GCF_001879085.1 of Nicotiana attenuata. Classification (NCBI taxonomy): domain Eukaryota; kingdom Viridiplantae; phylum Streptophyta; class Magnoliopsida; order Solanales; family Solanaceae; genus Nicotiana; species Nicotiana attenuata. The sequence goes on from NC_031999.1 coordinate 13,265,915, forward strand.
TCCCCCGTTTGGTAGATCATCGGGGAGTGCCTTTGACATTTGTTACATTTTTGAACAAAGTCCTTTGCATCCTTTTTCCATCTCGTTCCAGTAATAACCATCCCCGACCAACTTTCAAACTAATGATTCTGCCCTAAATGGTTTCCACAAGTACCATCGTGGACTTCCCCCATCACGTAATCGGTATCCCAGGGACCCAAGCACCTCGCTAAAGGTCCAAAAACGATCTTGGGTATAGTTTTGCTTCAACTAATCTAAACCTGGCAGCCTTAGTTCGAAGGACTCTGGATTCATTGGGATCCGATGGCAATTTTCCTTTCTAAAAGTAGTCTATGTATTTATTTCTCCAATCTCAAGTCAAGCTTCTTGAGTTTACCTCAGCATGACCTTAGTCTATCACCGAGCTCATCAATTTCACCACTGTTTCGAAATTAAATTCATCAGAATCGACTGACGACCCTAGATTAGCCAATGCATCGGCCTCGTTATTCTGATCTCGGGGCACATGTTGTAGTGTCCATATCTTGAACTGATGTAACGTTACTCGTAATTTATCCAAGTACCTCTGCATCCGGTCTTCTTTTACTCCAAATGTTCCGTTAACTTAATTAACAATGAAGAGGGAATCGCACTTGGCTTCGATCACCTCAGCGGCTCTTAGCCAGTTCTAGACCTGCAATCGTAGCCACATATTCGGCTTCATTGTTAATCAATTTCACGGTTCTAACACACTAACTTATTACATTACCCATGGGCCATTTTGTATGATTCTCAACCCAGACACTTTCGTTTTGGAAGCACCGTCTGTAAATAGGGTCCAAACCCCCGAGCTAGTCCCCTAGGAAAGTAATAATTCTTTCTCGACCTTGGGGATCAAGGCCGGTGTGAAGCCAGCCATAAAATCTGAGACTTAATAGCTATTCGGGGTTTGTACTTAATATCTTACCGGCTAAACTCTACGGCCCATTTTGCTAGCCGACCCGAAAGCTCGGTTTTATGCATAACATTCCTTAGCAGATACGAGGTCACGACACATGTAGGGTGACACTGAAAGTATGGTTTTAGTATTAGATGCACTTAATAAGGAAAGTGCCAATTTCTCTAGGTGTGGATGCCTAGTTTCGGCATCACCTAGGAATTTACTAACATAATAGATAGGAAACTACGTTCCTTCTTCTTCCCGGACCAGGACACCACTTACCGCTATTTCGGAGACTGCCAAGTAGAGGTATAACTGCTTGTTCGCCTTCGGGGTATGCAACAAATAAGGACTTGTTTGGAATGTTTGAGTTCTTCTAAATCTTGTTGACATTCCGGGGTTCAAGAGAAGTCGTTCTTTTTCTTTAGTAACGAGAAAAATATGTCGCTCTTATCCGATGACCTAGAAATAAATTGGCACAATGCAGTATATGCCCGATCAACCTCTGTACTGGCTTGACGTTGTCGACCATGGTGATATCTTCTATAGCCTTTATTGTACCAGGTCGATCTCTATTTCTCGGTTAGATACCATTAAACCGAGGAACTAGCTCGAGCTGACTCCGAAGTCACATTTCTCCGGGTTCAGCTTTATGTTGTATTCCCTTAGTATGTTAAAGGTTTCCTGCAAATGTTTTAAATGGTCCTCTACTCGCAGGGACTTTACTAGCATATCTGCTCCTCGAACATTTGGTTAACTAGGCGTATATATATGGCACCGACATTTTTTTAACCCAAATGACATCACCTTATAACAATAGGTGCCGAATTTTGTTATGATAGAAGTCTTCTCTTGGTCCCCCGGGTCCACCCGTATTTGGTTGTACTCCGAATAGGCATCGAGAAAACTCAGCGTGTTGTGCCCAGCCATTGCATCGATCATTCGGTCGATGTTAGGAAAAGGAAACGAATCTTCGAGCATGCCTTATTCAAGTCCTTATAATATACCCATATTCTAAGCTTGTTTCCTTTTAAGGTACGACTACTACATTACCTAGCCAATCCGGGTATTTAACCTCCCGAATGGAACCTATTTTTAAGAGTTTAGATAGCTCGTCTTTGACGAATGTGTGCTTGATTTCGGACTACAGCCTCCTCTTTTGTTTGACCGGGTGAAATTTCGAATCCAAGCTCAATTTGCGAGTTGTTAGCTCCGGCGGGATCCCTGTCATATCTAAATGGGACAGGCAAAACAATCGGCATTAGCTTTAAGGAAATCAATGAATTTTTCTTGAGCTCGGGGGTTAGTCCTATGCCCAGATAAACCTTTCTGTTAGGTAGGTGCTCTATCAATATGACCTGTCCCAATTCCTCTATTGTCGACTTGGAGGCATCGATACCATCGGGTGCTATAAAGGATCTTGGGACCCTAAAGTCATCTTCCTCATTCATTGAGCATTCTTCCTATTTTTTGGCCAGGTCGGGGTCGGGATCGGTAATTGCTATTTGATGCCTTTCCCTTCGACCAGTCCCCACTTTTTGATGTTGTGATTTTGGGCACCAGACTCACTCTCTCAACAACGAACATCTCCTTTGTGGCCGGTTGTTCCCCATAGACCATTTTGATTCTACTTGGGTTGGAAACTTCAACGTTTGATGCAAGGTAGACAACACCGCCCTCATGCTGTGGACCCATGGTCTCCCAAACAAGGTGTTGTATCTCATATCCCTCTCGATTACATAGAAATTTATCTCCTGGGTGGTTCCGGCTGTGTTGACCAGTAGGGTGATTTCACCCTTCATTGTCTCGCACGCTATATTAAGCTCATTCAATACTCGAACTGCTGGTATGATCTTATCCAATAGCCCAGATATTCTACAACTCTCCATTGGATCATGTTAGCTAAGCTACCTGGATCAATTAATACACACATAACTCGAGATTTATTAATAAGTACAGATATTACTAGTGCATCGCTGTAAGATTGAATGATACGCTCGGCGTGCTCATCGCTGAACGAGCTTGATCCCTCCAGAACATAGTCTCGAGTTCATTTTTCTCTTGTGATAGAAACGTTGGTGCTTTTTTATCATTGGCCCTTGTGGAACATCTACTCCTCCAATGATCATGTTTATCACATTTTGAGGTTCTTCCTACTCGATTTGTTTGTTGGCGTCCCTGCTTTTGAAATGGTTTTTGGCCCACTCACTTAGAAATTCCCAAAGATTCCTATTGTTGAATAGACGGGCAACTTTTCCCTTAACTGCCCATAATCCTTCGTTATGTGGCCGTGAGTACCGTGGTATTTACATATCAAGTTGTGATCCCTCTCTGCGGGGTCGGACTGGAGTGGCCTTGGCCATTTGGTCTCCTTGATGTGACTGATGGCCAAAACTATACCCGCTGCATCCACTTTGAAGTTATACTCTGATAGTCTCAGGGAATCTCTTCCCCCGGGTGGTCTGTCGAAACAGTTTCTATTCGTTAACCTTGGTTGCTCGGACCCTGATCACTTCTCCTATCATTCCAGGTCAAGTGGCGATGGAATTCGTTTCCCCTTCTATCCGAGTTTTATGGATGGTATCGATCTCGGGGTGCCCTCGACTCCTGATCCACAATCCTTTTAGACCTGTTGTTCACTCTATTGAGGTAAACAGACTCCGAGGGAGATCCTAGCTAATCTTCCTCGACTCTGATCATTGACTGGTACCTGTTGTGGACATCGGCCCACGTGACCGTTGGGTATTCTACTAAGTTTTGCTTCAATTATTGAGAAGAAACCGAAATCCGGGGGTTGAGCCCTTGAGTAAACGCCTGAACGACTCAATCATCTGCAACTGGGGACAGGTCTATCCGTTCCATCTGGAACCTCGACACAAATTCTCTAAGCATCTCATTGTCCCTTTGCTTGACTTTAAACATGTCCAATTTCCTTGTCTCAACTTTGATAGCACCAACATGGGCTTTATCTAAGGCATCTACAAGCATAACAAATGAATCAATATAATTTGGGGGGTAAGTTATGGTACTATATCATTGTTCCATTGGATAAGGTTTCCCCACATTTCTTCAGCAACATTGACTTGATCTCATCATCCTCGAGGTCATTGACTGCACACGTGTAGAGGTCATATGCTCGTTTGGATCTATGGTCCTATATTTAGGAATATCGGGCATTCGAGACCTTTTCGGAATTGGCTTCGGTGCCGCACTTGGGGGAAAAAGTTTTTGAATGAACTTTTTGGAATCTGGTCCCTTCAATATCAGAGGCGCTCCCGGGATTTGATCGACCCTTAAATAGTAAGTCTCCGCTTTTTTTTTATTTGCCTCTATCTTTTTTTTTTGCTGGACTCCACCCGTTTTGCAGTGCTTCGAGCATTTTCATCACCTTGAAAGTTTTCCCGGTTCTGAATCCATCCGGTTCTGTGACAATCCGTTCTTCTCTCCGGGTATCTTCTCTAACCCGCTTGGGTTCGGCTGCGTTCTTTACGTGATTTTGACTCTGCAGTTGTGCTATTGCCACTTGTTGAGCTTATAACATCTCAAAAATCAAACGTAAGCTAACTCCATAACCTCCTCCTTCGGGCGCTTCTCGAGCCGATGGTTGGGGTGCCCCGTGAATTCTGTTTTCGAGATCAGTCGGTAGGTTAATATTGATAGCAACTTGTGAATTGGCATCGACTGGGCCAACGATTGGTACACCATTAGGGTCAACAGGGGGCACGCTGCTGCTTGGTACCACGTTATTATTTTCACCGTGGCGGCCTAACTCGGTGCAACATTCAAATGAGCAGACTGAGAATCTGACATTTTGAATAATCGTGAAATCAAACTTCAAAGAGCAAGTGTAAAATAGGATGTGTTATTGAGATTCGTATTAAATCACCACTATTATCCTTAGCCCACGATGGACGCCAAACTATTTACCCTTAAAATGAGTAACAATCAAATTTGCACGCGGTTTAAAGGATATGTGATTTAATTTAACACGAACGATTTAAGAACAATAAATAATTTTATTAAAGAAAAACAAGGCGATCAAACCAAATGTGAACAATTAAGCTTGGCGTTAGATTTGAATGTTGGAAACTAACTTCGATCGATCCCTCGAGATGAGCTCGGTTGCAACTAAAGAAATGAACAACTGAAGAACACTTGGAATAATAACTAGAAGACAAAAGTAAATTTTATTGCTTTGATGTGCGTGCCAACAATGGTTGAAAAATGAAAAGGTTATCCCTTTATATACCAGTGGAGTTTCAATCCTAGTACAAGTCTAGATAAGGTAACAATACCTTCCTCCTAGTAAAATATGATCTGCAGTTGATATCAGGCGTGATTCGTGCCGTAATATTCGGTTGATGGGGGATATTTCGGCTCATCGTTCGTCCTCTCTAACCGTCTTCCATTTAACCTCGATTCTTGGTTTTGGTTGAGCTCGATTCTTCCCCTGTTTGGCCATGCACAATCCTTGGCATGTCATTCGTCCCTCTAGGCTCTGATCTGTGGGCGCCCTCGTCTTTACCCGAGCTGGTGTCAAGCCACGTTATCTTTCGTTTCTTCATCAGAAAATCAGGGGTAACTTTATTCCCTATTTTACCCGTACACAATGCCGTATTACTATCCATCCATCACGAACTCATGATGCTAATCATCTAAGAACTTTTTGTTTTTGGTTAAGTAGATTTTATTAAAGCTAACATTTAGCCGCTCTGGGTTATAAAGTATATATTTCTATTACAAATAAAAGAAAAGAGAATGATACAAAAGATGATGTTCATACAATAGATCCTTAAGTCTTTTTTTTTCTTAAAAGAATCCATGATGTAGCTCAATGCTTGGCCACTGACTTTTAGGGACTATAAGCATGTTTTACCTCATAATCGGCAGTTATTTCCCATAAATCCTAGAAGTGAATATCAATACATAATGCATTGTTGAACATAGCTAACGTGTTATGAGTACAATAATTGAAGCAAAATAAGTGAAATGACACATTTCAACGTAGAGACAATTATATATAGCTCCTATGGAAGTACGTACACTTTGCAATGGGAGAAAGAAAGAATATTTACTTCCACTTGCATGATACAATCCTATATATGGTTCGGGGTAGCTATCGTTTTACTGGTTCGGCCGAAAGTAAAGCTTCCACTTGCATGATACAACCCTATGGTCAAGGGCGGAGCTACCGTTCAACTTAAGGGTTTGGTACAATCTAATAATTTTAGCCTAGACCTTGTATTTGTATTAAAAATTTCACTTATAAAAGGCAGCCCGGTGCACTAAGATCCCGCTACGTACGGGGTCCGGGGAAGAGCCGAGCCACAATGATCTGCATTTCTGCAAGAGACTGCAAGAATTTCACTTAATATATATAAATAATTATCAATAATCTATAACTTATAAACTCAAAATCCTGGCTCCGCCTTTATCTATAGTTCATGTATTCTCCAAATTCTAAGTCGTGTCAAAAGCAAAATGGCAGTCATTCATTTGTGTTTTTTGGGGTTAACATCACCATAAAAGCCTAAAAAATAGGTTGATTCGAGTGATCACTCAACCCCTCATCCATTTATAAAAGCAAAAAGCCCTTGTTTACGCTATTATGCTTAATGTCCTTGCAAGGAACTAGAAATATTTCACAAATTTTCAACCATTTCGATGTGGCTTCCACTTTCGTGGATGATTAAATCATATTGCACTTTCTATGGTAATGAAAAAACTCAAACGACATATAGCTCTAATAATACTAGAAAAAGTTAGTCGGCTCGGAAAATATCCACTTAATCTCCTAACATGCTCAAGAACCGTGAGCCGCCCAATAGTTTATAGAAAAAAGACAGGTCCGTCAAAGAAAATCAAGGTGCAATGAACTCTCCGCTCCTCATCACTAAGAAGTGTTATTGTGTCCTTCCCCACACACCAAGTTAACTTTCTATACATAAAATGATACTACTATATACACAACTTACACTTGATCACTAGACTTTCAGAACAATTTCCCAGTCCATTCATTTTGAAAGAGAGAGTACAATATATTTTTTTCCTCCATAATGTGAAATGTCCCACTATATATTGGCCATTCTCTCTGATATGATTAGTAGCTGCAACTAACTATCCAGTTTTACTTTGCAAGAAGGACCAATGTGACATTCTTAGATAATAGAAAAGAAAACGTAGTTTGAAAATGCCAGACAGACATTATTAGAGTAGTCTTCATTTTGAGTTTAACTTCTATATACACTGATTATGCCTATAAAGTTTTTTTTTTTTTTTTTTACATTATCTTATGAGTAACTTGCAACAACAAACTGTCTATAGTATACCAACATTGGTAATGTCGAAGATAAGACAAATAACTTGGTATCACCCGTGAAAGGCAGTAGCAAAGGTGGGTCCAAGATTTAAACTCCATGAGTTCAACCTTTAAGGTTTTTAGAGTTAAACATATTATATTTTTAAAATATGGGTTCATTTTTACTATTTATTACATAATTTTAATGAATTCTTACACATAAATTTATGTTGCGCATCGAAAGTTATGAGTTTCAATTGAACTTGTACCTATAATGGTACATCCGTCCTTGGGCAGTAGTACTGGATGTAGCAACCAAGTAACATGTTCAACGTAGCCCGACATTTTCGACATGTAACATAGTACTTAAAGGTTGATTCTTCGAGTTTAAATCTTGGATCAACCTCCGACGAAATTTAAATCATTCCCGTGTGACCCGTGCAATCCAACATTGGTAGCATGTGCAGCAGTATCCTTTTAATTTGGGAAAATGTTCTTCAAATTATAGGACCCATCCATTTTTGTCCCCACAAAGGTATAATTCTGTTACAATAAGACATCTTTCATATTCTAAAATTCAACCTTATCAGTCAAATCCATGCCAATTAAGTGGAATCTTCAACTTATAGCACAGTGGTTCAGCTTGCACCCTTGTCAACTCAAAGTTGGGACATGGGATCAGTACCCTATAAAGAAGCTAAGATTAATTCTGTGATGGTACTGAAGCTAAGCTGCATAACCAATGACCATTGCCAAATTGGCATTTGAAATCTTGACAACACCATCCTTTCACAAGACATAAAGGTGAAACTATATGGTTATGCCTAATTCTTCTTTTGCAAACAATACCTTTGTATAGAGTCCGGAGCCGAAGTGTAGTCTTTTTGGACTCAAAATACTTAATTAGGTGGGAAAAAACTTAGTTACCAAAATATGTAAAACGTGGTTCATTACTGCGTTTTATATAAAACGTGGTTTAATATCGCGTTTTACCTGAAAGCTGATAAGACGGCTATATAAAGCGCGGTTCATTAACGCATTTCATATAAAACGCAGTAATGAACCGCCCTTCACATATATAAGTAATCGTCCTCTTCCCTTTCCCCACGTTTGGACATAACCTCTCCCACCCCCCCCCCCCCACTTTTTAAAAACCTTCTACCGGTCCTCCCCTACCCCCCCCCCCCCTCATTAACTCGATAAAATCATCGAGTGGACCCCACCCGTCCCACAAAAACTAATCAAAGTTGGTCCCACATTCTAGCCAAACCTTCTATTGTTGTGGGTTGCTTGTTTCGGAGTCAGATTTTCAATTTTTCAACTTTCCGAAAAACATAAATCGAGGTATTCCGATTTAGTTTATGTCGAAACTCGTATAAATAATGCATATTAGTTTTTTTTTAATGTGTTGCATGTTGTTTTGTATTTTTTTTTTTTTTTTGCGATTAAATTGGTATATGTTATTTTTATCCGGACTAAGATATTAATGTTCTAAAAGAATATGTAAAATTTGCGAAATCGTTATTATTTGTTAATGAAAATGTTAATAAATTATTATTACTGTTTTATATGTATTTTTGTGAATGTTTTGTGATTAAAATGTATTTGTTGTGTTTTATCTGGTTTATATTATTTATTTGCTTAAAGACTAGTAATATAGTGCCCTTATAGGGTGGTAAAAAGTAATGCATTTTAGCGTAGTAAAATGTAGTACCTTTTAGCGTAGTATAATATAGTGCCTTTTAGCGTAGTATAATGTAGTGTCTTTCAGCGCAGTTTCCCTGTAGTTTAAGTATCTCTTATACTAAAAAATACATAAAAATAACTGATAGATCAAACACAAACTCTGTCCAAATTATAGTCAACATATAATGGTGCTACTGGGCCACAAATATCGAGCCTAGAACCCATATATTAATATTTAATAATTAAATATTGTATAATTATAAAAATTAATTATTTAATTTACAAACAAACATATAAAATTATAAAACTATCATGTAAAATAATAAAACTAACACATAGAAGAATACAAGATAAATTGGTGCTACTGAGCCGCAAATATCGAGCCTGGAACCCATATGTGAATATTTAATTATAAAAATTAATTATTTAATTTACAAAATAACATATAAAATTATAATAAAACTAACACATACAAGAATTCAGGATATCTTGGTGCTACTGGGCCGCAAATATCGAGCTTTATGTGAATATTTAATTATTAAATATTGTATAATTTTAAAAATTAATTATTTAATTTACAAACAAACATATAAAATTATAAAACTAACATGTAAAATAATAAAACTAACACATAGAAGAATTTAGGATATCTTGGTGCTACTGGGCCGCAAATATCGAGCCTGGAAATCATATGTGAATATTTAATTATTTAATTTACAAACAAACATATCAAATTATAAAACTAACATGTAGTTAATGTTGTTTAATTTATAGTAGACCACATGGAGGTGCCGCCTATTCATCCCGGACATTCCAGCAATGAGCTACTATCGTTACAGGGCGATCATAGGTCCTCCCACATATGGGAGGGAGAGTTACTGACCCAGACTCTCCGCGTCAGGAGAGTGGACGACATGTGGGACTTTCTACATGAAAGAGTTCTCCATCCCCGTGTAGTTACACGCCTGCGGGAAACGAGTTTCTACAGGATTTTGGAGATTGGGTGGCTGCAGCTCGATTGGTCTTTGGCCACGGCCCTGATAGAGCGGTGACGACCGGAGACGCACATATTCGACCTGCCCATTGGCGAGCCACCATCACACTGCAGGACGTGGAGGTTTTATATGGGTTACCCGTTGATGGACACCCCGTTGTTCTGCCGCCTGGCATGAGAAAGATGATACATGTGCAGTACCTAGACATGGTGCAGCGGCTCACTGCTTTCCGACCAGAGGACAAGAATGTACTGGCTGGGACCAGTCGTTTTCTGTTTACGACTATTCGACAGTGGTTGGAGGCATTGCATCTTGACATCGATGGCGATATACCGGATTATCATGTTGATCGGTATATGAGGTTGCTGCTACTCCTTATGTTTGGAGGGGTCTTATTCCCGGACACTTCGGGGAACCTAGTCAGCTTGAGATTTCTTCATCATCTTGAGCTGCTAGATGATTTACCCTAGTATAGCTAGGGTGCTGCTGTTCTCGGCTACTTGTATAGGCAGATGTGCCGGGCGAGCATGGGCACCCAGCATGATGTTTTTGGATTTTTGCCGCTACTACATGTGACAACATATTCGAATACTCTATTCATTTTAACATAACTAGTAAAAATATATCTTAAATTTTACGTCAATTTTTTGTGTTAGGTTTGGGCCTGGGAGCGGTTCCTGCAGTTGCAGCCACCTCTACCACCATTAGATCCGGATGTACCACCTCCATTGCTCCCTCTGGCTAGGAGGTGGGTTCTCCGGCGGGGACATACGCGCGAGTACGAGGCTCGGCATAATCTCTCCTTGTGCAAAGATATCTTGGATTTGCTGGAAGAAGCACAGGTAAATGTGTATCTAAGTTTACTTGTCATAGCTTCAAACACATGCTGCGTATACTGACATTTTCTGTTCTTAGTTAATAGTTCATCTGGATGCCATACAGCGACGCGTTGATAGCTGGATTGCCCTGTTATTGCTCGACCGGACAACTTATGCGGGGCTCTTCCATCCCGTTGATCTGCCTTGATATTGTGGAGTATCATGCCACCGAGCTGGTACTTCGCCAGTTTGGCAGGCCGCAGCTCGTACCGACACCGCCCACCTGGCAGACCACACATTACCAGCGGGATGATCGTACCAGGGTGGACGACGCATATTTGGCATGGCTAGAGAAGCAGATCGATACTTGGGACCGGCGATCTGATCTGATTCCTCCCCCCCCCCCCCCCTTCACCTAGACGGCTGGATACTGAGCATGATTATATGGGCTGATACCGCGGCGTTACTCGACTTATCGTCAGGAATCCCATTCATATTACAAAAACATTACGAAAACAAAACACTACATGTATCCTTGATAGTTGTGCACAGTAGATGAACTTTCACCAGGAGCAAGATTACCACCGCCACCCAAACTAGCTGAAGGAGATATATGACAATCGTGTCCTGTTTGCGAGCATATGCCATATTTACGCGCATAAACGGTATCACCAACATCCATTTGGTTCCGTATACGCGTTCTCTTTTGCAGTTGTAGCTTGCGCAAATAGTCCTTGTTACACAGCATTTTAAATGGTTCCGGCGGCCAATAATTATGCTCAGCACCCACTGGCTGTAACTGCCCACTATATGTGTTTAAGTATGAAGCAACACTGTATTGCCTATCAACATAGTTGGTTGCCCCTAAACCTGTATGTTGAAAGCACTTCATGGCATGTGAGCACGGCATGTGGTAGATGGTCCATTTCCCACATGAACACAACCTGCTGGCTTTATTTACGGTATGTATATTATTCTCCCGGTGTTGATGGATAGCAGTGCGAACTTCAAAAACATCCCGGTCGTGTTCATACCGTAAAAATGAATGCCAAAGTTCTCGCCTCCTGTATTTCTCAAATCTTTTCATCGGTATTGGCATAAATTCAACACCCCTCTCCATCAATTCCGATGCACCTCTATGCCTTTTAACAAACCTCTCCGCCATCTGTTTGAATGTCATCCGGACCATGGCAGTGACAGGCAATCCACGTGCAGACTTCAATAACCCGTTGAAAGACTCCGACACATTTGTAGTCAGGAGTTTCCCATCATCTTCCACCATCAGCATGCAATGTCCACTTGTGAAGCTCATGTCGCATCAACAAATTATAGGCTATTTCGTCTAACTGCCGGATCGATTCCATGCGCCTCCTGAATTTGCACTGCTGGTGATCAGTTGTAGCCATCCACATTAAAATGCAAGTCCTTGTTGGGATATTTCTTCTGGAAATTGGTCTTCAGGTGCCTCACACAGTAACGGTGGTATGCATAGGGTTCCTGCCATTCAGGCAAATGCTCTACAGAACTTAATATACCACCATGCCGATCAGATATTAGACAAATACCTGAATGTTGTTTGACAACGTGCTGCTTCAAGTGGTTCAAAAATAGCGTCCACGTCTCTTGGCTTTCATTGTCATCTACTACAACGGTGATTAACAGCTTAATATCATACTTTCCATAGACATGAGTACCATCTATGGAAATTATCGGACGGCAATGCACAAAACCATCATTTGCTAGTTTAAATGCCCAGAACACGTATCTGAATATGTATTCTGGTATTCCTGCACTCTGCTCAAGCTTCCATTCAACAATAGTCCCGCGGTTAAAGTGTTTCAGTGCGGCCATGTACCTGGGTAGAGATGCAAATAACTTATCCCAGTCACCTTAAATAATTTTAAATGCACGTTTGCGCCCGAGATATGCCTTTCTTTTGGTAATAGTACACCCATATTCCTGGTGGATGGATGTAATACACTCTTTGATCTTGTACCTAATGGACACTTCAATGTGTGGAATCAATTGAAGAGAAATCAAGTCAACATCCAAGTTGAAGTGATTCCCATTGAATGTGTCCATTTCACAATTGTGGGTGCCAATATATTTACCCACTTTCCACAACCCTGTTTCCTTCTCAGCCGCACGCAACATCCAGTGACAACCCGTAAACCATCTACGGCAAACAACCTTTTATACCTCCGGACTTGACTCCCATACTATCATCTCACGACACTCTCTTACGATGTACATTTTACAACCCCTAGTTAGGCGAGAATTATCGGGAAAAAACATGCCCTTTGCCAGCACCGTTGGTCTAGACTCATCACACATTGCTGTCTGAATTTCGTCAAGATCCCTTGTGAGGGAATCCACATCGAGCATAATTGACAAATTATCAAGGCAGGGAATATGCCTTGAATGAAATGGCACGTGGGACTCGTACACTCTTGGTCTAACGGGAGGTGGAGCATGCTCCCTTGTCAGCTCAGGTTCGACATTCACTTCCTCCTCATCATCACCCTCGTCATGGAAGGTTGTGTCATCTCCAGACTCATCGGCATTGTTGTTATAATCACTATTATCTTCCTGACTCTGCGCATCTGCCAAATCCCGAGTAAATACGTCGTCTACGGGCAACTGAGTGAGGTCAGGACCATCAAGTTGCTCGTTTTTACTGCATAAACAACAAAATAATAAGCTACTCAAATTGATAAATACTTTAAATATAGCTATATCACTTCACTTACAAGTCGTAATGTGTTGATATTCCATGATGGACATTATCCTATTGGTGATGACTCCCGAATGGACCGTCGTGATCTAACACACCAAAACTACGCATATTCCAACTGGGCGTGGGGTCATAACTCGTAAAATTCATATCTGGATGGTACCCCTGTGGAATACATGAGTGTTAATACAAATTCAGTACAACAAAAATAAACATCGTAACACAAAGGAAAATTGAAGTTTATCAGTAGTCTTGTGGATTATGTAAAGTAGGAGAGAAATTATTTCCTCGCTCCTCGTTCGCCCGTGAAGATAAGTTTAGATCCGGCCAAACTCTTTCAGCCGGAACCTATTGGGCTAAAACTGCTCCAGAATAACCACCCGATGATTGAGGGTTATCCCTGCTTTGCGCAACATCATTATTGCGAATGTCTTCAACCTTCACGTACATTCCCAATATTTTTATCAAAATAAGTTCCCGGTATTCATCTGGAGTCCCCAAAAATACTCTCAGAGTTTCATCATCCTCGATGTTAAACTCAGCGTAACAAGCAACCCCTTGCAGAGTCACAGAATACGGATATCTTTCGGTTATTTTAAGATTCACCGAACGTTTGCTCAACTTCATTTTATTGCATAACAACGATACTAGTCTATCGTACTCCATTGTAAGTGGCAACTTAACATGACTCTGTGGAGATAAACTATAGCTCACTGAGTTATTCGCCACCACAACCTCACCCCTCCAATATAATAAAACCCTTACTTTTCGCTCTTCAGACATTATGAAAAAAGCTTGAGAATTTAACAAGAAGAAAAATTTATCACGAAGTTGGAGTATTTCTGAATGATTTTTCTCAAAACCCTTAACGCCTTTAAATAAGGCAATGCCAAGTCCCGGGGGGGGGGGGGGGGGGGAGGAGGAATCAAATTTTTGGAAGTAAAATGCAGTTTAAATGGACATTTTACATTTTTGAATTATTGTTATGTCAGTTAAGCGTAGAAGAGTTATTGGTGGGCTCACAAAACATGTAAAACGCGGTATCAAAAGCATTTTATGTAAAATACGGTATTAAACCACGTTTTATATAAAACGCAGTAATGAACCACGTTTTACATATTTTGGTAACTATGTTTTTTCACCTAATTAAGTATTTTGAGTCCAAAAAGATTACATTTTGGTTCCGGACTCCCTTTGTATACTGCTCGGATTCTCAAAAAATATTATCGTACTTGTGTCATATTCTTCAAAAATATAAGTTGTATTCCAAAATCGGTCAATGAAGTTCTGTACTCCTTCCGATCCATAATAAATGACTTTTTGGCCTCTTTACTTTGGTCCAAAATAAGTCTTCTTTTACGTAATCAAGAAGGAACTAACTTTATTTTTCCAAAATTTGCCCTTATTTACATATCCAACATGTCAAGTTAATAATATGCATATTTTAATTAAGAGTAATTTAGTCAAAATACCTTTTTTCTCTAGGAGTTAGTATCTTTTTAATGGATGTGCCAAAGGCCAATAAGTCATTTAATATAGACCGGAGAGAGTAGTAACTAATAAACCATGACTATATAATGACTCAACAATGATTGATCATTCACTTAATTAGTTAAATAACACCGAGTTAAATTACGTTAAAATTATTAGTTATTTTTCAACAGGAAATGTGTCCATTCGCATCCCCGAATCCTAAAATTTATGTGATGACGAATCCAACCTCTAGATCCACACTCACAGTGGAAGATCCACACTCAACTAAGGGGTGTCACGCCGGAAAATTACATGGTTTTGCTAGATAAAATTGTTTCTTTTTTTATATATTTACTGTACGTTGACTTCTTTTGATTTTTCCGGTTTATTTAATTATTTATATTTTGACACCCTTAATAAAAATTCTTGCTTCGTCACTACACACTCGTGCGAGATACATGTATCCGAGCAACATAGGTACTTACATATTGATAAGTCACTAGATACTTGTCTAGCTAGTTGCCTACTTATAAAATGCTGGACCATGATCATTTTCCACAAGCTGTGGAATCGAAACATGGTGCAAAATCTCAAGGGAATGGAGAAGGGAGGATCTTTTATAAGGGATGAAAATGAGCCAAGGGACACTTACAAAATTGCATATATAATCCATTTCTTGTTAGGTGCAGGCAATTTGCTGCCTTGGAATGCCTTGATTACTGCAGTTGATTATTTTGGCTATCTTTATCCAACCAAACATGTTGAAAAGGTTTTCTCTGTTGCATACATGACTTCCTCTGTCTTGATTCTTGTTTTGATGTTGAGTTGGACCAAATGGAGCCAAACATTGAGCCTTAGATTGAGATTGAATCTTGGGTTTTCAATGTTTGTTCTTTCTTTAATGGTAACTCCAATTATAGAGTGGACTAATTGGCACCAAAATGGTACAAATGTGGAATCAAATGCAGCCTATTTTGTAATTGTTGCATCAGTTGTTATATGTGGTTTAGCTGATGGTTTAATTGGAGGAAGCTTGGATGGCTCTGCTGGTAAATTACCAAAACAATACATGCAGGCAATTTTTGCTGGAACTGCTTCTTCAGGTACAAGTCTTGTGAAATTCCTTACAAAAATGGGCATATTAGCTCAAGCTTAAATCTTGAATTTGACATTTTCTTTTAGAAAAGGGTGACCCTTGGCGTAATTGGCAAAGTTCCTGCCATGTGACCAGTAGGTCACGGGGTCGAGCCGTGAAAATAGCCTCTGTTGTAGAAATGCAGGGTAAGGCTGCGTACAATAGACTCTTGTGGTCCAATCCTTTCCTAGACCCTGCGTATAATGGGACCTTAGTGCACTGGGTTGCCGTTTCTTTTCTTTTTTTTTCTGG
>NC_031999.1:13282244-13308747 GCF_001879085.1 Nicotiana attenuata
CTTTAAGAAATATCTTGAACTTATTTTTTGTTGTACTTTAAAATCATTCATATCATTGTCACTAGCAAATCGTTTCGTATTTGCGTTTGATCTTAAAAGAGCTCCAACATGAAGTATAACAGAAGGTAATTTTAAACTATAACTATAGCCAAAAGAAGCGAAGAAGGGTAAACTTGAACTCTTTCCCGAAGTCTTTGACAGGTGAAATCCACCCAGTCCATGTTGAAGCCTAGGAAATATACGAGACAATTTGCTCAAATTATAGATCAACCTTAAATCTTGAATTTGCTTTTTCTTCTAGGAAAAGGGTCAAATTACCCCTTTGCTTTATGAAATATCTTGGTTTTCATCTCTATTATGCTTTGAATCCATTCATATCCTTGCCATTAGTAAATTGTCTCGCGTTTGCGCTTGATCCTAGCGGAGCTCCAACCTGAAGTAAAATGGAGGGTATTTTCAACCGTACTACCATAGTCAAAATAAGATGGATAGATTTGGACCTTTTAGTATTTTGACATGTGGAATCCACCCAATCCACGCTAGAGGCCCGTTATATCTAGAAATATATGAGATAATTTGCTAGCGGCAAGGATATGAATGGCCATAAAGTATAACTGATGGTAAAATTAAGATATTTCGTATATTGGAGGAGTAAATTTCGCACCTTTTTCCTTTTCGTTTCGTATCTTGAACTTGATTATTTTGCTTAATCAATGTTTTTTGTCAATTTCCAACAGGTGTTTTAATTTCCATATTAAGGATTATAACCAAGGTGTCACTTCCACATACTCCACAAGGTCTCAAGACAAGTGCTCATTTGTATTTCATAATCAGCACAACAATTTTGATAGGTTGCATTATCTGCTGCAACATGTTATATAAGCTGCCAGTGATGCAGCAGCATTACACACTTGTTCAAGACAATTGCTTACCATGCTCAAGACATAATTTCCAGGATATGGCAAGAACTATAAGATGGCCAGCATTTGGGGTTTTCGCGATTTATACTGTTACTTTGTCCATTTTTCCAGGGTTCTTGGCAGAAAATCTTGAATCAAAGTTGTTCAAAGATTGGTATCCCATCTTGCTGATTACAGTTTACAACGTGTCGGATTTCGCGGGGAAATCTTTCACTGCCGTATATGTTCTCAAAAGCATTGGAAAGGCTACTTGGTTTTGTATTGCTAGGCTAATTTTCTATCCTTTGTTTACTGCTTGTCTACATGGTCCAAAATGGCTAAAAAATGAAGTACCGATTATTTTTCTAACGACGATGCTCGGGTTGACCAATGGATATTTGACAAGTGTCATCATGATTCTTGCTCCTAAGTCAGTGCCAACTTCTGAAGCAGAAGTAGCTGCAATTGTTATGGCTGTTTCCTTAGGGATGGGATTAGTGTCTGGTTCTGTTCTTGGTTGGTTCTGGATTATTTGAACTAAACTGTTAGCCATTTAGGCAGGGTTTATTTGTAGCAATAAGTAGAATGCATAACTTAAAATTATTTCAGAAATAGTGTGTTCTGAACATTGTATTTATGCTTTAAAAAAATTGTGAAATGCATTGTGTTCATCATCCTGATTTTAACATTTGTGAAACAGAAAATCGTATAAGGCCTGCGTACACTCTACCCTTCCTAGACTCCACTTGCGGGATTATACTGAGTTTGTTATTGTTGTTTATAAAACCGTATAAGTTCTGAATCAGACTCCAAAGAAGTTATTAATTGATGCATTTTACATTTGAAAATCATGCTATAAATTGAGACCATAGGCAAAAAGATATCAAATTGTCAATATGAAAGAACAATACTGTATTGACTCATCTAGCATAGTAGGCAGCAGGTTTTAGTGTCAAAGAGAATTACTTTCTACTAGAGATCCAGGATTTTTAACTTGAGGGATCGGTCTTTATGTTTATATCACTGAACACCTTGTTCTTTTATAAATATAGGTTAAAAAGTAATCCTATTGAATTTTGATTACATATATATTTAAGCTTCGTACTAAAATACTGGGTTCATTGAACTCATAGTCTGTTAGCTACATTCGCCTCCCCATTCAAGAACCTGAAGTTGTTGGAACCAGAGCTAATGCGAAAGTCAAGCTGCTTCTTATCTCTCTAGTTATTGCAATTCATTTCCAAGAACGATTAACTTATATAAACTGACAGTATAATAATTTTTACATTGTCAATGCGGTGGGATATGACCTATTGGCGAAGATTGTCTTCCTTATTTTGGCAACCGGTAACTAATTTCACTTGTTATGATATCCGTAGTAATTTTTTAGATGATATGGTATAAAAAGTTAGTGCAAATATGGTAAAGTGGATCATAACAAAGTATGCCAGCAAAACACTTATAGACGATCATGCGCACTGTGAATATAGTGTATTAGTTACGAATTTAACTGTATTCAGTATTTTTGATACCGAACATATATATATATATATATATATATATATATATATATATATATATATATATATATATATATATAAAGGTTAAACCGATCAAATTTAAATCTTTAATCCGCGTCTGGTCATGGTTGCAATTCGAGTATCAATCTGCCATGCAAATTATTGAAACACAGGGCATCTTAAGTGTGCAGCTATACACGGTTCTTTAAGAATAAAGACATACTGATAAGATCAAAGCCGAACTCTAGTTAGAAAAGAATATAATTTTGTTGAGTGGCCATTGTTTCATTATCTACTCTATCTCTGGCTACCAAATGATCATTTGGATATTCGTTTCTGGTACTTACTTTTATGCCTATATTTCTAAGAATATTATTAGAGCAATGACAATATTGACTCTGAGCTTCTGAAATATTAACTAGTAGTATCTTTACAGTACGATAACGCAACGTGCCAAAGTTAATAGGTGTAGAATATTAGTAGTATCTTTACAGTACGATAAGCTTCATTCATAATATGTTTGAAATTTTATAATGTGCTGGAATTCCATCATAATATGCTGAAAGTTTATATGCCGGAGCTCCATAATCCCGCATATTATGCTGAAACATTCCATGTGCTGGAGTTCCAACATAATATACTTTAATTTATACGCAAGAGCTTCATAAGCCAGCATATTGTGCTGGAACTTTCCGTGTTTCAACAAAATAACGACTATTTTTCAATGACTTCGCAAACGCTGGTTATTTTTTAATTACCAGTCTGAAAACTGACTAGCCCGTGATAATCAAAACTTTTTGAGCATTTGTGGTTCTCCTTCATCAACAGATTCAATTAGATATATGCTAGCAAGATACCACCAAAAATAGTACTCAATATTTATACTCAATTAGCTGCACTGGACCAAAAGGAAATTGTCACGACCCGGGATTCCCACCTACGGAATCGTGATGGCGCCTAACATTTCACTCGCTAGTCAAGCCAACGTTAGAGTAAATTTTAAGCCATTTCAACAATTCAAGAATTCAAACTCATTTAAACTGAAATGAAACTGAAATGAAGTGCTAAATAGCATAATACCCAAAATATCTAAGTACAAATCGCGGACCTAGACACGAGCATCTAGAAGTACTACAAATAAAGTCTGAAATAAGAACAACTGTTGAATGAAATGAATAGTACTAAGGAAAGGGGAAGGGGACTTCAAGGTCTGCGGACGCCAGCAGATCTACCTTGAGTCTCCAAGTTTGCCGATCCGAGCTGATGCACCTCACGTACAACTAGGACCGGTACCAAAATCAGCACAAGAAGTGTAGAGTGTAGTATGAGTACAACCGATCCAATGTACTCCGTAAGTGACGAACCAAACCTCGACGAGGTAGTGACGAGGCTGAGACAAGACACCCGCGTAATTAAATCTATACAAACGAAAATATACGTACAACATAACAACAGATAAAGTTTTAACATGTACTATTGGGAGGGGACATGCAAAAGGGGAGTACAAGATTCGGTAACTACAACAGGAAATGACAAAATGAATTAGTCAATAAACTTTCAACCAATAAACGGGATAAACATAATAAATAATGACTGCACGACATCGCTCATCGTGCTTTTACTCTCAACCTCACCATAAACAATAATAATGGCACGGCATCACCCTTCATGCTTTTACTCTCAATCCCTCTATAAGATGATAAATACGGCACAGCATCATCCTTCGTGCTTTTACTCTCAATTTCATCATGAAACGATAAATACGGCACGGCATTACCCTTCGTGCTTTAACTCTCTTCATCACTATGTATGATTCAATAAATGGAATAATAATCGGCACGGCATCACCCTTCGTGCTTTAACCCTCTCCCTTACCATGTAGCAATGAATATATAACAATTGGGAGATAGAACCAGCAAGAATAAACCTTACGTCAACAACGGTTCTATAATACCGAACCTCAACTTCCAATACTGCTCAATTATCACAAATAGTTCATAGAAGAACGATCAATTAAGTAATAAATTAGTCTAAGCATGGATATCAAAATCAAGGAAGGAAATAAATTACAAGAAAAAAGTCCCACCCTCATACTTTAACTCAACCGCAACGCATAAGTACTCGTCACCTCATATATACGTTGCACCCAACATTTTAACATGTAGCAAGTAGGCAAACAAGTCCTAATCCCTTAAGTTAAGGTTAACCACGACACTAACCTCGCTCTAAAATTGACTCAATGCTCAACCACGGCTTTGCCTTTCAAACAAGCCTCCGAACCAACCAAATCTAGAAAATTATTAACCAAATGATTCAAAATAAGCCTTAGGAACAACCCATGAATGAAAGAGGTTCAATTAGGTCATTATTGAAAAAGTCAATAAAAGTCAACTCCCGGTCCGCTTGGTCCAAACCCAAAATTCAGACCAAAACCCGATTACCCATTCACCCCGAGCCCGATTATGTAATTTATTTCGAAATCTGGCCTAAATTTGAGGTCTAAATTCCTATTTTACAAAGATCCCTAATTCTACCCAAATCCCCAATTTCTACCATGAAAACCCTAGATTTTAGGTTGAAATCTTATGAAATGTAATGGGTAATTGAAAGAAAGTAGGTTAGAATCACTTACTAATGAATTGGAGAAGAAGAGTTCTTGGAAAAATCGCCTCTAGGGTTTCTAGGTTTGAAAATTTGAAAGAATGAAAAAAACCCCGTCTAACTTAGCTTTTGACCAGGCGCAGATGTTGCAATTGCGACCTTGCGAACCCCGCAAATGCGAGATTTCCTTTGAAAATGCGAGATTTCGTCTTCACATTTTTGCTACCATCTCATTTGCGATGAATTGTTCGCAAATGCGAACTAATCCTCACCACAATTGCGACCTAATTGATTGCAAATGCGAACAAGCTTTCCCCCCAGTCCCCTTCGCAAATGCGATCTATTTGATCGCAAATGCGGACCTGCCTCTTTCGCAGTTGCGGCAGAGTGCTCGCAAATGCGAGAAACCAACCCCCCTGTCCCTACTCGCAAATGGGAAGGATTCTTCGCAAATGCGAGTCAGATCTCGCAAATGCGAGATCTGCAACAGATACCACAAAACACAAGGCATCAGGTATGATTCTAAGTCCAAGATCCTTCCGTAGCCTATCCGAAACCCATGCAAGCCCTCCGAGCTCCAAACCAAACATGCACAAAAGTTCAAAAACCTCATATGAACTTGCTTGCGTGACCAAAACAACAAAATAACACATAGAACTACGAATCGGACACCAAATCAAATGAAACTTTCAATGAAACTTAAGAATTTCTAATTTAACAACCGGACGCCCGTATCACGTCAAACCAACTCCCTTTTACACCAAAATTTGCAGACAAGTCATAAATATAGTAATGAACCTATACAAAGTTCCGGAACCAAAATATGGACTTGGTAGCAACAAAGTCAAACTTTGGTCAAATCTTTAAATTCTTTAAACCTTTAAACTTTAAATTTTCGTCAAAATACGATAACTCGAGCTAGGGACCTCTGAATTCGATTTCGGGCATATGCCAAAGTCCCAAATCATGATACGGACCCATCGAGACCGTCAAAACACGGATCTGGGTCTGTTTGCTCAAAATGTTGACCAAAGTCAAGTCAAATGGACTTTTAAGGCACATATCTACAATTTTTCATATAAAAGCCTCCCAGAAGAAGACACGGATTGCACACGCAAATCGAGAAATGCATAAAAAGCTATTGGAGGCTTCAAAATAAAGAATTAAGGTTTAAAACTCTAGATGCCTATTGGGTCATCACATTCTCCACCTCTAAAATAACCGTTCGTCCTCGAACGAACATAGAAAAGTAGCTGGACTGTGAAAAGGTGTGGATAACTACTATGCATGTCCGACTCGGACTCCCAAGTAGCTGCCTCGACCGGCTGACCTCTCCACTCCACTCGACCCGAAGGATAACTCTTTGACCTCAACTGTTCGAACCTGCTGGGCTAGAATAGCCACTGGCTCCTCCTCATAGGTCAAATCCTTGTCTAACTGGACTGAGTTGAAATCTAACACATGGGACGGATCACCGTGATGCTTCCGGAGCATAGACACATGGAATACCGGATGTATTGCTGATAAACTAGGTGGCAATACGAGCTTGTAAGCCACCTCACCCACTCTCTCGAGAATCTCAAAAGGTTCGTTATACCTAGGGCTCAACTTGTCCTTCCTCCCGAACCTCATCACACCTTTCATGGGTGAAAACCAGAGCAATACCCTCTCTCCGACCATGAATGCAACTTCACGAACCCTACGGTCGGCATAACTCTTCTGCCTAGACTGAGCTGTGGGAAGTCGATCCTGAATAATCTTGACCTTATCCAAGGCATCCTGTACTAAATATGTACCCAACAACCGAGCCTCCCCCGGCTCGAATCATCCAACTGGCGATCGGCACCGCCTCCCGTATAATGCCTCATAGAGAGCCATCCGAATGCTCGACTGGTAGCTGTTGTTGTAGGCAAACTTCGCAAGTAGCAAGAACTAATCCCAAGAACCCCGGAAATCTATAACACAAGCGCTGAGCATATCCTCCAATATCTAATAGTGCGCTCGGACTGTCCGTCCGTCTGAGGATGAAATGTTGTGCTTAACTCAACCTCCGTGCCCAACTCACGCTATATTGCCCTCCAAAAATGTGAGGTGAACTACGTACCTCGATCAGAAATGATAGACATGGGCACACCGTGAAGACGGACGATCTTGCGAATGTAGATCTCAACTAACCACTCTGAAGAATAGGTATCTGCCACAGAAATGAAATGCTCTGACTAAGTCAACCTGTCCACAATACCCATACCGCGTCAAACTTCCTCTGAGTCTGTGGGAGTCCAACAACAAAATCCATAGTGATACGCTCCCACTTCCACTCAGGAATCTCTAACTTCTAAAGCAAACCACTAGATCTCTGGTGCTCGTACTTAACTTGCTGACAATTTAGATACCGAGCTACGTATGCAACTCTATCCTTCTTCATCTTTCTCTACCACTAATGCTGCCGCAAGTCCTGATACATCTTGGCGGCACCCGAATGAATAGAATACCCGAAACTGTGGGCCTCCTCAAGAATAAACTCACGAAGCCCATCTACATTAGGCACACATATACGACCCTGCATCCTCAAAACCCCATTATCTCCAACAGTAACCTGCTTGGCACCACCGTGCCGCACCGTTTCCCTAAGGACAAGTAAATGAGGATCATCATACTGCAACTCTCTGATGCGCTCATACAAGGAAGATCGAGCGACTGTACAAGTTAGAACATGACTGGGCTCTGAAACATTCAGCCTCATGAACTGATTGGCTAAAGCCTGAACATTTGATGCAAGCGGTCTCTCACCAACTGGAATGTGCGCAAGGCTACCCATACTCATTGCCTTTCTACTCAGGGCATCGGCTTCCACATCGACCTTCCTGGGGTGATACAAAATGGTAATATCATAGTCTTTCAACAGCTCCAACCACCACCTCCGCCTGAAATTGAGATCCTTTTGCTTGAACAAATATTGTAAACCCGATGATCTACGAATACCTCACACGACACACCGTAAAGATAATGCCTCCAAATATTCAGCACATGAACAATGGCTGCCAACTCTAAGTCGTGAACATGGTAATTCTTCTCATGAACCTTCAACTACCGCGACGTATACGCAATCACCCTTCCTTCCTGCATCAATACCACATCGAGTCCAATACGAGATGCATCACAATACACCGTGAAAGATCCTGAACCTGTGGGCAACACCAACACTGGCGCCGTAATCAAAGCACTCTTGAGCTTCTGAAAACCCGACTCACACTCATCTAACTATCTGAAACGGAGCACCCTTCTAGGTCAATCTTGTCAATGGCGCTGCTATAGATGAAAACCCCTCCACGAACCGACGGTAATAACCCATCAAACCTAGGAAAATTTGGATCTCCATAGCTAAAGTGGGTTTAGACCAGTTCTGAACTGCCTCAATTTTCTTAGGATCCACCTATATGCCCTCGGCCAATACGACGTGCTCCAAAAAGGCGACTGAGTCCAACCAAAACTGGCATATAACTGGCTCTCTCAGAGAGTCTAAAGTATAATCCGAAAATGCTGCTCGTGCTCCTCTCGATTGCCGGAGTAGAACAAGATATCATCAATAAACACAATCACAAAGGAATCCAAATAGGCTTGAACTCCCGGTTCATCAAATCCATAAATGTTGCTGGGGTATTTGTCAACCCAAATGACATCACTAGGAACTCATAATGCCCATACCGAGTCCAAAAAGTCATCTTAGGGACATCGGATGCCCTAATATTCAACTGATGGTATCCAGACCTCAAATCAATCTTCGAAAACACCTTGGCACCCTAAAGCTGATCAAATAAGTCATTAATCCTCGGCAATGGATACTTGTTCTTGATGGTGACTTTGTTCAACTGCCGATAATCTATGCACATCCTCATCGATCCATCCTTCTTCTTCACGAACAACAAGGCGCACCCCAAGGCGAGTGATCACGCCCAACTCTAGTCCTAAAAAGGATAAGCGGTCGCTGCAAATATAATCTGGTCTAAAAGTTCGGAGTTGAATCCCACGGAGAATTAAGGCTTAGCTATATTTGTTTAATATCACTAAGAAGACAAGTTTGAACAATTTCCTAAATTATAAAGATTGAGATTTATATTTCTAACTAATTAACTAGCAAATACTACAACGCGGTAAAATTATCAACTTAATGAGACAAAGGGTTGGAGACTAATTAAGGAGGTCTAGAGTTATGATTTCCCCAATTGTCGGAATCCTTACAGCTATGTTCCCTACAATTTCGCCAATGTATTCTCTACTGATCGTGAGCACTTTAGGTGCCGTAATTCTCTCTCGAGCAACTACAACAATTTACTAGACATATTCTCTCGAACTACCCTAGTTGGCTTTATCTAACCGCTCATTATGACCACGTCAAGGCTTTATTATTTCTAAACCTGCCTTTAAACCCGCTGTATTGATTTCTCACATACATTAGGAGTGACGGTGTTCAACAACCACCTAAATATGTATCCTTTCTCAAGCAACACATAATAAATAGGCACATTTAATCGATGGCCATTCAATCAACAGCAATAAACACGTAGTTGAACAAGTAGAGAAATCCAACGGTTCAATTATATAAAAACATAACAAGAATTTATCCTACAAAAGGTTTCATCAAAACCCTAGATAACAAATTAGCTATTCATAATAGTATGTAAAACTACAATACTAAAAGTCATAACCAACAACGAAAAAATAGGAAGAGGAAGGAAAAACTCGTAGAAGAATTCCCTGCCTTGCTCCTATTGTGTAGGGCTGGGCATATATCGGGTAAAACCGATAACCCGAACCGTTAATTATTTATTGGGTTATCGGTATCGGGTTATTGGGTTAACAGTTCGTTAACGGTTTAGAATTTATTTACTATTGGGTTATCGGTTCGGGCATCAGTTTGCCAATTTTGTTAATGGGTTAACCGATAACCCAATAAGAATTAATAAAATTATGACTTTACCCATAAGCATATACAAATGCTAGGGGCTTCAGTTCATTCTTTCCTATTCTTTCTCAACCCCACTCTTCAATTGCTTCATCTTCATTCTTCATAGACCTTACTAGTTACTCCTAGAGCAAGTCTTTAGTATACTATATGTGAATTATTCTCTTTTTTTGCTTAACTCCAGTGAATTGTCTTTTCTTTTTTGCTTAACTCTAGATTGAGTTATCTTATCGGGTAAACCGATAATCGAACTGATAATGATCGATAACCGATTAACCGATACCCGATAACGGTTCTATTATAGGTTTATCGAATTTGTAAACCGATAACCGATATGCTAAACCGATAATATTTATAGCCGAACCGAACCTACCGATGCCCACCCCTACTATTGTGTCTCTGCCTCCTTAGGTCGAATATGTGTCAAAAGCGTGTCCAACCTCCTTAAAATACCGTTTTTTCATGTATATATACCAAGTATAGTCGGGATCAAACAATTATACCTTCTCCTACGCGAAAAAGGACAATTTTTCAGGTCTGGACGCTCGCGGTCGCGGTCCGGGCGCGGTATTTTCCCAGTGCACTGCCTCAGCCCGCGTCCAGGTCCGCTGTCGCGGTTTTGACCGCGTTGTTCACCCTTTTCCATTTGGAATTTGGAAAAACATAAACCATGAAAGTTGTAGCCCCTTGAGTTAGATTTCCAACCATATATTATATAGCCCAAATGGAGTTTGGAGCAAAGAGTTATGTCTATTTTACTAGACAGTGCATAATATGCCTACTCGAGTCTTCGTTTGTTCTTAACTATCAAATTTGACCCCTGAACACGATCCCGTCTTAATTCCTTGGGCTTTTACTCAGACTTCAAAGCTCCAAATCACTTGAATTCATTCCATAACATCTATATAGCTCGGAATCTCTCCTACAAGGCATAAAACACACAATTAGTGCAAAATACTAGCGATTAAAGCGCAAACTCAACTAAAGTGCAGTAAATTAGAGTGCAATAATCGACTAAAATACGTAATTATAACCTATCATCAACACCCCACACTTAAACCATTGCTCGTCCTCGAGAAATCAAACTACACTTTATATAAACACGAACTTTTTAAATAATTCTCCTAACTCGTCACACCAAGAATACTTAAAATAGACTAAGCACAAAAACATAACATCTTCACCTCAAGATTTGACTCGCAAGTACCACACATTATTCACAGCTCACCTACTTACTCTAACATAGAGGTCACTGACATTGACTCTCCTTCATGAATCAAGTGCCCTCACACAACCAAAGAGAGTAGTTTCACACAATAAAATTTAAGAACACATAGGAACTCAAGATAGAAAAAATTCACTCACTCTCAGAAATAACATTCATATGCCACAAAAGACGCACCATAGGCTTGCCCGTAGTGTACTACTCTACTAATCGAGCTCATTCAGTCTAGGATTAAGTAGGACTTTATTTGGTTGTAATGTAGGCTGCGGGACGGGTAGGATACATTTAGATATAAGAGTGACTACACCTCCCTAAGCACTTTAATACATGTACTTTAACATTCAAGCTCATACTTATGTTAAACCATAGCTCCACCTTAACATCAATATATATTGTCCCATTCTTCTTTAAGCACAATTACATCAAGAGTCACCACTTATCAAGGAATATTTTTCACAACAATCCAACTATATTTTTTTCAATTCAAGGGGCTCTTACTTTTTACAACAATGCACCTTTCTCCTTATTTCATTAGTTCCACTCAAAAGCCAAACCAACCACCCCACACTTTAACTTTTACAAAGTTCATAACAATTCAAGTGCTCATGAGAGGTGAAAAGATTCAAATAGATGGTTAATTCAAACAATTGGGTAAGGCTTGTAAGGTGGTTGCCAAAGAAATAGGATTACAGGCTCAAAGGGGTTAACTACGATACATAACAATTAGGCGGGTAAACTATGCATATCTGGCTCAACAAAGAAATGCCTATATCACTTCCAAGACTGAACAAAACTACTATCTCGCTTTGCAAACACACGGGGCAAGTTCTAGACATCAAACGCAATGCATAGAATAACACAAAACCTTACACACACATGGCACATAACTCACTCAGGATTGGACTCATCAAGACACTCTAGTTAAAACAGTTAAGCAAAGTTAAAATCATACAATTTAAGGTACTTATACAAGAGTCAAAAACTGAGCCTAAGCGTCACAACCAAAGTACTCACAATTCTCAAGGCATAACAAAGTCAAGAGATATTGCTTCAATTCAAAACACAGCACAATGGCTCATATTCCTAAAAAAAATAAAAAACTACACCCGGTTCAAACAAAACCCTTGAAAAAGAACCGCGGCACAAAGAAAAACCAAGAGGTAATTGCTACACTACCTAACAACAGAAAATCTTTTTGTCTTTTTCTTTAGACTTAAATACCTCAAGAAAATTGTCTAATAGATCCATCGTCGGAAAAAGTCTAATCCTTTTTTTTGTTTTTCTAAAAAAATAAAAAAATATTCAATTAAACTAACACAACTAAAATAGCATAGAAAGTCACCCAGACAATCTCCTCACCCCACACTTGAAATTGTGCATTGTCCCCAATGCACACCATAACTAATAAAAGGGTAAAAGAGACTCCCTGGTAGGCCAAAGGCCGAAGCACTAACAGCTCATGGGGTACTCAGACTTCTCCCAAGCTTGGTCCTTCGTGCGGGTACCTCACACTTAGTTCCAACCATTTGGTTTGTTGTTGCATCCTTCCAATAGATTTACTTTCCATGTTCCTAGAAAAAAAAATCGACACTACAAACATAATACAATTAGAGAAATAAAAAAAATAAAAGAAAGCAATAAAGCTAGGTTGCCTCCCAACAAGCGCTTGATTTAACGTCGCGGCACGACGCGAATCACTTTTTGCCTCCACCTCGAGCTTATGAATTGAACCCCAAGTTTTGCTTCAAGCTTATGATTATGCTCTTGGGGCGGTGGAACGAATCTAACTGGCCCAAGGAAATAATGTAGTACTATGCACTCCTTGGCCTTTGTATGAGGTATGTAATCCTGACTTTCTGGCAAGAAGAATTCCAAAATATATACACCTTGTTCCTCATTCCTTGACTCTTCAATTGGTTCGGATAACTCTATTTCCATATCATCATCCAAACACAATGTGGAAAAATGCTTGGAGTGTGGACCAATGCGCTCACACACATGAACTTCAGAACTTTCAGCATCCTCAACATCAATGATACTAGAGTCAACAAAATTTATATCCTCAATGTCCTTGGCTGACTCTAGTCTCACTTCTTCAACATCGCCATCCTCAAATTCTAGTTGGTTAGATCGTTGATTTTCTACTCTGACCTCCTCCATTTGCACCTCAATTTCAGCATCTAATTCATGCTCTTCTTGGTACTATCCATAATATTGGCTTGTTGAGCATTAAATACCTCAACTAGTTGACTCACTTGTGCCTCCAGGTTGCGAAGAGCAGCATCTTGCCTTTGTATGTGCAGTTGTTTCTCATCATTTTGTTCCACAAGACACCTTAGCATATCCTTGATCTCTTTCAGGTCATCATCCCTGGGTTCTTTGTTCATATTAACTTCACAAGAAAAAGAAGAACCATCAAAGTAAGGGGTTGGGGGAAGATAAGAAATATAAGCACAACCATAAAAGTGACCATCTTGACAACCACACATATCACATACATTCCACACATAAGATTGAGTTGGTGCACATAACTCGCTCTCGGGAATATTTTGATAATTTTGCCATGGGTGGTTTCTTCACAATATGCATAAGGAGGATTAAAAGTAGAATTACCAATATCCAAACTCTCATAATTCCAGGATGCCATGTTTCTCAAATTAACAACTAAAACAAAAATATAAAAAAAATCAAATACAACAAAACAAAAATAAAAGTTCAAACTTGCAACCTAGCAATATGTACACCTACAGCTACACCGTTAGTTCCCCGGCAACGGCGCCAAAATTTGATCACGCCCAACTCTAGTCCTAAAAAGGATAAGCGGTCGCTGCAAATATAATCCGGTCTAAAAATCCGGAGTCGAATCCCACAGAGAACTAAGGCTTAGCTATATCTGTTTAATATCACTAAGAAGACAAGTTTGAACAATTTCCTAAATTATAAAGATTGAGATTTATATTTCTAACTAATTAACTAGCAAATACTAGAAAACGGTAAAATTATCAACTAACGAGACAAAGGGTTGGAGACTAAATTAAGGAGATCTAGAGTTATGATTTCCCCAATTGTCGGAATCCTTACAGCTATGTTCCCTACAATTTCGCCAATGTATTCTCTACTGATCGTGAGCACTTTAGGTGCTGTAATTCTCTCTCGAGCAACTACAACAATTTACTAGACATATTCTCTCGAACTACGCTAGTTGGCTTCATCTAACCGCTCACTATGACCACGTCAAGGCTTTGTTATTTCTAAACCTACCTTTAAACCCAATGTATTGATTTCTCACATATGTTAGGAGTGACGTTGTTCAACAACTACGTAAATATGTACTTTCTCTCCTGGAGTACACACTAAATAGGCATAGTCAATTGATGGCCATTCAATCAACAACAATAAACACGTAGTTGAACAAGTAGAGAAATCCAACGGCTCAATTATATAAAAACGTAACAAGAATTCATCCTACAAAAGGTTCTATCAAAACTCTAGAAAACGAATTAGCTATTCGTAATAGTATGTAAAACTACAATACTAAAAGTCATAACCAAAGATAGAAGATAGGAAGGGGAAGGAAAAACTCGTAGAAGAATTCCCCGCCTTGCTCCTATTGTGTTCTTGCCTCCTTAGGTCTAATCTCCGGTCTCCTCAGCCTCCATAGGTCTAAAAACAAGCTTTTTTTTCTTGGGCGAGCTTCTTGAGTTTATAAGGGTTTGGAACAAGTTTTCCCCGAGTTACACTTTGGTCCCAAAAGTCTGGGCAATTGCACAGTTCACCGCGGCTGCGGCGCGACCGCGGTGAGAGCCAAACATTCTGCCTCGCGTCTGTGGCCTGCTACGGTCCCACCGCGGTCCACCGCGGTCGTGGTGGATTCAACCCCAGTCCACTTTTTTTCTTCTTTCCGCTCGGGTGCTTCTTGATTGGACGTTTTCTTCACATTATTGACTCCAAAATACTCCATAGTTCTTTCTAACTTGAATTAGTCCCTGCAAAGCAAAAGAACACCGATTAGAGTATTTTGTTATCATTTAGCCTTTAAAACAACCATAAAGTATGGCACAATTGGAGTGTAAATAGCGTCTATATAGCCTATTATCAACACCCCACACTTAAACCATTGCTCGTCCTCGAGCAATCAGACTACACTTTTTTATAGACACGACCTTTTTAAACAATTCTCCTAACTCATCACACCAAGAGTATTTAAAATAGACTAAGCACAAAAGCGTAACATCTTCACCTCAAGATTTGACTCACAAGTACCATGCATTATTCACAACCCACTCACTTACTCTAACATAGAGGTCATTGACATTACCTTTCCTTCATGAATCAAGTGCCCTCACACAATAAAAGAGAGTAGTCCCACACAATAAAATTTAAGAACACTTAGGAACTCAAGATAGAAAGAATTCACTCACTCTCAGAAATAACATTCCTATGCCACAAAAGATGCACCATAAGCTTGCCCGTAGTGTACTACTCCACTAATCGAGCTCATTCAATCTAGGATCAATTAGGACTTTATTTGGTTGTAATGTAGGCTACGGGACGGGTAGGATACATTTAGATATAAGAGTGACTACACCTCCCTAAGCACTTTAATACATATACTTTAACATTCAAACCCAATACTTATGTCAAACCAAAACTCCACCTTCACATCAATGTATATTACCCTATTCTTATTTAAGCACACTTACATCAAGAGCCACCACTTATCAAGGAATTTTTTTTCACAACAATCCAACTATTTTTTTTTTCAATTCAAGTGGCTCTTACTTTTTTCAAAACAGTGCACCTTTCTCCTTATTTCATTAGTTCCACTCAAAAGCCAAACCAACCACCCCACACTTTAACTTTTACACGGTTCATAATAATTCAAGTGCTCATGAGATGTTAAAAGGTTCAAATAGATGATTAATTCAAATAAATGGGTAAGGCTTGTAATGTGGTTGCCAAAGAAACAAGATTACATGCTCAAAGGGGTTAACTACGATACATAACAATTAGTTGGGTAAAATATACATATCTGTCTCAACAAAGAAACGCCTATATCACTTCCTAGACTGAACAACACTACTATTTTGTTTTGCAAACACACGGGGCAAGTTCTAGGCATCAAATGCAATGCACAGAATATAACAATACCTTACACACACATGNAGCTATGTTCCCTACAATTTCGCCAATGTATTCTCTACTGATCGTGAGCACTTTAGGTGCCGTAATTCTCTCTCGAGCAACTACAACAATTTACCTGACATATTCTCTCGAACTACACTAGTTGGCTTTATTTAACCTCTCATTATGACCACGTCAAGGCTTTGTTATTTCTAAACCTGCCTTTAAACCCGCTGTATTGATTTCTCACATACATTAGGAGTGACGGTGTTCAACAACCACCTAAATATGTATCCTTTCTCAAGCAACACATAATAAATAGGCACAGTCAATCGATGGCCATTCAATCAACAACAATAAACACGTAGTTGAACAAGTAGAGAAATCCAACGGCTCAATTATATAAAAACATAACAAGAATTTATCCTACAAAAGGTTCCATCAAAACCCTAGATAACAAATTACCTATTCATAATAGTATGTAAAACTACAATACTAAAAGTCATAACCAAAAATGAAAAAATATGAAGAGGAAGGAAAAACTCGTAGAAGAATTCCCCGCCTTGCTCCTATTGTGTCTCTGCCTCCTTAGGTCGAATCTGTGTCAAAAGCGTGTCCAACCTCCTCAAAATACCGTTTGTCCATGTATATATACCAAGTAGGGTCGGGCCCAAATAATTATACCTTCCCCTACGCAAAAAAGGACAATTTTTCAGGTCTGGACGCTCGCGGTCGCAGTCCGGGCGCGGTCCGGGCGCGGTATTTTCCCAGTGCACTGCCTCAGTCCGCTGCCGCAGTTTCGACCGCCTCTTTCACCCTGTTTCATTTGGAATTTGGAAAAACATAAAACATGAAAGTTGTGTCCCTTTGAGTTAGCTTTCAAACCATATATTGTATAGACCAAATGGAGTTCGGAGCGAAGAGTTATGTTTATTTTACTAGACAGTGCATAATATGCCTACTCGAGTCTTCGTTTGTTCTTAACTATCAAATTTGACCCCTGAACACGATCCCGGCTTAATTGCTTGGGCTTTTACTCAGACTTCAAAGGTCCAAATCACTTGAATTCATTCCATCACATCTATATAGCTCGGAATCACTCCTACAAGGCATAAAACACACAATTAGTGCAAAACACTAGCAATTAAAGCGCAAACTCAACTAAAGTGCAGTAAATTAGAGTGTAATAATCGACTAAAATACGTAATTATAGGCTATCATCAGCGAGACACTAGTTCTAATGAAGCCCTTATCAAGCAAATCTTGCAACTTCTCCTACAATTTTTTCAACTCTGGCGGGGCCGTACGGTATGGCGGAATAGAAATGGGCTGAGTGACGGCGCCAAATCAATATAGAAGTCAATATCTCTGTCGGATGGCATCCCTGGCAGATCTGCAGAGAACCTTTGGAAACTTACGAACAACTGGTACTGAATCCATGGACGGAAACTCTGCACTAGAATCGTGGACATAAGCCAAATAAGCTTGACACCCCTTCTCGACCATACGCAGAGCCTTCACATAAGAGATAACCCTACTGGTATAATGGCCAGAAGTCCCCTTCCACTCTAATCGAGGAAACCCCGGCAAGGCTAAGGTCACCATCTTGGTGTGACAATCTAATACAGCATGATAAGGTGACAGTTAATCCATACCCAAGATGACATCAAAATTTACCATATGAAGAAATAGAATACGCTAGTCTCAAGACTCCCAATAGTAATCATACACGAACGATGGACACGATCTACAATAATAGAATCTCCCACAAGTGTAGACAGATACACAGTAGCACTCAAGGAATCACGAGGTACAACCAGACATGAAGCAAAACAGGATGACACATAGGAATAAGTAGAGCCCAGATCAAATAGAACTGAAACATCTCTATGGCAAACTGGAATACCTGTGATAACAGCGTCTGATGACTCAGCCTTAGGCCTAGCTGGAAAAGCATAAAATCGGGGCGGGGTCCCTCCACTCTGAACTACGTCTCTGGGACAGGCCCTAGCTGGTTGGACTCCACCTCTAACGGCCTGGCGTCTACCTCTAATGGCCTGACCCCTGCCTCTAGCTGGCTGAGCAGGCGATGGGGCAACCGGTGATGTAACCATGGCACGAGAACACTGCTGCTGTGAGCTGCCCAGTGCCCGAGGGCAAAATTTAGCAATGTGCTTCGGACCACCACAAGTATAACAGGACCTCGGCTACTGTGACTGCTGACCCTGAAACTGACCTTGTTGACCTGAGTAACCACTCTGAAAACTCTGGAGCGAAGGTGTGCACTAATAAGAGCTGGTGGTGCATTGTAGGCTGGCTAGTCGGGATGAGACATATATGGGCCGCGACCACTTGAAGCACTGTGAGATGCATGGAGCGCTGAGTGAAATGGCTTGGGAGGATGGCCCTACCAAAAGTACCCCTGACTCCAACGAGGCGCCAGTGAAACCACCGAAATGATGAGGCCTCTTATCAGACCCCTGCCCTCTCTCCTGTGCAAGAACCATCTCGATCCGCCTAGCAACATTAGCAGCCGCCTGAAAGGAAATCTCACCCCCGGTCTCCTTGGCCATCTGTAGCCTGATAGGGTGAGTGAGTCTGTCAATAGACCTCCTTACCCTCTCTCTCTCTCTCTCTCTCTCTCTCTCTTTCTCTCTCTCTCTCTCAGTAGGAAGCAAAAAAAAGAGCATGACGGGCTAGATTCACAAAATGGGTCTTGTATTGAGTAACAGTCATATTGCCTTGTTAGAAACGCTCAAACTGCCTGATGTAATCTTCTCTCAGTGATAGGGAGGAACTTCTCTAGGAATAGCTAAGAGAACTGGTCCCAAGTAAGAGCAGGCGACCCAGCTGTTTTGGTCGGCACATAATCCTTCCACCACCTCTCGGCGAAACCCGTCATCTGAAACACAGCAAAATCGACCCCATTGATCTCAACTATCTCCATTTTCTGCAGCACCTCATGGCAGTGGTCGAGATAATCCTGTGGGTCCTCAGAAGGTGCACCAATGAAGTGAACTGGGAAGAGCTTTGTGAACTTGTCCAATCTCAATGAGCCCTCAGAAGACATGGCGGGCCTATCACCGGCCTGTGCTGCAACAACCGGCTGAACTGCCCCAGCTGGCGAGACTATTGGAGTCTGATACTGGGGAGCCATCTGCTCCGGAGTGTGAGTGGCGGGAGTCTGTGCTCCTCCCCCAACTTGAGAGACGACTGGTGCCACCGGAAATGTACCGGCCTGGGCCAGACTCTCCATAAGGCCCACCAAACAGACTAGAGCATCCTGAAGTACTGGGTGGCGATGAACCCTTCCGGGACCTGAGCTGGTCTATTAAGTACTGCCTAAGCTGGAACCTCCTTATCAAAATCCACCTGAGGCTCCACTCTCGGTGATGTTGCTCGAGTTCAAGGTTGAGCTCTGCCTCTGCCTCTGGCACGACCTCGGCCTCGACCTCTACCTCTCGTAGGAGCTGCCACTGGGGGCTCTGGCTGCTGTCCAGCTGAAGATGCAATACGTGTTCTCGCCATCTGCATGAGAACAAGAATAGCAGAGTTCAATCAGCAATGATAGAATAAAATCGCACGACAGAGAAGAATATAAGTGAAATTGTTCCTAAACTCCATAGCCTCTGGAAGATAAGTACAGACGTCTCCATACCGATCCTCTAGACTCTACTAAGCCTGCTCGTGACTCGTGAGACCTAGGCAACCTAGTGCTCTAATACCAACTTGTCACGAACCGGAATTCCCACCTACGGGATCGTAATGGCGCCTAACATTGCACTCGCTAGGCAAGCCAACGTTAGAGTAAATCTTAAGCCATTTCAACAGTTCAAGAATTCAAAACTCATTCAAGCTGAAGTGAAACTGAAATGAAGTGCTAAGTAGCATAATATCAAAAATATCTAAGTACAAACCCCGGACTTGGAGTCACAAGTACACAGTGTCTAGAAGTACTACAAATAAAGTTTGAAATATGAACAATTGTCTCGAATGAAATGAACGGTACTAAGGAAAGGGGAAGGGGACTTCAAGGTCTGCGGACGCTAGTAGATCTACCTTGAGTCTCCAATTATGCCAATTCAAGCCGATGCACCTCACGTAGAACTGGGACCGGTACCAAAATCTGCACAAAAAGTGCATAGTGTAGTATGAGTACAACCGACCCAGTGTACTCCGTAAGTGTCGAGCTTAACCTCGGCGAGGTAGCGACGAGACTAAGATAGGACATCCACGTAATTAAACCTCTACAAACGAAAATATACGTACAACATAATAACAGATAAAGTTTTAACATGTACTATTGGGAGGGAACATGCAAAAGGGGGGTACAAGATTCGGTAACTACAACAAGAAATGACAACATGAATCAGTCAATAAACTTTCAACCAATAAACGGGATAAACATAATAAATAATGACTACATGGCAACACCCATCGTGCTTTTACTCTCAACCTCACAATAAACAATAATAATGGCACAACATCACCCTTCGTGCTTTTACTCTCAATCTCTCCATAAGATGATAAAACAGCACGACATCACCCTTCGTGCTTTTACTCTCAATTTCATCATGAAACGATAAATACGGCACGGCATCACCCTTCGTGCTTTAACTCTCTTCCTCACTATGTATGAATCAATAAATGCAACAATAATCGGCGCAACATCACCCTTCGTGCTTTAGCATTCTCCCTTACCATGTAACAATGAATATATAACAATTGGGAGATAGAACAAGCAAGAATAAACCTTACTTCAACATCGGTTCCATAATACCGAACCTCAACTTCCAATAATGCTCAATTATCACACAAACAGTTCATAGATGCGGAAAGAACGATCAATTATGTAATAAACTAGCCTAAGCATGGATATCATAATCAAGGAAGGAAATAAATTACAAGAAACACGTCTCACCCTCATACTTTAACCCAACCGCAACGCATAAGTACTCGTCACCTCACATATACGTTGCATCCAACATTTTAACATGTAGCAAGTACGCAAACAAGTCTTAATCCATCAAGTTAAGGTTAACTATGACACTTACCTCGCTCCAAAATCGACTCAATGCTCAACCACGGCTTTGCCTTTCGAACAAGCCTCAGAACCATTCAAATCTAGCAAATGATTAACCAAACGATTTAAAATAAGCCTTAGAAACTACCCATGAATGAAAAAGGTTCAATTAGGTTATTATTGAAAAAGTCAACAAAAGTCAACTCCCGAGCCCGCTTGGTCCAAACCCAAAATTCGGACCAAAACCCGATTACCCATTTACCGTCGAGCCCTGTTACGTAATTTAACCGACCTCAATTCTCATTTTACAAAGATCCCTAATTCTACCCAAATCCCCAATTTCTACATGAAAATTCTAGATTTTAGGCTGAAATCTTATGAAATGTAATGGGTAATCGAAAGATAGTATGTTAGAATCACTTGCCAATGAATTGGGGAAGAAGAGTTCTTGAAAAAATCGTCTCTAGGGTTTCTAGGTTTGAAAATTTAAAAGAATGAGAAATATCCCGTCTAACTCAGCTTTTGACCAGGCGTAGATGTCGCAATTGGAACCTGGGGTTCGCAATTGCGAACCCCGCAGATGCGAGATTTCCTTCGCAAATGCGAGATTTCTTTCACAAATGCGAAGTCTTCAAATTTTTGCTACCATAGCATTTGCGATGAATTTTTCGCAAATGCGAACTGGGCCTCACCGCAAATGCGACCTAATTGATCGCAAATGCGAACAAGCTTTCCCCCAGTCCCCTTCACAAATGCGATCTAATTGATGGCAAATGCGGACCTGCCTCTTTCGCAATTGCGGCAGAGTACTCGCAAATGCGAGAAACTAACCCCCCAACCCCTACTCGCAAATGCGAGATCTGCAATAGACACCAGAAAACAAAAGCACCAGCTATGATTCTAAGTCCAAGATCCTTCCGTAGCCTATCCGAAACTCACCCGAGACCTCGACTCCAAACCAAAAATGCACACAAGTCCAAAAACCTCATACGAACTCGCTCGCGCGACCAATATACCAAAATAATACCTAAAACTATGAATGGAACACCAAATCAAACGAAAATTTCAATGAAACTTAAGAATTTCTATTTTAACAACCGGGCGTCCGAATCACGTCAAACCAACTCCGCTTTGTACCAAATTTTGAAGACAAGTCATAAATATAGTAATGAACCTATACCAAGTTCCGGAACCAAAATACGGACCTGGTAGCAAAGTCAAACTTTGGTCAAATCTTTAAATTCTTTAAACCTTTAAACTTCAAATTTTGGTCAAAATGAGATAACTTGAGTTAGGGACCTCCGAATTCGATTCCGGACATACGTCCAAGTCCAAAATCACGATATGGATCCACCGGGATCGTCAAAATACGGATCCGATTCCGTTTGCTTAAATCGTTGAACGAAGTCAACTCAAATGGACTTTTAAAGCACATATTCACATTTTTCTCCAATTTTTCACATAAAAACCTCCGGGAAGAAGACACGGACTGCGCATGCAAATCGAGGAAGGCATAAAGAAGCTTTTGGAGGCTTCGAAACACAGAATTAAGGTTTAAAACTCTAGGTGACCTATCGAGTCATTACAGAGATTAATAAAACTCTTCATAGAAGGAGAATGAAACCAGAAAGAACTCAGACTATTTCCATAAACATATCTTTATCTCGTTCTTAATTACAAGAATAATTACAAAATTAAGCCAAAAAAGTGCAAAAACTGAACCCGTCAAAATGCTCTGTAGTCGAGGGAAATGAAAGGTTAGAAAGCATAACAACCCAAAAGGGTGAAAGGTACAGAAAACAAAAAATTTAGAGGGTTAATTATATTTTTACTTTAATATAAATAGAAATCAAACTTAAGAGGCAGTGAGTTATATGAAGAAAAACTAGGTTGTAAATTGTGATAAGTTAATGCCGCTCATGTTTTGTCACTCTTCTTCTTTTTCTTCCTCTTCATCCTCTGCATCCCAAAGAAAGTGCGCATAGGAGGCCAATACATAACTGCATCATTAAAAAACATGTCTAAAGTAAGTTTCATTTTATGACTTCAACTTTTGTGCATTTGCAGTCTATAATTTTGATGATCGTAATTTTCTAAAGTTATTTTGATAATCTAAAAATACAATAGTTAACCTATTACTTTATCGGCCTATTTTATGTGACACACTTTTCTAGTTAGTTTGTTCAATTAAAAATAATTTAACTACTTTTCATTTTACTTTAGTGAGATGATTCTTTTTAAACTTTTTTGGGGGGGTAAGGGACGAAAGATTTGGAAGAAAATGACAAGGAGAGGAATCGAACCCTCATCAACAAGGTGAAAGCTTAGCAGCAAACCAACCAAGCTACTAAGGTTTTCCATTTGGTCTAGAATTTTATTTTTATGTTTCACCTGTTTGGTACCCGTATTGAGCTCTGTTAATCCTGATTCGCCGAGTATAATAAATTGAAATTTATTTTTATTATTTCATGGGATATAGGAATTCTCACCAATCGTCAGGGGAAGCTTTAACAGCTTTCTCAAAGTAGTTCTGAGCACGGGGTGCATCTTTATGGGTTCTCCAAATTAAATCAGCATAGAGTGAAAGTATATTTCCATCACTTGGATTTGCCAATATTGCTCTCCCACAATATTCTTCTGCTTTTACCAAATTCCCACGCACCTGTTCAATTTTCAATTTACAAAATGATCAACAACTTCTAGAAATATAGTGAACATCTCTACAACTTCAATGCTTTTGTTTTGCAACTAAAATAGTACTACTCCCTTCGGTCGGGTTAATTTCACAAATAGTCATATAACTATGAAGTTTTTTCACTAAAGTCATATAACTTTGTTTTCTCACAATATAACTATGACTTCTAAAATTTACTAAAGTCATATAACTTTGTTTTTCACACAAAAATCACATAACTATGACTTTTTTTCACTAAAATCATATAACTTTGTCTTTTCACACAAAAATCATATAACTATAATTTTTTTTACCAAAATCATATAATTATATTTTCTCACACAAAAATCATAAAACTTTTACTAACTCACAAAAATTATAGTGATCGGAAAATATAATTTTTCGCTAGTATTTTGTTATTTTGCAGATTTTTATTTTCTTATTTTCAACCTAATAAATAATAATCCAATTAAAATAGAATGACTCAACCCGATCACTGTGATTTTTGTGAGTTAGTAAAAGTTTTATGATTTTTGTGTGAGAAAATATAATTATATGATATTGGTAAAAAAAAATCATAGTTATATGATTTTTGTGTGAAAAGACAAAGTTATATGACTTTAGTGAAAAAAAGTCATAGTTATATGATTTTTGTGTGAAAAACAAAGTTATATGACTTTTGAGAAAAAAAGTCATAGTTATATGACTTTTGTGTGAGAAAACAAAGTTATATGACTTTAAGTGAAAAAACGTCATAGTTATATGACCATTTGTGAAATTAACCCCCCTCTGGTCCACAATAAGTGAGCAATTTGCTTTGGGCACACCCATTAAGAAAATATTAAATTCTAGATAAAAGTAGTTAGTATGACTAAACTACCCTTAATTAAATATTGCAACATAGATAATGTGAGGAGTAAAAGGCTTTTAGGGATATGTACATGAGGGTAATTTTGGAAAATAAATTGAATTGTTTATTGATTATATAAATGGACACTTAATTTGGACCAAAATAAATTGGTCACTAGTTGTGAACCAGAGGGAGTAGTAATTAATGTCTTTTAAATTATCAGAAAAACTCTCACTAAAATAAAACCAATATTCACAAAAAGGAACTTCTGTGGTCAAGTTACTCTGAACGTATTTCACCAAAAAGAACAAAAAGATTTAAGAGAATTTGCAGTTCACTACTCCCTCTATCTCATATTATCTGTCGTATTTCTCTTTTATACGTCCCTTAAGAAATATTAATTCGGAAAAGGATTAGGCTATTCTACCCTTATTTATGTCTTAAGATATAATCTCTCTTCGTTGAGTATTTATTCTATTTATGTGTTATCTCCATCTTCAAGAACAATTATTACTAAGGTAAAAATGAAAAAAATAATTAATTTTGTCTTGAACTTCTAAAATGACGAATAATTTGAGACAACTATATTTTTAGTAACCATGGCTATTAATATGAGAAGAAGGGAGTACTTAAACTTGCTAAAAACATACTTCTCTCTCTATTTAATTTTATGTGACACTTTTTCTTTTTTTAATTAGGTTCCGAAAAAAATACCTTTCTATATTTGGATATAATTAATTTTACCTTTAAGCTAAGATTCTCATACTACGTACATTTAATAATATTTTTTTAATAGATATAGAATATTAATTATGATATGTTTAAAACCACAATTGAGGATATGTCAAAAGTCTTTTACTTAATATTTAATTCTTAAATTTTGTGTCTAGTCAAATACCGCCGAAATTAAGGTGTATCATTTTAACCGGCACACCTATGGTAAAAATCCAACAAAAAAAATTACTACTATGTATTAGTACCTCTTTCAAGAATCTTGCATAATTTCCGAGAAGCAGTGAATTCCCAGGATTAGCTTGAATCATTTTTGTGTAATACAAATCAGTACTATCACTCCCATGATTTGATGAATCCCAGAGCTCAGAACCATCATCACCATTTCCACCATCATAATTACCACCTCCGCCACCACATATCTTTCCACCACCAGCTCCTCCGCCTCCGCTTCCGTCAACCACCAGCTCCACCGCCCTCATGTGTTTCTCGTCCTCAATTTCGCACCCTTCTGCCGTTCTCAACCCATAACTCGAAAACAATGTCAATTTATCGGTCACCTCTATCTGTTGAAGACATAATAAAGTCAATTTTAAAATATGTTGTTTAACAATTTAAGTTTTTAGATGATTTGACATAGTATCACAGTGTAGACATGCACATAAAGGCGGATCCAGAATTTGAAAGCAGCAGAGATGTCGATCACTATCGAATAAAAATTTGAGCAAATGCTGGAGCGACACTAAAATTCAAGTTTTGTTCCTCCAAGTCGACCAATGTAGTTGTCTAAGCTTTCA
The DNA here is from genome assembly GCF_001879085.1 of Nicotiana attenuata. Classification (NCBI taxonomy): domain Eukaryota; kingdom Viridiplantae; phylum Streptophyta; class Magnoliopsida; order Solanales; family Solanaceae; genus Nicotiana; species Nicotiana attenuata. The sequence goes on from NC_031999.1 coordinate 13,308,653, forward strand.
GTCTTAAGGTGCCAACTAAAATATATCTAATATTAATATATATATATATATATATATATATATATATATATATATATATATATTTTATCGAGAGC
>NC_031999.1:13308767-13309101 GCF_001879085.1 Nicotiana attenuata
ATATATTTTATCGAGAGCGGGTGACCCGCTCCCCCCTACCCTAAGGGTAGGCCGCCACTGCATGCACGCAGAGGTCATTTTCGATTCGAGTCTCCCCATAACTCATTATCAAAAAGAATTTTCACATGTACTCAAACCCATGAAAGAAAATCTAGTCCCTCATAAAGACATATATAATTAAGCTCATCGAAAAAGAATCAAACCCGCATGGCAAGTAAATAAAAATATACTTTCTCTTCTAATCGTAGTTTTAATATATATATATATATATATATATATATATATATATATATATATATATATATATATATATATATATATATATATATATATA
>NC_031999.1:13309121-13330486 GCF_001879085.1 Nicotiana attenuata
TATATATACCTCCTCTTTCTCCTCTTCATCTGTTTCTCCATCAACTGTGATAGGAAATACGCTATGCATGGCCATGCAACAGTTGGTGGAAGAATATGACAGATTTTTGAGCTCTTTAAGATCAGTTTCAGAGAAAGCTCGGGACAATTTACGTACTACTGAATCTTGTGATGATATTGAGAGTGATGATGTTGATCTTGAGAACTGTTTTGGTACGTGAAATATGAAATCTGGTTCTGGGGATGAGTGTGGAGATGACCATGAATGCTTCAGTAATTGACTTGAAGAGCTTCGAAGTAGCATTTTTGTATATGAAAATCAGAATATATTGAGTGTTGTTTTGAACTTTTATAGAGAAAAGAATAGTGGTTTTATATATGCCAAATTTATATTTTAACCCCACATTTTTCCATCAAGTACCTTCCCGTGCAATTTTACATGACATCACCTGATTTGGTTTTGAGGTACATGTATCTTAATACTCCTGCCGCTTTAATTTAGATAAGGTAGTTTGACTCTGCACGAAGGTTAAGAAAAGAAAAAAAAACTTTGTGGGACTATGGCATTTGTGTGGTTATAAAAGCTTCTCATTAGGGGTAAAATGAAAAAAAAATAAAAGTTTAAAAAGTTGAATTATTTTCAAATTGAAAATGTGTTATTTATTTTGGAACAGACTAAAAAGGAAAATACCTCATCTAATTTGAAACGGAAGGAATATTTGTTTAATATATTTATCGAGGAGAAACTTAAAAAGAAATTGTTGATTTGAAACAAAAATTATATACTCCATTGTTAAAATTTTATTTCCTCGTTATGATTTGTAAGGTAAGCTAGGTCTTCAAAGCTGAGGTACAATATTGCCTGATAATTCATTAGCTTAAGAGCAATGTTTCTCCAAAGAAATTAATTGAAATTACATTAAAAAATAAATTGCCATACGTGAAATTTAATTAAAGCTACAAATTGAGAAGCAAATTGTATCAGTGCAAATGATGAAATTTGATTTCCACCAACAAATTTTTAAATTTCATGAATTATTTTTCTAAATAAAGTAGATATCAAACACAAGTTTATTAATTATCAAATTAAATAAGTACTTCTTTCCAATTTTCTTCAAATATCTTGTCAGTCGAATGCTCTGCGGAATCTCTTCAATCTCGGAATACAATATTACGTTCTTGACACAAATTATAGATGATGTAACAAGAATATAAAATTATTGATACTAGAGATATAGTAGTATGGAAAAGATAAAATCGTTTTAAGTATTAACAAAATTGGAAAAAAACTCGAAATGCTCCTTCTTTCAAAGGGAGGAGGTTGAGTTACTCATATTCAGAGGCAGTTTAGGATTTGAAGGTGGGGTGCCATAATTTCCTTTAATGTATTCGTTGTAATGACTAATACGAAATTTGTTAGGAACGTTTATTCGGTTTTCTTGAGTTTAATCGGCTCAACCTAACCGGTTTTTTTTATTTGTAAATATAAAAATTACATCTCAAATATAAAAAAAATAATTAGCATTTTAAATAAGGAATCACACCTTTATTATAGCAACACAAGTAAAATTAACATTTTTACTAGGAAATTACATCTTTTCTGTATATTAAAAATAAATTTACACAAGTAAGATGACATCTTCAATAAGAGAATTACATCAATCAAAATAAGAATTTTTTTAAAAAAAAAAAATCATCGATAGATAAATTGTACCCCATACGTATAAAATTGAATTAACTACAAGTTCCCAAAAATCAAATCATAAATCTCATATTTTTTTAAGCAATGCCTACGAAATTTTCATCATAATTTAATAGTAAAGAAATTTAAATTTTATTTAATAACCATAGAATAACACAAATTATTATGATATAATAAAAAAGATAATTTTTTTATCTCAATCCAAAACTCCCATTAAGACCCAAGTTTTTTAGATTCCAAAGAAGAAAACTCATAAATTTAAGATTGAGAGGAATGCTTATTTTATATAATTTTAAAGTTGGAGTCTCTTTTTTAGTGTTCTTGCTGTAGATTACATATAAAATAATAGAATAGAGAAAAGAAAAGTATAAAAAAATAATAAAACGACAAATAGAAAATTGGAGGGTAACCAAAAAGGAAAATCACTAGGACAAAAGGAAATAAAAAGCACAAAGAAAAGGAAAACTCGAACAAGAAATTCCAACTTGAATTTTACACACGAGAAAAGCTTTCAGAAAGATCTACCAGCCATGACACCTTTGTGTAATTTACGGCTGCGAGTGGCAGGATCAGATATTTAACCTAATTTAAGAGAATTCAAACATAGGTATATAAAAAATTTATCATCTTAGCAGGTGTCATGCCACCCCTTCCTAAAGGGGTGAATCCGCCACTGCTCATATTTCATTTGATACTCATATATAGGCGAATTAAAAGCTAAGCAATAAATTACTCTTTTTTCTCCTAAGAAAAATAAAAATGTCGCACATTATTCTCGTGTTAATACCTCCTACTGTATATATTGTAAATGTAAGGAACAATGGCGATAATTAATCAAGTAGAAAAGACTCCAAACAAGTCTCCTTGTAGAGAAATTTGTTCGGTCTAGTTGGATTTTTTGGAGGTATCTAATCATTTTGCTTCGGCGTGCTTTGGTGAACCCTCTTAATTTATCGTCCAAATATTTTAAAATAATCTTTTTAGGAGGCTAACTGTACATAATTTCGGGCAGAGGAGCCTTAGAGTGACGGTAAAGTTATCTCTGTGTAACTTATAGAATATATAGGGGTTCGAGCCTTGTAAGTACTTTCTCCGGTCCAAAATAAGTGATTTTTTGGCCTTTTTCTTGTGGTCCAAAATAAGTGATTTTTTCAGATTTCAAGAATGAATTAATTATTTTTTTCATACATTGTCCTTGGAGTAAATAGTGTTGGAATGTGTGTTAGGAGTGTTTATGTGAGATAGTAAAGGTTAATATGGTCAATTTCATTGCTAATTAATGCTAAAAGGTGGATTTCTTAATTTGTGTGAAAACATCCAAAAAATCACTTATTTTGGATCGGAGGGAGTAGTCATTATAATTAATGCTTATATTAGAATAAATTGTCTACATCACACCTCTTAGGGGTGCGGGCTTCTCCAAATCCTTCATAAATGCGAGAAATTTTGACACAGACATGCTTTTTATTTTTGGGATGAAATTCAAAAATAGCAAGATTTACCAATGATAATTAAAAAATAGTCACCGTTTCAAAAGTAATAGAAATTTAACCATTTTTCATATAAAGATAATGAACGAAAATACTGTTCAAAATTCGAAAAAATATTCCAGCATAATATACTGGAGTTCCAACGTAATATACTGGTCCGGCATAATATGCTGGAAGTTCATACACAAATGCTCCAATCTCTAGTATATTATGCTGGAACTTTCTGTGTGCTGGAGTTCCAGCATAATATGCTGGAAGTTCATACACATGTACACCAATCTCCAGTATATTATGCTAGAATTTTTTATGTTGCAGCAAAAGAGTGACTATTTTTTAATTATCAATCCGAAAACTAGCTAGCCCGTGCGATTTTCACATATTTTTGCCGCTTTAATTTCAACATGACATTGTACAAAACGCCTACTAATTTGTCGGCGTCCCTGTACTTGGTTTACATACAGTGGTTGTTTCATCTGTAGGCGCCAAATCCAAATCTTCGAGTGAATTTTGGCCCACTAAAGCTATCTTCACTACTCTGCCTTTGTATTTTCAACGGTCCTAATTTGTCCAGTCACGTGACACTTCTCACGTGCCAAAATCTGCGGGCGAATTGAGAGCGAAAGCACATAATTTCAGTGGTATTTAAGGAAAATAAGAAGGACCTCAGTCATTGCTCTATTTACGGGACTACCATACCAGAGATGTTAGTGGCTGGGCTTAGCTTTCCGGTGGCCCAATATATGGAGCCCACAAGAATTGTTGTTTGAAAGTGGCGGAGCCCATGGGCCTAATTTAACGGTGAGTTTCAAGAGTGTGAGTCAAATCAAGACGTGCCTATCAATACTAGAATTGGCACTATGTGCATTATTTGAGTAACTATTTTTGGGCATGGTTGATGGCTAGATTGGTAATTTTAGAGCGCAGTTATGTATGCATTCCCCCTAGATGAGACGGCTTAGAGATTTTTACACTATAAAGCCGGCAAGAACGGTTCGGTGTATGAAGTATTCCGCATTCACGCAAAATCAAGAGAATGATCGCACCCAGTGGTGTGACGTAAACAGTCTATCATGATGAGCATTAGTGGTTGATTTCACGGCCCGAAACCGTCATCTATAAGTCACATAAAGACAACTTTACCATGAACCCTTCACATTATAAAGCCTCCCAACCAAAAAAAAAAAATCGGTATATATATATATAAAATTTATGTATATTTGCTATTTGGAAAGTGGCCAAGTATGTACTTTCCCCGAAGAGTTATATAGACCCGAATCTCTAATCACTTTGATAAAGCTTAAAAGTAAACCTAACAGTAGTTAAGATGTCACAATTCAAGTAACAACGTCATAAATTTGAATAGCACTGGCTAGAGGTTGTGATGTCCTTACGGCGTATTAATTGTGTGAGAAAATTAATAAGAAAGAGAATTTGTAATGCATCTAGCTCTAAGATGATCTTCTAAGTCATTATTCGATTAGATGTTTGCCTTAAATATAAATTCTTGAGTATTAAACTTGGCTTTTAATTTGCGTTAGGAGGGTTTTCTTACACTTTCTACAATTGAAATGAATAAAATTAAGGGAGAATGACATAGTCACTCACAAAAACAAAATTATTTATCTTTGTCTATCCACTTACTTTTCTACCCATAGTAGTTTTTGTGGGGAATTTTTCTTTAGTCTCCAATTATTTTTTATTTCTATGCTTCTTTTCTTCTTTTTTTTTCTTCTTTTTTCTTTTCTCCTTTTCTTTTTTCTCGTTTTCTTCTTATTTTTTTCTTTTTTTCTTTTCTAATTTCATTTGACTTCTTTTTTTTATATTCTTTTTCTCTTCATAATCTAATTTCATTTACCGTTTTCACTATTTTTTATTATTCTTTTTTTATACAATAAGAAAAAATAACTGATATAGTAAATATTTGTTCACCTTTTTTTAATATAACTAGTACAATATACCTTTTGTTTTTTTTTCTTTCTCATTTTTTAAATTCAATTATTAAATATAAATAATATCAGTTGTCACTTGATCTAATTCACTGAATATCACATTGACTGCTGTTGAGCACCATAAATTACATAATTGGATTCTAAGAATCAACACGTGATTGCCATGCAAACCTTGATCTCCTTCCCTATAAATATCAGTACACACTCCACCATTAGCAGTAATACAACCAATTATAGAGCAAGAAAACATAATCTACGGCAATCAAATCTCCATATATACTAGTTAGAATAAAAATGATAATAAAATATTGAAAAATGCAACAAAAGTATAAGTAGCAAAAAAGACTTCTAGTACCATGTGATACCAATATAGTATATATGTATACCAACAGTATTGAAAATTAAGAATGTAATTTGAGAATTTTTCTATATTTCTGAATGAATCATCTGTACAAAGGACACTCTATTTATACACATGTATTCCTAGAAAAGAAAACAAAAAATAAAAGAATAGCCTATTAAATTTGTACACTTGTCCTAATATTACTAGTCTATGTCTAACAAAATAACTAACTCATTATTCCTTCTTCAGATGATATATTGTGTGCATGTGAGAATCTTCCAGAAATTGAGTGCTCTTTGAACGGACCAGATTTAATCCATCAGTGCAATTTTGAACAGCTGAGATGAGGCCACGTGACATCCTATGTGGCTTATTAGAGTCAAAGTTAAGACTATGTCTTAACTTAGTTTTGTCCGCTATTTGTTCATTTCTGAGCTTCAACCTTAGCTCTTCTTCTTCATCATTTATCTTCTGTAAATCATTTTCTTCTTCAAAATCTTTCTTCTCACAAAACTTAGATCGATGTATTCCAACATCCCCCGTCAAGTTGGAGGGGGTAGAAGACACCCCCAACTTGCCAAGAATCGTTTTCTGAGCAGGCCCTGGTAAGGGTTTGGTGAATAAGTCAGCAAGTTGCAATTTTGAGGGAATAAAAGAAAGAGAGATGAGACCGGAGAGAAATTGTTGCCGCACAAAGTGGCAATCGAGTTCGAAGTGTTTAGTCCTTTCGTGAAACACGGGACTCCGGGCGATATGGATGGCAGCTTGACTATCAGAGAAAATGGGAACCGAAATCGGAGGAGGAACTGAGAGATCTGTGAGCAAACGAGTTAACCAGGTGAGTTCTGCAACCAGACGTTGCATGGAGCGATATTCCGCTTCTGCGGAAGATAGAGAGACAGAAGCTTGTTTCTTAGATTTCCAAGACACAGGAGAACCACCTAAACTGATAAAGAAACCACTAACGGACCGGCGACTATCCCGGCAAGAGGCCCAATCTGCATCGCAAAAAGCCAAGAGGTCAAAAGAGGGATGAGCATTGAGAAATAGTCCTTGGACTGAGCTGGAGCTAATGTAACGAAGAACACGCAAGGCAGCAGTGAAATGACCAATGCAAGGGCGTTGCATGAACTGGCTGAGAGTGAGAACGGAAAAGGAGAGATCTGGGCGTGTGTGAGTCAAATAGTTGAGTTTACCCACCAAACGATGATAAAGAGAAACATCAGTCAATGGAGAACCAGAATCAGCAACTAATTTGGAAGATGGATCCAGGGTGAAGAAACTGAAAGGAGATTGGAGCAGTCAAACTCGTGGAGCAAATCAATGGTAAATTTCCTTTGAGTAATAATCATACCCTTTTGTTCTCGCAAAATTTCCATTCCTAAAAAGAAGTGGCCCGAGATCCTTCATTTTGAACTCTGAATGCAAGAATTCTTTGAGGTCTGTTAATTCAGCAATGTTATCCCCTATAAGCAGTATATCGTCGACATAGACTGCAACAATAGAAATGAGATGACTTGTTCGCTTAAAGAACAGAGAATAGTCACTAAGAGAAGTAGAAAAACCCTTAAAACTGAGTGCCCCGGCAATCCTGGCATACCATTGCCTGGAGGCTTGCTTCAAACCATAAAGAGACCTCTTAAGTAGACAAACATGGTTGGGACTTGGGGAAGGTAAACCGGCAAGAAACCTCATATAAACTTCTTCTTGCAACTCCCCATGTAAAAAGGCATTGCTTACATCAAATTGAGATATAGACCAACCTTTCTTGACAGCAATAGAAAGCAAACATCTGATTGTTGTCATCTTGACAACTGGAGAGAAGGTTTCTGTGTAATCAATACCTTCTCTCTGAACATCACCTCTTATAACCAATCGAGCCTTGAGTCTTTCAATAGTGCCATCAGCATTTTGTTTGACTTTATAAACCCACTTACAGGGTAATGCCTTTTTCCCAGTAGGGAGTAGAACCACATCCCAGGTAAGATTCTCTTCTAAAGCCTTAAGTTCTGAGTTCATAGCTTGCACCCAACCTGGGTTAGTACAAGCCTGAGAGTAGGAGGTGGGTTCTGTAATAGAAGAGACTGATTTGAGGAGGTGTTGGTTAGAGCTAGTGAGGGCAGAGAAAGCAAAGGGAGATGGGGAACAAGGAGAGGTGAGACAAGAAGTGGTGACATCAGTGAGAAATATGTTGTTGCAAACATAATCCTTAAGATAACTAGGTAGAGTCCCTATATTATCTCTACTGGATCTCCTAAGAGGAACAGGAGGGGAAGGAGGGATAGGTGAGGTAGAAGAAATAGGAGAGGGAGTAGTCTGGTGAGAAGAAGAACTAGGTAAAGAATCAGGTGTAGAGCAATCTTGTGGTACAGTGGAGTTATGTTGTGTGGGAGCATCAGAGGTGAAAGGAGGTATAGGGAATGTAGGACCAGGATATATAGAGGGATTATCTTGACACATATGGGAAAAGGGAAAGATGTGTTCAATGAAATGAACATCCCTGGAGACAAAGAAATTCCTGGTGGTGAGGTTCAATAATTTATATCCTTTTTGACCATTAGGATATCCCACGAATACACATGTTGTGGCCCTAGGATCAAACTTCCCTCTGTTGTGTGACAATGTAGAGGCATAACAAAGACAACCAAAACTTCTTAAGAAAGAATAGGAGGGTGCCTTACCAAACAGCAAATGATAGGGAGTGTGTCCTTTGAGCACTCTAGAGGGAAATTGGTTGATGAGAAATGTTGTTGTTAGAATGCATTCTCCCCAATAACAAAGAGGCACCTTGGATTGAAAAAGTAGAGCTCTAGCAATTTCTAATAAATGTCTATGTTTCCTCTCCACAATCCCATTTTGCTGAGGAGTTCCCACACATGAAGTCTGATGTAAAATGCCTTGTGATAATAAGAACAAGGAAGCTGCAGTGCTGCTTCCCAACTCCAAAGCATTATCTGACCTGATAACCTTGACCTTAGTGTTAAATTGTCTGTCCACCATGCTCAAAAAATATTTTAGAACTGAAAATGCACTACCCTTTGTGCTCAGTAGATAAGTCCAAGTTGCTCTACTAAAATCATCCACAATAGTGAGAAAATACTTGTATCCATTATGAGTAGAAGTCCTATAAGGACCCCATGTGTCAATGTGTATTCATTCAAAAGGTTGCTTAGTTTTGATATGACTGAGTGAAAATGGTAATCTAGACTGTCTTGCTAATGGGCAAACATCACAATGACACACAGAATCAGAAACAAATGAAATGGAACTGATATATTTCATTGCATTGAAAGGCAAATGCCCGGATCTTACATGCCAGAGTTTTACATCAGATTCTATTTTTGCTAAAATAGGAAAAGGAAAAGAAGCTGAAACTGAATTAGAAAAAGTTGCAGGCAACAATCTATTAGCTGAAACTGAATTAGAAAAAGATGTAACAGTTTTAGAAGACAAAGTTCTAGGTTCTGTGACACTAGGCTCCAATAAGTAAAGTCCCTCCTTAGCTTCACCAAAAACTTGAGGGCTCTTCATGAGAGGGCCCTGCAAAATACATCCAAAAGAAGTGAAAACTAAGAGACATTTGAATCTTTGACAAAGCCTACAAACTGAGATAAGTTATACTTGAAACTAGGAATATGAAGAACGTTTTTCAGAACTAGACTTGGAAAGATAGAAACACTACCAGCATGAGTGACCTTTACCCTAGAAGAATTAGGTAGCTTTACCATTAGAGGAAAAGGTAATGGTACTAAGAATAAGAATGTGTTGGCATTAAAACACATATGCTCAGTTGCACCTGAATCTATAGTCCAGGAGTTGGAAAGATTAGAATTAGAAACTGAATAACAGGATGGAGAATTAGTAAACAATATACCAGAAGCAGAATTTGCATTAACCTCTTGAGAAGCTCCCTGTCCTGTTTGTAGTTGATTCAGCAGATTAACTAATTGACTGAACTGATCAGATGAGAGCTTCTGAGAAAATTGAGGTCCTTCTGCCATGTTGCTACGAATTTCCCCTGTATCTTCTACTACAGTGGCTGAATTTCCTTTTGGAGGATTTTGAACCCTTTTGTTTTTAGTAAATTTGAAATCAGCAGGAAATCCCACAAGTCTGTAACAGTTATCAATTGTGTGATTAGTCATCTTACAATAGGAGCACATCTGTGTGTTTTTCTTTCCTTTGTGTGCAAGATTTCCTTTATAAGGAGTATTTCCATTCTTCTGTTGAGGGAAATGAGATGGTGCGGGGTTCTGATAACTCTGAGGTCCTTGATTCTTCACCATGAAAGAAACACCATCTGTTGGAAATTGGGAACTGACATGGATTTCCCTTTGATTCTCATCTTGCATGAGAAGTGAGTAAGCTTGATTGACTGAAGGTAGAGGTTTAACCATGAGTATGTTGCTCCAAGCCAATCCATATGTTTCATTCAAGCCCATGAGGAACTGAATAAGCCTCTCATCTTCCTTAAATTGCTGCATTTTCTTCTTTCCACCACAATCACAGTTGCATGAGCACTGCATATCAGAGTTGAGAGTGTCCAATTCATCCCATCGTCGCTTCATTCTAGTGAAATAAGTAGCAATGTCAGCTGTCCCTTGTACTAAATCAGCAAGTTCCTTTTGCAGGTGGTATAGCTTGGATTCATTAGGTTGCCCAAACCTGTGCTCCAGATCTAACCAAAGATCCTTAGCAGTTTTTGAGTACAAAACACTGTCAGCAATGACTTTGGTGAGGGAATTCAACAGCCAAGAGGTCACCATGTGGTTGCATCTGCTCCAGGTTGGATGAGTAGGGTCTGTAGAAGATGTCATAGGGCATGAACCATCAATGAAGCCCAATTTATTCTTAGCTGACAGTGAGATCAAAATGGATCTGCTCCAACCAGCATAGCCACGACCATCAAATGGTGTGTTCACCAGTATCATACCTGGTGCATCAGAAGCATGAAGGAAGTAAGGGTGAGTGGAATCAATGGTGTTTCCATTGCCTGATGTTGTTGAAGATGAGGTGTGTGTAAGTGGAGTTTCAGTGACGTCTGAGGCAGGAGCCATGATTGAAGCAGAAAATCAGAAAATCTGAAGAAAAGGAAAAGAAGAAGACGAGGAAGCAGAGCTACTGTTTTGATACCATATTGAAAATTAAGAATGTAATTTGAGAAATTTTCTGTATTTCTGAATGACTCATCTGTACAAAGGACACTCTATTTATACACATGTATTCCTAGAAAAGAAAACAAAAAATAAAAGAATAGCCTATTAAATTTGTACACTTGTCCTAATATTACTAGTCTATGTCTAACAAAATAACTAACTCATTATTCCTTCTTCAGATGACATATTGTGTGCATGTGAGAATCTTCCAGAAATTGAGTGCTCTTTGAACGGACCAGATTTAATCCATCAGTGCAATTTTGAACAGCTGAGATGAGGCCACGTGGCATCCTATGTGGCTTATTTGAGTCAAAGTTAAGACTATGTCTTAACTTAGTTTTGTCCGCTATTTGTTCATTTCTGAGCTTCAACCTTAGCTCTTCTTCTTCGTCATTTATCTTCTGTAAATCATTTTCTTCTTCAAAATCTTTCTTCTCACGAAACTTAGATTGATGTATTCCAACATCTGTTGGATGTTGTGCCTTCAGAAACACCAGGCGTGACAATTCTTATAAGCGTTACCCGTAAGAGTGTTACTTCAATCTTATAGTGCTTTCACGATACACTTTGGTCAGTTGTTCTAATTTTTGTCGCATATTATATGGAGTAGAACGTTTAGTATGATCATGCTCTTTTCTGTACAGAGTATTTGTTCAGCTTTTGTTGGACTAGTTGATTACTTTGGCCGTTTGTTGTGTTGGAGACGGATAGAGACATGCCAATTGACGATACTACCTACCATTTACAATTTGCTTTAGTATGGCTGAGTTTTCTTTTCTACATATCTAATTTGAAGGAAAGTTCCTCTTAGAATATTTTTCGTGAATTGCTTTGTTCTATCTGCATTTGGGACGTTTTGTGGGGCTGGAACTAGACCAATCTAGTTTCGGGTAGATCTCGGTTTTCGACTATACTATATATTTTTTGTTTTAATACTTCAATAATTTAATTTAGAACATAATAAAAGTTAGAGAAATTTTCACAAACCACTATTGTTTAGTAGTTATTAGCTAGCTATAGCTATCAATTACTAAATTACTTTCTATAGCTATGTTTATAGTTGTTATAGAGTGTATACCATGCATTTAAGCTACTTTATTCATGAATACAGTAGCAAAACTCGGCTTGAAACAGGGGAGTCTAGCTAAGCAACGGTTGTATTCGATTATATTCGACTGTATTCGCGAGCTGTATTTGTGAATACAGTAACGTAAACTGCGTAAAAAATAGTCTTTTCAGCTGTTTAAAATGGTAAGTGAATCAATAAATGTGATAAACTCCTAATATAACTCAACTAACTCAATTATAACATGCAGAATCTGTATTTCACATTAAAGAAAAGATTTCTCAGCCGAAAAAGACCACAAAACAGAGCAATCTCTAGATTTTCAATCCCTCCTTTTTCTGTTGCTATCGTTCTGTAGATTTCAGAACATGTACTCATTTTAGATGAATACATGTATTTGGAATACATAACATGTTCACAAGTACAATAGTGGATGCCTTGTAAATACATCTAAATATAATTAAATACATCTAAAACAAACAGTGAAAGTCACTGTAATAACTATTTATCAGTAAAATACAGATAAATACACGTATTGAAATACATAACACATTCATAAGTACAGCAGTGAAAGTCATCTAAATACATCCAAATATATCTAAATACATCTAAAAACAAATAATGAAAGTGTTGATTCTTTCGGAAATTTCTCAAACTGGGCTTGTTTCGATGTGTCATTGCGTATTTTTGTTCTCTTTTCCGCAACTGTATTTGCTGCTGAACCTGCAAATACATGTTCCACTTGAGTGATTTGCGAATCGAAAGATGGCCCTTCGAAATTGAGTGCTTTGGTCGGTATACCTCGGATAACCTTCTTGTAAGGAGTTGAATTAGCCATTGAAGAAGAAAATCCGAGTTTTCTGTAAAAGAATAACAATGGTGATTGTTTCTACAAAAAAAAACAAGTACAAATATACAGAATAATACATGTGCCAGCGAAAAACTAACAAGTTTAACACTTACCACAACTTTTTTGGGCAAACAATTTTAAAAATTGAGAGAGGGAATGGAGATGAATCAATTGATAATGGAGGTTGTATTTGTGGGGAAGATACTGGGTTGGGAGAGAGATAGTGGAGAGAGAATTTAACAAAATTGTATACAATACACTACTGGAAAATGGGACTATGGCAACAACAGGAAAACCGTTGCAATTGATAGGTAAACCGTTGCCATAGATGTATTGGAACGGTTTAGCGACCGTTGCATCCGCTCGCGTGCCAATAGATCTACAGCAACGGTTTTTGCGACGGTTGACCACACCGTTGCTATAGAGCCAGCTATCGCAACGGTTTTCCCTCTGTTTGAAGCAACGAGTATTCATTTCAATCAACGATTTAAAACCGTAACCATAGAGTTTATGCAACGGTTGTAAACTGTTACCATATAATTTACTACAATGGTTGGAAACCGTTACAATATAATTTATTGAAATGGTTACGTATGCTATTGCAATATTTATTTATAGCTATTGTAACAATATCATTACGCTACCGTAACGGTTTTATTTCTATTGCATCGGTTTGAATTGCCAATTACATCAGTTTGTCACCCTTTTTGGAACGGTTAGCAAGACCAATCGGAACGATTTAGAATGTCTATAGCAACGACATTTTTGCTTATTGCAACGGTTCTATTAGGCTATTGTAAAAGTTTAATTGACAATACTACCTGAAAATATTTGTAATTATAACCTGGAAATTATATAAATAAAAAGATAAAACACTTCATAATCTTTCATGTCCAATAAGATAAGAATAACCATAATAGCAAAATGTTTTAACCCAATCATATAAGTTTTACAGTTCAACACTTCAACAGTTAAAGTTTCAAATGTTGATAACAAAAGACTCCAAGAATATCAACAACAACTCAAAGTTCTTCTTAAGTAAGGTCTAGATCCTCACTATCTCCATCTTCCCTTTCTTTAGTTGCTCCATCTACTTAAGAGAATAAATAAAGTCATTACCTTTCGAGGGTTGGTTTACCATTATAATAAGAATGGGTATAGTAGAATTTTCTCTAATTGTAACTTTGTAAGTAGAGAATGGGTTGGTTGCATCTTCCCTTTCATTCTTCTAATTGTAACTTTGTAAGTTGAGAAAATTCCAACATTTCAGCACTTAAAACATGCAACTTTGAAGTAGACTAGACACAACATGTCATATCTCTTAAAGAATATAATTTGTTGTAATATAAAGTAGCCAAGAGATTATGTTTCCAACTCTTTTTAGGATCACATTCCCACTAGGGGCTGATTTTGTTGGTCTTTTCGATATGTTCTAGGTAAACAAAGTATTGCAAAATAGAACACGAGAATTTCCACTCGATTGTTCATTTTCTAACATCACAAGAACATGTCCAGTAAATTATTGCCCACCAGATTACAAAATCATTAACAACAAACCTGCTTCGGCCAATCATAGATGTCCAGGAGGAAAACAGGAATAACAAAAGAAATGGTCGAAAGGGCTAATTTCAGACTTGTAATTTTGAACGGAAGAGCTTATGTAGAAACATATGAGAAGGGATTTCAAACTCGAGATATTTTTATATTATGGAGCATTCTTCAGTTGTTACGAAGGTACCCTGGAAAAACTCAAAGTTACAATGAAATGTTCAAATTTTCTCTACCATGAATGATACATAAAGCACAAAGTTTCTAGGAGAAAGAAACAAGTTCACACAAATGAAGAAGCCAAAGTTTAGTAACAAATCTAAATCATCAAAACCAAACTTATAAGCATACACATTCAGGCAAAATGAGAAGTTCTTTGCTTTTCTCATTTTGAACCAACTCAAACATAAAACATAAGCAAATGAACAATCTAACAGTTTCAGTAGCCAACTAAACTAACAGTTTTCATCAACTTTTCACTTTTTTTGCAAGTAACAATCTGAAGTGGATACATTCCATGCGAAGCATACAAAAAACAGTCAAGTAAAATATATATCGAAACAGAATTTTTGCAATATTGACTTTAAAAGAACATTGCAACATAGCTCATATCAGCCAATCTTTTAGCAATTGCTTTCACGTGATCACACCAATTTGTGCTCTACTGCTTATCAAAAATATTTTCAGCTCTACTACCAAAATATTTCCCGTCAAACAATCACTATGCCTTATTAGAGAGAGCGGTGGTAGATAAGCAATAGAAGGAGAAGAAGAAGGAGAAGAAGGAGGAGGAGGAGGTAGGAGGAAGAGAATGGGTGTAACATTTGGAGTACGTACTGGCCTGATTGTTACTCCCAGTAGATAGACGATTGATTAGTTGCATAGCAGCTTGTTGTGTAGAGGAAGCTTCTTCAGGTGAACGAGCATTGAAAGTTAGCATGTTAGGATCAACCCGTAAATCTGGATTCATACGCTTAAGTTGTGAAATGATGTTAACTGCAACTTGTAGTTCCATAGCATTTTTTTGTGCATTGAACTTTTCCAGCATTCTTTTCTTTGTTGCATCCGTTCTTCCATCTCCTCCAATTTTTGCTGCATTATCTTATCAATAGAACTTGAAGATGATCCAAAATCTCCCACTTTTCTTTTGAAGGCCATTTTGGTAACCCCATGTCCATAAAATCTTAGGCGACCTGGATGCTCAGGTCCCATGATTGATGCAAATGTGTCAACTGATTGACTGCCATCTTCACTTTCTTGGGTTGATTGTATTCTTTCCATTTCAACCTACAAGACCAAATTGAGTCAATTTTAAATTAGAAAATATATAAAATTGAGTCAATAACTAAGAACAGACAATTGATATCAACAAACATTAAATTAGTAACTTGTACAATTTTATTAAGAGTATCCGCATACGAGGCCTTATATACTCGATCAGGCTTTCTTTTCTTATAGCCACAAAGATGTCCTTACTTGATAGAGGTTCAGAAGTTTCTTTCTTTTTTTCCTGGTTACATAAAAAGTGGTATAAAAATAGTTCAGATTAAAGTTAGCAAGTTCATATTTAAAAGAATAATAAGAAAAAATATCAAACCTCGCATATTCTAGCAAAACTTTTTTTGCCAGGAGTGTGTGGATATCTCAACTTTTTTGCGATTCTCAGTGTCAGTTACTGACATTTTCTGCGACAAAGTTGAATTTGCGACAAAAAAGAAACATTGACAGTGAATACATGATATTGCCCGTTGAACTATTCGCAAGATATATTTGTTTTAAGTACATATACTCAATCTTAAAGTCACAAGTATCATGATAATTGTTTCATATATATGAGCAGTGAGCTTCAAAATAATTGTATTAGAGTTCCACTCCACATCTCAACAGACTTATTTCAATTAAGCAAACAACAATCTTAGCTGAATTAGAACATAATATGCTTTGTTGGCTCAGCTTGTGATACTTACTATTAACAAAAGATTCCAGCAGGAAATGGTGAGTATGAGTTGAAGAGGCTGGTGTATATCACAAAAGCTTTATTATTTATCATATTTCTTTAAGAAATTATCATTTCAGATTTGCTCATGTTGTAGACACTTATTTCAAAATATGATGAAGTTCTCAACAGGTAGAAGTTCTCATTTTCACTTCAACCCAAACTTGATAAATAAAAACTATTCTGAATAAGTATGCTGATAACTTCGACAAACGAAAGGAAAATCTAATAGATAGATGGCATCAATAAGAAAAGCCGAAGAGAAAATTAAGAAAATTAAGTTGAAGAGCAATTATATTTCTCGTCTAAGAACATGATTTCCAAAATAAACAAAAATCAGACATTTTAAGCAAATCATAGAATAATATTCAGTTTTACCTTGTAGGAATCCGAGTTCCAGTATCTAAGAAGTTCTCTAAATTGAGAATCCGGAACATCAACCGGCCTATTCTCCATTCGAAGCTCATCATTCCTATAAGGTTCAAAATGGTCTTTATGTAACTGATTTCTGTACTTTCTCCAAGCATTTTGAATTGATTGAAAAACCCACTTTTTTGATTCTTCATGAATGTCATATTGTCCTTACAAATTTAGAACAGTTAGGTTAGTGTAAGCAATATGAAATATCCACACACATCTATTGAATGTTGCGAATTTCAGACCTTGACATAGTTCCACATATCTTCTTTTGTCTCAAGTTTCCTCCAATTAAACACATTAAGAGGATAAAAGGTCGCATTCCTTGCCAATGTACCAAGGAAGCTAAAGATAGGCTATAATTATGCATTTTAGTCGATTATTACACTCTAATTTACTTCGCTTTAGTTGAGTTTGCGCTTTAATCACTAGTGTTTTGCCCTAATTGTGTGTTTTATGCCTTGTACGAGTGATTCCGAGCTATGTAGATGTTATGGAATGAATTCAAGTAATTTGGAGCTTTGAAGTCTGATTAAAAGCCCAAGAAATTAAGCCAAGATCGTATTCGGGGATAAACGGATGATAGAGCAACGAAACAAAGAATCGAGTAGGCATATTGCACACCATCTAGTAAAATGCCCATAACTTTTCACTCCAAAATCCATTTGGGCAACACAATATATGGTTAGAAATCTAACTCAAAGGGCTACAACTTTCATGTTTTACGTTTTACCAAATTTCTAACAGAATAGGGTGAAACATGAACGCCAAGTGCGCGTCCGCGCTCAGGCCGCGCTTGTCAGGAAGAATCAAAGTGGATATGCGCGGTCCAACCACGGTCCAAGTGTGGCCGCGCACGTCATGTCCGGAAAAAGTGTCCTTGTCCGCGTAGGAGAAGGTATAATTATTTGGGCCCAACCCTACTTGGTATATATACATGAGAAAACGGTATTTTGAGGACTTTTGACATACTTTTGACATAATTTAGACCTAAAGAGGTTAATGAGACAGGGGATTCGACCTAAGGAGGCAAGAACACACTGGGAGCAAAGCGGAGAATTCTTCTACGAGTTTTTCCTTCCTCTTCCTATTTTTTCATTATTGGTTATGAATTCTAGTATTGTATTTTTGCAAACTATTATAAATAGCTAATTTGTTATCTAGGGTTTTGATGGAACCTCATGAAGGATGAATTCTTGTTATGTTTTAATATAATTTAACCTTTGAATTTGTCTATTTGTTCAACTACGTGCTTATTTCAGTTGATTGAATGGCCATCGATTGACTGTGCCTATTTATTATGTATTGCTTGAGAAAGGACATATTTAGGTGGTTGTTGAACAACGTCACTCCTAACGTATGTGAGAAATCAATACAGCGGGTTTAAAGGCAGGTTTAGAAATAACAAAGCCTTGACGTGGTCATAATGAGCGGTTAGATAAAGCCAACTAGCGTAGTTCGAGAGAATATGTCTAGTAAATTATTGTAGTTGCTCAAGAGAGAATTACGGCACCTAAAGTGCTCATGATCAGTAGAGAATACATAGGCGAAATTGTAGGGGACATAGCATGAAGGATTCCAACATTTGGGAAAATCATAACTCTAGACCTCCTAAGTTTAATCTCCAACTCTTAGTATCTTTAGTTGTTAATTTACTATTTTTGTTTCTTAGTTAATTCGTTAGATATAAAAATCTTAGTATTATAATTTAGGAATTGTTCGAGCTTGTCTTCCGAGTGATATTGATTAGTTATAGTGAAACCTTAGTTCTCTGTGGGATTCGACTTCGGACTTTTAGACCGGATTATATTTGCAGCGACCGCTTATCCTTTTTAGGACTAGAGTTGGGCGTGATCAAATTTTGTGGTTGGTTTGGCTTTTGAGTGGAACTTATGAGATAAGGAGAAAGGTGCACTGTTTTGAAAAAGTAAGAGCCACTTCATTTGGAAAAGAAAAAGAAAAGAAAGAAAAAAAATAGTTGTATTGCGAAAAAAAATATTCCCTGATAAGTGATGGCTTTTAATGTAAGTGTGCTTAAAGAAGAATGGGGTAATATACATTGATGTGAAGGTGGAGTTTTGGTTTGACATAAGTATGGAGGCTGAATGTTAAAGTATATGTATTAAAGTGCTTAGCGAGGTGTAGTCACTCTTATATCTAAATGTATCCTACCCGTCCCGCAGCCTACATTACAATCAAATAAAGTCCTACTTGATTGTAGACTGAATGAGCTCGATTAGTAGAATAGTACACTACGGGCAAGCCTATGGTCCATCTTTTGTGGCATATGAATGTTATTTCTGAGAGTGAGTGAATTCTTTCTATCTTGAGTTCCTAAGTGTTCTTAAATTTTATTGTGTGGAACTACTCTCGTTTGTTGTGTGAGGGCACATGATTCATGAAGGAAAGGTAATGTCAGTGACCTCTACGTTAGAGTAAGTGGGTGAGTTGTGAATAATGTGTGGTACTTGTGAGTCAAATCTTGAGGTGAAGATGTTACGCTTCTGTGCTTAGTCTATTTTAAATATTCTTGGTGTGATTAGTTAGGAGAATTGTTTAAAAGGGTCGTGTCTATATAAAGTGTAGTTTGATTGCTCGAGGACGAGCAATGGCTTAAGTGTGGGGTGTTGATGATAGGCTATAATTACGTATTTTAGTCGATTATTACACTCTAATTTACTGCACTTTAGTTGAGTTTGCGCTTTAATCGCTAGTGTTTTGCACTAATTGTGTGTTTTATGCCTTGTAGGAGTGATTCCGAGCTATGTAGATGTTATGGAATGAATTCAAGTGAGTTGGAGCTTTGAAGTCTGATTAAAAGCCCAAGGATCAAGCCGGGATCGTATGTGGGGATCAACGGATGATATAGCAACGAAACGAAGAATCGAGTAGGCATATTGCATACTGTCTAGTTCAATGCACACAACTTTTCGATCATAACTCCATTTGGGCTACACAATATATGGTTGGAAAGCTAACGCAAAGGGCTACAACTTTCATGTTTAACGTTTTCCCAAATTCCTAACAGAATAGGGTGAAAAGTGCACGTCAAGTGCGCAGCCGCGCTTATGCGCGGTCCAACCGTGGTCCAAGTGCGGCCGCGCACGCCATGTCCGGAAAAAGTGTCCTTTTCCGCGTAGGAGAAGGTATAATTGTTTGGGCCCAACCCTAGTTGGTATATATATATATATGGGAAAACGGTATTTTGAGGACTTTTGACATAATTTAGACCTAAAGAGGTTAAGGAGACCGGGGATTCAACCTAAGGAGGCAAGAACACACTGGGAGCAAAGCGGGGAATTCTTCTACGAGTTTTTCCTTCCTCTTCCTGTTTTTTCATTATTGGTTATGAATTCTAGTATTGTATTTTTGCAAACTATTATAAATAGCTAATTTGTTATCTAGGGTTTTGATGGAACCTCTTGAAGGATGAATTCTTGTTATGTTTTAATATAATTTAACCTTTTGAATTTGTCAATTTGTTCAACTACGTGCTTATTTCAGTTGATTGAATGGCCATCGATTGACTGTGCCTATTTATTATGTGTTGCTTGAGAAAGGATACATATTTAGGTGGTTGTTGAACAACGTCACTCCTAACGTATGTGAGAAATCAATACAGCGGGTTTAAAGGCAGGTTTAGAAATAACAAAGCCTTGACGTGGTCATAATGAGCAGTTAGATAAAGCCAACTAGCGTAGTTCGAGAGAATAAATTGTTGTAGTTGCTCGAGAGAGAATTACGGCACCTAAAGTGCTCATGATCAGTAGAGAATACATAGGCGAAATTGTAGGAAACATAGCATGAAAGATTCCAACATTTGGGGAAATCATAACTCTAGACCTCCTAAGTTTAATCTCTGACCCTTAGTATCTTTAGTTGTTAATTTACTATTTTTGTTTCTTAGTTAATTCGTTAGATATAAAAATCTTAATATTATAACTTAGGAATTGTTCGAGCTTGTCTTCCGAGTGATATTGAATAGTTATAGTGAAACCTTCGTTCTCTGTGGGATTCGACTCGAGACTTTTAGACCGGATTATATTTGCAGCGACCGCTTATCCTTTTTAGGACTAGAGTTGGGCGTGATCAAATTTTGGCGTCCGTTGCNCCAAACAGTTAGGAGATTAAAATCAAGGAGAGGCAGATTTCAAATTACCAACGTAAAATTCAATGGAACAGTATTTTTACTAGAGTTTTCAGCTGTTTTTGGAGTTTCAGAATTCCTTCCCTCAAAAAAAATCTCCCCTTCTATGGCAAGGAATGTATATATTTCTAGGGTTCAAGTTTGAACTTTTATTTTGTTTTTTTTTTGTATTTTTTTTATAACTGTTGATTTGAGAAACATGACATCTTGGAATTATGGGAATTTAGGTGTAGATAATTCTACTATTGATCTCCATACATATTGTGAAGGAAACCACCCGTGGAAAAATTTTCAAAAGGTTCCTGAGAGCGAGTTATGTGCACCAACTCAATCTTATTTATGGAATGTGTGTGATGTGTGTGGTGGCAAAAGTGGTCATTTTTATGGTTGTGCTTATATTTCTTATCTTCCCCCAGCCCCTTACTATGATGGTTCTACCTTTTCTTGTGAAGTTAACAGGAACAAAGAACCTGGAGATGCAGACCTGAAGGAGATCAAGGATATGTTAAATTGCCTTCTGAAACAAAATAATGAAAAACAATTGCAGATAGAAAGGCAAGAGGCAACTATTCGCAAGTTGGATGCTCAATTGAGTCATGTGGTTGGAGCTTTTAATGCTCAACAAGACAATATTGAGGATAGTAGCCAAGAAGAGCATGAATTTGAGGTGTTAATTGGGGAGGTCAGAGTAGAACATCAACA
>NC_031999.1:13332251-13346617 GCF_001879085.1 Nicotiana attenuata
TATGTATTAAAGTGCTTAGGGAGGTGTAGTCACTCTTATATCTAAATGTATCCTACCCGTCCCGCAGCCTACATTACAACCAAATAAAGTCCTACTTGATCCTATACTGAATGAGCTCGATTAGTAGAGTAGTACACTACGGGCAAGCCTATGGTGCATCTTTTGTGGCATATGAATATTATTTCTGAGAGTGAGTGAACTCTTTCTATCTTGAGTTCCTAAGTGTTCTTAAAGTTTATTGTGTGGAACTACTCTCGTTTGTTGTGTGAGGGCACATGATTCATGAAGGAAAGGTAATGTCAGTGACCTCTACGTTAGAGTAAGTGGGTGAGTTGTGAATAATGCGTGGTACTTGTGAGTCAAATCTTGAGGTGAAGATGTTACGCTTCTGTGCTTAGTCTATTTTAAATATTCTTGGTGTGATTAGTTAGGAGAATTGTTTAAAAGGGTCGTGTCTATATAAAGTGTAGTTTGATTGCTCAAGGACGAGCAATGGTTTAAGTGTGGGGTGTTGATGATAGGCTATAATTACGTATTTTAGTCGATTATTACACTCTAATTTACTGCACTTTAGTTGAGTTTGCGCTTTAATCGCTAGTGTTTTGCACTAATTGTGTGTTTTATGCCTTGTAGGAGTGATTCCGAGCTATGTAGTAGTTATGGAATGAATTCAAGTGAGTTGGAGCTTTGAAGTCTGATTAAAAGCCCAAGGAATTAAGTCGGGATCGTATTCGGGATCAACGGAAGATAGTATTGTATTGTATTATGAATTCTAGTATTGTATTTTTGCAAACTATTATGAATAGCTAATTTCTTATCTAGGGTTTTGATGGAACCTCTTGAAGGATGAATTCTTGTTATGTTTTAATACATGTTAACCTTTGAATTTGTCTATTTGTTCAACTACGTGCTTATTTCAGTTGATTGAATGGCCATCGATTAACTGTGCCTATTTATTATGTGTTTCTTGAGAAAGGATACATATTTAGGTGGTTGTTGAACAACGTCATTCCTAACGTATGTGAGAAATCAATACAATCGATTTAAAGGAAGGTTTAGAAATAACAAAGCCTTGACGTGGTCATATGTACGGTTAGATAAAGCCAACTAGCGTAGTTCGAGAGAATATGTCTAGTAAATTGTTGTAGTTGCTCGAGAGAGAATTACGGCACCTAAAATGCTCACAATTAGTAGAGAATACATAGGCGAAATTGTAGGGAACATAGCATGAAGGATTCCAACATTTGGGGAAATCATAACTCTAGACCTCTTAAAGTTCAATCTCCAACCCTTAGTATCTTTAGTTGTTAATTTACTGTTTTAGTTTCTTATTTAATTCGTTCGATATAAAAATCATAATATTATAACTTAGGAATTGTTCGAGCTTGTCTTATGAGTGATATTGAACAGTTATAGTGAAACCTTAGTTCTATGTGGGATTTGACTCCGGACTTTTAGACCGGATTATATTTGCAGCGACCGCTTATCCTTTTAGGACTAGAGTTGGGCGTGATCAGAAGCTACCCACCTCATTTACATCATCATCAGTAGGGCCTATGGGTTGATTGTTCTCTTTTAGCACAATTTGCTTGCGCTCTTTCCTACCATGAACACTTTGTATCTGAGTTTTTCCTCTTTTTTCGTTTTTCGGCAGAAGGACCTGCATTAATATGAAGTAAGAATAATAACCAAAAGTCATTAGGTTAGTGAAATTGACGATTGAAATCTATATGTTCTTGCCTTGTTCCTCGGATTGTTCGTTTATTTCATGATTGGAAGAATCCTCAACTTGTTCTTGTACCGTTTGTGAAGTACGACTGGTAGTTGCTGCAATTGTTCACGTACTGCTTGTGATGCAAGAGAGGTAGAGTTCAGTAGCATTTGTTGCACTTGCTCATGTACTGTTTGTGCTGGTGTAGAAGTATAATGCAGAGGTAGTGATCCACCGGTAGAAGTAGAATGCTGCAATTGTTCACGTACTGCTTGTGATGCAAGAGGTGTAGAGTTCGTTGGCATTTGTTGCACTTGCTCATGTACTGTTTGTGCTGGTGTAGAAATAGAATGCAGAGGCAGTGACCTTGGAGCTTTAATAACTCTATTTGTTTACAATGACGAAACTTTAGGTTTCGCAAAGATGCAAGTGATCCGGCTGCAATGCATTTTGTTAATTTTTTATCTTTACTTGAGCGCCCTTCCTGATTCATGATTCGCTTTCCTCTGTTCAAAATTAGATATACATGAGAGCCAAGAAGTATTTTTTTGTAGTCTTCATTATTGATCAAAGGCATCTAATGAATTGACAGACTTTAAAAATTCTTTTCTAATGAAAAATCAAACATGTTATTATCCTAAAAATGACACAACAGATAAAAACATGATGTCAATAGCACATATAAGCTGAAGTACCATCAGCAATATATGAAACCTATATATATGCATTTCTTTATTACTGCTAATCAATTCAATCACATTGTTTCATTAGTAATGTTTTGTCTCCACAAATTAATGTTATAGGATAGAATGGTGGATCACAAGGTAACTACATCTCTACTAAATTGGATCATTAAGTGCAACAAGTGCAACCGATGGGCTTCATAACATAACTGTGGATCCATGAGAAAAGTATTTTTCTTCTTACTTCCAATTGGATGTCCTATCATAGGGAATATAGGTGATAAATTTTGAGGGCACTCATCATCCACAGTTGTGTATCTACCGAATCTTGTCTTCACGCCATCATGTAGGTATCTCGAACAAAAATTCAAGCACTCTTCCGCCAAAAATCCCTCTGCTATTTATGCTTGTGGACAAGATCGATTACGAACAAATGCCTTGTACTTACATAGGTTCCTCTCAATGGAATACATCCAACGAAGATGAGCCGGACCCCCAAGCTTAATTTAATTCACCAAATGAATAGGCAAATGTGGCATTATGTCAAAAAATGTTGGATGAAAAATCATTTCAAGCTCACATGTTATTTTAACAATTTCAGACTGTATTTTTTCAAGATTTCTTCGCCTTATGACCGTACTACATATGGCTCTAAAGAAATTGCCCAACCTAATCAAGGCTAACAAGACGTTCTTGGGCAACGCCTTTCTAACAACAACCTTGAGCAAGTAATGCATTATAAAATGAGCATCATGACTCTTGTACCCTGATATATTCATCTCCTTCACTTGCACGCGATTTGAAATATTCAAAGCACGCCCTTTCGGTAACTTGGCATTTTTCATACGGTGCAAATAAATTTTTCTGTTCTGGTTTCATGTAGAAACAAGCTTTAGCCAAACTCATACTACCATCATCATTTTTGCTTGGTTGTAGCTCCTTTCGTATCCCCATTTCTTGTAGGTCATAGCGAGAATTTACATGATCCTTTGACTTTTTCTCTATTTCCAATAAAGTCCCAAGTAAGCTATCACATATGTTTGTCTCAATGTACATCAATTCAAGATTGTGCCTCAATTTATTACGCGCCCAGTATGGAATTCAAAAAATATAGATCTTTTTTTCCACGGACCCTTGTTATCCCGAGGTCTTTTCTTTTTTCCCTTTCCAAAGACATTGTTGAATTCACGGAGCTCTCCAAACACTTCCACACCCGACAAAGGATTAGGTGCATGTCTATGCTCCTCATTACCATCAAATGACTTCTTATCTTTTCTCGATGGATGATCAAAAGGCAAAAATCTTCGATGACCCAAGTAACACATCTTATGACTATGTTTGAGATATTATGGGCATGTGTCGTAATTACAAGTGGGGCATGCCAGTCTACCCTTGGTGCTCCAGCCTGAAAGCATTGCTAACGCTGGAAAATCACTAACTGTCCATAATAAGGCTGCACGCATTTGGAATGTTTGCTTTGTCTCAGCATCATATGTTTCTATCCCAGTTTCCCATAGTTTCTTCAATTCTTCAATTAATGGTTGTAGATACACATCTATATCATTTCCTGGAGATGAAGGACCTGGAATGATCATTGACAACATGATATATTCTGGCTTCATGCAAATCCATGGTGATAAATTATAGTTCATTAACATGAGAGGCCACGTGCTTTGAGAAATTCTCATGGTTTGAAATGGGTTGAAACCATCACTTGAAAGACCCAACCTAACGTTACCTGGATCTCTGGAGAAGTCTGGGTGTAGAGAATCAAAATCCTTCCAAGCTTCTCATCAGCGGGAGGCCTCATATTACCATCATTGGGTCGTTCATTAGCATGCCATCTCATTGCAACAGTTGTTTCGGGACACATGAATATCCTCTAAAGCCTAGGCTTTAAGGGAAAGTACCTTAAAACCTTTATTGGGATTTTAGGGCTTGTATTAGTCAAAGAAGCATCAACAACTTTCCATCGAGAAGCCCCACAAGCAAAGCAATTATCAGCCTTTGCGTTGTCTTTCCAAAATAACATGCAATCATTAGGGCATGCATGTATTTTTTCATAATGAAGACCCAAATCTTTTATCATGTTTCTAGCCTTGTTGAAAGATTCTGGCAACTGAGCAAAGGGAAATGCCTCTTTTAACAACTCTAACATATCTGAAAAGGCCACATTACTCAATCCATGCAAGGATTTATAACACGCACAACCGAATAGTAAAACTCAATTTAGTGAAGGTTTCACACCCAGGATATAATTCTTGTTTGCCTTCCTCTAATAATCTGAAAAATCTCTTAGCATCTTCAGATAGAGTCTCTCTCATCTATTCTTCCTGCTCTGCCTCACCTTCTACATTTCTAAAGGTATCATGAAGTAATCCATCAATATCATCACGCATGTTAGAAACTTCATCATCATTGCTTTGGTGAGGTGCATTTCTAGAGGAAAGTCCTTCCCATGGAAAACCCATTTGGTGTAGCCATCAACAAACCTATTAATAACCAAGTGATCCTCCACCACTTTTCGATAGTGCCAATAGCGATTAATACACTTTTTGCAAGGGCATAATATTTCATTTCTCTGGGAAGCTCGTTCAAATGCCTTATCAAGAAAATCGTTCACTCCACGGATATACTCATCCGTCCATCTTAGGAGATACATCCAACTTTTATCTCCATTATCCGTTGAAATCCTATATGATAAAATTAAATCAACAAAATTAACCAAATAACCTACATATAATCAGACATTGACCAATGCTTTTAAAGGTGAAAACTTAGAAGGAGGAGCAACTGAAGAGAAGTGGGATATTTTATTTTTAATTTTAACATAGATAATCAATTTTAACATAGTGCATTTGTATATTTTTATGAGTTTTCTGCATGCTCACATCATAAATATCTAACTAGCTGGGTAACTCTAAGAAATAGGTTGACTTTTTTGTATTCTTGCAACAAAAAAGTTACAGAACAATATTAAATAGCAATGTTTGCCTATTCTGTCATTTGTAGTACTTTAATTTAGAGCCGTACTCAACCCATGCATTCAGTTCTAAAAAAATTTAGACTTCAGCAACATCTTGTAACTTAACTCAAGGCATCATTAGTTAAACCCCAAGATAGCAATTAAAACTAATTCAGAGTAACATACATAACATGATAAATACGCAAAATACACAAATACACTACCAGCAAATCCACTTACCAAAAATTTAAATAAAGAAAACTTACCAGCAACGAGTGTTCCCTAAGTTACCAGCAATGATTTCTCCTCGGCTACCAGAAATAAATTTTCTCTCAGCTAATAATATCTATACCACCAAAGAAGGTACTATAGCTCAACAAGGAGTAGCATGCAAAAATAAAATGACATCAGAAAGGGATTACTTAGAGAGCATTCAAGCAAAGAGAATAAGAAATAATCTTGCCTTAGATACAAAAACTATATTTAAGGTAGATATGTCAGAATGGACAATTAGACCAAAAACTATGGATCTTTTGCATTTGCTGTACCCAAGACAAAATCATTCCCCTCCACCCTGCAGTTGTGTTTACAGAGCATTGAGTTGTGTCGATATTTTAAAAAAATATTAGAAACAAAAACGGGACAAATCAGCTACTACAAAAATCTGCAGAGTAAATAGATCTTTGGATCCTATGAGGTCAGACGAAGTGTTCTGTTCGATATTCATTCTTATAACCATTATAATCATAATATAGCCTCTCTCCCTTTCTAATGTCTCTGCTTGCAATCAACAAAACTCGGAAATCACTATTAACATCAAATCTCACACATTTTACATTCTGCTTCAATTTGACAGTACAAATTTTTTGATTGGGACAGCTCTCTGATAACAATGGATTTTAGCTTATCTTATGCTATCTTTTGCTTAGGTTTTGGATAAAAAATGTGTAAAAGTATTCCCGAAAACTAACTTATTGTGCTTATCTGCAGGGTTTGGTCAAAATAAGGTAAGAAAGCCATAATCAACTTATGAGGAGTTAAAATTGCACAAGTTCAAAGTTGAGATGAAAGCGGTGACCGCGAAGGAAAAGAGCGGCCGCAGAAGATCCACCGCTGAAGCGGCCTCAATTATGCGGTCCGCGGAATTGAGGTTCAGAGAAGGTGATTTTAGTGCAACAGAGACCGCTGACCGCAATGAAAAAGTGCGGCCGCGGAGTACCTGACGCGACCGCGGTGGTAATTCTGCTGAGAGCCGCGATCAAGGTTTAGAGACCCTGCAAAGTGATCCTAACTGAGGAGTGTGGTCCGCGGCCAAATTGCGCGTCCGCGGTTGAGGCTAACGCTGAGGCAGTAACTTTTACGCTGTCCGCAAAATCAAGTTCAAACCAAGCACATAAATGAAGAAACGCAGTTCGCGCTTGTTTTGCGCGGCCGCAAAAGTCCTTCGTTGAGGCGCACATTATTTCGCTGATAGCGAAACCTTTGTTGATACCCAATTTTTCCCTTATATATTTTTAAAATGCATATATACTTTCAAAATAGTGCATGAGCATCAACCAGTATTTTTTCATAATTTTCAATAATTTGAAGAGGATTCTAATCAATTTATTCCAGCATTTTATTATTTAAATAGTTACTAATTGCATCACAAATAATTTTATAATGATTTATTACTTGATTTTTATCATATTAAGCTTTAATCATTTTATGCATAATTTTATTTGTATCTTTAGGCTATAATTGCAATAACTTTGCAATAATTGCCCATATATGCATAATTACATTATTTACACGAAAAATAACTTTTTATATTTTTATAATATTAAGTAATTATTTTAAATCATTTCATATACAAATAGCATTTTTTGTCATTTATTAATTATTTTTGTAAATTATTTTATTAATTTAAGTGAGCATTTAAAACATAGCCCTTTTTAATTAAATTTTCGAACCTCCCAGCCCTATTACCCTAACCCATAACCCAAATGCCCTACCCGTTTAAAACCCGACCCAGCCTAATTTTAATCCTGGTCGTTGATCTCGGAAGATCAACGGTCCAGGATCAGTTTTCTTTTTTTAATTATATCATCCCCTAAACCCTACCCTCATTTCTCCCAACCCGCCGCCTCTAGATCCCTTCTCTCATCTCTTCTCTCTCTCACCCCCCTCTAACCCTAGCCCGCTGTCACTGATATCCACATTGATTCATGGGGTTTTCCTTCGATTTCATGCCTTATCTGGCCTTACCTCTCTACTGGTTAAACGATTTCTATGTTACTTTATGTGAATCTCAAGAGACTCGAACCAAATCTGGTTCAAAGTCTCTTATTTCTCGATTATTCCGTCTATGTTCACTCCGATACCTGTGAGTACGAGTTTTTCGTATTTTTGGGGTTTCAAATCTCTGGTTCAAACCATATTTGATTCGCTTCTGTCTATTTTCATGAACCTAGCTATTTTTTTGGTTGAATCGATTTAGATCTCTTTAAATCTAAAGTGATTTTGTGTTTGTTTGGTATTTCTCCCTTAAAATTTTCTGTTTTACTATTATTATTGACCGATTTCATTTACCCTAAAAGCTAGGGTTTTGATTTCTGATGGGTTTCTGCAATAAAGGTTTTAGCGTTAAATGTTTTCATCTCTGATTTTCTTATTAACTTTTTCGAGTGATTTTTACTTGATTTAATAAAGCTCCATTTATATGTCTTTGTATTTCTTAGGGTTTCGATTACTTGACTGTTTATTCTACTGTTTTTTGCCCGTTTACCTTTAATTCTGCCAGTTAGGTATTAATTAATTCTACTTACCTAAATTAGGGTTTGGGAATCAGCTTTCCTTTTAGTACCAGTATTTCCTTATTAAGATTTTACCTGTTCTTACCTTATTTATGTGATTAATTATCCGTTCTACTGTCTTGATTTTGTGTTCTGACTCCTAATTGATTTTGGAATTAGTTCTTACCTTATTTAACCTTATTCTTAATCACTGATTGATTCCGTGTGAGATTTTTCGTAAATTAAGCGATACTTACTCGATTCTGTCCTGTTAATTGATTCATGCTGACCTTAATTGATTGTTAATTATACCTTATTTGTGTGTGATTGGTTCATTACCTTGTTTGTTTTGCTCTATTGTATGCTATAAAAACCTTTCCCTTGTTCTGATTTAAAATACGCTTTTACAACCCTTTTTAGAACAACTTTACAACTTTCAAACTCTCTGCTCTCAAAAACTTGAGCTTTCTCTTTCTATTGTTCTGATTTCTGCACTGTTTGGCCGGCTGAAAGCCAAGGCCATATTCTCTGAATTCTAACTGCTATTGCATTCCTGTTTGCTTTCTTCTCAACTGGTATGCCTTAACTCCTATTATTCTATTCTGTTCTATATGTTTTATTCGATTAGTCTATTTAAATTTTCAGCATGCTTCTTCTTTCTATGCGACTACATGATCCCACTTAGTGATAATGCTAAACTAAGCTATTCAGTAATGTGAAACCCTGTCTAATTTAGTTGTGTGTTCCTTGTTCTGAACATTGCTAGATACTGCAAGGATGTAATCAAATATGTGGCTAATTCAGGTGCCCTGTTTGCTTACTGATTGTTTCTGTACTTAAGCCATGGTTGTTTAATAATAGCATAAGGATCTAGCCTAATCAAAAATGCAAATTTGTTTGAACTATGTTTTGAACATGGACCTTGTTTGTTTCTTGGTGCAGTACTGTTTGCAACTCTGTATTCTAAATCTGTTTGCTTCGGAAAATTAAGCTATTTTCTAAACATGTCCCCCTTACCCCTGATGTACTGGTTTTCAAACTTCTACACTTAGCTATCTAGGTTCCTACCACCCCTAGTGTGACCACTGCCTAGGGTCCATGAGACTCCTCTGAACTCTGACACATTGGGGCTGGTTTTCCAATCTTTTATGAATTTTGTGTTGAATATATGGTTCTAGTGTGAGCATTGCCCGGGGTCCCTAAGGCTCTTTGGGAACTTTGACACACTGGAAGCCTGGTTTAAGGTGTTGTGAATGGATCACTGCTATTGTTCCAGAGCTGTTGTGTTTGAAGGCTTGGTTCCCGGGTTTATATTGGGCCTGCTAAGGCTCCCTATAGTGTAATAGATGATCTTATGTAATTTATTCATCCTGGGCTGTAATAATCTCTGTAATAAACAGATCTAGGGTTTATTAGTAAAAGCTGGGGGTTTTTTCTATATCTTTGTTTGAAACTCGGTAGAAATCCTGCCTATAGGTTTATTGGTTTGATTATGTGAATGTTCCTACTTGTTTAGAGATCCTGCCTATAGGATTTTTCTGATTATTTGTGACTCTGTACTCCCATATTTTTTGCGTACTAGAGATACTGCCTATAGGCCTCCTGCTAACTCTGCATTAGAAATCCTGTTCATAGGATCTACACATATTCCAATCCCAATGTGCATTAGTGATCATGTATATAGGATCCAATTTGTGTGAATTAACAAACTTTCCTGGTAATTTGCTTACAATTCTGCCCATATGTGATTAATAAATATCATGCCTATAGGAGGTAAAAAAAATCAGTTTCAATCTAGATACCATGCCTATAGGAATAAAAGGAATCAGTTTCAAACCTAGAAATCATGTCTATACGATTTAAACTAATAGACATCATGCCTATCGGGTGAAATCAGTTTGTAAATTTAGAAATCATGCTTATAGAAGTTTAAATCAAGCCAACACTTAGAAATCCTGCGTATAGGGGTTTAAATTAATTAGAAAGCATGCCTATAGGATCTAAAAAGGGTAAAACCTGTCTTTATGAGTTGAAATCAGTAATTCACTTAGAAATCATGTTATATGTCTATATTTAACAGTTGTAGATATCATGCCTATAGAGTTCTGTTAATCAGTTTTGAGTTTGATTAATTCTGGTTATCACTTAGGCAAATCCGTAGGGGTTACTAATGATTCTGGGCCTAAAATTGTGATATCTTACTGCCTGAAAATGCCCAGATTCAGGGCTTAAAAAAATCAGTAGGAAAATTGATAGGTCTGGATGCTCGCCTTAATAAACAGTTGTTTTGCATTCTGTTTCTGCTCATCTAAATATCATGTCTATAGGATCCTAAATTAATGAAGTCTGCTGATTTAACTGCGTGCATTTGTTGTCTACTTGTGGAGGTTAATATGAGCCCTTATTTGCTCCTTACATGATCGTCCTAT
Source organism: Nicotiana attenuata (assembly GCF_001879085.1). Lineage (NCBI taxonomy): Eukaryota > Viridiplantae > Streptophyta > Magnoliopsida > Solanales > Solanaceae > Nicotiana > Nicotiana attenuata. Next base: position 13,342,814 of record NC_031999.1, read on the forward strand.
TTGAATTTTGTTTGTCGCCTAGCTTTTCTCATTTAAGCAACATAGGTCAGTCTAGAACCACCCTAAATAGAAGTCCTAAACAGCTCCAGGACCATAGGAAAGGGACGGGTAATGCACGCATAAGGTACGAGTTAGAAGCTACTAGAACGCTTAGGTAACAACTGAAAGATAGTAATTAGGTAGTAAAGAAAATGATAGCCCATGCGCTAATGCTATGAATAAAACCCCAACTTGAGGGAGTTGCAAAGCACTGCATGGAATGATCCTATAGGCTAAAAAACTTAGGACCATCCCCTATACTCCTGTGTAAAAATAAGTTGAATATTGTATCTGTCCCAATTTGTTTTCCTCCCTTTTAAGACTAATTCGCTTAATTTAAGTTCGGCCGGGACCCACCGTTGTGGACCTCGAGGGGTGCTTAACACCTTCCCCTCAAGGTAATTTCGAGTCCTTACTCGATCTCTGGTGATGTAAACTAGTTTCATGAGTTAATTGCTCTAGATGCCCTAACGCACCTTAATCCGTTAGGTATCGACTCTTCAAACCCCTTACCCCATCTCAAAAGGAAAGGAGTTGTCCCAGAAATGCCGAAGCCCGCTTTCGCGAGAAAAACGAGGCGCGACACCTCCGTAGGGGTATTTTTGTCCAATAATTTCAGCTGTGTATAAATAGATCTTTTTCATATTTTTAGGGAATATTTTGTTTTGAGGAGCACGTGAACATCCGTATTTTACTACTTAGAGTAATTTTATAGCAGTTTTAGCTATTAATCTTAGATTTTATTCTTGTAATCAACTTTTATGGCATATATTTCATCTCCATCTCTGATTTCTATCTTGATTATGAGTAGCTAAACCCATTAGCTAGGATTGTGACCGAACCCTAGTGTGGGTGTTTAATGGGTCTTCAATTTTTGGGCTTGATTGTTTATGGGTTAATGATATTTAGCTTAATTCATGCTTTAATTGTAGAATTGGTGGTTGCAAACACTGATTCGTGCCTTTATGGCTTAGACTTTTCTTGAGAAAGAGGGACTAAGTCTAGGAAATTTAGGCTAACAAGGAATTGGGGTGCATTCAAGAGATTGATAGCCCCAATTAAAGGGTTAAACCTAGAGATAGTAATACTCGACTTGAGCCAAGTTTGCTTGCATTTTTTGAACACCCAATTGGACTTGAGAAAGCCAATTAGGGCAAAGTCACTCAAGCTACCGAGAGGTATAGAGTGATTAATTATGTGTAAAGGTTATATCATGATCCCAAATATGACAAGCTTGTCCTAAATTCTAGACCGCATTAGATACTCGCCTAGGTGTAAGTCACTTCCCTAGTGCTTTTTATCAATTGAGAAAAATCCTACAAAAACATTGTACTTAGATTACTTTTAGCAATCAGTAGCATTAAAAGTAGAATAGAAAAACATCCAAACATGGTTAGAAGTGCAATTAAGAGCAACACACATAGCTAGATTGGATAGAAACCCAACTCCCAACCTATATTAGCTCCTTGTGGATATTGATCCCAACCTTTCGGGTAAAAGCTGCATCGACCACTCTTTGCCATTTTATAGTGGTATAGGGTTGGATCCGATCACTTTTTGGCGTTGTTGTCGGGGAGCTAAACGGTTATTTCTATCTATCTAACTAGTTGTGTGTCTTGTTTTTCTTTCCTTCTATTTTACTAACTTGTGTGAGTTAATTGATTCAGGTACAACATGGCAAATAATGATCCTATTGGAAATATTCTCCCTAGGGGAGGAGGTAGATGATAATGTTGAAGATGAGGTGCCTCTAGTACCTCAAGCTCAAAGAAGAGGCCGCCAGGCCAATGACAACATTCCAGACCCTCCCCCAGTTCCTCCGCGAGTAGCTCCTTGGAGCAAAGAGGGTACTTCATAGGCGCTCCCCATCCGAATACATATAAACATCTAAAGGGTTTTGTGGATACCTGATGGGGAAGCAAACAGACAAATGTGTTGGAGGATGCATTGAGACTGAGATTGCTCCCTTTTTCACTTAGAGGGAAAGCTTTGTACTGTCTCGAAAGACTTCCCAACCATTCCATCACTACGTGGGATGAGTTGGCCGACAAGTTTATAGCCAAGTTTTTCTCACCGGGGCATATGGCGACATTGAGAGATGAGATCCTAGCCTTCAAAGACGAACCTAATGAACCACTTCATGAGAACTAGAAAAGGTATCGGACGCTGGTGAAAGAATATATGAACAATGACATGACCGAAGCAATGATACAGTAAACATTCTACCATGGCATCAACACGACCAATCAGTGTGTAGTGAACCAACTAGCATGGGGAAACTTTATGAACACACCTTATACTGAGGCGTGTGAGATACATGATGAGATGGCAGATACTTCCTCGGCGTGGCAAAGTCGAGCTAATGTGCCACAAGGTATCCCACCGTCGTTCACCTGCACAAAGAGCTCCATGACCACGACCAAGCAATAGCAGAGTTAACTACAACAATGATCCAGTTAGCAAAAGCTCAATTGCAGCAAGTTCAAGCGCCAAGACAAGTGAACGCCATGGAAGGGGTAAATATGATGGTCAATAAGAGGCGACAAAGAGGTTAACAAAGTCAAGGAAATCCGGAACAATATGAGCAGAGGAGTAGTGGTTTCAACCAAGATGATGGGTATGATGATCAAAGTGAAGAAGTTCAGTATGTGAACAGCTACCAAGGACAACGGTGCAATGCTCCGAATCAACAACAACATTGGAGACCCCAAGGAAATTGGGGGAATCAAAACCAACAAGGAAATTGGAACAATGGTAACAACAACAACCAAAACAACTAGGGGAACAACAATCAGAATTGGGGAAACCAAGGCAACTGGGGAGGAAACAACAACCAAGGGGGTTGGAATAACGGTAATCAAGGGAATCCGGGGCCGGGCTTTCTAAGGCCTCCGATGTATCAAAAACCAAACAACCCGCCTCCATTTCCGTCTCAAGGTCCTAGCTCGTCAAACAATGAGATGGGAAGGATTGAGTTGATGTTGAGCAAATGATGAAGAAAAACGCCGACTCTAATGCCCAGTTGGCATCCCATAATACTTCTATCCGAAACTTGGAGATTAAACTTGGCAAGATTCGCAATCTTTGAACACTCGCCCTAAGGGGGCTCTACCTAGTGGCACGGTAGTAAACCCGAAGGGTGGGTACCGGCCATGCAATGGCGGTGACCACAAGGAGCGGTAGAGGTGGTGAAGTAAGTGCCTCCACGCAAAAGGAAGTTGTGAGTGGTGAGGTTGAAGTGCAAAATGATGATGTTCCAATAGTTGATGAGCAAGTGAGTGAAAAGAATTTGAATGCTGAAGTGAGAATTGATATTCATGACAATGAGGTGGAGACTCAAAAGGATGTGAACCCGTTTAGGGAACACGTGATAGACATATCGGAAACGGTAGTTCCCAAGGCTAAGGCTCCTTTGCCAAGGCCTCCTCCACCTTACCCTCAAAGACTTGCGAAGAAAAAAAATGAAAACCAACTCAAGAAGTTTATTGAGATGATGAAAAGGTTGTCGATCAATATGCCCTCAGTGGAAGCTCTTGAGCAAATGCCGGGATATGCCAAGTTTATGAAAGACTTGGTGACTAAAAAGAGATCTATGGATTGTGAGACCAGCAAAATGACTCATCAAGTGAGTGCAATTGTGCACTCGATTGCTCCAAAGCTTGAAGATCCCGGAGAATTTACCATTCCATGTACGATTAGGAGTGCAGATTTTGCAAAGTCCTTGTGTGATTTGGGAGCAAGTATAAATTTGATGCCTTACTCTGT
>NC_031999.1:13349054-13363213 GCF_001879085.1 Nicotiana attenuata
TCAAGTCAAAATGGAGTGGCCCTTTTGAAGTGGTGCATGTAACTCTGTTTGGTGCTCTTGATTTGAAAAACAAAAATGGTGAAATCTTCCGAGTTAATGGGCACCGAGTGAAGCACTATCTTGGCAAGTTTGATGACAGCCACGTGGTTGCAATGATCCATCTCAAGTAATTGATGGTAACTTGCATCGTGCCGCGACGTTAAATCACGCGCTTCTTGGGAGGCAACCCATGTGTTTTTCTTTCTTTTTGATTTTCTTCTTAGTGTAGGCTTTGTTTTGGATTAACTGGTTGTGAAGTTTGTGTAGGAATTGTTGTGCAGTCCAGGACTATTGTTGAAAAAATTGCGTAGTGTGAGAATTACGCTAACCGCGCTCGAAATTCCGCGGTCAGCGGTTGCTTTTCGCAGGAGCATAAATGGTCCACGGACGCGGACTTGAAAAAGTCTAGAATAGCAACTCTCTGATGTTGTATTCGCGTCCGCAGTGGAAATTCGCTCTCTTTCGCGGCCGCGCTCGTTTTTCTGCTCTCAGCGGTTCCTTCTTAGTAACAGCCCTTCAAAAAAGGTAAAAGCATGGACCGCGGTGGAATTCCGCCACCGCTCCAGCTAAGGTTTGTGGGTCCGTATACTTTTTAGTATAAATGGAAGGTCACTAGCCCTTTTACCCTTTTCGATCCCAAGACTCCTACTGAACCTAACAACAGTATTTATCCTCATATTGTGGTCTTTCAATCTCAATTTCTCAAGAATCAGTATTTTACTACACATCTCATATGCTCGATTATTTGTGTTAATTCTAGTCCTTTCTTTTCTTTCATCTCTATTTTACTGTTTCTTTAAAGTTAGGGTTAATTAGGTGTTAATTAGTTGATGCTAAATTAGTTAGGGTTAATTAGTTGTTAATTAGTTGATGCCTAGTAGGGGTTAGTGGTGTTCATGATACTTGTTAATGACTAAAAAAGTAAAAACCTTCAGTGCCCACTCTTTTTGAATTCCGCATCCGCGTTTCTTTTACGCGGACCGCAGATTTTAAGTTCAGAGAATTGCAAATTTGGGTCCGCGGCCGCGTTAGTTTTTCCGCGGGCAGTGTTGCAACTTTCGCGGCCGCGCCCAAAATTGTAACGACCCGACCGGTCATTTTGAGCTCTAGCGCGTCGCTCAGCAGTTTAGGTCATGAGCAGCTTCACTTCAGGTATGTCTCTATGCTCGTTCGAGGACGAACGAATGTTTAAGTGTAGGAGGATGTGACGACCCGGCCGGCCGTCTTAAGATTAACGCCCCGATCCCCTATTAATTGTTTTCCCAAGGTTTATTGCTGCTATTTTGATTTGCCAGGACGTTCGGTTTTGAGTTCCGGAGAGTTTTGTGACACTTAGTCCCCAAATGAGAGCTTAAGTTTTGGAAATTTGACCATAGTCGGAACAGTGTGAAGACGGCCTCGGAATGGAAATCCGATGGTTCCGTTAGCTCCGTGGGTGATTTCGGGCTTAGAAGCGTGTCTGGAGTGTGTTTTGGAGGTCCGTAGCTAAATTAGGCTTGAAATGCCGAAAGGTCAAATTTTGAAGTTTCCGATTCGATGGTGAGATTTTGATCTGAGGGTTGGAATGGAATTCCGGAAGTTGGTGTAGCTCGGTATTGTTGAATGTGACGTGTGTGCAAAATTTCAGGTCGTTCGGACGAGGTTTGATAGACTTTTTGATCAAAAGCGGAATTCGGAAGATTTAGAAACTTAGGCTTGAATCCGAGGTGTTTTGGTTGATTTGATGTTGTTTGAAGTGCTTTGATGATTGGAACAAGTTTGAGTAAGGTATTAGGATATGTTTGTGCTTTTGGTTGAGGTCCCGGAAGCCTCGGGTGAGTTTCGGGTGCCTAACGGAAGTTGAATGTGGACTTGGGAAGATTTTTATTGCTGGTATCTGTCATAACCGCACCTGCGGTTTGGGTTCCGCAGGTGCAGAGCCGCAGAAGCGGCTATTACATCGCAGAAGCGGATAAAGGAAGGGCCAGCATAGACCGCAGAAGCGGACGCCCATCACAGAAGCAGACTCATTGTCCGCAGATGCGGAAACTGCCGCAGAAGAGAGATCTCTTCTCGCACCTGCGGGACCCCAGGAGCGGCTCATCTGGTCGCAGATGTGAAACTTGCTGGACAGAATGTTTTAAGTTCTGAAAATGGGACTTCGTCCCATTTCCCATTTTTACCAATTTGGAGCTTGGGGAGAGGCGATTCTTGAGAGATTTTTGAGAAAAACAACGGGGTAAGTGTTCTTAACTTAATTTTGGTTAGATTATTCGAATATATTACTAGTTTTGGCATTAAATCTGTGAATTTAGTTGGAAAACCCTCTCGGATAGATTTGAGGATTTGAGGGTCAAAATGTTATGGGATTTGTATAATTTTGGTATGGTTAGACTCGTGAGAGTGCGAGGCTTCTGAAAACATAAATTTTACCGGATTCCGAGACGTGGGCCCGGGGGCATTTTGGTCATTTAACCTAATTTTGCGTATTAGCTTAGAATTTAATTGTGGAATCAGTTACTTGAGGTGTTATTTACATTATGAAATTTAATTGAATAGATTGGGGCCATTTGGAGTCGAATACTCGTGGCAAGAACATGATCTCGGGTTGATTTTGAGCCGGATCGAGGTAAGTGGCTTGTCTAACCTTGTGGAGGGGACCTTTTCCCCTTAGGATTATATTGTGGTAATTGAAATGCCTCGTACGTGAGGTGACGAGCGCGTACTTGTTCTTATTGTTAGAAACCCGATTTTTCATTAAAAATAGTCTTGAATTGTGTTCTTCCTTTTCTTGCTTGCACTGTTTGGAAACTAAACCTGTTGTAGCCTAGAGAAGCATGTCTACTTGTCTAAATTGCTCTATTCGCCTTAACTGCCTTATTTGTATTACGTGAATCATGGTAGGTTAGGATTACATGCTTCACTTGATATGCAATTGATTGGATTGAATTCTTGTTGTTGCTGCGTATTTATTTTGGGACTACGGGACAGTATCCCGGGAGCTCCCCTGTATGTTTACTTTGGGACTACGGATTGGTATTCCGGGAGATCCCCCTGCACTTTTACATTGGGACTACGGATTGGTATTCCGGGAGATCCCCCTGCACTTTTACACTCCCTGCACTTTTACATTGGAACTACGGGATTGCACCCAGTAGATTCCCCAGTACTGAGTATTTTTATTTGGGACTACGGGACGGTAATTCGGGAGCTCCCTTGTATTTTTACTTTGGGACTACAAAATTTCATTCCGGGAGATCCCCCTGCACATTTACGAGTTGTACTACGGTACTGCACCCGGGAGATCCACTAGATATGATATTTATATTTGGGGACTACAGGACGGTAACCTGGGAGATCCCCGGTTGTTATCTCGGAGCTGAGTTGTATTCTCTTTCTGTGTTTTACTTGCCTTTGTAATAGTTGTTGATGTCCTTCATATCCTGTGTTACTTATTTACACTGTTTATTTCACACTGTTAAACCTTATATTATTATTTAATCTCAATAGGGCCCTGACCTTCCTCGTCACTACCCGACCGAGGTTAGGCTTGGCACTTACTAAGTACCGCTGTGGTGTACTCATGCCCTTCCTGCGCATATTTTTCATATGCAGATCCAGGTACTTTCGCTCAGTCTTATCATCCTTGAGGCGAGGCGCTTCTGTAGAGACTTCAAGGTATATCTGCCGCATCCGCAGACCGAGAAGTCTCTTTCTATTCTTGCTGTTTAGTATTAGCCCTTCTGTATTTTCAGTTCTTGTTAGACATTCTGGAGTTAGAGCTGTGTAGTACTTCTTAGCTTGTGATTCATGGGTTTCCGGGTCTTGAATTTATGTGTTGGTCTTGAGAGTTAAATATGGTGTTTGTTGAGCGGCACATTTATACGCTGGTTATTCCTTATTTCTGTTTTAAATTGTTTTACTTCCACAATTTTTTTGGTTTCTTTTCCGCAATTTAGGCTTACCTAGTCGTAGAGACTAGGTGCCGTCACGATGGTTCACGGAGGGCGAACCGGGGTCGTGACAAAAATTCTGTTCTCAGCGGTAGTCCAACTTCAGAGACTAGGTAGTCTGAATCCCAGTCTTTAGCGGCCGCGCCCAAAATTCCGCTCTCAGCGGTAACCAGTCCGCGGCCGCGCCCCTTTTTCCGCTGTCAGCGGACCTCTGCTTTTGCAACACTGTCAACTTTTCATCTGCCCTCCTTTAATGATTCTTTTAACAACAATACTAATGAGCTTTCATAGATTGTGTATGCAGACAATGGTCAAATCTAGAGGCGGGAGCAATAAACAAAAAGGGAAAGTTGAGTCCTCCCGAGGAAGGGGACAAGCACCACTACAAACAATACCTTTAGCGGTAATATAAAACGGCTTTAGCGGCAATAACAACAGCCGCTAACTCTTTTACCAGCCATTAGGGTTTTGCCGCTGATGTTGGGGTCGGCAAAGCCTTTAGCGGCTTTTCTCGCAAAAGCTGGTAAAGGGTATGGTTTATTGCCGCTAAAATTTATTACCTTTAATGGCAATTGTTTGCGGCAATTATAATGGCTACTAAATCAATCCAAAACGGCCAACTATACCTCTTTAGCATCTATTTTTATAGCCGCTAAATTCAAACAAATTGCCGCTAAAGGTTCGCATCTCTAACGGCAATTGTTTGCGGCAATTATAGTGACTACTAAATCCAATCCAAACGGCTAATTATACTTCTTTTCCATCCATTTTTATAGCCGCTAAATTCGAAATGATTGTCGCTAAAAGTTCGCATCTTTAACGGCATTTATTTGTGGCAATTATATTGGCTACTAAATCCAATCCAAACGGCTAATTATACTTCTTTACCATCCATTTTTATAGCCGCTAAATTCAAAATGATTGTCGCTAAAAGTTCGCATCTTTAACGGCAATTATTCTATTGCAATTAAAAAGGCAATACTATCCCTTCTTAAAACATCTTAGTTTGCCCTTTAGAGTCCATTTTAATAGCTAATAGTTTAACTAAATTGCTGCTAATAATCAATAGCTTTAAAAGTCATAAGCGATAATAGCAATAATTTGGCCACAATTAATAATATATAGTTACTACATTTGTATAGAATATGACCCAAATAATAAAATATATTAATATTAATTAAAAAAAACATAATATATCTCATAAAATCTTAACAAACAAAAGAAAGTAGTAATCAAAAATATTAATATCACAGTAACTTAAAACATAAAAATATATTGTTTGGAATCTTCCAACCGCTAAATTATCGAACATCAGACTGTATGACCTGAAATTATAAAATAATTGTGTTAAAGGATAAAGTATATACATGAAGTGCTGAAATAGGAGACTAGCGTTATAGCTAACAGTGTAGATTTTATAGCTACCAGTGCATTTTCTTTTGCAGGAACAAATGAATTTCATTCTTTCTCACAGATTCCTAGTGCTGGAAAGAGCTACTAAACCTCGACAAGTCAAACTCCTAATCTAAGGATTAGAATTGTAAAAAGAAGACCACGGATTGAGAACTCAGGATGAGGGCATTTACACGACATGTGGAGCACCACATGAAAGGAAGATCTTAACTGGAAAGCTAAATGTTCACTGCCAGATATCTCATCACTCCATTGAGATACGCAGATTCAGAAGGAAAAGAACCTAAGAACGTTTGGGAAAATTTGGAAATCATATGAGCAAACCAATTGTCCAGTGTCCGAGCACTCTTAAACCATTCAGCTAAGTCATGCAACTGAAGCAACTATACAAGAACCAAATCATGGTGCTCTTTGCAACAGAAATGCAGAATGATGTACGTAAAAGTATTCAGCAAATCGTAGTTGACAAGGCAGCCAACGACAATCATTTCAGATGTTGCCTTCCAAATTTATAATCTTCTGAATGAAATTGATATGTATAGGCGCTCTCGTAAGTATACATTCACAGTATTGCACAAGATCAGCACAACAAAATATATTGCAGTAGTCTATTGTTTTGGCTTCTACCAATTACTGGTACACTGCCCAGTTATACTGGACATGGCATGGGCTGTGTACACTGCCCAATTTTACTGGACATGGCATGGGCTGAATATGGGAATTTCATGAGAGACATATGGAGAGATATAATGAGGGCCTATGTACTGCTGTATGGTGGTATTATTGCCCAGGAAAGGAATTGCCTCAACAAGCATGATGATTATCCTCGAATCTTTAGGGAGAAGAGGTGGTGATTACTTTTTTTACTATGTGTTCTTTTTTGCAGGAGCAGCTGTTGATACCCAATTTTTCCCTATCTATTTTTATACTCAAAATATTCTCAAAATAACATGCCCAAGGTTTTTGACATTTTTTTCTAATTTTTAAAGCTTTTTAAAATCATTTTATTATTTGTTTTAGTAGTACAAAATCCAATAATTATTCCCAAAACTATTATTTTGGTGAGTAATTTATTTCCATCCTCATATTTACACCACAATATAATTAAGGTGATTTTATCATATTTTTATAAATTTATTTGATATTTTTTAAGCTAAATGGCATAAAATTGCGATTATAGCCTATATTACGATTAATAGCATTTTACAACTATAAAATTACACCCAGTATTTTTTAGATTAATGTTTATATATTATTAATTAGTTCAGTGCTGTCAATTTATTTTTAAAATCATTTTAACCATATTAATTAAATTAAAAAGGGAAAATTGGCTATTTAATATATAGCCCATCTGCATTTCAATTATAGCCACATTAATACCCTTAATTGACCCAATTCCAGGCCCAATTCCGGACCAGTCCAACCCAATCCCCTAACCCGTTTAAAACACCCGACGGCTCACACGCACCCTTTCCATTTTTAATGTACCAACACCCCAACCCTAAATTCATTTCCCTCTACCCGCCGCCTTTGAATCCCCTTCCTCTCCCATTCTCTCTGCAAACCCTAGTCGCCGCCACCCAAACTAACCCTAATCCCTTCGATTCTCGCCGGAATCCATGGCTTCTCAGGCCATGGAAACCTCATACTCACCCCCCATTGCTCCTATATGCCTGGTACTCGAAGGTTTGAGGCTAGACCTCAAAGGTCTCCACTCAGATCTCCGCCGACTTGAGATTTCCGGCCATCTCCGGCCTGGCTCCGGCATATCTTAGCCTCTTGAGCCTGTGTCCAGCCTTATCCGACTTAGATCAGACCTTTTCCAAGCCTTTCTCATTCTAGGGTTCACCTGAAACCCTAGCTGTTCGAGGTTTTTCTCCGATTCTCCTCAGATTTGTGTGTATTCATGCTCTATTTTGAGTTCTTGAAGGATTTCCCCAACTTTTCTTTTAAAAATTTTTACTTTCAAAGTCACTTCTTTCTGATTTAGGGTTTCTGAAAAATGCTTAAGTGTTTTTCCGACTTTTCTTTTCCCTTTCTTTGTGTATGTTTGTCTCTACTATGTTCTTATGTTCTTTTTTTTACACATGTTCTTCTACTATGTTTGCTATATTTTGTTCTTCCTTCTACCATGTTTCTATGCTATGTTTTCACATGCTTTCCCACTATGTTCGGCCATTTGCCTTCCACTATGATCTCGCCTACTGTATTTTCCTACCGTGTTCATTAAGTGTTCTTATTATTTTTTTACCTTTTAAGTTTCCTCTAGAATACCTACTTAAACATGTTTTCCTCTACTGTTTCTTTTGCTCTCATTATGTTTCGAATTAAGTTCCTTACTCTGTTTACTTTGAACTTTCTACTGTATTTGCTTGTTCCCTCATTTTTGTCTTCTTTGCATCTGATTCAAGTCAAAACCCTAGGATTTTGGGGTTTTTGGCGAGTTTGGTCTTGTGTGTTTAGACCAAGGTTGTGTTTGAGCCTTAGACTCTCTCAAACTCACTTTGAATCCATGTATTGAATTCGAACCCTTTTGTGTATGACTCTGGACTCTTCTATGCTAGACTTTTTCTGGATAGCATGACAATTCTTTCAATGTTTACACGTGTCTGCATGTTTTTATATGTGATGAACCTTTCTTCATAAGGCTTTCCAACTTGTGATTGAACCAGAATCCTTTTTTTGGGGTTAATTGATTGTTACTGCTTCTTTTTAATTAAGAGCCTCTCTTTACCTTTTTTCTGACTTGGTTCATTCATGCAAAATTTTTGACTCATGATTGCTTGGCTGTCAATTGATTTCCTTTCCTTAATTTGCACAACCGTGTACTGTCAAACCCTTTCTTTAAATAACTAGTATGTATTTACCCTTCTTGCACTACTTTGAAAAGTGTTTAATTAACCTCTATCCTTATTTACTTTGCCTGTTTGAAATCAGAATCCCTTAATTAAAGGGAAACCTTGTGTGATTGATTTTCAAACCGTTTTCTTACCTATTTCTGCTTCTTTTCTGCACTATAAATACATGACTCTTTAACACAAAGCACACACGATGGGAATAATCCTCCACACAGGATTAAGCACACAAAAATCATAACTCTCTTCTAAACTTATACTCTGGCTTCTTGACTACACTTTTGCTTTCATAAGGCTACTGTTTCTCCTTACTTGCTTCTTTGAACTGGTATGTCCTAAAATTAATTTCAGTATCTTTCTAATGTGTTTGTTTACAGTCCCTGTATCCATGCCTGCTTTCAATCCTCTGAAAAGTTAATTTTGAAGTACCTACATGCTTTTGCCTGCTCTTTCTTTGCTTCTTGCTGCTAGTATGAACAATTGCTCCCATACCCCATTCCCCTATGTGTGCTGAGTTAAGGTATGTCCTGGCTGCATCCCAACTGATGTCCAGGGTTGAACCTAACCTTGAATAAGGTCTTAACACCCTAATTCTAAGGCTGACAGGCTGGTCAGAGGTGTGCCAGCATCCCAATTGCTAGGCATGACCACCAGCCTGCCATGGCCCCCTCCCTAATTCCCTTCAATTGCACTTACACTCACTCCTAGTCTCTAAGTTCTGCCCCCCTCCTATGAGCCTTGCCTTGGGACCTTGAGTTCCCTCTGAACTTGGACATTTGAGGGCTGGCCCTTCCACACTGCACTATAATCTGATTTCTGCAATGATATTTGGGGTGTAAGGATTGCCTGAAACTCTTGAAGTTCCTTGGAACTTTGGCACATCCCAAATAAGAGAAGGCTTTGGAAAATCCGATCCTGGAAGTTGGTTTATCTCATATTATTAGACTCTGAGTCTGGATTAGGCTGATTAGATGTAGATGTAATCACTGATGTAATTTTTATTCTTTCCTCTAATCCATTTGGTCTGTAATAATTTTTGTAATAACTACTGAGGGTGTATAGTGAAAGGGATGGGATTGAATGCATGCAAAGGGGTAGATACCATGTTTTAGGATATTTACTTTCAAAAATTTAGCATCTCATGCAGATACAATATTTTAGGGATATTTACTTTCAAAATTCAGCATCTCATGTAGATACCATGTTTTAGGGTATTTACTTTCAAAATTCAGCATCTCATATAGATGGTATGTTTGTAGAACTTACTACTTTCAAACCTCTGCATCTCACATAGATACCATGCTCATAGGTTTTCTGCATTTCGTATAAATACCATGCCCATAAATCGTTGCTGAAACTCTGCATATCATATAGATAATATGCCTATATGACTTCCTGCATTTGCATATGCATCTGTCACTAGGCAAATCTGCTTATAGGATTCAAAAATAACCAATTGCATATAGATGACCTGCCCATAGGATCTCTGCATGACAATAACAGCGATAAAATCAGTAATGCCTAGAAAGCATGCCTATAGGAGCTATCAACTAAATCTGAATCGCCCACTCGCTCCTAAGTCTAAAATAAGTGGTAATTTGTTTAAACACTCGCAGAGCTTACAACCAACAATTCTTTTTTTGCAGTCAGTTTATTCCTACGTCCCTGAATTAATAGATATCATGCCTATAGGTCCCGTTTAACACATAGGCAAAAGGTTAAGTAATTACTCAACTATGTCAGTCTTCGATAACTACATCTAAGCAGGACTAATTCGGACTCCCTATCTGGGAAATATGTGGTAAATCAACCTATCCTACGCTTTAATTTAATTCAGACCAAATCAAGTATGTGTAAGACATGCTAAACAATTTGTTTCTTAAAATGAGGAGGCATGTTTGAGCCCTTAATTGCTACTTGTTCCCCTTTTATTGCATTATGTGTTTTGACTGTCGCCCTAGATTTTTATCCTTTTAAACTCTGAAAAGCCAAGCTCCCTCCCCTTTAGGATTAGTAGTCCCAAATGCCTCTGGGACTGATAGGTGGGACGGGTAATAGCATGCAGTAGGTAACGCTACCATTCCGCGCTTAACACCTTAACGGGGTGGGAAGGGTAGACATGGAGATGATGATCACGCGATAACACCATGTGTATGATTGTCTGCCGGTGTTGTGTGGATGATCCATGTGTTTTACAAACTTAGGACCCCTCTCCTTTATATAACTTTGTTATTATCAATAAAACTCTGTCTTTCGTTTCAGTCACAAAATTCTTCCTCAACTTCCTGCACTATTCTTTTAAAATTTATGTTCACTCACTTCTTTGTTTAATTTTCTGCACTTGGACATTCCTTTAAACAAGTTGTGAGACCACCTAGATCTTAATGTCAAACATGCTTGTCAACCATTATACATACCTACTTGCAATCTTTATGTGGAATTATTTGTATGCTCGTTTGTATTTAAAGTCACAACATAGCATGGCCAGGAACCACACTAGTGTATCTTGAGGGGTGCCTAACACCTTCCCCTCGAGATAATTTCTAGCCCTTACCCGAACTCTGGTTTTCCAACTCAAAACTCATGGTGTCTAATGCACTTAATCATTAGGTGGCGACTCTTCAAAACCAAAAACCCAATTCCCAAACGGGAATAGAGTTGTCTTCCCAAATGTCGTAAACCCGATTTCGCGAGAAAAAGGGGGCGTCGACAGCAGCTACTGTGTCCATGCCTTATCTATTGAATAACCTTCAATACAAAGCTAGAAGGAGAAGACAAAGGGAGTTAATGGATGAGACTAGAAGGAGAAAGCTAATGGAGGATCATTTACACTTGCAAGCATCAGAGTCGCAGTCTTTTATGTCACAGTTAAGGTCTGAAATTTCCCAGAAAACCGAGTGGCCTCTGGTTGACCTCACTAGCATTGAACCATCTGCACTACATAGAGAAATGTTTCAAGGTTCTTCAAATTCTATTGCTGGTCAGATAGTGCAACCAGGTGCTGACTTGTTGACGGAACAAAATCTTAGAAAAGATTGGAAAATATCATCTTCGATAAGCAGTGCGTCAAGGAAGAGAACATTCGATCTTGAATTTCCAGCAGGAGAATACGTAGATATTGAAGACAGAGAACAATGTGTGGAGGAAAGTCCTGTTCAAGGGCCCAATATTCTGATTTCAGAGCTTCAACCTGTTGATACCTAATTTTTCCCTATGTATTTTTAATACTCAAATATTCTCAAAATTGCATGAGTATGCACATATAAGCATGCCCAAGAGTTTTGCTATTGTTTTCCTAACTTTTTAAGATTATTAAAATTAATTTATTGTCTATTTTAGCAGTACAAAATCCAATAATTATTCCCAGATTATCATTTTTGGTGAATAATTTATTTCCATTTTCGTATTTACACCAAGATATTGTTAAGGTGATTTTTGCATATTTTTACAAATCTGTTTGGTATTTTCTAAGTTAAATTGCATAAATTGCAATTACAGCCTATATTACGATTAACAGCATTTTGCAATTATAAAATTATTTCCAGTATTTTTAGATTAATACTTATACATTATTAATTAGTTCAGTGCTTTTAATTTGTCTTTAAAATCATTTTACTATTTTATGTAAAATAAAAGGGAGAAATTGGCTATTTAATACCTAGCCTATTATTATTGCAATTTTAGCCCCAATTTTAGCCCACCCATCAGATTTTAAATTAACCCAATTGACCCAATACCCAATTAAATTCGCCCCAGCCCAATCTTTAATCCAACTCGGCCCAGCTCCAAATTAATCTGAGCCGTTGATCAAATAAGATCAACGGCCCAGATCTTTTTTCCTTAATTAAATTCTAACTACGCCCCCCCTTGACCCCTCAGTCTTCGAGACCGGTCTCTCTCTCTACTTCGACCTTCTGGTTCTTCTTCTTCGATGGCCTTCACCCTCTCTCCGGCCACCTCCAGCCTCACCTCTTTCGATCACCAGCCGCCGTGAAACCTTATCTCGCCGATTCCCTCTATCCTTGAGACCCCTGAAGCCTCCACCACACGAGATGGTCATTGAAGCTTTGCCTGGGTCTGTTTCCGGCCTTTCTCCGATGGGTTTTGGGCCGATGGTGCTATGAACACCATTATTACTGAGTTTTACAGCCAGGTTTCTCTTACTTCTCACTGGTTCTTATGAAACCCTAATCTCGACCCAAACCTCTTGAATCTCTGTATTTTTAACGATTTTTTTTCTAACTCACGCCTTTATGTTTTGCACTACTCTCTACTCGATCTTTTACGATTGCTCAAGTTTTAAATATTTTGTTCCCTTTTTGAAACTAGGGTTTCTGAACCCCTTTTTAAAATCACTTTATTTTCTTGTTCTGAGTACTAATTCGTGATTTTCAGTACTATTTCTAAACATTTTTTGCTTAAGTCTGATGAAACCCTAGCTTTATATGTTTGTGTTTGTATTATTTGTTCGATTGTGTGTTCTTCTGAGTTCTTCTCTGAGTTCCGTGCTCATTGCTTTAATTTTGTTGCTAGCGTTCCATTCCCCAGTCATTCTGTTTTCTTCGCTTAGGATTCTCTGATTATTTACATGGTGGTTTTATACTGATTCTTGCAAGCCCTCTTTGAGACTGTGATACTTGCCTTATATTGTGATTCTACATATTTTCCTTATGGTTTGGTACTGATTTCAAAATTGCTTCCTTAATTTTTGGGATACTTTCCTCGATTAATACTAATTTTCTAGGTTTTCAATCTCGTTCATTATTTTGAAAACTATTTTCCAGAATTAAAGTGGTATTTTTTCCCTATATGTGTGCACAAATATGTTGATTGATTTGCCTGACCTATTTCCCTAATTAGAGTATCATGTACCTAGTCTTTATTGCATACTTTATGCTATTCTGTTTCCATATGTGATCATACCATGCTTTGTGATTTCTTTCCTTTTAAATAACTGCTTATTACCGTTTGACTTTGATTCCTTAATCAAAGGGGAGTGCATATAATGATTTGATTATGATTGATGCCAGTTCCTTAATTAGGGACTGCTACCATGTTTGTTTTACTCGTATTCAGTACTATAAGTACCCCCCATTCTCTTTTTGAAAACGACGAACACCTTGCATATCACAAATACACACAGCAATCACATTGCTCTCTCTCTTGTGTTACTTATCTCTTTTGCTCTGTTCCCTGCTCCTGACTATCATTAGCCAGCTGAAAAGCTAAGGCTAATATTGTGCTTATACTTGGCTCTTGCATTCTGTTGTGTTCTCTTATTACTGGTATGTTCTGATTAAATTTGATGTTCCAAACCAATATGGTTATTGCTACTTCAGTGTGTTCTATTCCTAATTGTCTTCTACTTATGCTTCTGCTGTGCTAACATGTGATTGATTTCCTGTTTTGCCTGTTGATACTCGTATGCTCATGACCACTGCTTGTTCCTAATCCTACCTATTATGACTACATGCTGTTATTATTTACTTTTATGTCTAAATCTGACCATTTCAAAGTCTCTTTAAACTCTTTTGATTTGTTGTACCCATGCTTAGTAATTTTGTATTAAGTCTCTATATCCTTTGGTGATCGTTTAATGTGATCTATTTGTCCCCTTTGCTCATTATCCTTGTGTGCAACCCTCCAACTAAGTGTAAACTCTTTTTTTTATCAACTTTCCTCTCCTTCCTGCAAGTCTTCCTCGGCACCTCCAAGTCACCCAACCCGGTGATGTCCTCTGTGGTGGCCAAATCCACGCCATCAAAAAAAGCTGCGGAGGGGGTCTTCCGCTCCTTGGGCCTCCTCGTTGGGACGTTCTTTCACTATATGAGCCTCATTGTACATGGAATCAGTGAACGAAGGCGACTCAGAGATGTCTATCACACCGAGTGCATCCTTTGGGCCATTGCCCAATGCCCGG
>NC_031999.1:13363404-13367162 GCF_001879085.1 Nicotiana attenuata
TAGGATTTTATTTTACTTATCTGCGCAATAGATAACCTGTATAGGACATGCATCTCATACACTAGAGATCCTGCTTTAGGTTCTTTACTTTCAGCCTGTTATCATGTTCATCTTGCAACCATGATCAGTTAATAACAAGCAAATAATTGTTATAAGGCTATTGCTGCATTCTCATAATCATTAGCATTTAGAAATCATGTTTTAGGAACTCCTATGTGCATTAGACATCCTGTTGTTTAGGGTTTTATACTTGTCTGAGTTGCAATTATTAAACGCCTCGGTAGCATGCTTAACCTAATAATACAAGTATGGCTAATTGTTTGTGTACCTCTTTTGAAACTAAAAAAGGATCAAATATGCATGTTCACCCTTTAAGACAATTAGGCAATACATACGACGCCTAGGCAAACTTTAGGCCTAATAAGAATCGATTAATCGTGTGTTTTTCCAGTTTAAGACTAACCAGCCTCTTTTAATTTGAACTCTGCCGCTCCCATTCTTGTTTTGATTCTCTGAAGTTCACTCTGTTTACTAGAAATCCCTCTTTATCTGGAAACAAATCTTGAAATTGTGCATCTATTTACTCTCACTGACTTTCTGATTCTTGTTCTATTACGTTTTTTTTCAAATTACTGGGTTACCTTTTCTGCCCAGAATCGTGCTATTTTGATACATGTCCTATATCTAGTTAAGCTACTAAGTCTCTACTGTATTTTTCAAAACCTTGCTTTAACGGTTCTTTTACTTACTCAACATGCTGTCCCCTATTCCTTTTCTTTAAAACTCCCATCTTTGAGACCTTAAATGTGTTTGAGACGTGCTAATTACGTGTTCACTTGTGGAGGGATCTGTGAGCCTTTATTTGTCTTTGTATGCTCCCATATGTGCGGTCCTATTTGTTATGTATGTCGCTTAGCATTTTGTCCTTTAAACCTAAGGGTTCAGCCTAGTCCTTACCTTGTAGGAATAGTGGTCCTGAATACCCTCTAGGACTTATAGGACGGGACGGGTAATAGCACGCAATAAGCATTCGTGACCAACCCACGCATTTTAAATACCTTAACGGGGTAGGAAGGGTAGATATGGAGATGATGACCGATGCGCTAATATCTCATGTAGCCCCTCTTCTGAGGAATGATTACTGGATATTGCATTGACGTGATCCATATTAGTCATAAACCTAGAACCCCCTTTCCTTATCTTTTTTTTTTATCTGCTTTCTTTAGAAATTGTTTAAATCTTTCATAAAATTCCGCCCTCTTTACTTTCCCTCACAGTTTCAACTTATTTGCAATGTTATATGTAAACCTCTTCTATTTGAGCCCTTAATTGCTTACTTGATTATGTGAAGTCATAATTATAACATGGCCGGGAACCACACTAGTGGATCTTGAGAGGTGCCTAACACCTTCCCCTCGAGATAATTTCTAGCCCTTACCCAAACTCTGGTTATTCAACTCAAATCCTTTTAGTGTCCTAATGCACTTTAATCATTAGGTGGCGACTCTTCAAATCCAAAAACCCAATTCCCAAAAGGGAACGAGTTGTCCTCCCAAGTGTCGTAAACCCGATTTCGCCTTAGAAAAAGGGGGCGTCGACAGCATGGCGATTCCGCTGGGGAATATGCTCTTTAGGCTTTTACCATTTCATGTTATTTGTGACTTTACTATTTCTTTATTGCCTTTATTTAATGTCTTTATCTCTTTTCTACTATGGAACTGACTTGGCTCTTTATTTTCTTTCCTTTAAATGCTTTTACCGCTTTCCTTCAATACTGTTGTAATTATAAGCAATTATTGTAATCGTTACTTTATGAACGTGCAAATACGTGACAATTTGTTTCATTCTTGTAATTGCATCTTCAACATCATATTCTACTCGTGCCAAACAAATACCATAGCAACGCTTATAATGAGTGGTTTTGCCCTTTCGATATTATCACCCCCTAAATCTGGCAAAGGCGTATTTGCGGTAAAACCAGTCGATCAGCGGTGCAGTCGACGGTTCCGTGCCTTTCCCTCTTGAGTTGTCCGCTCAAGGGTACCGGTCTAACACCCCATAGAAACCTTACTCTGTTCAATTGTGCATGCATCACTGTCAAACCTAGCTGAGTCGGTTATGTTGTCCGCATAATGACTCTTTAAGGTAGCCTTGTCCAAAGTCCACTGGGTTTCCTTGGAACCCAAACGGACATTACCACGTCTATGCATTTATCTGGAGAACTAAATGCTGCTTATGCCAATTATTGATATTTAAATAGTCGAGTCCGGCGGGGGTAAGGGTCTAACACTTTGTTTTGCAGAAAATGAGGCACGAAGTCCCCAGATTCGGCATGGTAACCAACATTCACCCAAGGTTGCTAAGCTGGTGGGAAGACCTTCACTCCAGTGATCAGACTCTTGTCCGCAAAATATTTGAGAAATTTGCCTTCTCTTTTGGAAATCCAACCCGACAACAAAATCATAGAGGCTGCAACTTTATTCTGGGATAGCGACAGATCTATGTTTCGCTTCGGGACCTTGAAATGACACCTTTGATCGAGGAAATAGGAGGGTTAGCTGGTATTCCTTGGGAGTCTCCGGGTTTGCTTATGCCAGAAAATCGCAAGGGTAGGGGCTTCCTCAAAATGATGGGACTGAAGAAAAACCCAGACTTGACCTGTTTGAAGGACTCTTACATTCCTTTCAACTATCTGTACGAGAGGTACGGCCATAGCAAGTCCTACCGCACTTACCCGGATTAATTCGCCCTCACATCATTGGGGCATATCCATAGAAGAGTCTTCGTCTTTATGTTCTGCTTTTTGGGGATGATAGTATTTCCTATGAAGAAGGCTAGGATCCACACCAGACTAGCCATGGTCACCAAGACTCTAATGGAAGGGATTGGCGGGCAACCTTTCAGCATAGTACCAATGATTGTCGCAGAGATATACCGAGCCTTGGAAGACTGTCAACGAGGGGCCAATCACTTTGAGGGTTGTAACTTATTACTTCAACTCTGGCTCATGGAACACCTCCAGAGGGGTGAATATCGGCAAGAGATTCTACGCAGAGACTGGGATGATCATATCGCCTTCCATCAGCCAAGGCGAATGAACTATATGCCTAACATGTTTGCCCAACCAGAAGACGCTAAAGGGTGGGTAGAATTGTTTGAAAATCTGAAAGAGGACCAGGTGCAATGGATGTTCGAATGGTTCCCTACTGAGGAGTTCATTGTCCGATCTCGGGACGCACCGTTTCTTATACTCATCGGTCTGAGAGGAACTTATCCTTATGTTCCCCTCCGAGTCATGAGGCAGGCAGGAAGAAAGCAGGTTATACCAAGGGTCGACAAAATGAGTCACTTCAGGGCCGACTTTCAAGATGACGATAGTCCATACAAGTGCCAAGCTCAGCATATGTGGCACTGCAAAATCATCCTGAGAAAGGATTGCATAGAACCAGACAGGTACCATGCTGGTCATGCTCCATACTATCCAAGTTGGTTGGAGGACGATCATAGTGGGTTAGGACAACCCGGGTCTATTCAAGGTCACAGGGTCATCGACGAAAAGGCTGAGGTGCAGGTTAAGTACAACCAATTGCGCAAGAGGATTCGGGTGTGCGAGAGTGAGCACCGGGAAATTCAAGAAGCCCATCAAAAGTTGATTGAAGAATGGAAAGATATGGCTGTCAGCGCCAACAAGCGACTAGGGTATCTGGAGCGGGGTTTAGTAGAGTTGGAAAAGAAGTTCATCCAGAGGATCGAAAACT
>NC_031999.1:13367262-13437232 GCF_001879085.1 Nicotiana attenuata
CTTCTGCTTCACCTAGATATCATGTCTAAGGTTCTTTTTATTAATACTTGAAACTGTTGTTTGAGACGTGCACTTACTTGTTATGTTTGTGGAGGTAAATATGAACCTTTAATTGTCCCCTCTTTATGTGCAGTCCTAATTATTTTTTTGATTGACGTTTAGACTTTTCTCCTTTAAATACCTTAGGATGGTCTAGAACTACCCAAAAGTAGAGGTCTTAAAATACCTCCAGGGCCACGAGGAAGGGACGGGTAGTGCACGCATATGATATCTTTCAAGGTTGCTAGAACGCTTTAGGCTATGACCAAGGGGAGGGAATTGGGTAGTAAGGATATGATGACTATGCGCTAATGTCACGTGTAGCCCCTCATTGAGGAGTGATTACCGGGCATTGTGTGGGTGTGATACTGTAGGCTAACCAACCTAGGACCCTTTTCCCAGCTTCCGTCGTTTAAATGAATTTACTTTTCTTCATATATGTGCAACTTGTTCAAACCTTTTTCCTTGTTTCATTACTTGAATCATACATGTGCTTAGAATGTCAAAACATGCCTTTTGTTGCAAGTACGTGGTAAAACTGTTTATATGTTAAAGTGACTAATTCACATGAGAATAAGTTCGGTCGGGACCCACCATTGTGGACCGCGAGGGGTGCCTAACACCTTCCCCTCAAGGTTATTTTGAGCCCTTACCCTAATCTCTAGTAATGCAAACTAGTCCATGAGTTAATTGCTCAAGGTGCCCTAACGCACCATAATTCGTTAGGTGGCGACTCTTCAAATACCCAATTCTCAAAAGGAAACGAGTTGATCCCCCATGAAATGTTGAAACCCGGACGTTCTCCGCGAGGAGGAAAAAAGGGGGCGCGACAGCATGGCGACTCTGCTGGGGATATTTAGGCTCTTACCATGACGAACTTATTTGTTATGAATTAGTCCAAGCATGCTTTATCCCACGTACCCTTTCCCTTTAATTGAATTTTAACTGTTTTTTAAGCATTTATGATTTATTTATTTTCCTGAAACTGACTTGTCTCTGCCTTTCAATTATTTAAATACTGCATTTATTATTCTCTTATGTGCAAATACTTGACAACATGCTATTATTGCTGCATATACTCCACATCATATTCCACTCGTGCGTATCAAAATCCTATAGCAACGCTTGATGAGTGGTTGCGCTCTTCCAATTTATTACCCTTAAATTCGGAAAGGCTTATTTGCGGTAAAACTAGCCGATCAGCGGTGCAGTCGACGGTTCCGTGCCTTTCCCCCTCAAGTTGTCCGCTTGAGGGTACCAGTCTAGACCCCCATAGTAACCTTACTCTGATTAAAATTGTGCATGCATCATGGTCAAACCTAGTCGGATTAATATGTTGTCCACATAATAATCCTTTAAGACAAGCCTTATCCAAAAGTCAATCGGGGTTTCCATAATCCCAACGGACACAACCACGTTCTGTGCATTAATTTGGAGAACTAAATGCCAATATGCTAATCATGAATGTATAAATAGTCGAGTCTGGTGGGAAATAAGGGACTAACCCTTTTGTTTTGCAGAAAATGAGGCACGAGGTCCCCAAATTCGGTATGGTCAGCAACATTCCACCCCCGCTACTAGATTGGTGGGAGGACCTTTCCTCAAGTGACAAGAAACACGTAAGAAAGTACTTGGGCAATTTACCTTCTCTACTAGACATTGAGCCAAACAAAAGGTTGATCGAGGCTGCCACTTTATTCTGGGATAGTGAAAGGGCTGTGTTCCGTTTCGGCGACATAGAAATGACACCACTTCTAGAAGAAATTGGAGGACTTGCGGGATTGGCTTTGGATAACCCTGGGTTATTGGTGCCGGAGAACCGTACTGGTAAAGGGTTTTTAAAGATGATGGGGCTGAAGAAAAATGCTGACTTGGGATGCCTGAAGGAATCTTAACATACCCTTCGAATATCTGTATGAGAGGTATGGCCATAGCAAGTCCTACCGTACCTACCATGACGAGCTTTCTATCACTTCTCTGGGCCACATCCACCGCCGAGTGTTCGTGTTCATTGTGTGCTTCTTGGGCCTGATAGCATTCCTAATGAAAAAGGAAAGAATCCACACCAGGTTGGCCATGGTCGCCAAGACTTTGATGGAAGGAATCAACGGACAGACATACACGATAGTCCCCATGATCATAGCCGACACCTATAGGGCTCTGGAGCACTGTCAAAGAGGGTTCAAGCATTTCGAGGGTTGTAACCTGATGCTGCAATTGTGGTTATTAGAACATCTTCAAAGGGGCCAGTATCGCCAAGAATTTCCGCGAAGGGCTTGGAATGACCATATTGCCTTCTATCACCCCAAGCGGATGACCTACATTCCGGACAGGTTGTACCCTTATGTCCCTATCCGAGTTATGAGGCAAGCAGGCAGGAAACAGGTTGTACGAAGGTTGCCAAGATGAGTCATTTAGCAGCAGACTTTCAAGACGACGATGTCCTTTACAAGTGCCAAGCCCAGCATATGTGGCACTATAAGATCATTGTGGAAAAGAACACTATTGAGCCCGACAGGTATCATGCAGGGTGCGGACCTCTTTACCCGGCGTGGTTAGAATATAATCTAAAGGGAATGGTGAGGCCAGGAGCCAGTCGAGGAAATAGAATCATAGACGAAGAAGTTGAAGCTCAAGTCAAATACAACAGGCTGTGCAAGAGGGTCCACGACTCTGAGAATGAGCACCGGGAAATACATGAGAGGAATGTGAGATTGATTGAAGAATCGAAAGAAATGGCGGTCACTTCCAACAGGAGTACATGGAGCGAGGAATAGTAGAGCTGGAGGGTAAAGTCATAAAGAGGATTGAGGATTGCCCGAACGCTGAAGGAGCTGAAGGAGGACATCTGGCCAGGGCCTACTTGCTACTGGGTCTGCGCGAGCTGGGGGACCTGTACGATGGAGTCAGGAAGATCGAATCTGGGGAAGGTCCTTTTGGGACCAAATAGACTAGATAAATTTGCTTTCTTAAAATGTAATAAGGCCAAGTGCCAGTAGTGACTTATTTTTTTTCTATTATGTTAGTGTCGTTTTGGGATTCGTCTATTTTTTCATATTATGAAATGAGGCATTTGTTGGCATCTGAGGTTCTCCAAATCTATTTGTCACTAGGCCTACCTCGGGCACAACCAGGCTCCCAAATTAGGACGCGAATTTATATTCCTGCAATATGTGTTTAAATACCGCAATATTTCAAAATCCCTACTAACTTGTTACCTTTTGTTTTTTGTCTTTATTTTGATTATTCCCATTCCCTAAGGTTGGTTCACTCATACTGGCATCATCAGCGTATCATACCAGATCTAGAGGCCCTCCACCTCCTCTTCCTCCAAGCAATACAAAAGGCAAAGGAAAAACAAAAAAGGAGAATGTTGAGAACGCAGAAACTTCAGACGGCCGGAGTACCCCGAAACCAAATGATCTAGTCTTAAGATTGGAACAAAAGATACTGGAACTACAAGGAGAGCTTGAGTAGGTTCGCAACTTGGCGAACTTATCACTCACCCTGAATGTCCTCGACATCAACCAACAAAACACAAAGAACCCGGCACCTCCCTAAAGCACATCAAACCAACACCCACAAAACCCTCTTGCACCACATCAATACCCAACCCCACCTCAAAATCTCAATCCCTTACCAATACCAACTCCACCACAACACCACCACCAATCAATCCAATACCCACCAACCGCCACTTACCACACTCCCCAAAATACACCACAACCCATTCCCGATCCTCAAAACTCAACCAATGACCATCATTACACCCAAGTACCTGGCACTCATCAAAGCAACCCCATATATCTGGAGACCATACCTCACTCTACTCAACCAACTTCCTATGCACCAGAATCCTCCGAGAAGGACCTTCTCATTAAAAACATAGCTGAAGAGCTCAAGAAATTGACAAGACGGGTTCAAGGCGTCGAAGGCGGCAAGGGGATAGAAGGTTTGAATTATGAAGACCTATGCATACAGCCAGATGTGGAACCGCCGGAGGGGTACAAACCTCCTAAGTTCGAGATGTTTGACGGTACAGGTGATCCTAGGGTCCATCTGAGGACCTATTGTGACAAGCTTGTTGGAGTCGGAAAAAATGAAAAGATCCGGATGAAACTCTTCATGAGAAGTCTTACTGGTGATGCTTTGTCCTAGTATATCAGCCAGGATCCCAAGAAATGGTCCAATTGGGTAGGTATGGCGTCGGATTTCATGGACCGGTTCAGGTTCAACACAGAAAATGCACCCGATGTGTTCTACATCCAGAATCTTAAGAAAAAGCCCATTGAGACTTTCCGCGAGTATGCTACCTGCTGGAGGTCGGAAGTAGCCAAGGTCAGGCCATCTTTGGACGAAGAACAGATGAACAAGTTCTTCGTCAGAGCCCAGGACCCGCAGTATTATGAAAGGTTGATGGTTATTGAAAACCATAAATTCTCCGATATCATTAAACTTGGGGAAGAATTGAGGAAGGCATCAAAAGCGGGATGGTAACAAATTTTGAGGCATTTCTGTGACAAAAATAAAGCATTGCAATCAGGCGGCATATCAAAGAAGAAAGACGTTGGGGCAGTAATGGTGGCTCAAGGCCCGAAATCTCCACTTACCTATCGAACACCTCCACCCACATATCAAAAACCTCCGCCCATATATCAAACACCTCCATCCACATACCAAGCGCCACCACCTACATATCAACCGTCATCTCCCAGATATTCCCAACCAGCCACTGTCTATCATACCTGTAACTCCCAACCATCTCACTTCCAGTCACCTCCGACCCGCCAAAATTATCCAAGACCAAGACCCAATTTTGACCGCAAGCCACCCAAACAGTACACCGCCATTGCTGAGCCCATCGACCAGTTGTATGAGAGGTTGAAAGCCGTGGGTTATGTCACTCCTATTCCCGCTGTGGCATTAGAGAATCCATCCCAATGGGTCAATCCTAGTAAAACTTATGCGTACCATTCCGGTATGAAGGGGCACACCACTGACGAATGCCGAGCATTGAAAGACAAGATCCAGACGCTGATTTCTAACAAGGTTATACAAGCAAAGGAGGCCACACCCAATGTTCGCAATAACCCTCTCCCTGATCATAGAGGTGGTGGAATACATGTGATAGAGACTAATGAAGAGTGGGACCCTGAGGGGTCGATTGGGCTTATTCGGGAAGGTGATGACTTTAAACCCTTAGTCACCCTCACCCCTATTGTAGTACAGACTCAGTCGCCAATCGAGGTTGAGGCAGCCACATCAGTTCCATTTGAAGTAGAGGTGGCTCCACCCGCGGCCATCCCTATTCCGTTTGAAGTAGAAGTGGTCGCACCTTTTACAGTGACCGTATCAACCACACCTCCTTTCAATTCAAAAGCAATAACTTGGGATTATGTTGCCGAAGCTAGGCAAAAAGGAAAGGCAAAGATGGAGGAATCCGATGCCGCACAAGGAATGACTAGGACCGGAAGAATCTATACACCTGAACACCTGGGAGGACCAAGTAAGGATGCCACTGCCAAGCAGCGTGCCATTGAAACAAGGCCAGATGACCTTTAGAGGAAAGTACAAGCAAGGGAGTATTCCGTCATTGATTATTTGAATAAAACCCCAACTCAGATATCCATCCTGTCACTGTTACAAAATTCAGAAGCACACAAGAACGCTTTGATGAAAGTGTTGAGCGAAGCTTATGTGCCCAATAACATCACAAGCGGAGAAATGGCTAACATGGTAGGACAGGTGTTGGAAAGTCACAAAATCACTTTCCACGAGGATGAGTTGCCTCCTGAGGGTTTGAATCACAACAGAGCACTACACATCACAGTGCGATGCGAAGATTACTTCATTACCAGGGTCCTGATTGATGGAGGATCCAGTCTCAATATTTGCCCATTAACTACACTGAAGAGGTTGGGCAATGGCCTATACGAGATACGGGAAGGGACCATGAACGTGAAGGCTTTTGATGGGTCTCAAAGAGCTACCATTGGGGGAAATCAATCTCTGTCTACAAATGGGGCCTACATGGTTCGATGTCGAGTTTCAGGTACTGGACATATCTGCATCCTACAATTTGCTGCTAGGACGACCATGGATACACGCCGCTGGGGCTGTGGCATCAACCTTGCATCAGGCAGTAAAGTTTGAATGGAACCATCAGGAGGTGATCATTCACGGGGACGGGAGTAACCCCATTTACACCAGCCAAACCATTTTGGCTATCGAAAACAGAAGGAGGCTAGGAGGGGAAACCTATCATCACATCGAACGTGTCAATGCCATTGAGAAAGACAAATGGTGGAGCAGCAAAATAGAAGCATTCTGGCATGGTTCGGGTATGAACCCGAGAAAGGGCTCGGAAAGAATCTCTAGGGTATTACTAAACCGATACAGCTGAAGGGTCATGGCACTAATTTCGGGCTCGGATACCAGTACACATGGCAAGAGTATAAGGATTGGTCGCCTCCATAGCGTGGACCGTACTACCCTCTCGAGCAACCAGTGCCGCATCTGGATCAAACTTTTCACAAAGCTGGCACAATATGGGGAACCGCAGAAGAAGAAGCATTAGCTGGGGTGAGGGATCTGTTCTTGGAAGACGAAGACATAGACTGCAGCGCAATGATCGAGGAGGAGGATGAAGAAGGCCTCACTATTCAGAATGTGGAGAAGGGAGCTGTTCTCAGGAACTGGACAGCCACACCATGTCGGGCCCGCCGAGTCCCTGGGTAGCTTGGCAGATTTTATTTCTATAGCCATTCTAGGCATTTAAGATTTTCAGTAACTTTGTTTTAAAGATTTACTTGTTTCAAAATAAACACTCGATTCATCGAGCCGTAATTCTCCGAATGTTTTTCAGTTTAATCAAATGCATTGCTCTTTATTATTCATTATTATTTTCTACACTTTTCTTTCTACAGCGTTATTATTACTTTTCCTGATGAACCGGTGACTGTGACATGTAATGAGGCAACGCAACATGAGGATAGTGATTCAGATGAAAAAGACGAGATACCCGAGGAAGTTGTCAGGGAGGTGGAAAACTTTGAGAATAAGCCTAAGTCCAATCTGGATGAAACCGAAGTAGTAAACTTGGGGTACGCCAAGACCGTTAAGGAAACTCGTATCAGCATTCACTTATCACCAACAGAGAAGGAAGAGTAGATCCACTTCTTAAAAGAGTATGAGGACATCTTCGCATGGTCATATGATGACATGACCGATTTGAGCACGTCCATAGTGGCTCACAAGTTACCTACTAATCCAATGTGTCCGCCGGCGAAGCAAAAACTCAAAAAGTTCAAACCAAACATGAGCCTGAAAATCAAGGAGGAAGTGACCCAGCAGATCAAAGCCAGAGTTCTCAGGGTGGTTGAGTAACCAACCTGGTTAGCCAACATTGTTCCAGTTCCGAAGAAAGATGGAAAAGTCAGAGTGTGTGTTGACTATCGGGACCTAAACAAAGCAAGTCCCAAGGACGACTTTCCACTGCCGAACATACACATCTTGATCGATAAGTGCGCCAAGCATGAACTGCAATCCTTTGTAGATTGCTTCACGGGTTATCACCAGATCTAGATGGATGAAGAAGATGCAGAGAAAACAGCTTTCATTACACCATGGGGGGTATACCGCTACAAGATGATGCCATTTGGTGTAAGGAATGCTGGGGCTACCTACATGAGAGCCATGACAACCATCTTCCATGATATGATACACAAAGAAATAGAGGTGTATGTGGACAACGTCATTATCAAATCCAATAGGGCCGCATACCACATAGCAGACTTGAGAAAGTTCTTCGACAGACTAAGGAGGTACAACTTGAAACTAAACCCCGCCAAGTGTGCATTCGGGCTTCCCGCAGGAAAGTTATTGGGATTCATTGTCAGCCGTCGAGGGATCAATCTAGATCCGTCTAAAGACAAGGCTATTCAGGAGTTACCGCCGCCTAGGAGCAAAAAGGACGTGATGAGCTTCCTAGGGCGTCTCAATTATATCAGTCGCTTCATTGCGACAGTCCACAGTCATATGTGAACCCATCTTCAAGATGCTGAGGAAAGATGCCGAGACAAGCTGGACCGAGGATTGTTAGAAAGCTTTTGACAAGATTAAGGAGTACCTGTCCACACCACCGGTCTTGGTCCCGCCAGAGCCGGGACGACCTTTGCTACTCTATCTATCTATATTGGATGGAGCCTTCGGATGCGTCCTGGGACAACATAATAAGACAGGGAAAAAGGAGCAAGCCATATACTACTTGAGTAAGAAGTTCACACCTTACGAAGCACGGTACTCTCTGCTGGAACGCACGTGTTGTGCTTTGACCTGGACAACTGAAAAATTAAGGCATTACTTCTGTGCCTATACCACACACCTCATATCCAGGATGGATCCATTGAAGTATACATTTCAGAAACCTATGCCGATCGGGAAATTGGCCAAATGGCAGATACTATTGAGTGAGTTCGATATTGTCTACGTAACTCAAAAGGCGATCAAAGGACAAGCATTGGCAGATCATCTTGCTGAGAATCCGGTGGGAGGAGAATACAAACCCTTGAAAACGTATTTTCCTGATGAAGAGGTGTCATTCGTAGGAGAGGACATTACTGAAGTATACGACGGTTGGAGGATGTTCTTTGACGGAGCTGCAAATTTCAAAGGAGTGGGCATTGGAGCAGTTTTGGTATCAGAAACAGGTCAACATTATCTGGTATTTGCTAAACTCAGGTTTCCCTGCACTAACAACATGGCGGAGTATGAGGCCTACATACTAGGACTCAACATGGCAGTCGACATGAATATTCAAGAGCTGTTGGTAATTGGTGATTCAGATTTGCTTGTGCACTAGGTACAAGGAGAGTGGGCCACCAAGAATTCCAAGATATTACCATATCTGCACCATGTGCAGGAATTGAGAAAGAGGTTCACGAAGATAGAATTCCGACATGTGCCCAGAATTCAGAATGAGTTTGCCGATGCATTGGCCACCTTGTCATCTATGATACAACATCCGGACAAGAACTTCATTGATCCCATCCCAGTAAAATTCCATAATCAAACGGCTTATTGTGCCCATGTTGAGGAAGAAACAGATGGAAAACCTTGGTTCCACGACATCAAGGAGTATTTGGCGAAAGGAGAATATCCGGAGCATGCAAACCACACCAAAAAACGCACACTTTGGAGATTGTCCAATCACTTCTTCCACAGCGGATGAAACTTGTACAGAAGAACTCCCTATTTGGGATTGCTAAGATGCGTCGACGCAAAAGAAGCTTCTAAACTACTTGGGGAGATACATGCTAGGACATGCGGCCCGCATATGAATGGATTTGTCTTGGCTAAGAAGATACTCAGGGCCGGTTACTTTTGGATGACCATGGAGACCTACTGCGTCCAGTATGTCCGCAAATGCTACCAATGTCAAGTGCATGCTGATATGATAAAAGTCCCGCCAAACGAGCTCAACGCAAC
Source organism: Nicotiana attenuata (assembly GCF_001879085.1). Classification (NCBI taxonomy): domain Eukaryota; kingdom Viridiplantae; phylum Streptophyta; class Magnoliopsida; order Solanales; family Solanaceae; genus Nicotiana; species Nicotiana attenuata. Next base: position 13,376,788 of record NC_031999.1, read on the forward strand.
AAGCTCACCTTGGCCATTCGCCGCCTGGGGAATGGATGTCATTGGTCCGATTGACCCTACTGCTTCAAATGGACACAGGTTTATCCTAGTAGCCATTGATTACTTCACAAAATGGGTAGAGGCTGCATCTTACAAAGCTGAAACCAAGAAAGTCATCGCAGATTTTGTCAAAGACCGTATTGTTTGCCGATTTGGAGTTCCCGAGTCCATTGTCACTGATAATGCCGCCAACCTCAACAGTGATTTGATGAAAGCCATGTGCGAAACTTTCAAAATCAATCATAAGAATTCCACAGCCTATAGACCTCAGATGAATGAAGCCGTGGAAGCCGCCAACAAAAATATCAAGAAGATACTAAGGAAGATGGTAGAAAACCACAAATGATGGCACGAGAAGCTACCTTTTGCTCTATTGGGATACCGCACCACGGTTCGCACATCAACCGGGGCAACTCCCTACATGCTGGTTTACGGTACCGAAGCTGTCATCCCCGCCGAGGTAGAGATTTCTTCTTTAAGAATCATACAGGAAGCTGAACTCAGCGATGCAGAATGGATTAGGAGTCGCTACAAACAATTGGCCCTTATAGACGGGAAAAGGATGAATGCAGTATGCCATGGTCAGCTTTATCAGAACAGAATGTCCAGAGCTTTCAACAAAAGGGTCAAACCAAGGCAATTTGCACCGGGACAGCTGGTGCTGAAGAAGATCTTCCTATATCAAGATGAAGCCAAAGGGAAATTCTCTCCCAACTGGCAAGGCTCTTATATGGTTCACAGAGTACTGACAGGAGGAGCACTTATACTTGCGGAAATAGACGGAGAAATTTGGCCAAAACCAATCAATTCAGACACAGTCAAAAGATATTATGTTTAGACTATTTATATTTAATTGAACTACGCTTGACCCGATTCCTGTTTAAGAGGGGATACGTAGGCAACCTTATGGGTTCGGTCATATCATAATAAAATTTCCGTTTCCCCCCAAGATCAGAATCTGGGCAGAATTTTGAGGAGGACCCTCAAAATTCCAGAGCAAGTCCAGCCAACGCCAACATATGTCAGACAGTCAGAAATCGATTAAAAAACTGGGGAAGAATTTTGAGAAGGATTCTCAAAATTCCAAAGAAGGTTCAACAAGACTCGTTAAACGCCAGTGGCAGAATAATCATCTACTAAATTGGGGCGAAATTTTGAGGAGGACCCTCAAAATTCTAACATAAGAAAGTTGCAGTGTCTCTGAAATGTGTTACAGCCACTAGTTCATCTAAATTACTTGATATTTCAACATGTTTCCAAATAACTCTATTTTTGCGCATTTTTCGAAAACTCTATTTCCGTAACAATCAGGTTACCCAGGGAAACTCGAAAGGCCTCCAGAACGGAGCAAAGCAAGGCCAGCGGACGGAAGCACGAACCAACCTCCCCCACAAAACTTACAATTTTTCTTTGAATGCAGGTACATCTGACGTAGCAACTGCGTCCTCAAATATATACACATAACAAGATCCTATCAATCAGGCCATCAGACACCGAATATATCTCCAGCTAAGACATATGGTACTCTTATTTGCTACTCGCTCTTTGCATGGGACTAAGCCCTGTTCCGCATACTTGCATGAGGCTAATCCTTGCCTCCTCATTTGCATGAGGCTAATCCCTGCCTCCCTACTAGCATGAGACTAATCCTTCCTCCTAACCTGCGTGAGGCTAATCCCTGCCTCCTCATTTGCATGAGGCTAATCTCTGCCTCCATCCTACATGAGGCTAATCCCTACCTCCCTGTTTGCATGAGGCTAATCCTTGCCTCCATACCTGCATGAGGCTAATTCTTGCCTCCCCACATTTGCATGAGGCTAATCCCTGCCTCCCTATCTGCATGAGGCTAATCCCTGCCTCCCCACCTGTATGAGGCTAATCCTTGCCTCCCCACATTTGCATGAGGCTAATCCTTGCTTCCCTATCTGCATGAGGCTAATCCCTGCCTCCCCATTTGCATGAGGCTAATCCCTGCCTCCATATCTTGCATGAGGCTAATCCCTGCCTCCCTAATTGCATGAGGCTAATCCCTGCCTCCCTACTTGCATGAGCCTAATCCCTGCCTCCCCACCTGCATGAGGCTAATCCCTGCCTCCACATCTGCATGAGGCTAATCCCTGCCTCCACATTCGCATGAGGCTAATCCCTTCCTCCCTATCTGTATGAGGCTAATCCTTGCCTCCCCATTTGCGTGAGGCTAATCCTTGCCTCCCTACCTGCATGAGGCTAATCCTTGCCTCTCCATTCGCATGAGGCTAATCCCTGCCTCCCCACCTGCATGAGGCTAATCCTTGCCTCCTCACCTGTATGAGGCTAATCCTTGCCTCCCCATATTTGCATTAGGCTAATCACTGGCTTCATATCTTGCATGAGGCTAATCCCTGCCTCCCTAATTGCGTGAGGCTAATCCCTGCCTCCCCACTTGCATGAGGCTAATCCCTGCCTCCCTATCTGCATGAGGCTAATCCTTACCTCCTTATTTGCATGAGGCTAATCCTTGCCTCCCCATTTTCATGAGGCCAATCCCCGCCTCCCTATCTGCATGAGGCTAATCCTTGCCTCTCCATTTGCATGAGGCTAGTCCTTGCCTCCCCATTCGCATGAGGCTAATCCCTGCCTCCCCACCTGCATGAGGCTAATCCTTGCCTCCGTATTTACATGAGGCTAATCCCTGCCTCCCCACCTGCATGAGGCTAATCCTTGCCTCCCTATTTGCACGAGGCTAATCCTTGCCTCCCTATCTTGCATGAAGCTAATCCATGCCTCCCTATTTACATGAGGCTAATCTTTTCCTCCCCAATTGAATGAGGCCAATCATTGCCTCCCTATCTGCATGAGGCTAATCCTTGCCTCCTTATTTGCATGAGGCTAATCCCTTTCTCCTTACTTGCATGAGGCTAATCCTTACCTCCCTATCTGCATGAGGTTAATCCTTGCCTCCCCACCTGCATGAGGCTAATCCTTGCCTCCCTACTTGCATGAGGATAATCCTTGCCTCCCTATTAGGCTAATCCTGGCCTCCCCACTTGCATGAGGCTAATCCTTGCCTCTCTATTTGCATGAGGCTAATCCCTGCCTCCCTATCTGCATGAGGCTAATCCCTGCCTCCCTACTTGCATGAGGCTAATCCTTGCCTCCCTACCTGCGTGAGGCTAATACCTGCCTCCCCATTTGCATGAGGCTAATCTCTACTTCCATATCTGCATGAGGCTAATCCCTGCCTCCCTGTTTGTACGATGCTAATCCCTGCCTCCGTATTTGCATGGGACTAAGCCCTGTGCCGCATCTTGCATGAGGCTAATCCCTGCCTCCATATTTGCATAAGGCTAAGCATTGCCTTCCATATGCATGGGACTAAGCCCTGTCTCGCATCCTGCATGAGGCTAATCCCTGCCTCCATATGTACATAAGGCTAACCGCTGCCTTCTATTTGCATGAGACTAAGCATTGTCCCTCCTTGCATGAATGTTGCTCTACTCCGGTACTATCTATTTGCTCTCCTATCGGGCTAAGCTCTGCCCTTCATCTCGCAAGACTAAGCCTTGTCTTGTCAACATCATACCATTGCACCTCATGGGCTGAAAAATCGCCAATCTATCCAAAGGCGTCTTAGTCTAAAAGGCATCATCCTCATAGCCGGAAGACACCATGCCATGGCTTGAGGATCTTTCAAATTTGCATATCATTATTCAAAGGCATCATGGTTCGGAGGCACCATCTTCATGGCCCGAGAACACCATTTTATGGCCTGTGAATCCCTCACTAAATAATTCATGGCCCAGGACGTCATGGTCCAAGGACGTCATCTTTAACCGTCCGAAGACAACCTTCATGGTCCAAAGGGAATCTGCATCATGTTTAAGTTTTCGCAAATACATTTGTAGCATCTTCTATCTGCAGGTAACTAGTAAGCAACCACTATCCTAGCAGGAGCGATCTCGCTCCAGTTCCCTCCAACCATCCCGAGCCTTAACCGTTCATCGTAGCGCTTCCACATCTCGTGTCCGTTCTTGCAATAATTTCATTGGCATACTCCGCAGGTGAATCCAGAACTACACATGGCCTGATTCCTGTAAGACCAGGGATATGTAGGCAACTCGAAAACCGGAGTTCGGCCTCCGTCTTTCAAAACATCCCATCCGGTCAAAATTGGCCATCATTTTTTTTACCCGAAAATACTTTCATCCTTCCCGGATAAAGAGGGGCAGCTGTTGATACCCAATTTTTTCCTATATATTTTTAGATATGCACAAATACCTTCAATTAGCATATATATTCATATATAAGCATGCACAAGGTTTTTATAATTTTTCCCATAATTTTAAGGATTTAAATTGATTTATTTTCTTCCCTTTTATTCATAAAATCCCCAAATAATTACTTCCCAAATTATTGTTATGATGATTTATTCATTTAATCTCTATACTTATGCCAAAATATGGTTGATATATTTTTTATGCATTTTTTATAATTGCATTTGGTATTTTTCAAGCTAAATTGCATATAATTGCAATATAGCCCTTTTATGTATAATTACATTATATATGCGTGAAATTGGTCCCTATATTTTTGAAATAATAATTATATATTTTAAATCATCTTGGCACATTAAATTATTTTCCATAAACTACTTATTCTTTATTATAAATTAAAATAGGGAAAATTGGCTATTTAAATTGTAGCCTGATTTGGCTTTCAATTTTAGCCAAATTAAGCCCAATACCCCAGCCCAATTTGGGATTAAAATACCCGACCCAGGCCCTAATTACACCTACCCGACCCAAAACCCATCAGATCCTGGTCGTTGATCTAAAAGATCAACGGCCCTCGTTCATTCTTTCCTTTTTAATTCTAAACGACCCCCTAACCCTAATCACTATTCCATACCCGCCGCCTTCAAATGCTCTCGTCCTCTCTCTTCTCTGAACCTAACCCTAATCCCTCTTCAACCGCCGCCTCCCTCTCCGGTCTTCTCTGGCGACCACTTTTCAACCCCAAACCTCCAATGGTCCCTCCATCGCCTTACTCATCATCTCTGAGGCCTTCAAGGGCCCTGGGCCATGCCAACTTGTATCTAGGGTTGCTGTTTTGGTTGTTCATGGCTTCTCTGGTGCGATTTTGGGCAAAATCACACCATATTTGTTACGATATTTGAAGTTTATAGCAGGTTCTTCCGTTTCTATTTGGGTTTCCTTTGAAACCCTAACTTTCATTTGTATCTCTTAGATCTGTGCTATTTTTGACGATTCAAGTTAGTTTCTTTCTATGTTTTACACTATTCTCAAACTTCTTTTGCAAAAATCATCGGTTGCGAGTTGTTTTACTTTCTTCTAAAGCTAGGGTTTTCGGAACTTCTTATACACTTTGTTTAAACTGATTCTTTATGTTTGAAACTTCTATCCTTGCATATCTTGACTGATTCTATGTTCTTACTGCCTTTTCAACTCGCCTATGTTAAAAGCCCTAATTTTTTAGATCTTCTTTGTTTTGGTTCTGTGTGTTAGCATGACTGCTCAATTCTTGTTAAGTTTCTGTGGTTACCGTGCTTCGAATAGGTTTTACTGAGTCCTTAGCGTACTTATATCACCTCTATGTGAATGTATTCATCTTGATTGTTCATCTTTTGCCTCTTTCTGTCGATATTGCTGACCTTGCCTGTTTGCTACGTCTGTTTGTTCTTCTCTATTTTGTATGTTGAAGTATAGAATCATAACTCTCTCTTGATTGATTCTGATTTCCTTATTTGATGGTTTGATTGAAAGATTTTCTTTTAAAACCATAAAATTCTACCTTGTCTGTTTAAATTGACTGATCCCCCTACCTTATTTGCTATGGTACTTTATTCTCACTAAATTATTTCCTTAATTGGAGTTTTTCGAACTTAGTCCTAATTGACTACCCTATGCTTACTAAACCTTGATCCTCTCCTTATTAGTCATGTACTGATTTTTCTTGCCTTATATGCTACTGGTTCTTACCGTTTGAATTAATTCCCTAACTTATGGGAGTACTTGCCCTTGATTTTTTGACTGACTGATTCTGAGTTCCTCAATTACCATGCTACTATGATTCTTACCTTATTTGCTACCTGTTTTCAAGCTATAAATACTCTAGTCTTTCATTAGCACAAGACACGAACACTTGGGTTCAAAACTATCTCTCATACTAAAAAAATACTCTCTTGTGCTATCTGCTATTGTTCTAAGTTAGCCGGCTGCAAGCCAAGGCTAACCACTTGTGCTCCCATTATTCTTTCATTCTGCTTACTCTCCTCTTCACTGGTATGTCCTAGTTTCAATTTAAAGTTCCAACAACAACATGATTCTCTTATTGTTTCAGTTACTCTTGTTTCTAGTTTGCTTTTGTTTATGGTTTTGTTGTGAAATTTGTAGTTAAGACTTACATTATCAGCATGTTATTATGTCTTCCCCTTCCTTTAGATCAGTATATTCCCCTTTATGTGTGTTTCTGAGCATGTCTTATCTCTTACTTGTTGTGTACTTACCATCCTATATCCCATGAATTCCTAAATCCCTATCACCCCTCTATATGGTTGTTTTCTTCATGTCTGGTTTTGTGACTATGCCAGTGTCAGCTGTTTCTGAGCATGTCCAAACCAGTCCTAGACCTTTACTGGGTTATGTGTTTGCAGGAAAATGTTCTATGTATCCCAAACCCCTTGACCCCTGTGTGTGACTGCTGAATTTACTTGGTTCTATGAACTAGATATGTATAAACCTGTCCTATGGTGTTTTGACTTCTGTTCATCTCTTCAAACAAGTCTCTGTTGTTCTACTACATTATTTCAAAAGAAAAAGACTTTTTGTTAAATACAGTTTCTTACTAAAACTTTTTCAATTTGTGTCCATCACTTCTCACTCTACTCTTAGTCAATAAGTTCCGCCCCCTCTAGTATGTGTACTGCCTTGGGATTTTTTTGAGAACCCTTTGAACTCTGGCATACTGAGGCTGGCCTTTCCACACTGCACTTGTTCAATCTTTGGTTACTAAGTCTAGGTGTAAGCACTGCCCGGGATCCTTGAGATCCTTAGGGAACTTTGATGCACCTTGACTCTGATTTGTCTATGGAACTGAGGCATATGAGGCTATTGGAAGCTTTGGGAAATCTGGGCCTAATTGAAGGCTCCCTATAGAATAGCTTCTTGATTTTCTATTCCTATTTATGTAATTCATTCATTGACCCGTAATAATTTGTAAACAGATATTGGGGTATTTAGTAAAAAAGGGTGGGTAGATGCATACTTTATGGGGTAATACGGGTAGAAATCCTACTCCTAGGACTTTACTTTTAAAGTTTGTTTGCTCTGAATAGACAACATGCTCATAGAATTTTACTCTTTAATCTGATTGCTTTGCCTAATAGAAATCATGTCCATAGGATTTCACTTTTAAGTTTGTTTGCTCATCAAGTAGAAACCATGTCCATAAGGTTTTACATTCTGTCATGTTTAGAAACCATTCTTATAGGTTCCAAACAATCATGTCTTAAAATCAATTTAATAATATATGCCATGTCTATAGGACCTAATCCATATTCAGTTATAACAAGTATTTATGTATGTTTCCATACCTGCAAATCATTAAAATCAGTGTTACGCTTAGATATCATGCATATAGGGAGCTCTACTCGCAATTCTGTCTGTTAATTTAGTCTAATAAATCGACTTGATCACGCCTAGTTCGTTTCTGAATTGGTTCTATTAAGTATTAAGCATTTCCTGAAACAAGTTCTTTGAAACTGCCTCAATCTCATTAGATATCATGCCTATAGGTATTAAAGGATGTTTGTTTCAAAACTTGTTTTGTTTCCGTATTAATATAGACATCAGTGTTCTGCGTATAGGCAAGCCTTTAGGGCATTTTCAAAACTACATTCTCTGAAACTGTCCCTATCGCTCGATGTTTTCTGATCCTAACAGGCTTTTAAAAAGAGTCCCTAGGCAACTACTAGGGTGTAACTTCTGAGTCTAAAAAGGGTTTGTCTGTTTATGCATATTCACTTAGATAATTTGCTTTAGGACATTGATTAATAAAAGACCTTAACTGTGCTTGAGTCGTGCTGCTTATGTGTTTGTTTGAGGAGGAAACTATGAGCCTCTTAATTGCTCCCATTATGTGTGAAAGTCCTAAATGCGTTTGACTGTCGCCTTAGAATTTTTGCCTTTTAAAACCTTAGGGGTACGTCTAGAACCACCTATAGGTAGAGGTCCTAACTCCCTCCAGGACCATTAAGAAGGGACGAGTAGCAGTACGCAATAGGAATCATTGACGCTTTGCATGACCAATAAGGGGATGTGAAGGGTAGACATGGGATATGATGACTATGCGCTAATGTCACGTGTAGCCCCTCATTGAGGAGTGTTTACTGGACATTGCGTGGGGTGATCCTATAGGATAACCAACCTAGGACCCCTCCTTACCAAATCCTTTCTTTATTTAAACCTTTGCTCAAACCTTTATCTTACTACATGAGTTACCCAACGTGCTTTACTTGCAACTTATTTGATTCAACTGTTTATATGGACTAATTTGTGAATATAAGTTCGTCCGGGACCCACAGTTGTGGACCAAGAGGGGTGCCTAACACCTTCCCTTCGAGGTTATTTCGAGCCCTTACCCTAATCTCTGGTAATGCAAACCAACCCAAGAGTTAATCGCTCTAGGTGCCCTAACGCACCATGATCCGTTAGGTGGCGACTCTTCAAATACCCAATTCCCAAAAGGAAATGAGTCATTCCACCCCGTGAATGTCGAAACTCGGACCTCTCCCGGTCAAAAAGGGAGGGAAATAGGGGGCGCGACACCTGCTTTACCTCGGTGTGAAATTTGATTGAATTGAGTATTCTTCTTGTTGCTGCTGTGTATTTACTTTGGGACTACGGGACGGTACCCCGGGAGATCCCCCCTTGTATATTTACTTTGGGACTACGGATTTGTATTCCGGGAGATTCCCCTGCACTTATACATTGGAACTACGGGATTGCACCCGGTAGATTCCCCCAGTATTGAGTATTTATAATTGGGACTACGGATGTGATATTCCGGTAGATCCCCGCGCATTTATGAGTTGGACTACGGGACTGCACCCGGGAGATCCACTAGATATTTATATTTGGGGACTACAGGACGGTATCCTGGGAGATCCCCCAGTTGTTATCTCTGCATTGACCTGTATTGGCTTTCCCGTGATTTCTTTGTTTTTGTTAAAGTTGTTGTTGTTCTTTAATCCTGTGTTACATTTTTACTGTTGCACTTAAGTAAACTGTCTTATCCTACACTGTTATTATATCTTGTATTTCCTTTAACCTCAGTAGGACCCTGACCTTCCTCGTTACTACCCGACCGAGGTTAGGCTTGGCACTTACTGAGTACTGCTGTGGTGTACTCATGCCCTTCCCTCGCATGTTTTTCATGTGCAGATCTAGGTTCTTCGACTCAGTCCTACCATCCTTGAGGCGGAGTGATCCATCAGAGACATCAAGGTATGTCTGCCGCGTCCGCAGGCCGAGGAGTCCCTTTCCATTCTGGCTCATAGTATTAGGCCTTCTGTATTTACTTTGTTTAGACACTCTGGAGTTAGAACACTGTAGTTATTCCATAGCTTGTGATTTCATGAGATTTCGGGTTTTGGGAAAATGTAGCTCATTGTAAGAGTTTGATTTGTATTATTTTCTGCAGTTTGGATAGTTTATTTCTGTTATTTCTTTTCTGCAAATTGTTAGGCTTACCTAGTCGTAGGGACTAGGTGCCGTCATGACAGTTCACGGAGGGCGAACCGGGGTCGTGACACAAGGATATCACGAGCTCGGATGAGCATAAAAGGGATTTGAATGATTAGAGTAAGCGAGCATTGTCTTCAGCGTCACCTGAGATCAGTGTCTTATGAAAAAGGCTTTGCATCCTGGTTATGGATTCTTGATCGCTTTTCAGCGTTAGTGCGGCCGATGGTATGGATGTTCAGACTTGCCATCTATTACGGAAGACCGTGGGGGCGTGCCTCATGGGAAGATTGTATAATCGTGGCATGTAGTCACTTGATTGATTGAAGAATGGAACCAAGTATGAAGATTATGGTGATATCGTTAAGTTGAGAATTTATGCCTGGAGGGAAATCGGTTTATTGGGTTGTGGATTTTGGAGGACTACTTCGGTTATGGTGGTTGTTCTTGTGTGTTATGGGAAAGAGGGGTTATTATGGACCCAGAAAAGATTATTGGCCTAGTTTGGTACGATCAGAATCGGCTTGAGGTCTGTGGATGGATTTAAATATGAATACGGGCTCTATATCAGGCCGAATGTGTTCATTCCAGCATAGCTCTCCTTATGGAGGAGTATTCGGACGTTGGATGTTAATTCATCGTCGACTATTTCATGTAATGCTATATTGTGCCGTGTGAGTTATGGACGGCTCGATAATTTTCTTATGTGTTGAGGTTCTGCGTAGCGATGGTGTTATGTGAGTAGGATGGCTCTTTAGTTTCAGGACATATATCGCACCTCAGTTGTGCTTGAGTTTGTTAGCTTATGGCGCTATATGTCCCCTCAGGGACGGTATTATGCACTTAGCGTGCTCGTGACCAATATTCGGTATTTTGTTGTAATGAGCAATTTAGCTCGATGTGTATCTCCTTATGTGAATTTTATATGCGGATCGGGTTGCACGCTGCAACAGTGTGATAATAATTACAGTCCCTTATATTCTATTCTGTGTGTCTTGTTTCCATTTTCTGAGGAGAGTTCATATTAGCTGCGTGAGTGGAGTAGTCCCTTCCAGAGCTTGTCTTTCTTATGTATCACGTTCGAGTTGGTAGCCTATTGGCACGTTGTGGCATCATATGAGACTTTTGTTCATGTCAGGGGTGGCTTGTTGCCTGAGCAGTTCGTACTGGGTGAGACAAGGTTATTGGATCTAGGATCAGTACAATCGGATTGTATGAGGTATATTAAAGAGCAAAGATCATTATTTGGTTCAGAATGAGGTAATGTTCTTGTCAGAAGTATAGACTCAATGATTTGTTGACCCGGCAGTTGGTTATGAATTTCTACATGTCTCTTCCGTCGTGGCAGTATTGTAAGAGTTGGAACGAGACTTGTATATATCATGAGGTGCGTTGTGAGCACCAGATTCGGGGAATGTTGGTTATTATGATCAGAGAATGTTATTATGGTCCTGTGAATGATGTGGTGCATGGTGAGAATTCAGCAAAGTATGCACTCATATTCCGGTACCTCGTGTAGTGATTGATACGGTGTTCATATATTGGAAGCAGGCCTGACGGAGAATTCCGGATGTTGGAATTGGGTTCTAAGCTAAATTGTTTGAATAAAAGAGTAATATCTTCAGATTTGATCGAGTTAATGTGCTCAACTGAGCTGTGGTAGCACGGGTAGGTGCTCAAGGTGTTAAACAGCGATTTCGGACAACTCTGGTGCAGTTCTCAGCACGTTCGAGGATGAAGTATGTCTAAGTGGGAGAGAATGTAACGACCCGACCGGTCGTTTTGAGCTCTAGTGCGTCGTTTAGCGGTTTGAAGCCCTGAGTAGCTTCATTTCAGGTATTATGACTTGTACGCGTGGTCGGAATTAAATTCCGGGAAGTTCAGAGTTGATTTGGAGAGAGAATTCTCATTTCGGAAGCTTTAAGTTGAAGGAATTGACTAAGATTTGATTTTTGAGTAAACGACCTCGGAATCGGGATTCGAAGGTTTCAGCAGGTTCATATGATGATTTCGGACTTGGGCGTATGACCGGACTAGGTTTTGGAAGATCTGGGAACGTTTCGGCGCCTATTGTGGAAGTTAGCATTTTTGGAAGAATTTCATAAGTTTAGGTTGAAGTGTATTTCAGTGTTATCGATGTCCGTTTGGGATTCCGAGTTTGGGAATAGCTCCGTATGGTGATTCTGGTGTTGGGATCGCGATCGGAAGTGAATTCGGAGGTCCGTGGGTCATTTTGGAGTCATTTGGCTAAAGATAGAAATTTGAAGGTTTTTGAGGAGTTTGACCGGAAGTGTACTTTTTGATATTGGGGTCGGATTCTGATTCCGAAAGTTGGAGTAGGTCCAATGTCGAATATGACTTGTGTGAAAAATTTGAGGTCAATCAGACGTGATTTGATAGGTTTAAGCAACGAAAGTAGAAGTTTGAAGTTCTAAAGTTCATTAAGTTTGAATCGAGGTGTGATTTAAGATTTTGATGTTGTTTGATGTGATTTGACGCCTCGAGCAGGTCCGTGTTATGTTATGGGACTGAGTTGTGCGATTAGACGGGGTCCGGGGGGCCTCGGGTGAGTTTCGGACGTGCGGGAGGAGTTGAAAACACACCAGATTTTCTAGTGTTCTTGGCAGCAGTTGTAGGTCTCGCAAATGCGAGAAATTGTTCGCATTTGTGAACCTCGCATTTGCGAGTGAGGCTTCGCATTTGCGATGGAGCCTGGCCTGAGGCAGAGTTCGCATTTGCGATATTCCGCATTTGCGACTCATTGGTCGCATTTGCGACCTTGGCAGGGGAGGCCCATGTTCGCATTTGCGATAGTTTTGTCGCATTTGCGACCGTTGCATTTGGGAACCAGGTGTCGCAAATGCGACATCTGAGGCCTGTGCACAACTAATTTCGAGACTTAGACCATTTAGCTCATTTCCTTTCATCTCTTAGGTGATTTTGGAGCTTTTGGAAGAGGGTTCTCACCTAGCACTTTGAGGTATGTAATTTCTACACAACATGAGTTAAATACATAGATTATGGGTAGATTAACATGTGAAAATTAGGGAAAATCAAGGGTTTAGATGAAAAACCTAGAGTTTGTTAAATATAAGATTTAACCACGAAATTTGTTATGGAATGGAGTAAAATCATATATTCTTGATCCTTCGGTTATGGGTAACAACTTTCTTCAAAAATTTCCGGAATCCTGGCACGTGGGCCCGGGGATGAATTTTAGGAACCTTGCATTTAGGGTTGGAAATTGGTTTAATAATTAAAAAAAAATGATTCATTTTTGCATTTTTTCAATCTTTAATTTTGAATTTTGTAGCTTTTTCTTTTAAATTAGGAGTCAATTAATTATTGTAAATACTATGCTTGAGTAATTAATATTTTTGATGGTTTATTTTAGTTTTAAGATTAGTTTAGGTTTTATTTTTAATTTTGAAAAGAAAAAGAATTTTGAAATGGAAAGAAAAGAAAAGAATTGAAAAGCCTGATTTTGGGGCCAAATCCGTTGAATGCCCCAGGCCCAAATCAAAATTCCTCCATGACCCGTCCAAACCCGACCAAACCGGCCCAAACCAGTTCCCATACCCGGTCTACCCCACTCAGGAACCGAACGACCCCGTTTCAGTTCCATTTGATCAGGACCGTCGATCTCATTTGATCGAACGGTCCGGAACTGAGGACCCTTTATTATTTAATTGTCCTAAAGCCCCTCCCCCCTACCCCCCTAACTCGTCTCTCATCTCACTCCACCATCTTCAGAGAACACCTCCCTAAACCCTAGCGCCACCCCAAAATCCCTACCATCTCCGGTGGCGGCGCCACCCCTGACCGGCCCCAAATTAACACCATAGAAGCCTCACACCCTCCTCTTTCCCAATCCATAACTCTTTTCCCTCGAATCCTGCTAGAACCCGTCGAATCTTGATTTGAAGTGACGAAGCCTAAAATCCCAAAACTCCAAATCAAGATTCTAGTGAAGGATTAAGGTCTAGTTGGATTTTATTCGTGTGTTCTTGACAAGAACACACGATTAAGGTCAAACTCGGCCTAAATCTGAAGATTTAGAGATTTGTTTCAATTCTTTTTGTCCGAGCCATCTTAGGTATTTTTCCCTTTCTTTTGTTTATCTTTTCTTCATCTTTTTTCATTTTTTTTATCTCCTATATCATTATCTTCTGCTTCTTTCTTTTCTTCTTGATTCTTTCTTGTTTTTCTAGTTCCTCAAAATCATTTTTCATGCATGTTAGAATTAAGTCTATTTTTATTAAGCGCGATTTTGTTTCCGTGTTAGATTTTTGTTTGAATGTTGTTTGTTTTGAGCCCAAGACCTTACGAGACTTTATGACTCTGTAAGTCTTTTGGTGCAGTAATTTTTTGATTGCTAATTTGAACTGAGTTCTGAAAATCAGAAAGCCCAAAAGGAGGAATTAAACTGGGTTGGCAAGCCCAATTTTAGAATTTGGACCTTGGGTCAACAGTGAACTGTTTGGTTCACTGAGGTAATTTTCAGGGGTTTAAGGGTTACATTAGGAATTATAGGATAGGAAATCTCTTGTAACTGAATAGGGAAACTTCTAGGAAGGTGGGATGGGGACTTATCTGAAAGGCTGATTTTTAAACTAGGGATTAAACAGCAAAAACAAAAATTGCAAAAGGGTAAAAGGGCAAAAACTAAAACTCATTTCTGCTGCCCTAAGACTTGCCTATAAAGGCAGTGTTTCTTCATACACAAGTCAGAGAACTTAGAGACTAAAAATCCTGAAAAATTGAAACGGCTGAGTCTGGAGAAAAACTCTGAAATAACATTGAAATCCCTGTATTTCTTTGGGAAAACTGCTCAAAATTATGCTTGGTTTTGGTTTTCTGATCCTCATTGTTAGCTAAAATTCTGAGAAGCTTCAAAGTTTTGCACCTGGGTAAAAATGGTTTGAGTTTGGGGTTCCAAAAATTGGTTTGAGTTATTGTAGGGTCCTGTTTCATTGCTGGTTCTGAGCTGATTTCTGCTGCTGCTGATTGTTGATTCTTCACTTCTTTTGTTTTCCTTTTTATTTCCAGGTATTTCTCACTTCCTTGACATGTGAAATGGAGGAACATGAAGTTATTTGATTGAGTTGAAATCTAGAGCTATCAGTTATTAAATGTTGTTTCTTACATCCCTAAAAACCATCAGATGCTATAGTTAGTTTGATTTTCTTTGTTATGTTTGCTCATTTCTGTTTTAGTTTTAAGTTTGGTTTGTAATATTGTATAAATCATGGGCTCTAGCCACTTGGTCTAAATGAGTTTGAGTTTGGTGTTTGTATAAATGGATTATTAAGGCTATTGCAGCAAAAGATTCAGTCGATTTACTTTTGTTTTAGACGTTGTTTAGTTCTACTAAGACCAGTGTTGTTTTGGTGTTGATTTCTGCTGGAATTTGTTAAAAATGACAAGTATTGGTTTGCTTACTCATAGCCTGAAATATGGCCTCACCATTCTAGTATTTGGCGTTTAGCTTACTTGGCTCATATGTGAGCACCTTGAATTAAAAACGGCTTCCAAATAGATTCTAAGTTTGAAAATCAGACCTGAGAATTTTCGGATTTTAGTTTAACTCTTACACTTTGTTTTCTTAGGAAAAGCTTGAGTCATGTGATTTTATTTAAAGGTGTTGGTCTGAATCAGGGTTTACATGAGCTATGACCATTGAATTTGTGATGTTAAATGGTGAAACAATTTGTGTAAGGGTTGCTATCAGATTAGGAAACGTACCTTCATTTAGAATATATGTTGGTATAAAAATGTGTTTTATATTTGCTCAAGGATTATCAGTTTTGTTTCAATTCAAGACTGTCATGAAAAAAAAATGTTTTCGCTTCAAGTGTTAGTGCTGAATCGAGCTTGAGCTGTCAAGTGTTGGCCCAGTTGTGCCAAAGTTTTCTTAGGCAATTTATATTCTCGATATGGGCCTTATGTTGAGCCCTGTTGTTGCCTTCGCGCTGGTTATGGAATTGATGAATGTCAACTGGGCTTCCAGTCGACTCATGCCCTCTTGTAATAACCAAACGCCTGTTTTACTTAGGGTCAACCAATTAGCTACTAAAGTTTAGCTTAGACACTTGATCAAAGTGAATTAGAAACTCCCCTGGCCTTTCAATCAATTAAGTAGGCCCTTTAATAATTTGAGGTACGCCGTGCCAAATAAAATCTCAAAACGCATGGTCCTCACTTAATTAATTTTAATCCTTAGAAATCGAGGCGTGCCATTTAGTTGAATTTTCCATGGCCCTCGCAAACTTGAAAGCGCGTAGTTGCTTTAGGTGCGCTATTTTAAAAAATTAATTTCCTAAACTCGGGTGTGCACTTCATGTGACCCAAATTTAAATCTCAACAACGTTAGATAAAATGTATCGTGGACCGCGGGTGCATTTCATGTGACGTGGTTCAAGACGTGTTTTAGATGACGTTGAATCTTCCTAAAAAATAATTAAAAGCGGTTTAATAAGTTAAAATATACCATAGGCTAAAACATGTATTAAAATCAGATAATAGGCCAATTATGATAGTTTAAGTGACCGTGTTAGAACCACGGAATCCGGGAGTGCCTAACACCTTCCCTCGGGTTAACAGAATTCCTTATTCAGAATTTCTGGTTCGCAGACTTCAAAAGGAAAGTCGAATTTTTCCTCGATTTGGGATTTTAAAATAAACCGGTGACTTGGGACAGCAGAAAATAAGCCATACCAAGTGGGGACTCTGAATAAAAATTAATAAATAATCTCATTTCGAATAATGTCACTTAAATTGGAAAAACTCCCTTATATCACCTCCGGGTGTGTAAAAAGGAGGTGTGACACAATCATGTTTATAAAAATCCTCGATTTATTATATCATTGACGTATCATTATTGGACCACTAGTAAGTGTCGAAGTCGACCTCTCGTCTCTACTTCTTCGAGATTAGACGGGATACTTACTAAGTACACGTTGTTTTCGTACTCATGCTACACTTGCTGTGCATTTTTGTTGCACGGGCACATGTATTTCTAGTCGCCTACTGGGCGTAGCAGCATGGATGATACGGGGACTAGGTGAGCTGCATTTCTCGGGGCGACCCGCAGCCAGTATAGTCTCTTTCAGTGTATTATATTTATTTTCTGTCCAATTTGTATTCCGGACAGTTATTGTACTTTATTCGATTACTTAGTAATTGCTCATGCACTTGTGATACCGGGTTCTGGGATGTCTATGGGATTAGTCAGTATTTTAAAATTGTTAAAGATATCATTATTTATTCAGTGGAATTTATTCTTTATTGTTTAAATGTATAAAAGAAGTGAATTCAGAAATATCTAAAACGAGAAGTTACTAGTTATTTAGTGTTTGCATTGCCTGACAATGGTGTCCGGCGCCATCACGACCCATAGTGGATTTTGGATCGTGACAGGCTGGTCAACGGGATTTGCGACCAAATCAGTTGCAATTTAAAAATTCAATCGGTCGCAAATCTAATTTTAATACACCCCTAGCCCGTTTTTTCTTCTTTCTTCTTTCTTCTCAAGTTTTTTTTCCTCTCCTCCCCTTTCCTTTTCTGCCCTCACCTGCTATATTGGAAGATTTTCTCCTCTAATCTAACCATATAAGATATGATTTTCCTCTCACACACACACCCTCTCCCTTACCCTCTTCCTTTTCCCCGTCCACCCCCCCCCCCCCAGTATTTTTTTTCCAAGTTATTTAACTTGTTTTTGGTGCAGAAATCTGGCGGCTCATCTCCCCTCCGGTGGTGGTTCGGCAGCAGATCCGTTGGTCGTTTTTTAGGTATTTTTTTGCATTAACTTAGCAAAATAGTTTGTATAAATTAGTTATATAATTTGCAATATAGTATAGATAAATTTGCAATCATTTTTGCAATATAATATGTATATAGTGACTTGTTAAAAATTACTTGTTTAGATTAATTAGCTACTTTCTTTTCTTTTTAGTTAGATGTTCTTGTGAAAATGGCTAGTATACTTGTATGTATCCAATAGTAAATCAAGAAAAAAATTTAGAATAATCTGGGTATGTTCTATAAGTATGAAATTCTTATTTATATAAAAAAAAAAAATTAAGTGATAATACTTCTCTGTTAGAGTTGAAAAATATTTTAAAGAGTTAGAATTTTTATACATTCAAGTTAGGTTAGTTAAGAAACAACTTTAGTGCTAATACTTCTTTGTTTCGATTTTTTGTTTGGAAATTTTCCATGCCCTATCTATGTGTTAATTATATTATTTATTGTTGGAACGAAATGAAGAAAATGCAATTAATTAAGTATTAGAGCGCTATCATATGCAAATTTGAAATAAATTAGATTAATTTATATGTTTAAGGGCTTTTTTGTCTTACAATAGCTTAATGTACCTATTAATTTTGAAACCACAGGCGGCTGATGGTGTGAATAAAGGTATAAATATTATGTAATTATCTATTTTGGTATTAGTTTGAAAGTTGCGTGTTTGTTTTCTTACTTTTTTACTTTCTTTTCTTTATTTCTCGTGAAAATAATAAATAAAGGTCGAGTCTACGAGATTGGAGTACAACGATCCTCCAATCGTCCACCAGCAGCATTATTCACTAGGCATCAGTTTCCTAAGATGACATGGAAGCTATGCATCAAAAATTGGATCAAATGCCGCAAGAATTTCAAGCAACTCAGGCTTTGATCAACAAATTGTTAAAAAAGAAAAGCAAGAAAGGAGCTGCAATGGAGTCTGAGTCTGAGTCAGAGGAGGAGACTGATTCTGACTAGGCTGTTTGAATGTTTTAGAGTTGAAGTTAGAGACATGTTTAATTTATGTTGTTTGATAGTTGGTTGTTTGATTAGTTGGCTGAATTTTTATAAATATTACTGCTCGTTTTGTAGTAAATATTGGATTTGGATTGTTATATTAGGTGTTTGGTTGGTTGTTTTATCTGGCAGGTGGTGTAATTAAAAATACAGCAGAATTCTATTAAAAATGGTGAAATTTGCGACTGAATCAGTCGCAAGTTTTACCAGAAATTACCCAGATTTGCGACTGATTCAGTCGCAAATTGAAAAATAATTAATTAAGATTTGCGACTAAATCACTCGCAAATGGAGAATTTCTGAAATTTTTAATTAATTAATACTCAATATTTACGACTGTTTCTGTCGGTATAATTAATTAAAAATTAATTTTATTATTTAATTTTCCGATGGAATCAATCGAAACTTTATATCCATATTTATTTTTAATTCTGGTCAGCGACTGAATCAGTCGCAAATTTAGCGACCGATTTGGTCGAAACAGCTTAAATTCAAATGTCCCCATATTTTTCAGTTTGCGACTGAATCCGTCGCAAATTTTTGACTGATTCTGTCAAAAATATATTGCGACCACGTGTTTTCCGGCTGACAATTTTCAGTCGGAAATCTGTCGGAAAAATATGATTTTCGACTGATTTGTTGATCGCAAATTTGTTGTTTTCTAGCAGAGAGAGCACAAGATTTGAATGGTACTTTTGGTATATTATATGGTACATTTAGTTTAAGACCACAAGATTTACAATTCTTCTTTACATTCTAAAATTATGTGCCCAGTCAAACTACTTGTTTGGTCAAGGTTTCAAAATCTGCTTATTTTAAAAAGTATTTTTTATTAATAGTGTTTCTCGAGAAAGTACTTTTGGAGAGCAGTAGTTTATGTTTGGCTAATCAATTTAGAAAGAACTTTTGCCAATTTTAGAACAACAATTCATCCTAGGCCACGATTTTAAAAGGCACTTTTAGGAAGAAGTTATTTTTTTCTGCTACTAAAAAATAGCTTTTGCTACCAATCAAAAGTATTATTTTTTTTCTTCCTAAAAGCATGACCAAACACCTCTAACTCTCTAAAATAATCACTTAAAAAAACATAAGCACTATTTAAAATTTTAAAAAACAAATTGACTTCTAATAAGGATGGTCAAACAGGCTAAGATACAGGATGAAAAAGGGGGAGTATGAAGCTAAAGCACTTTGTGTTTTTAATATATACTCCAGTATACTGCCATATAAAAGATGAACTTGACCTAACCAGTTTGAACTTGGTTAAGGAAAAATAATATCAATAGTTTACTCGGGTCATCAGTTTGATGGCATTGACTTTTGGGTCATTTAGAAGCTAATTAACTAATGAAGAACTATGAAAAGTATGGCTGAATTAAGCCTTGGCTAGAATGAGAGCAAA
Source organism: Nicotiana attenuata (assembly GCF_001879085.1). Lineage (NCBI taxonomy): Eukaryota > Viridiplantae > Streptophyta > Magnoliopsida > Solanales > Solanaceae > Nicotiana > Nicotiana attenuata. Next base: position 13,396,774 of record NC_031999.1, read on the forward strand.
ACTCTATATGGCCAGAAATGTAGTACTAGTAGAAGACACAAACTACTACTCCACATAAAATTGTCAAAGGTGTCATAATAGGGAGAAGCTTTTCACGAACAGTCCCCACGTTCCCATTTTCGGAATACTCCATATCATATCAGGTAAACAAACACACAGGGTCAACTGATTGTTCAAACAGTAGTAATGGCCGATCCAAGAAACCAAATTACCAAAAGCATGGAGATTATATATGAAGATATGTGGCAGAGTTGCAGCTTCATACATATTGTCTTTGTGGGTCAAAATTATACATGGCTGTTATCACCGACAAATCTTAGGGGGATATATATACTGATCCTCTCTATATCTTTCTCATTTGTCAATGTCTGATGTTGATTTCCATGCAAATAGCATTACCCATTTTTAGTCACAGTTCATGAAAAAGTATATATATAATGATCATAGTACTCAAAGATTTTCAGAACTAGATTTACTAGCTATCAGTGTTACTGTAGCTGGTTATTGTTTGATCCCATTGAGAAACTATTTAACCCTCCCTTTCCTTCAAAGGACACTGAGAGTTTATTTGTTTTTTCTGATCCCAGAGTTGTGTTGGTTACTTAAGTGTAATCATTTAGGTCTCGATCGCCTTGAAAATGACCATATTTGGCTATGAATGATGATTCAAAATTTTACTAAAATCAGCCCTCCTACTTTTATTCCTTTAATTTCATTTTCCGGGGTGTGGGGGAAATTAAATGAGTGGGGTTTGAAGACTTTAAGGGGTGGCTCTACGCTGATTGGGACACTTCGTTGATATTGATATTGATATTGATATTGGTATTGGGGTCACTTCACTTTTAGTGCTTTCTTACGATTGGAAGAATGCCTGCTTGTGATACCCATCTCTATACCTACATTTTCTTTTTAGTTCAATTAAATGTCAATATATAGCACAAGAGGTTGATTACTCTAGCTCCCTCTTGACATGAGACGAAATCAGAATTTTAAATTTATGGGTTGTATACGGCGGAATTCGAGCTACCCGATTTCATTCTTTGGTTGAGATAGGAATGTCACGTTAAAGAGCTAGGACGTCAAGTCATCCCGAGGTCGACCTCGATGGCGGACAGAAAGAGGCAGACTTCGAGTGACACCAGCACGGTTTGATAACGAAAAAGGCGAGATATCCGCGATTGGTCGAGAATCGAGGTGTGAATCTCGGAACGGATCGATCTGCAACGGTTAATTAGATATTAATATGATTTCCTACTATAATTAGAAGTGTACCTTATTTAGGACTCCCTATTATATAAAGAGGGATCCCATTCATTTGTAAGGGGCATCATTGTTCACTGATAAGAATATATACATTTATTACTTTCCTACTGTTTCACTTACTGTTTTTCAGAGTTGCTTTATTTTGCCATCCCACCTCGAGGCTATCCCAAGTCGAGTACACACTGGTTTGATTAACTTTATTCTCTAATTTATTTATTTATTTTCTTGCTTATCGATTGATATTGGACGAAATCACATATCCTTAAAACCACAATATAAGTTTAATTGTTATTCGAATTTTAGGGCAAACAGTTTGACGCCCACCGTGGGGCTAAGGATAATAGTGATTGTTTGGTGCTGATTCTGATAACACACATTATTTCACGCTTGTTCTTGTCAAGTATTTTTGCTCTCAGGTTAAAACATGTCAAACTCACAAAACGCGCTCACACATGTCAGTTCACACGTTGTCGATCCAGTCGAAGTTGTTGATACCCAATTTTGCTCTCATATTTTTTTAATATACATATATATTTTTAAAATAGCATATTTGCATCGTCACTTAGTCTACAAACCTATACAAGCATTTTCTATAATTTTTCATAATTTTTTAGAGCTTCAAATTAATGTTTCTTATTTTTAAAATTATATAAATATCTAGTAATTATCCTTTAAATTACTCTGTGATGACTTAATTACCCCAAAATTATTATTTGCATCCATAATACATGTTTTACATATTTTTTATCCTATTTTTTATAATTGCATTAGCATTATTAAGCTATTTAACTAATTTTGCAATAACGGCCTATATTCTACAAGTAATTGCGTTTATTATATTATCTATGTCAAAGTATCATTTTTTATATTTTTATAATATCGAGTTACTATTTTAAAATAGCTTCACAGCAAAAATATTATTTTACCATTTATTAAAAGTTTTAATAATTTATTTTAATTATTTTCAAGGGTTTCAAGAGCTGGCCCAAAATAATCCAAAATTCCGAACCAAATTAATGGCCCAAACACCCAAATCCCTAGCCCAATTCTCAGAGCCCAAACCAAATAACCCATTAACCCAACCCCAATTAAATACAACCCGACCCAGACCCCTTTCAATCCTGGCATCAACGGCCCTCATCCTTTCTTACCTATTTTAATTCAAAAGCCCCCCCCCCCCCTAACCTAGTCATTTTGTTACATCCGCCGCCCTAAATTCCTCTCCTCTTGGTCTCTCAGATGCTCTCCAACTCTAACCCTAATTCCACCGCCGTCACTCAGCTACTGCCGTTCATGGTGGTTCTTCACCACCCCAAGCCTCTAATGGCCTCTTCTATGCTGGGTACTTCCATCTTTAAGGTCCTTGAGAAGATTCTCAAGGGACCAGGGCTAGTCTGCTTACACCTTTGGGTCTTTCTTGCCTGTTTCAGGCCGTTGTGGCTCGATTTTGAGTAATAACTTCTTATTCCGTGGGTTCCTAAGTCTATGTTCTCATCTCTGATTTACTTCTGAAAACCCGTCGAGTCCCTGGGTAGCTTGGCATATTTTATTTCTATAGCCATTCTAGGCATCTAAGATTTTCAGTAATTTTATTTTAAAGACTTACTTGTTTCAAAATAAATGCTCGATTCATCGAGCCGTACTTGTTTGGATGTTTTTAGTCTTAATCAAATGCATTGATCTTTATTATTCATTATTATCTTCCACACTTTTGCTTTCTATAACATTATTATTACTTTTCCTGATGAACCGATGATTGTGACATGTAATGAGGCAACGCAATATGAGGATAGTGACTCGGATGAAGAAGATGAAATACCTGAGGAAGTTGTCAGGGAGGTTGAGAACTTTGAGAATAAGCCTAAGTCCAACCTGGATGAAACTGAAGCGGAAAATTTGGGGGACGCCGAGACCGTCAAAGAGACTCACATCAGCATTCAATTATCACCGACAGAGAAAGAGGAGTACACTCATTTCTTAAAGGAGTATGATGATATCTTTGCATGGTCATATGATGACATGACCGGTTTGAGCACGTCAATAATGGCTCACAAGTTGCCTACCAATCCCATGTGTCCGCCAGTGAAGCAGAAACTCAGGAAATTCAAACCAGATATGAGCCTGAAAATCAAGGAGGAAGTTACTAAGCAGATCAAAGCCAAAGTCCTCAGAGTGGTTGAGTACCCAACATGGTTAGCCAACATTGTGCCAGTTCCGAAGAAAGATGGGAAAGTCAGAGTATGTGTTGACTATCGAGACTTAAACAGAGCGAGTCCCAAGGACGACTTCCCACTACCAAATATAGGCATTCTGGTCGACAATTGCGCCAAGCATGAACTCCAATCCTTTGTAGATTGCTTCGCGGGTTATCACCAGATCTGGATGGATGAAGAAGACGTAGAGAAAACAGCTTTTATTACACCATGGGGAGCAAGTCCACCCGACGCCAGCATATGCCAGACAGTCAGAAATTGGTTAAGAAACTGGGACAGAATTTTGAGAAGGATTCTCAAAATTCCGAAGAAGGTTCAACGAGTTCGTTGCTCGCAAACAGCCGAAGGATCACCTACCAAACTGGGGCAGAATTTTGAGGAGGACCCTCAAAATTCTAACACGAGAAAGCTGCGATGTCCCTGAGATGTATTATGATCACTAGTTCATCTAAAATTATTTGATAATTTCACCATGTTTCTAAAAAATAACTCTATTTTTATCAATAATTGCACATTTTCGAAAACTCTATTTCCGTAACAGCCAGGTGTTACCCAGGGAAACTCAAACAAGGCATCCAGCATGAAGAAGCAAGGCCAGCGGACAAAGGCACGAACCAACCTTCCCCTTATAAAACTTACAATTTTTCTTTGAACACAGGCACAGCGGACGTAGCAATAGTATTCGCAAATATATATACACGAAGCAAAATCACTATCAAACGGACCACTAGACACTGAATGTGTCCCCAGCTAAGAAACATTCTACCTTTATTTGCTATTCCATTTGCATGGGACTAAGACCTGTCCATCTTGCATGAGGCTAAGCCCTGCCTCCATATTTGCATAAGGCTAAGCCCTGCCTCCATATCTGCATAAGGCTAAGCTCTACCTTCCATCTGCATGGGACTAAGCCATGTCCCGCATCCTACATGAGACTAAGCTCTGTCTCCAATCTTGCATGAGGCTAAGCCCTGCCTCCATATTTGCATAAGGCTAAGCACTGCCTTCCCTTTGCATGGGACTAAGCCCTGCCCCGAACATTGCATGAGGCTAAGCCCTGCCTCCATATCTACATAAGGCTAAGCTCTGCCTTCCATCTGCATGGGACTAAGCTCTGTCCCGCATCCTGCATGAGACTAAGCTCTGTCTCCAATCTTGCATGAGGCTAAGCCCTGCCTCCATATTTGCATAAGGCTAAGCACTGCCTTCTCTTTTGCATGAGACTAAGCCCTGTCTCAAATTCTGCATGAGGCTAAGCCCTTCCTCCATATCTTGCATGAGGCTAAGCCCTGCCTCCATATTTGCATAAGGCTAAGCACTGCCTTCTCTTTGCATGGGACTAAGCCCTGTCCCGCATCCTGCGTGAGACTAAGCTCTGTTTCCACCTTGCATGAGGCTAAGCCATGCCTCCATATTTGCATAAGGCTAAGCACTGCCTTCCATTTGCATGGGACTAAGCCCTGTCCCGAATCTTGCATGAGGCTAAGCCCTGCCCCCATATTTGCATGAGGCTAAGCCCTGCCTCCATATTTGCATAAGGCTAAGCACTGCCTTCCATTTGCATGGGACTAAGCCCTGTCCCGAATCTTGCATGAGGCTAAGCCCTGCCTCCATATTTGCATGAGGCTAAGCCCTGCCTCCATATTTGCATAAGGCTAAGCACTGCCTTCTCTTTGCATGGGACTAAGCCCTGTCCCGCATCCTGCATGAGACTAAGCTCTGTCTCCACCTTGCATGGGGCTAAGCCCTGCCCCCATCTGCATAAGGCTAAGCTTTGCCTTCCATCTACATGGGACTAAGCCCTATCCCGCATCTTGCATGAGAGTAAGCTCTGTCTCCGATTTTGCATGAGGGTAAGCACGGCCTTCTCACGGGACAAAGCATTGGCTCTCCTTAAATAAATGTTGCTCTATTCCGGTACTATCTATTTGCTCTTCTGTCGGGCTAAGCCCTGCCCTCCATTTCACAAGACTAAGCTTTGTCTTGTTAACATCATATTATTGCATCTCACCGGCTGAAATATCACCAATCTGTCCAAAGGCGTCATAGTCTAAAGGCATCATCCTCATAGCCGGAAGACACCATGACATGGCCTGAGGATCTCTCAAATTTGCATATCATTATTCAAAAGCGTCATGGTTTGGAGGCACCATTTTAATGGCCCGAGAACATAATTTCATGGCCTGCGAATCTCTTATCTGAACAATTCATGGCCCAGGACATCATGGTCTAAGGACGTCATCCTTAAACGTCCGAACACAACTTTCATGGTCCGAAGGAAATCTGCATCATGTTTAAATTTTCGCACAAATACATGTTCGTAGCATCTTTTTATTTGCAGGTAACTAGTAAGCAACTGCTATCCCAGCAGGAGTGACCTCGCTCCAATTGCTTCAACTATCTCAAACTTGACCGTTCACCATAACCACTCTTTCATCCATATCGAAATTTCGTGTCCGTTCTTGTAATGACTTCATCGGTACATTCTGCCGATGGACCTGGAAATACTCATGGCCTGATTCCTGTAAAACCAGGGATATGTAGGCAGCTCAAAGACCAGAGTTCGGCCTCTATCTTTCAAAACATCCCATTCAGTCAAAATTGGCCATCATTTCTTTACCCGAAAACTCTTTCATCCTTCCCGGGTAAAGAGGGGCAGCTGTTGATACCCAATTTTGCCCTCATATTTTTTAATATACATATATACTTTCAAAATAGCATATTTGCATCATCACTCAGTCTACAAACCTATACAAGCATTTTCTATAATTTTCCATAATTTTTTAGAGCTTCAAATTAATGTTTCTTATTTTTTGAAATTATATAAATATCTAGTAATTATCCTTTAAATTACTTTGTGATGATTTAATTACCCCAAAATTATTATTTGCATCCATAATACATGTTTCACATATTTTTTTTATCCTATTTTTATAATTGCATTAGCATTATTAAGCTATTTAACTAATTTGCAATAACGGCTATATTCTACAAGTAATTGCGTTTATTATATTATCTATGTCAAAGTATCATTTTTATATTTTTATAATATTGAGTTACTATTTTAAAATAGTTTCACAGCATAAATATTATTTTACCATTTATTAGAAGTTTTAATAATTTATTTTAATTATTTTCAAGGGTTTCAAGAGCTGGCCCAAAATAAGCCAAAATTTCGAACCAAATTAATGGCCCAAAAACCAAATATTAACCCAACCCAATTAAATACAACCCGACCCAGACATCTTTAAATCGTGGCCGTTGATCTCCGAGATCAACGGCCCTCATCCTTTCTTACCTTTTTTAATTCAAACGACCCCCCCTAACCTAGTCATTTTGTTACATCCGCCGCCCCAAATTCCTCTCCTCTCCGTCTCTCATATGCTCTCCAACTCTAACCCTAATTCCACCGCCGTGACTCACCTACTGTCGTTCATGGTGGTTCTTCACCACCCCAGGCCTCTATGGCCTCTTCTATGCTGGGTACTTCCATCTCTAAGGTCCTTGAGAAGATTCTCAAGGGACCAGGGCTAGTATGCTTACGCCTTTGAGTCTTTCTTGCCTGTTTCAGGCCGTTGTGGCTCGATTTGAGTAAGAACTTCTTATTTCGTGAGTTGCTAGGTCTATGTTCTCATCTCTGATTTACTTCTGAATACCTTAAATTTTGTCTTTAATCTTCTCAGATCTGAGAAGAATCGGACCTATTTCACATGCTTTTCATAAAAGATCTTCTGGTTTTTCGAGTGATTTTCCATTTTTTGCTGAAGCTAGTGTTTCCTGGAAATCTTTTTCTCCAAACGTTTTCTGACTTTGAATGTTTAACCTTCTGTTCTTATGTGTTTTTTGGTCGATTTATGTTAAGTTGCCTTATCCCTAGTTGATTCATCCTAAAACACTAATTTTTGACATTTTGCTTTGATTCTGAGTTTGACCGTGTTACTTGTGCATTGTTTCGTTCTATGCTTTGATTCTCATGATTTCTCCTTAGTCTAATTTATACTTCATGTGATTTTTACCGTAGTATGCCTCTATTAAGGCTTCTGACTTGATTTCTCGACTGATTCTGTGTGTTTATACTTAGCCTATTTGTGTATTTGTGGAAACATATATTATTCTCCTATTTTGGATTCCTGATTCTCTTATTTGCTCCGTAAAAACCTAGGGGCTGATTCTTGATTATTCCTTTATTTGCGACCTTATTTAGTTTCTTACCTTATTTGATTAACTGTGATACTTACTGATTCCTCAAGATTGTTTCCTTAATTGAAACCTTGCTTATTTACCCCTAATTTCCCACTCTGTACTTAAGTCTTACTCGATTTTCTTCCCTTAAATATTGTCCTGCCCTTTATCGTTGGGTAATTACCCCTTAATTAAGGGAGACTATACTGATTTTGTGCATAATTGATTCCTTAAGCTTCCTTAGTTCCTGACTGATTGATCTCCTTTACCTTATTCTATTTTGCTCCTAACTACTATATATACTCTCCTCTATTCTCGCTTCTACACGAACATCAGTTCACAGTACACACATACACTCAAACTCTCATCTTTCTTTGCTACTTGTGCTACTTGTGCTATTGTGGGCCTAGCCGGTTGAAATCCAAGGCTAGATAGTGAGACTATACTTGCTCTATATTCTGCACTCTTTTTCCTCAACTGGTATGTATTGTCTCTAGTTAAATTTGAAACCCAAACTCTATGTGTTTCATTCCTGCATTAGTTCATTGATCATGATTTTACCTATCCTCCTATTTACTTCTTTGTTTAAGCATGTCTAAATTCTGCCCTGTTCAATGTGCAACTAGTATGTCTACACTTCACATTTTTATCTGATGCTTGAACAGCCTGTTTGATTTATGCTTAATCCCTTAACTTTATGATCATGTTGGTTACTTAATGCATGTGGTTAATCCTACTTGTGTGTCTGATTCTGTCCTCTACAGCTACATGCCTTGATTTCTTACCATTTTGGTTAATTTGTTAAGGCTATGAAGTTCCTAAGTGTTCTATGCATATTGTTGTCTACATGCTTCCCTACACCCCATCCATGTACCCCAATGAGGTTCCTATATGTTCCCAATCCCTTTCACCCCTGTGTGCAAACCTGCCTGCTATAGTACCTGTAAATCTGAACCTTTTATGATTTATTGACTGTCTACTGAATTTGCTCTCTTTTAAACTGTTTTCAAATGCTGTCAGTATTCTTCTAAACTGGCTTTCATTCCTAGTATTTTCTCAAAACTGGTCTATTCCAGAAATCTTTTCACTCCTAAGAAGTCATCTCTACACTGTTTTCACTAAGTCTTTCAAACTATGTCAAGCACTCTCACTTACTCTTAGGTTATGAAGTTCTGCCCCTCTGGTATGTGTACTGCTTAGGGATCCTTGAAATCTCTCTGAACTCTGGCATATCAGGGCTGGCTCTTCCACACTGCACATAATCAGTCTCTATTTGAGAAAAGTCTGGGTGTGAGCACTGCCCTAGATCCTTGAGGTCCTTAGGGAACTCTGACACACCTGGACACAAATTTGGCAATGAAACCCTTGGCATTTGAGACTACTGAAGGCCTGGTACTCTAGTTTTGCTTTGGGCCTGCAGGCTCCTTATAGCTTAATCTATATTGCATTTATGTAATTAATTCAATTGTGGTCTGTAATAATCATTTATAAATAGATATTGGGGTAGCTAGTGGAAAGGGAGGGTAGTTGTATGATACTGTGTGTAAAACTGGGTAGGAAACATGCTATAGGCTTTATATTCTGCAAATCTGCATTAGAAGCCATGTTCTAGGATTGATGTTTTCATTTACATTTAAACCATGTTTAACCTGTGCATTAGATATCCTGTTTTTAGGGCCTTCACATTTACTGCTTCAGCATGTTGCATGCATCAATTCCTGGTTCTTCGCAAGTACTGTCACATAGACATCCTGCTACTAAGTAATCTTAATAAAAACTGTCATTCCTGTATGCATTAGATACCATGTTCTTAGGAACTCTGTTTGCATCTATTTGAACCACGTCTATTTCGATTAAATCAATAGTTGCCCATGAAAAGATTTAAAAACAGACTCATGTGTCGGTATCATGTCTCTAGACACAAATTAATAAATCGCCTGTTATAATCTGTATCACCTAGATCCAGCATGCCTATAGGTTGAATAATCTCAAACTGTTTAAACAGCTCCTGCAACTGTGATTGTCTAGAATTCCACGCCTAGGCAAGCCTTAGGTAATTAATCTCCTTGTAAAAATGAGAAACTATGTTCTGATCGTGTTTAAACTGCTTAGGTTCCACAGGTTATAAAACCAGTAGGCAAACTGGTTAGGATTCTGTCACCTCCCTTAAAACGAACCTTGCATATCCTGTATCTGTAACATTCATCTAGATGTCATGTTCTTAGGTTTTCTGAACTTCTTCAAAATCAGCTGTTTGAGACGTGCTGTTTATTTGCCTATGTATCTGTGGAGGTAAATATGAGCCTTTTATTTGCTTCTTTAATTGACAGTCCTATGTGTTATTTGTTGTCACCTAGACTTTTTCCTTTTTAACACCTTAGGATTGTCTAAAACTGCCCAAGTCTAGAGGTCCTAAATTCCTCGGGGCCACAAGGAAGGAACGGGTAACATCACGCTTAGAGGTCGTTAATCAAACTCGCTTATATAACCATTAAGGGAGGGGGTAATGGGTAGTAAAGGGATATGATGACCTGCGCGCTAATGTCACGTGTAGCCCCTCTAGTTGAGGAGGATTATCGGGCATTGCACAGATTGATCCTGTAGGCTAATCAACTTAGGACTTCCCTTTCCCAATTCCTATATGTGTTTAAATTATCTAAACTTCTTTCACAAGTGTGAATTGGACCATCTCAGCTTCTTTGATCATATATGTATTTAGACTGTGAAAACTACCTTTATTTGCAAATATGTGCTAACACTGCTTACTTGTTAATTGACTAATTCACATAGTTTAAGTTCGGTCGGGACCCACCGTTGAGGGCCGCGAGGGGTGCCTAACACCTTCCCCTCAAGGTTATTTCGAGCCCTTACCCTAATCTCTGGTAATGCAAACTAGTTACTTGAGTTAATTGCTCTAGGTGCCCTAACGCACCTTAATCCGTTAGGTGGCGACTCTTCAAATACCCAATTCCCAAAAGGAAACGAGTTATTCCCCCATGAATGTCGAAACGCGGACTCCGCGAGGAAAAAGGGGGCGCGACAGATGTCAGTTCGCACATTGCTCTAAATACGGACCTAGGGGCGGACCCCGAAGGGAGCGTACACAGGGAAGGCCGATCTGGTGGTCAAGGTACATAGGGAAGAGGAGACGGAGGAGTTAGTCTCCCGGTGATATTCGAGATGCTACAGGCTCAACAAGCCGCTATTGCTCAGCTATAAAATCAACATAGAACTCCGAGTGGGGTTGAGCCAGAAATCACTCGTTGTACCGAGCCAGTGCCAGAAGGTCAAATGGTAACGGATCGGGGACCGATCCTGCAATAATGAAAATCCTCGAGGAGCTCACTAAGAGAATCGAGTCAGGAGAGATGAAAATCGAAGCTAATGATGAAAAAGTGGAGACATACAACTCTCGAGTTAATCAGATACAAGGGGCACCGCCAATCTTGAAAGGGATGGATTCGAAGAAGTTTGTACAAAACGCGTTTCCTCCTAGTGCGGCTCTGAAGCCTATTCCAAAGAAGTTTCGTATGCCAGACATACCCAAATATAATGGGACCACTGATCCCAACGAGCATGTTACTTCATATACATGCGCTATCAAGGGTAATGATTTAGAAGATGATGAAATCGAATCTATGCTATTGAAAAAGTTCGGAGAGACCCTTTCGAAGGGAGCAATGATTTGGTATCACAACCTGCCACCAAATTCCATCGACTCATTTGCCATGTTAGCAGATTCTATCGTAAAGGCACACGTCGGGGCCATAAAGGTCGCAACAAGAAAATCGAACCTTTTCAAGGTAAGATAAAGGGATAACAAAATGCTGAGGGAGTTCGTATCCCGGTTTCAAATGGAAAGCATGGAGTTGCCACCGGTCACAAATGATTGGGCAGTTGAAGCTTTCACCCAAGGGTTGAACGAGCGGAGTACGACAGCATCACGTCAGTTGAAATAAAATTTGATCGAGTATCCAGCTGTAACTTGGGCAGATATGCACAATCAATATCAATCAAAGATCAGGGTCGAGGACGACCAATTGGGAGCCCCTTCCAGATCAGTACATCCAAACAGGTCGGCAGTTAAAACCCAGAGGGACGTCGATAGGGAGCCAAGGTCAAACAGAGAACGATATCAACCATATGCCGCAGATCGAAGGAATAATGGTTCAAGACGCAATTCCGCCCGGAATGATCGAAGAACTGATCGAGGACAAAATTCTCGGGGACTTATGAGCAAAAGTGGTTTTGATAAGTATGCCAATCCCACGGAGGCACCTCGGTTATTGGAATATAACTTTAGCATCGATGCATCGGGCATTGTAATGGCAATTGGAAGAATCAAAGATACTAGGTGGCCCAGACCCATACAGACCGATCCTTCTCAAAGAAACCCAAATTTGATGTACAAGTATCATGGCACGCATGGTCACAGGACCGAAGATTGCAAGCAATTAAGGGAGGAGGTAGCCCGTCTATTCAATGAGGGCCATCTTGGAGAGTTCCTCAGCGATCGGGCCAAGAACCATTTCAGAGAAAGGGACGCCAACAGGAAAAATGAACAAGAGGAACCCCAACATGTCATTCACGTGATCGTCGGTGGGGTCGACATTCCACAGGGACCCATATTCGAACGCACTAAGGTATAAATCACTAGGGAAAAACGAACCCGAGATTATATGTCTGAAGGCTCCTTATCATTCAACGACGAAGAAGAAGAAGGCATTTCTCAGCCCCACAACGACGCTCTGGTAATTTCTATCTTATTAAATAAAGTTCAAGTTAAGCGTGTTTTAGTGGATCCAGGTAGCTCGGCGAATATCATCTGATCGAGGGTCGTGGAGCAGCTCGGCCTAAAAGATCAAATCGTGCCCGCAGCTCGGGTCTTAAACGGCTTCAATATGGCCAGTGAAACAACTAAAGGGGAGATTATTCTACCGGTGAACGTGGCCGGAACCATTCAAGATGACAAGTTCCACGTGATCGAGGGCGACATGAGGTACAATGCCCTACTCGGAAGGCCTTGGATCCACAATATGAGGGCAGTCCCTTCGACTTTCCACCAAATGATGAAATTCCCGACGTCGGACAGTGTAAAAATAGTATATGGGGAGCAGCATGCTACAAAGCAAATGTTTGCGATTGATGAGGTAACGCTGATATCGACGTTATCAACCTCGGAAACATCGAGCATCAAAGATAAACAGGAAGCTAAATAGCAATCACAGCCACCAGTCTTGACCGAATCGGGGAAGCAGGAGACAGAAGAAGAGGAGGAGGATTTTCTAACCCCTCGAACTTTTATTGTTCCCGAAGATTCTGACGCCACTAAATCAACGGTCGAAGAGCTCGAACAGGTTGTATTGATCGAGTACCTGCCCGAGCGAAAGGTATACCTGCGAACGGGATTAACCTCCGAACTCAGGAAAAAGCTTATTCAATTTCTTATTGATAACATATATTGTTTTGCTTGATCCCATTTAGACATGACAGGGATCCCACCGGAGATAACGACGCATCGGCTAAGCCTTGACCACATATTCAAACCGGTGAAGCAAAATAGAAGACCCCATTCCGAGGTAAAACACGCATTGATAAAGGACGAGGTAACTAAACTTCTCAAAATAGGGTCCATTCGGGAGGTAAAATATCCCGAATGGTTATCCAATGTAGTCGTAGTCCCTAAAAAAGGCAACAAAATATGTAGATTATACAGATTTAAACAAGACATGGCCCAAAGATTCTTTTCCACTGCCTAACATCAATCGCATGATCGACGCCACGGCTGGCCATGAGATCCTTACCTTTCTCGATGCCTATTCCGGGTACAATCAAATTCATATGAACCTAGAAGACCAAGAAAAGACTTCCTTTATCACCAAGTATGGAATATATTGTTATAATGTAATGCCCTTCGGGCTAAAAAATGCAGTAGCTACTTACCATCGAAGGACAAATAGGTAAGTCAAAGGAAGTTTATATCGATGACATGCTAGTTAAGTCCCTGCGCGCAGGGACCATTTGGCTCATTTGCAGGAAACATTCGAGATTTTAAGTAAATATAACATGAAGCTCAACCCTGAGAAATGTGCTTTCGGGGTCGGTTTGGGAAAAATTCCTGGGCTTCATGGTGTCGAATCGGGGGATCGAGATCAACCCCGATAAAATCAAGGCCATCGAAGGCATCACCGTCGTGGACAATGCAAAAGCCGTGCAGAGGCTGACTGGACCGATAGCTGCTTTAGGCCGATTCATCTCGAGGTCATCGGATCGAAGCCACAGATTTTTCTCTCTACTCATAAAGAAGAACGAGAAAACCTGGACTCCGGAATGCCAACGTGCATTAGAGGAATTAAAGAGATACCTATCGAGCCCACCATTACTTTACACTCCAAAGGCAGATGAGAAACTTTACTTGTACTTGGCAGTATCGGAAATCGCGGTAAGTGGTGTCCTAGTTCGAGAAGAGCAAGGTACGCAATTTTCCGTTTATTATGTAAGTCGAACCTTAGGAGAAGCAGAAACTAGATATCCACACTTAGAGAAATTGGCACTTACACTAATAAGCGCCTCTAGAAAGTTAAAATCATACTTTCAGTGTCACCCCATATGCGTGTTAACCACTTACCCACTTCGTAATATTTTGCACAAGCCTGAACTATCGGTCCGATTGGCCAAATGGGTCGTTGAACTCAGTGGGTACGATATCAAGTATCAACCCCGACAGCCATCAAATCTCAAATTTTGGCGGACTTCGTGGCCGATTTCACGCCAACCCTCGTACCCGAAGTTGAAAAAGAACTCTTGTTAAAATCAGGCACATCATCGGGGGTATGGACCCTTTTCACAGACGGTGCTTCGAATGTGAAGGGGTCCGGGCTAGGCATCGTTTTTAATCCGCCCACAGATAGCACTATTAGGCAGTCTATCAAAACTTCTAGGTTGTCTAACAATGAGGCCGTGTACGAGGACATGATTGCAGGTCTCGAGCTAGCTAAAAGCTTGGGAGCAGAAGTCATTGAAGCCAAGTGTGACTCTTTACTGGTAGTGAACCAAGTAAACAAAACCTTCGAAGTTCGAGAGGATAAAATGCAAAGGTATTTGGACAAGCTGCAGGTAACTTTGCACTGTTTCAAGGAATGGACTTTACAACATGTACCTCCAGAACAAAACAGTGAGGCCGATGCACTTGCAAATATGGGGTAATCAGTCGAGGAAAATGAGATCAGCTCGGGGACTGCGTTCAACTCTCGAGATCTGTGCTCGAGGAAGGTCATGCCGAGATAAACTCTACAAGCTTAACCTGAGATTTGAGGAATAAATATATTGAATACTTGAAGAACGGAATTAAAATAAACAACTTGTTCTTTGTCGCATGCACGGTCATCTGATAAAAATGCTTCCTAATCTAAATTCTAGTCCAGAAGAATAAAGAACAAAACACCATATCAGCTCTTAGATATATATTCATATTATTTGTACTTAATCTGTCCAAAGAAATTAAAATTATTCCTTATTGTCCAAGTTTTCTCTTCCCTTATTCTTTTCTTCTCTTTATCAAGCCTGTCCATCTTTTTCAAAGAAAGCAAGCTAGAGTATAAAATTCCCTTCAACGTTATAATGATGATGGTCTTTCTTGGTAAGTACCAAAAGATGCTATAACGGTACCTTACAAAAGTAACTACAAGACATCAATGACTGCCAATAATCGCTGGATAAGAGCATTGATGCTAACGTTGAAAAAAAGTTTTGATTCTTTAAGGTAATCAAAGCCTGAAACTTCTAATTAGATTCTATATAAGCTTTTCTTTTTCCTTAGTACATTTTATTATATTTTACTATTTGGATCACATGGACGCATTAGGCATATAACTGGAGTATATATAATATAAAGTCAGCAACCTTTTAGTGCTGCTTAATTAGGGTATCTTCACAGATTTCCGATGTTAATGACGAGCTTAATTCGTGTAGAGCTAATGACGAGCTTAGTTCTATTGTTTAATATTTTTCTCCTAACAATGGTGTTTGGACTTGTTTACGTACATCTAGACTATTCCATTTAATACCTACTGCATCCCATTAGCACATATATCAAGTAAATGTACTCACTAATTATTAGAGACCCTTTATAGAGAGTGAACATTATAAAGACCATGAAATTTAATTTTTATTTCTAAGATCGAATTTCCAAGTGAGAAGTGTAGCCAGTTGGTACAGTATTTTCACTACGTCAAAAAGAGAGACTAGTAGTATGTTTTGTGCCATCATTCTTTTTGAGGGGAAGGAACTGCTTATAATAAAGAAGTGGACCTTAACTATCTAGATGGAAACGATACTTCTCGTAAATAATAATACATAAACTATTTTAGTTACTTAATAAACAAATGGCTGAACATCAGCTCATGAAACGTTCGACTGACATTCCTCCATGATCATAGGAGCTACCTATATAAGGTATATACATAAGATTTGTGATAGCCTCTTCTAACCAATTCTCTTCATACTGATCAGGATGTTTCATCTGCAAATACAATAAACAGAAACGAATCATGAGACTCGTAAAAAACATTTAGGCAGAGAAGACAAAGATCGATCGTTAAGTAAATACTCTCTATGTTTCAATTTATGTGACATAGTTTGACTGGACACTTAGTTTAAAAAACGCTTTTAATACTTACGGTAAAGCTTAAAGGGTAACAACTTTAATTTTATGTAACTTTCGATTTGTATGGCTATAAAATTGGTAAAATAAAAAGTTTAGTTAAATTGTTTCAAAATGTGTTATTTTTTTTAGAACAGACTAATAAAGAAAATGACTCACATAAATCAAAAACGCATAAATTTAAACTAACCTGGAACGGATTATCATAGCGTATATCCTTGGCTCCAGGGCAATTATCATTAATCCCTTTCTCATCATCGCATACTTCATTATTCTTAGCAAATCTTCCACGAACTCGAACACGTTTATCGGCTAGGGTTTTGCGACAAGCATACTGCATGCCCGGATTTAACGTAATTAATGTTCAGAAAAAGTAGCAGTAGATTGAACTAATCATATGTAAAACTTTATATAAACACCTGATTAATTAACACATGCATATATAAAAAGAAAGAGATGTAGAAACCTTAATAGTTTTGTTGAAGTTCCTTTGATTTCTTTTCTTAAGATATCGAAGAATTCTGTCCTTCCTCTCCTCTTCTGAATACCTTCCGATCTTCATTGCTGGCGTTTCTTTGGCTTTTGGGCTTGTCTCCCTTTGAGGCCCCTGACAACAACAATTTACAAATCTGTCTGATTCTCTCAGCTGAAATTTAAAGTATTTTCTTTGTTTTGTTAACTTTCCATGCACAAAATATTAGACTAGCTAGGTAATTTGTGTGTGATCTATGAGAAATATGTTCAAGGCATATGATCAAGTAGATAAAGTTATGCTTGCTTTAATAGCTTAAACTTTTAAATGAGTTGGCGGTCGCATTCACACAATTTAACATGCAGGTTTTCGTACAGAGTGAGAATCTTGATTTCGAGTCTCACTGCCATTCAATCAGAGGCGGAGCTATAGTGCCCTGTAGTTTTGGTTCGAACCCTGCATTTGTCTTAAAAATTTCATTGAACATGTACAAATTATTAAGTTAGAACCCAGTAACTTAAAACGATTAGAATCCTGAACCCATAAGCTTGAAATCCTGGCTCCGCCTCTGCATTCAATTAAATAAATTCACGTATGTTGTCTCATTAAAAAATCAAGCCTAGGTTTTGAAAACATAATAAAAATATGCTCTTTAGCTTTAAGTTTTTGGATGATGAGTTGACAACAAAATAAAATACAGGAAGCAAACGATGACGTCCGGAAATGTACCCAATTATTGGAGGTAGCGACAGGACAACGGGACCAGAAGCTGGAGTGATGATCCAAACCAGTAGTTTCGTCCCAGCAAGATTCACAAGCCTCATGCTGGTCGGCTACATAAACGTGATGAGTAGTATTATTCAAAGAATACTCGCTGGAAAACGTATCGGAAGAGGAGGCCGGCGCCGGTAGTAGAGCCGGCACGGTCATGTCTGAAACTACGCCAAGTCGTTCAGGGAACCATGGCATCATCAATGAATTTGAAATTGATGGAGGGACATAATGATCAGGCAGTGAATTAATATTGAGTAACTGCGCCTCAATATTATTATCATAAAGTACTGATGAGGGGGTTACTTGGGTATTGCATATTTGTAAGGCGCTAACGCCTTCGCCTGCAGGGAAAGAAGAGTTGAATTCATTGGAAAAGAAGTGGCCATAGTATTGAGGAGTGAAAGCCATTCAAGAAATTTGGTATGCTAATAATAAGCCTTTTATTTAGTGAATGTCAGTCAATTTTGGCTTGGTTTGTCGATATGGATTTTGTGCCCTTAACTATTTATAGCTACTAAAGCTTTTACGCAACTTGCTCTAGCTGTATTCTCTATATGTTTCTTGTCTCTTACCTTTTCCTTTTTTCCCCATTTCCAGTTTTATTTTGTTTGTTGCTGATTGTTTACCCTAAAACCGGATAACAATTGAATTTATTCGCGATTTTAAGGATACGTAATTTCACTTAGTACAAATTAAGAAGAATATATTAATATTGAAATTAACGATGAATGAATAAATGCAAACCACACAAATTGAACAGCCTAGGCACTCGAATTCAGTCACCCTTGAACCAAAAGATGTTTCAACTGACTTATGAACAGAGTAACAAGATAATGAAAGCTAGAAAATGACAGTATATTGCTTTGTATTGCGTAACAATCATGTTTTTTACAAATAATCAGACCCCCTTTATATAGTAGGGGAGTCCTACTCTTGGTACAGTTCTATATGAGGTAAGAAATCTCATGATTAGCTAATTAATCGGCCTCTTCTTGATACATGCCGGGATTTCCGCCATGATTCTTGCCCGATTGCGGATATTTCGGCTTTCCGTTATTTGGCTCGGTAGGTTTCCCTCGATCTTGTTCGATCTATATTTTGCTTGGTCTCGATCTTGGCCGATCTCGATCTTGATCGGTCCCTGGGTCACGAGCTCGGTGATCTATCTTTACACTATGGTTCGATATAACACGAGATCGAACCTTGACCTAACATATTTCGATCTCGATTAGTCATACAAAGGGCGAGCCCGGTTTTGACCGTATACACTGATAATATATACCATTGAGCTTGACATCTGAGTACTGTGAATTATGATAATCAACTTTTTTCCATTTATATTCTATGATTTGTTGTGAAATACACATTAAGTCTTTGAAAGCGAAATAAACTTTCACCACAAAAAGCGAAATACTTTCTCATTTGCTTCCTCGCACAAATTTTGTAAAAAGTTCATTCACATTCTATAATCTACTGGTCTAGTCTAATTACTAACCTACAAATTGTCACTTAAATTGCTTTCTAATACGGCTTCTAATTAAAATATTCATGCCATGATTCTAATTCATGCGTTCAATTATGGTGAGGAGGTTCAATATACTTCTTCCGTTCTAATTCTGTGATATAGTTTGAATTGAAATACCTAATATTAATACTCCGTTGTATTACTTATGAAGAGTCATTATTACAAATAGAATTAAGTTAATGTTGAAGCACTATAGTTACCCATTATGGGCCAAAATATTACAGGTAAGTAAAATATATTGCTACAGTTTAATGCACATAGTGGGGTAGCCTTTTACCAAAGGGAGAAAAGAAGAAGATTCTTCTCTTCTCTGCGAAATTTTCCATTTTCTCTCCAATTTTATGCTATTTATTAACGCACATATAGTGCGCAAGAAATACACACAATTCTTAACGGAAACTTTATTAGAACAGTACAAAGGCCTTAAATTAAAGGAGAAGTGTCGTTGATAGCATGGGAAATCATAAGAGTCATTTCTAAATCAGTTGCTTATTTCACAAAAAAAGTGAATAAGCTTTCAGATGAGGGGTAAATGTCAACTTTAATGTCCAAACTTAAAAGGAAAAATAATTAAAACAGGAAAAGAAAGAGTGTTTTATAAATAGTAAAATTTTCTTGATGTTTGAAGCATGTAGGCAAACAGGGATTCAAGATTTAAAGTTAATGGGTTCCTATAGCAATCTCAAGTTATAGTGCATATAATAATAATTGGGTTCTTAGTCAAGTATTTATGTAGTCTTAACACATGTACAGGGTTTGAACAAATATTTCTGTAGATTTCTTAATATATATCTCCATAAATT
This sequence comes from Nicotiana attenuata, assembly GCF_001879085.1. Classification (NCBI taxonomy): domain Eukaryota; kingdom Viridiplantae; phylum Streptophyta; class Magnoliopsida; order Solanales; family Solanaceae; genus Nicotiana; species Nicotiana attenuata. The sequence goes on from NC_031999.1 coordinate 13,416,668, forward strand.
TCTTATTACTTATACAATCAAGTATATTTTTCTTAATATAGATCCAAATTTTGAAGTTTATGTAGATTTCCTAACACATATATTGAATCTTAGCAGAAGCTACTAGGTTCACATGTACCATAGTAGACAGTGTTGATCCGCCCCTGGATCAGGGGCGGAGCTAGCCCATGAGTTACGGGTTCGGCAGAACCCAGTAGCTTTAGTCCAAACTCTGTATTTGTTTTATGAAATTCATTGAATATGTACTAATTATTGATTTAGAACCCAGTAACTTAAAAGGATTAGAACTCCGAACCCATAACCTTCAAATCTTGACTCCGCCTCTGCCCTGGATGTAGGTATAATTTTAGAAGCGTCACATTAAAAGGTTTGAGTTAAGCAACATATATAAGCTGCATAAAAATTCCATTAAGGTATCAATTTGTTAATAGTGCATGCAAAAAGTGGTCAAGATAGAAAAAAAGAAGATAAAACAAAGCAATGCAAGCGGGTTGCTAGGGCGAATGTGTTAATGAAAGTGATCGAACAGAAAAATATATACTCCTACTACTTAAGTCTTGAAAAGGAATCCTTGTGGCAACTCAAACAACAGAAAGGTGAAGACCAAAAGAGAGGGCCTCATGTGGTTACTATTCTGATGCTATTGAAAAGCTTAGCACTAATTTGCTTCCAACTAGTGAAGATCTGACCTATTGTATAGCCTTAGAATCTAACACATGGGTCTAGCCCAAGATTTATCAACGTACAATATATACCTATCATGCACAAAGTTCTTTTATATATGCCCATCTTTTGATTTTGGATATCATTTAGTACTGTGCATATCTTCACTTTGGTGTTTATTTCCTCTTTTTACATACATAGGAGCATTCGTTCACGTTAACCAAACCATAAACTAAACTGCATGGTATTAGACTTAAGTCATGCATGTCTATATATGTGCTATCAAATTAAAAAGCAGTGTGGTGCACGAGGCATACCGCGTTCATGCATAGTCTAGGAAAGGACCGCTCTTCAAGAGATATATAATCTAACCTTATGCAAGCATGGCTGATTCAGAATTAGGATAATTAAGTATATCTCTTTTTGCTAACTCTACACATGAACAAGATCAGAGAGACTATCAACACCTTCAATATCCAGATTAGCCATTGCTATAGAGAGGCCAATCAATTAGCGGACTGCTTGGCTAAAATGGCAGTTAACACTCAACAGCTAGCTTACTTCTACTCTAACCAACAGCTGCCTAGTCAGGCAAAAGGCCCTTTTTTGCTAGACAAAGATCAGGTTCCTTCCATATGGAACAGATATGACAAGGCCAATATTTTTGTTAGCTAGTTTTGTAATCTTTGTGAGGAGGCGAACTATTTATAATCGCCTATGCCTCAATTTTTTTGAAGGGCTTTCTCTACCCTTGTGTTGTATCATCAAACTTTATTTTTGCTAATACAACACCGCCAGGCAATCTGGGAAACATTTAAAAAAAAAAACTCTACACATGAACACTCCTAAAACGAAGTGGATCCCAAATTTTAAGTCACTAGATGTGGATTACCAGCGTAAGGAAACAATTGTCATAATGTAAGGGTGTAATACTCAATAGTTAAAGGTGGAAACAACAACACGTGTATGTAATTTTAGAAAGAATCAAATGGATATAAGAATCTGTTCTGAATACTAAAAAGGAGAAAACAAAATAAAACGGCAAGAGAGGAAAAATATTATCTTTCATTACCAGGCTATTTGCCGCAAAAAGCATGCAGTAAAAAATTCCGATACCAAAAGTGAAAAGCGCCAAGTATCAGGTGCTAGGATTTCAGGGCTTGCTATCCTTTGGAAAAGAAGACACTCTCAAGAACAAGTTGGAAGTTGGGGCCAGTACTTATGCTCCAAATTGCCTAGCCATATATATGCTTTGTAAGTAAATCCATTCTGATGTAAACATTTTACTATTCATTAATCATGTATACATGTACTACAAACAAGTGCCATTCGATCTAGCACAAGTATTTGATCCCTTTCGATTTGACTCTTTGACTAGTTCTTGTTCCTTCTAGCCTTTCTCTTTACAGCTACTATTGATCTCGTAGAAAAATTCACTGCTTGTTCATGGAATACATGTTTTTATTCCTTTCTTTCTTTGAACAAGAAAAAGGAAGAAATCTTGTTAAATGAGAGTATAAGATAGCTGCAGATTTTGGTTCACTTTTTTCTGCTTTAATAAAGTTTAATCCATTGATTTAACAGCGATCCTAAAAGAGTGCCACCTTTCTTTTGGTGGAGACACGATCAACAAATATCGTACAGCAGTATTCTTGTTTAACAGAGCACTAGCTTTTGTTTTCCCTAGCTAAGCAATCTTGAGAATCTGAGATCCTTTGGTTCGTCGATTTGTCCAGACTTTGATGTACATGTATCCAATTCTTTGCACGCTATTATCAAGGCATGACTATCTTGTCAAAAGTAGTGATCAACTGCTTTACCAGTCCACATGCAAATGCTACCTTTTTCATTCAACACCAATACAATCCAAATGGTATTGACAAAGTAGGTCTGATATAAGTTGTATCCCAGCGAGGAATACTCAATTCCCAGGACATATGAACTTAAAACTATTTAGATTCACTAGCTCTTGCGCTTGGGATTGTATTAATCTTTTAACTTCAATTGGGGGGGAGTGTCATATTCATTCCGACGAACAAGAGAAAAACACAAATTTGAGAAATACCAATGTACGATACAAGGTTCAAAGATATGACCATACATTCCTGCAATTCAATTACATACTTCCAAACAGAGTGTGGAATTAAATTCGTAGAGTAGATACAACTACAACATCAGAGTTTTGACTGCTAGTTCTGAATGCTAAAAATCAATAGTACCCTCCAATTTACATATTAATGACCGCATGATTTCAGTTGTGTCAATACTGCAGATACGTTTCTTCTATCCATGTGCAAATGAAAGAAAGAGGATCAACGCAAGGAAACCCACCTCAATATTGATTCAACCATCTGCTGGCACCACTCAATCCTCTCACCACACGTGATGGTAAAAATCTAAAATGAAAAAACTTAAGTGGAGGAGAAAAACAAAAACGGGAATAATTTACAGCATGCACCCATGAGCTAGTGAGAAGTCAAACTTGAGAGCATTGACTCATAGTCTAGCATAATCTACAACAATCCGAATTCTTTGTACTTCCAGAAGGTTTAAAGCTCGAAAGATTTCTCAGTTGATGATTGACGATCTGTACCTCAAGTTAGAGCACAGCTCCACGAGTTCCACATGCCCACCGGTCAACTTTAGACACACAAAACAACAGCCACTAAGCTAAGACCTCTGTTAAAGTTTGAGCTACCATAATATGGGAAATCATATATACCCCAGATTTTCCGTACTTTCAACGAACACCGCGGTTAAGCATCCCTTGGAATGATAGATAGAGATCTTTGTTATCTGTCCCGAAAATCTCTTCTGCTTTTTTCAAAGTTTCCTGGAATATTATAATGGACAAAAAGGAAAAGCAGAAAAGCATTTAGATATTGAACAAAACTACAAGGTAATACAGGATATTCTACCATAACTAAGATTATATTATTCACCTCGCGAGATTGCTTTTGAGCATTTAATTCCTTTATGTTAGCTAGAAATGCACTGAACTGCTCATAAGACAGACGACTCCTGAATCAACAATATGCAGATCATCAGGTGAAAGATTTTACTCAATAAATTCAAACAGAACAAAAGTTAATAACGAAAAATAGATACCTGGCGTGACGGAAGAACTCCTTCCCATCAACTCGAGGAGTTTGAGCTGACAATTCACACATGCACTAATCAGTACCACAATGATTTATTCGAATGAATATGATATTAGCAAATAATAAGGCAGCCGAATATGTTGCCACGTGTGTATAGAATCATTCTTAAATGTAAGTGAACTTGTGAATGTAATAAAAACATTGGTTGCAACACACGTCTGCATCTCATGCAAAGAAAAGTTCCCTTGTATGTGTGACGACAGAAGTGCACAGCTGAAGCAGTAACATTAGCAGAGCTCACGAACCTGGTTTTGCACGTGCCCTTGGAGGAGAGTTAGCTGCTGAGGACTGTTGACTCGAAGGATAGAACGATGACACTGAACCTCGGCTTTGAAATTGAGGGTTTGTTGGAGTGCTGCTGCCAGACGTCCTCTGAGGAGATACAGCAGCAGAAAATCTTCTGGGGGATACACTAGCAGAAGTTGTTTTTGGTGTGTCAGTAGGAGTAAGCCGTGGTGTTATGTAAGGGATGGAAAATCTTTGCACAGCTTGCTTTGAGGCTGGATACAAAAAGAAAAATATGAATAGAAATTAGATAGCTTTTGCTACATTCTAAAATTATCTTGTAAAAAAAGCGTAGAGTCAAATACCATCATCGTAACTGCCTCTGCCATCCATAGACCCACTGAAAGAATGATGCATTGTGTAGCCATTCACCTCCTCTGCAAATAGAATTATCAAGATTAAATTCAATACATCAGGTCTCCGAGCTTGAAGAAGCAACTCAGATAATATCTTGAACATGAAAAGCAAACAAAATCAAGGACAAATTAATAAAGGCAATGCTAAAGTTACCTATTACAGGATATGACTTGTGAACAGATTGATCGTAAGTGCCAATATCAACAGTTTCAGCTTGCTGCCAAGATAGAAAAAGGATCGCCATAGTCAATAAAGAAGAGAGGATAATTCTTAAAGGGAAATAGATGTTCTAAAAGGAAAAGATTGTGCCTCAAGTTTTTGTACAGTCTACATATCAATTGGAAATCACACTCATTCCTGTTAGGAATTTTAACGATTATACCCATAATAATTTTTGGAGGATTCCTACTTTTTGGTTTACTTCTAGTATACGAGCGTTTTTATGCCCAAACATTTTAAAATATTATTTACCTTATAAAAAATGGTTATACCCAAAAGTTCTTATTGAAAATTCTTGTTACCCTCTCAATAATATAAAGAAATGTCCAAAAACTAGAAGATTATGTAATCTTACAGATGAGTCATCATCACTCAAAGACTGCACCAATTGCCTCTTAAAGGTCTCCAACTGTTGAAAGAAAGAAAAGTAAGTTTATGCAGCTGCAATGGAATTAACAGATAAATAGTGCCCAGGAATTTCCACATTCATTATTCAATCCTTAAAGGGAAGATAGGAACACTACCGCAATACCAGGAGCAAAGGACTGTAAAGGAACTAAAAGCATATAAAGCAGAAAAGCAATTACAAAGCAGAAATTAGGGAGCGAACATGCTCCAATTAAGAGTAATATGTATGACTTATTAGGGAAACACTTATCACAGTCGCTTGCAGTAGTTAGCCAGGGGCGGCCCTACCCTAAAGCAAGTAAGCAACTGCTTTAGGCCCCACATTTGTAGGGGCCCCATTATATACCTTCTGTGTTTCAATTTAGATGAGGTTGTTTGACTTGTTACGAAGTTTAAGAAAGAAAAACAATTTAAAATTTGTGGTCTTAAAAGCTTAAGGGGTAAAAGAATTTGCAACCGGTATGATTTCTGTCAAGGAAATTGCATCTGAATGAAAATCAAACCGAACTTCGTAAGTAACGTTTGATATATGAAAAAAATAATTTGACGAGAATACTGATATTGAAATCTCAAAATCTCTCGAAGAGTCCTTCAGAGTTAACTGCTATTTATACATAGTAGATAAGACTATTTTTTCACTTCAAAATAGATTTGAACAATTCGAATCATATTAAAATATTTTCTGTTTTCTATTTAGCGTAAAAAACTGAGATCACTAGATGATGAAAATTTGAAAAAACACTACCTTAATCTTGAGTGTTACTTAAAGCATAATAATCAATCTGATATTGATGGTTTAGATTTATTTTCTGAATTAAAAGTGTTAAGAAAAATAGTACAATTAGAAGATAACGGTTTAATTGATATACTCAATCAAATAAAAAGTTTTGATTCTTTTCCAAATGCCTATATTACTTATAGAATAATGTTAACAACTCATGTTGCCGTTACTTCAATTGAGAAAGAATTATTAGAAAAAAAATTAATTATAAAAAAAAAAATTATTTAACTTTGCATCTTAAAAAACTAAAAAAATGGACTTCAAATTAAAAATATAATAATTTAAGAAAAAATTAAGCCCCTCGTCAAATATGGCTTTAGGCTACACACCCCTGTAGTTAGCAAGTATAATATAACAATTTTAGCTTAAATCAAGTAAAAGGATTCTTCTAAAGCATAATACAGATAAACAAAAACCATAAGATAACACTTGAAGAATTCACCAGGAGAAATCGAATAAGAAACAAAAGAAATATAACCTTTGCTAAATCGCGACCAAGCTTCTTTGCAGTCAAAGCCAGAGAATCCCTCTCTTTGGAAAGTTTCACCTTTTTTATTTCCAGAAAAGTATAGCAAAAAATATTAATTCCAGTTAAATGGAAATGAAAAGCAAAAGCTAGGGGAATAAAAGAATAGATTTTGTTTAATACATTATCTTGGAGAGTGATGTTCAATCGCAATTCGGCCGCGTGGCAGGCCTGCTCGAGCTGAGAGACCTTGTCTTCGAGGTCGAGGATCACGCGATCCTTGTCGTGAAGCTTTTGACGGAGCCTACCCATCTCAGACTCCAGATTTGTAACGCGAGAAGCGATTGCCATAGAGGTGATCTTCCGAGCTACATCCAATTGGTCATACGGGTCTGTCGGAATGACCGAAAGTATTTCATCGGGGAGGTGAAAGTCCGGCCCGCCACTCCGGCTGCTACTCCCCGACATATTCCGAATTCCAAACCCTAAATTTCTGAAATTGAACAGAAATCCTCTCCAAGGGTTTGGAATGGAGGAAATATTCGTAAGCTATGCACACGACGTTTGCTCCACGATGTTCTCTCCTTGTTTTTGTCTCTTTTACTTTTGTTTTCATTTTGCTTCTAAAAGGCCTGGGTTTGAAATTTTATTGGATTTCCCTCCAAAGTTGGGGGGTCCTTTTCTCTTTGGGTCCGTGTTGGGCCCAGGCCCCAGACTGGAGCTGAAAGACCTTTTCAGAGCATGCCTTTGTTAGGGAGAATGACACAGTTACCTACAAAAACAAAACTATTTATCCTTGTCTATTCATTTGTTTTTCTACTCATAAACTAATTATATTTTTTACCCATAGTAGTTTTTGTGGGAAACTTTTTCTTTATCCTCCAATTCTTTTTTATTTCTATGCTTCTTTTCTTCTTTTTTTCTTTTTTTTCTTTTCTCCTTTTCTTTTTTCTCGTTTTCTTCTTATTTTTTCTTTTTTCCTTTTCTAATTTTATTTAACTTTTTTTTTATATTCTTTTTCTCTTCATAATCTAATTTTCTTTACCGTTTTCACTATTTTTTATCATTCTTTTTTTATACAATAAGAAAAAATAATTGATATAGTAAATATTTGTTCACCTTTTTTAATATAACTAGTACAATATACCTTTTATTTTATTTTTTCTTTCTCATTTTTTAAATTTAATTATTAAACTGAAATAATATCAGTTGTCACTTGATCTAATTCACTGAATATCACATTGACTGCTGCTAAGCACTATAAATTACATAATCAGATTCTAAGAATCAACACATGATTGCATTCAAATCTTGATCTCCTTCCCTATAAATATCAGTACACACTCTACCATTAGCAGTAACACAATCAGTTATAGAGCAAGAAAACACAATCTACGGCAACCAAATCTCCATATATACTAGTTAGAATAAAAATGATAATAAAATATTAAAAAATGCAACAAAAGTATAAGTAGCAAAAAAGACTTCTAGTACCATGTGATACCAATATGGTATATATGTATACCAACAGAGCATATGATTTCTCTAGAATATTGCTACAACTATCTGCGACTATACTACTGTACCAAAACATTAAAGGACGCAATAAAAGTATGAGAAAATTACATGCTCGTATTGCAAGCTAAATATTCGCAAAACAACTTGCTCATTTCGTATACTAAGAGGGCATATAGTTGTATGTGGTCGTTCCAACAATTGCCTATAACTATAAAAACTATTACATAATACACATAATTTATGTCCATCGGCACACAAAAATTCCAGCATTGCAACTCATGTTCATATAAATAATTTCATAATACAATTCACTTAAAATGCAGCTAAAACAACCAAAACAATGTTCAAATTACCATATGATACCAATATGGCATATAACTATACCAACATGGTATACAGTTTTACTAGTTAATTCCCGACAACTATATGACTATACTACTATTACATAACACACATGCATAATGAGAAAAATAAAAAAAAAATAGTGTACCACATATTAATATAATAAGGTATTTCAAGATATTGTACTATATTACTATTATTAAAAGAAAATCAAATATTGTACCAATTAAATGCAGCTAATACAATCAAAAAATAATTCAACTAGCATATGATACCAATATAATATATAGTTATACTAATAGGGTATATAGTTGGAATGAATTGTATACTAAAATGGTATATTTGTATACTATTTGGGTATACAATACAAATTCGTCTTCTTCTCTGGTTCAACTATATTTCAACCCAAATTTCTAAAATATACTACAAAATCTCCACCAAATTGACTAAAACTTTAGCTACAACCTCCAATCAACTTTCCAAACAAACCCATACAGGATCGGATCAAAATAATTAAAAACTCAAACAAACCAAGTTATGAGTTTCAAGCTTCAAGGTCCTTCAATGGTGGATTTAAATTTATGTACAATAAATCTCCAAAAACCAGCATCAAAGGTACAATCTACACATCAAAGAACAATAACTAACGAATTTCAACAGTAAAACACTATAAAAAATCAGATCTGGCATTTTGAACTCATTCATATGGAGTTTCGAAAATTGATCTGTTCTTCCTATGAGGAAATGTGTAAGTTTTAAAACGTCACCGCGTTAGATTAAGAAAAATGGCTTAAAAGTGGTTAGCAAAATAGTATTAGTTTTATGGAAGCTTCCAAAAAATATTGTTTCTTGCTCAGCTTTTTTCTTCTTGTGAGTTCTTATTTTTCTTGGTATCTAAGACTTCGTCAATATACCTAGAAGAGTGACTGCCGAAGCAAAAACAAATACAGTTGTAAACTTTAAAAATTGGAGGAAGGTAAAATGAGGAAGAAGAAGAAGAGGAACATAATAAAGACGGGTAAATAGTTTGGGGCACATGGGTAGGAGTAGTTAATAGTTTGGGCCTGGGCATTAAAGGGTAAATAGTTTGGAACTAATGGGTATAAAGTGAGATTTTCTCTTTTTCTCATACTAAACTATTTTTAAGTAAATGTTATTTTATTTGAAACAGATAAAAAAAATATCACATAAAACGAAATAGAGAGAGCAATAATAACTCGTGTAGCTCTAGCCTAACCCCAATCTTCAAATCTACAATTAGTTTCATTTACATAATTTGAATTGAATTAGAGATAAAATTGAATCAATTGTGAGAGAAAATTCAATCAAATCACAAACTTAGCACATACTCCGTAAGACTTGCATTTAGATTTTGTCAAAAACAGTAGAATCCGTGTAACTCAACCCATGCTGCCACTTCAACTTGATTTCTTTTTCTTCTCTTTGTCAGTATTGTTAGTCTTAGTCAATCTATTTATAGCTTTCTAGAGAAGGGTAACAAAGTCCATTCATCTAAAATATGGCATGATGCGCTTAGAATTTAACTCTTCGATCCATCTATATCGCAGAAAAAGGCTAAAAGAGTAGATTCCTGGGTGAAGGAGAATGGTCGGTGTTTCAATTTCAGGTATACTCTGAAATACAATAACAACAACAACAACAACAACAACAACAAAAAATCCAGTGTTGGGGTCTGGGAGGGTAGTGTGTACGCAGAGGTAAAGAGGTTGTTTCCGATAGACCCTCGGCTCAAGGAACAGTGAAAATAAAGTAACAAATAGTAGCAACAACAATATAGTAGGAACAAATGGCACAACATGTAATATAAAGAACCAGGAATAAGAAAAAAATACAAATATAGTACTAGTACTACTGATAAGACTAAGAGACTAATGACTACCGTCAATCTTACACCCTAATTCTTGACGAGTATACTCTGAACTAAAGAGCTAAAATGGAGAGAGCTTATTACCCAAAGCTGTCTGCAGATATTATTAGTAAATTTAACGGGAACATTATCATTCATGATTCATTAACAATACAAATAAAAAGATACAACATAACCCCCAAGAAATAAAAAATAAAAGAAAAGGTATGTTCCTCTTCCTATTGCTGACCTTTGATCTATCGGTAGCCATGAAATAGGAAAGAGAGCATTATGACGATCTTACAATTCATTCATTCAGCAGAATCATGCATCCAAAGATGTAAATCTACATTCGCGCCGCCAAAGGAGACTGTACAGCCAGCAGCATGGACACCAGTCTTCAGACATAGGTAACCAATCAAAATAGCACTATAGAGTCGAAGTAACACTGCCAGAAAACACGAATCTCACTCTGGCCAGCGATTACCTCATTCTGTTGCTCAATCACCTCATATAAGACGTACATTGTTTCTGTGCTCACAGAAAAAGCAACTATCAACATGACCTGGAGCTTTCAATTAGTGGCTCGAGGAATAGAGCCTACCAGAGACTTCCACACATGATGCTGAATGAAACAAGTTACCATCATCCTAATCCGAATAGACTTTCAGCTCTCTTCGTATGAAACAATAAAGAATGCTGTCGCCCAATTTATGCAACTTGCATTAAATATTTTTTCATTTTACTTAACAGCTCGCACACCAATAGTCTTGACACGGAATCTAAATTGTGGCTGAGAATCCTCCTCGTCGTCATCGTCATCATCGTCATCTTCACTAGACTCATCTTCCACCCTGTCCCATCTAGAGTAGTCCAGCCGTGAATGTCCCTTTGGCTGTGGGATTGCTTCCCAGCTAGTGGACTGTTGTTCAGATGATTTTTCAGCTGTCTCAACATCACCAACTTCAGTTGTCAGTTCGACAGTTCCAGACTCAGCTTCTCCTGTGGTTGCTTCCATGACATCTCTGTCGTCTTTCCTTAAATCACCTTCATTGGTTTCTTTAATAGTACATTGTTCTTCCTCATCTTCATTCTCATCTTCTTCAAGCTCTACTTCAGCTTCAGGTATTGGAGCAAGTGACTTTCCTTGAACGAAAGAAGAAACGTCTCAAATTACAATCTGTAAAAAGGGACAGATGGCAAGGAAAACAATCTTGTATACCTTGAACTCTTTTGGCCCGGAACAAAGAATCATGAAACCATTACTCTATATGAGCACTTAAACTAGACTCTATGGTGACTCAATTTACGAATAGCTGTATGAAAACCAGGATATAATGATAGTCCATTCATTTGCTTGACTAACTTATGCCCCAACTCTGTCTTAATTTAGTGGTTGATTACCCCAAAGATAGCAAGGACGAATGCTTTAATTATGACATTTTGTTAAAGTAAATGAAAACAAACAAATATATTGTTGAAAACACACGGGCTAATATACAGTTAAGCCGTATGCAGAGAGATAGATGGGAGCTGGTAAAAAAGTTAAAACAAATATAAAAAGGAAACGCAACAAAAAAGCAAAATGACTACCAGTTGTGTCTTCAAACGGGCATGAAGATTTTGATACATTTCTGATGATGGATTCAATTCAATCAGCCTATTGACATCGAAAAGTGCTGAATGGTACTCCTTGAGGGTGACTAAGGTTTGAGCGCGCAACATCAGCGCACCTGTGTGTTTTTGATCTAGTTCAAGCACCAACGTACATTCATCCGCTGCCTGCAGCACAAGGCAACACCCAACAATAGGATTAAAACAAGCACTGAAGAGAGATAATGCTAATCCTCCCTATTTTATCTTTCTAATAGCACCAAGCAGAAAATAGAGTATACTTCAACAACACAAACTACAGAAACAGTGCTCAACTTTTCAACAAAAATATTGCACAGAAAGCAGGCCATATATATCTGGTAGAAAACATGTTCAACGCTGTTGGAATACTGGCCCTCATTGTTAGTACCATCATCAGTTTAACAGTTTACCAAAAGGGAGACTGACCGATCTTCTCTTCTTCAGCTAACTTATATCCTTGATATTTCAGTATGGTATTACATTCTTATATAGGGAAAACCTAAAATAAAAAGAAAACGTCCAAGCTTACTTGGATATTTCTAATAGGAAAACCAATACGTTTCGTAATTAATAAACTACGTATTCAGAAACTTTTGGCAGTATTCTGGTATCAAGAACACAATGGATAGACAAAAGTCCACAGCTACAATTTACGTACACAGCCAGGGTAAAAACTTACACCCACACGGTGTTTACACCAAACTAATGTACTTTACCATGATTAAGTAATAAAGAGGTGATGCACATTAATTAATCATAATTAAGTGATAAAAGAGTATACAGAAGAGACGTGTCATGCTATCATTGGTTTGATATAAACACTAAATTGAAAAGGATGATTTACTGATTTGGAACTTAAAGCCCTACAAGTAGGGTCAACATTAACTTAAAAGAGAAAATCCTTTTTTGCTTCATTTGCACTAAGTTATTACTGAAAAGGAAAAACTTTATAGTCATGCTGAATTCAGTAAAAGGCTAATCTTCAAGCAATTTCCCAAAAGAGCAACCATTTACTATCACGAACCATACCAGCAAGAAGTTACCATTTGAGGTTTCAAGTTTTTAATATCGAATTCAACATATTTCTGCTTTGTAATTATCGATGAAAGATCTGACCTTTTTGAAATCGTGAAGTTTGAGGAAACAAGCAGCGCGATTGCTGTGGAGAGCGATCTTTTGGGACTTGGTCTTGGCCAAAGAAAGCGCGTCTGTATAAAAACCCAGGGCTTCCGCGTATTTGCCTTCTCTGTACATCTGGTGTGCTCTCTCGATCTTGTTCATGGTACCTAATGATGCCATGTTTGTTTGTATATATGGCAGGCTAATTCGATATACGAGCAAGAACTTAATCGGATAAAACGGGTAACAGTGACTTGAATTTGAAAATTTGTAGAATTGATTTCGAAACAAATCAAACAGTAGGAGATAAGTAAGCGATACTCAGGGCAAATAGTCGGTCAGCGGGCAAGCGGCATTGCGCGTCCGAGCGGGAGCAAATTTACGGGTCCACCCCTCTTCCGAATGCTTCCTCTTGTCCCTAATTGGAGGAGAAAAAAAGGTTATTCTGTTTACTAGAGTCAAAGTTTGTATACTACTATTTCAGGGCCTCAGGTCAGGCATTGATTAATATTTTACAACAGGATTTACATATTTTAAAATTAATTGAAATTTAACAAAATTACATTTTTAATATATACATACATATATATATATATTATATATATATATTAAAAGCACGAAGACCCCTTAGCGAAATGTTGATTGAACTTTTTGCCCTTCATTAAACGACACCACAATAGACAAAATTGTCATTTACTATTTTCCTCAAATTATTACTTAATTATTTTTATAGTATTTCACCTAATAATTACGCATAGATTTATTTAAAGAAAGTCCTTATTCCCTTTGATTTCTTTCCAAATATGGAGACTTGAAGAAGTCACTATATAAGCATATCTCCAAGTAAATTTGGGGAATTAGAGAATTGAAAACGTATGCGTAGCCGCTTATGATTGTCCAAATTGTTTCATAGTTTGTTTTGATTTGATTTAGGTTTAGTTTTTTATTTTTGCTTTATTCTTTGTAGTATATTTTCATGAATTAATATCCAACAATAATTTTGACTTTCAATTTTTCCGCATAAAATCTTCGCTAAAGTTCTTGCTTATGTTCTCCTTGCTTTTATTCGCAATCAAAAGTGTCAGCTAAAGTGTCAGCTGATCAGTTATGCCTGTTCATTTAAAATACTGAGAATTTTTTGATTAATTATGATGTGGTTTCTCTTTTATTGTAATAAGAATAGTGTAATTTGCTTTTTCTAGCCCTTCTACCGAGTAAATCCTTGCTTTTATTCGCAATCTAGAGTGTCAGCTGATCAGGCATGCCTGTTCATTTAAAATACTGAGAATTTTTGCTTAATTATGATGTGATTTCTCTTTTATTATAATAAGAATAGTGTAATTTGCTTTTTTCTAGCCCTTCTACCGAGTAAATTTATTCTTTTTCTAAAACACAAATTTTTCTTTCTTGTATAGGATTATAAATTTTTACACAATAATTGTCAAGTTCATTAATCAAATACTTGGCGACTTCCACGGGTTATTCAACATGCTTCTTTCGTTATCTGTAATATATGTTTGTTTGTGCGTGTGTGTTCCTTTATATATTTTTGAGATAGCAACTACATTAAAAGTTAAAACTGCAAAAAATTTATAGGTAGTGAAACATAAATAGCTGAACTCTAAATAGTTAAAAATTTAACGTTTTATGTACTAATTTACAACTCGAATTTGTTATATTTAATTTATAGAAAGGGTCCTGAAATAATTTATTTGACGTCAATTGCTATTTTTTTTTAATTATTTTTGCACGTGCGCTAAAACTAGACAAAATTATCATTTACTATTTTTCTCAAATTATTATATTAATATTTTGCCTTATAAACATACACTTCTATTTAGGAAGAAATTTTATCTCCCATGGTAACTGTGCGTCATTAATACTCTGAAATATATTGAATTAAAGAAGAAAATTTTATTTGTTTATACAAAATTTGTTCAGAACTTCGGATTGCTTATTTGTTTTTTCAAATTGAATTAAATTGCCCATCTGAATCTCCTAAAAAAGATTGGTTAGAATTAACTTATTCTAACAATTATAAAAAAATATGAACCTATTTTTGTCACATAATAATAGGAAGGAGTCCACTGTAATTATAAGAAAACAAATTAGCAAATTATGTTTAGAAAAGATTTCAATACAATTCGTTTGCAAAAGTTTTAGAAATATAACCAATGTAATTTATTTATTTTATATTTTTTTGCAGGATACATATTATAAATTTCAATGCACAAATAAATAATATAAAAAATAAAAATGACAAGGTCCTTAGAAATGTTGATTCAACTTTTTACGATTCACTAAAAATTTCATAGTCGACAAAAAAAGGCCATTTGCTATTTTCTTATATATTAAATAAGTATAATCTTATACAAAAATATATAGGTTATTTTGGTAAGAATGTGTTGAAAATAGAAGTCTAAATAAATATGTCATTTGGTGTCACGATTCAAAAGTATCTTTAATTAAGGAGATACGGAACAATATCATCCAAATAATTAATAATAGGAGTCTTTATTACAAAGTCGCAAGTGATAAAGTTTATTACAATTCGTTTACAACAAAAAATAGAAATAAAACCAATCTAATTAATTTATTTTATATTTTTTTGTAGATGCATATTATAAATTCAATGCACAAAATAATATAAAAAATAAAAATGATAAAGTACTTAGAAATGTTGATTGAACTTTTTCGATTCACTAAAAGATTCCATAATCGACAACAAAAGTCATTTGCTATTTTATTAAACTAGTGAATTGGTCCGCGCTTCGTGCAGTTATAGTAAATTTACAAATGATGTTTTGAAAATTTAATTAATTGAGATAGAATAAATAAAAGTTTTATTTAAAAGCATATGAATATTAAATCTATAAGTTTATTATCACAAATATAATAATTTATCTTTGAAGACAGCGTGATCAACTCGGTGCGGTTGTAATCTCTTCAATCGCCTTTGTTAAGATGTCGTTGATACACTGCTTAAATAATTTTTAGCATTTGAAGTTTATTTAACGTAAATTATAAAGAAAGGTAAGTCACACTTTTGGAATGTCAACCAAATTGCTAGTTTAATTTGGAGGTTGAGAAATTTTAACCAAGCATATAGATCTATGCAGTAAGGACACGTTGGTGAGAGAATTTGTGTCCAAAACATTATATTGAGGAAAAAAAGGTAATGAAATTCCCAAGCCTTCCTTCACTATTTAAATATTATTCATTATTAATATTTATTAGTAATTGTATTTAAAGAGTTTGGGGCTTACCTACATTTTCCTGCCAAATTCTCTTCCTTATCATGAAATGATGTTCATAATAATAGTTCACTAATGTAATAATTATTTAATATTTATTAATTCATAATTGGATGTTTTTGAATATAAAAAAATTATAACATAATTTTCCTGCCTTTTGTTCCGTTTAAATGTTATTCCTAAATCCTAACTAATATTTTGACATTTGTAATAGTAATAATTATATGTGATTGTAACGACCCGGCCGGTCGTTTTAAGAATTGACGCCCTGATCCCCTATTAACTGCGTTCCCCGTGTTTGTTTCTGCTATTGTGAGTTGCCGGGAGGATTTATTTGGAGTTTCGGAGAGCTTTGGGACACTTAGTCCCCTAAATGAGAGTTTAAGTTTTAGAATTTGGACCATAGTCGGAACAGTGTGAAGACGGCCTCGGAATGGAATTTCGTTAGTTCTGTTAGCTCCGTTGGGTGATTTCGGATTTAGGAGCGTGTTCGGATTGTATTTTGGAGGTCCGTAGCTTAATTAGGCTTGAAATGCCGAAAGTTGAATTTTTGAAGTTTCCGGTTCGATAGTGAGATTTTGATATCGGAGTCGGAATGGAATTCCGGAAGTTGGAGTAGCTCCGTAGTGTTGAATGTGATGTGTGTGCAAAATTTCAAGTCATATGGACGAGGTTTGATAGACTTTTTGATCGAAAGCGTAATTCGAGAGTTTTTGAAGTTCTTAGGCTTGAATCCGATGTTAATTCGATGTTTCGATGTTGTTTTAGGTGTTTTAAAGATTGGTATAAGTTTGGATAGTGGTATATGACTTGTTCGTGCTTTTGGTTGAGGTCCCGGGGGCCTCGGGTGATTTCGGATGGTTGTCGGAAAGATTGGGAAATTGGAGTTGCAGCTGAAGTTTATGACTGCTGTCATAACCGCATCTGCGGTTGAGAGGCCTCAGGTGCGACTCCCTTAGATGCGGAACCAAGCCGCAGAAGCGACCAAGGGGAAGAAGAGCTGAAACCGCAGAAGCGGAAGGTGTACCGCACCTGCGGGACCGCAGATGCGGATTCTGGGTCGTAGGTGCGGCGAAGGGGATTTAAGTGGAAACCGTAGAAGCGGTTCCCTTTACCGCAGAAGCGGTCTCGCAGATGCGGAAATTTGACCGCAGATGCGGATTTGCTGGGCAGAAAATAAGAATTTCGAGGATTTAGTTTCAAAAGTTAGAAAATTGATTTGGGAGCTCGGGTTTGGCGATTTTGTGGGAGATTCTCACCTGGGTGTTTTGGGTAAGTAATCCTTACTCGAATTTAATTAATTTCCACGAATCTATGCTTAAATTCATCCATTATATTTGAATTTGGGGTGGAAAAATTGGAGAAAAGNTGGAGTAATTTTTGCATATATGAACTCGTGAGAGTGTGAGGATTCCGAATTTGTAAATTTCACCTGATTCCGAGATGTGGGCCCGGAGGGCATTTTGGTCATTTTTCCTAATTTTGCGTATTAGTTTAGAATTAATTAGTGGAATCCGTTACTTGAAGTTTTATTTACATTATGCAATTGATTTGAATAGATTTGGGCCATTTGGAGCCGAGTACTCGTGGCAAAAGCGTGGTTTCGGGTTGATTTTGAGCCGGTTCGAGGTAAGTGGCTTGTCTAACCTTGTGTGGGGGACATTCCCCCTAGGATTTGGTATTGTTGTTATATGAATGTCGTGTACGCGAGGTGACGAGTGCGTACACGCGCTAATTGTTGGAAACCCGTTTTTCATTAAGTAAATTGACTGTGTTTCCTTCTTCTTGAACATTACTTGTATTTTTAAGCCTATTGCGTAGTTTAGGGAAGCATGCTTAAGTGTATTAATTGTCCTAGCTCCTTAAACTGTTTATGTGAACTCTGTGCAGCATTGTTAGGTTAGAAATACCTGTCCATTTCATATTAATTGTTTTGAGTTGATTATCCTTGTGTTGTTGCTGCGTGTTTGCATTGGGACTACGGGCGGTTCCCGGTAGATCTCCCCCCACCCCTTGTCTATTTATTTGGGACTACGGATGTGGTATTCCGGCAGATCCCCCTGCACAGTTATATGGAACTACGGGACTGCACCAGGTAGATTCCCCCAGTACTGGGTATTTACATTTGGAGACTACGGATCGGGATTCCGGTAGATCCCCGCGCACTATGACTTGGACTACGAGACGGTATCCCGGGAGATCCACTGGATATTTACATTTGGGGGCTACAGGACGATATCCTGGTAGATCCCTGGTTGCTATCTCTGTGTTAAGTTGTATTCTTCTGCGATATTTTCTCTGTGGTAATTGTTGTTATTCTTATCATTATACTGTGTTACTTCATACTATTTCGCTCTTGAATGAAATTGTGGATTCTTTCCTTGATATGGTTGTCTTTTATTTTGGGACTACGGATGAGTATTCCGGGAGATCCCCCTACGCATATATTGACTTTGACTGTAGTGCGGGATACCAAGAGATCCCCAGCACATGTATTGAGGATACCAAGAGATCTTCGGGATACCAAGAGATCCCCAGCACATATATTGAGGATACCAAGAGATACTCGGGATACCAAGAGATCCCCAGCATATATATTGAGGATACCAAGAGATCCTCGGGATACCAAGAGATCCCCGGTACATATATTGAGGATACCAAGTGATGTTCTAAACGTCAATACCACACAAGAGGGGGGGGGGGGGAGGGTGGATTTGTGTGGTACCCAATTTTTGCTCTAGAAGAACCTGGTTCTTCTAGGTGTACTTACTACTACTGTTTGCGGAATTAAGAGTACATAAAATAAAGAACACAGAGATTTTTACGTGGAAAACACCTGGCTCAAAAGGTAAAAAAACCACGACCTACTACTCAGTAGGATTTTCCCATACTTTCACTAAAATCACTGAGCCAAAACAGCATTTACAAAACTCTTGTAAACCTAAGGATTAAACTCTAATCCCAGTGTGGCACACAGCCTCAACTGTTGCGACACCTTCAAGTTAACTCTAACTTGAATACTCAAAGTACCTAATACAATTGCTTCTATGAAAGTTGGAAAGGTACAACTTTAAAACACCTACTACAATTGAACTAGAATAAAAGAAAGACACAGTGGAATTGGTTCTTCTATCTTGTCCAAGTAGCTTCAGGAATGCACACTTGAATCTCACATAAATTGCTTGCAAAATTGCCTCGCTCTTTTGCTATCAATTTAGTTTAACTTCTGCGTTTGTGCAATACATGTAAAAGAGAACAATCATTGTTATTTAATGAGTTAGTAATCAGAGTTTGATTGAGACTCAATTGCTAATCTTCCAACGTAGTTGAGTCCTTGAATAATACAAACTCCAACCCTATCCTTTATCCGGATTGTGTCCTCTTCCTATGAGGAGACTTTCTCTCCTCCTCCAATATGCAACCTTTTCGATTAGTTCAGGAGATATTGTTGCTTGATCACTGAGACTTATCTCCTTCACGTGTATCTCATATGTCTAGGTTGATAAATACTGTGCCTCACATGATGGACCTGGTCCATGACTGAGTTCATTTGTCATTCTTCAAAACTTCACCTAAACTTGGGCCAACAAATTCTCCCTTTTTGATGATGACAAACTCTGTGCTTTTATGGATCAAAAAACCTGTAAGAACTCAGCTTAACCATCAACACTTAACTTATTATCAAGGACCAGGTTTAATTTAGGTTATAAATATCACATTATTCAGGATAAATTAAAGCATAATATCTCCTCCCCCTTTTGGCATCATCGAAAAGTTGCATACAGTGTGAATCCCAGATTTTAGTAATTACTCATGGCCACTTGGGCAACTGCAAGTGAAATCATGGATTAAATCATCAATAATCAACAAACACATTTAAACTATTAAGAACAAAATCTTCATAGAACAAGAGAAACAGCAGTTGTCATTGATACGATATGTTTCCACCTACAAACCACAAAAAGAAAGAAAAACTTCCAAACATGAGCAAAAAAAATAGAAAAAGTCCCTAATCTGGGTCACTGGTGGGGTTACTAGACTGGTTCAGAAGATAACAATTGGAGGACCTAAGGCTTGGAGGAACTAGAGGGCTGGGTTTGGAGAAGGTTGAGCATATTCTGAATCATCCCCTCACTTTTCTCCTTTTCTTTTGCTAGCTCAGCTCTAAGGCCATCTCTTTCAGTTTCCAATTCAGCAACACGAGCCTGAAGCCTAGCAATTTCAGCATCCTTAGTTCCACACTCTTGAACCAAAGCCCTAACCTTGATGTTCACAGGTGTCTTCAGAGATGAACCAGGTTCAACTGGGGTGGCATTGACAGGATAGTCACAAGCCAATAAGGTCTTAACACCAAAATGCTCCTTGCTTGATGCCATCTACCATTTCTTCAAAGGCACCCTTAGCCTGTCCAACACAGTAGTCAGTATGAACCCATATGGAGTTGCATGTGCCTTGGAGCCATTAATGACCCTGTCTAGTAGTTTGACAAT